>NC_134847.1:62824363-64025363 GCF_965363235.1 Mytilus galloprovincialis
AATATTATTCGTTGGATACCAATTTTCGTGGGTTTCGTCGGTACAGGTTAACCACAGATTCAAATGTTCAACGAAATAGAAATTTTATATAGGTTTTGAATGCAGAGATTAGCAAAACCACGAAATCAAATATCCACGAGTTTTCCTCAATCGACGAAAATTGATACCAACGAAAATAAATGAATCCACAGTACACAATTTTGACAGTATAACTAAACTATTCCAGGTAATTTCTTCCTTTTTTATTTGATAGATTAACATTTGGTACACCAATATGTAATATATATTATGTAGTTATTGTTTCTTTTAAATAAAAAAAAAAAGAATCATATTATCTTCCACCATATTTTTTTAACTGGGAATGCTAATCTGAAAAAAAAACGTTATCGTAAAAAAGTAAAAGAATGCTGTTTATTCAAAAAACTGTCAATGAAACCAATGTACTTGGACTTTTGTAGAACAAGTTTCTTATTTTTGTTTAGGATTATCTATTTCAAAATTCGATTGATATGGATACGCCGGACCAGTTGCCTGGGTAAATGTGAACTTTGTACGATTTAAGTTTAAAACAGTAAAACAAAAAATCTGAACGCCATGGCAAATTAACAAGTGGAAGTACCGCACTTGAAAAATGACAAAATAAAAATCTTTCAAACAAATGTAACAAGTGAAAATCAAATACCATATTCCTGAATTTGTAGTAGTAGTTTTTTAAGACCTATATTCATTTAAACGAATAATATTGCGATGATCGATAAAGTGACTACACTATTTAAACATGGCAATTACACATCTAGGGTGTCTGCAGAACATGGGGCATTAAGATATACATAAATGCAAAACAGTTATAAAAATGAAAAAAAAAACACCAAATTACTATGTATGGCATTTAAACAAATTGATTTGACTTACCTCAAAATATTGCTTGCTTTAAATCCAAATTAAATAGTAGTAATTGGTTCTTTTTCAAAGGAATTTTAAACGAATTAATTTGATGAAATCACACTGTTTCACTTTTTTCTGTTCAAATCTAGTAACTAACACATGATTGACATCCACACTTTATATGTTGTCAGCTTCAAGAATAACTCCTATCACTTGATTCCAATTAATATGTCCTAATAAAATAAAATAAAAGACGGTCACTTTACTACAGTTGAACAATTGTCGCTTTCATTGCTAGAATTGGTTTACGCATATCAACTTAATTTTGTCTTACCAGGCAGTAATAATTTCAATTTCGACCAAATGATGTGTTTGATTAAATCAATAAAAAAATTTCTTCAACAAGTCCTTGTAAAAGTCCGGCAGATAAACAATTTATTCAGGTAAACGTAATTTCACTATTTTCTTAATCTTGGATCATAATGTGTAGCGACTAGCGTTTATAATTAAATTTTGCTTTTTCAGTATGTTCTGTTGAATATTGTCATTCATTTGAATAACAAAAAACAATAAAATCATTTTCTTTTATTAGCACACAAATGGAAGGAATTTATCCTTTTGAATTTTATTTTGCAATTTCAAAGATGGATAAATTCTTATTAGATTTATTTCGTAGCAACATTACGAGGTTACTTAGACACAATTCAATGTACTGACTGCAACGTATAAAAACATGCTAAAATGTGTAACGATTATTTAAAACGTGTATGACAAAATTCATCTGTATGTTGTTTTATTGCAAAGTGTATTAAATTGCAATTAGACACAAGGAAAAGTGTATACATCATCTCTTTTTTTTTTTACTAATTTGCAGTTATTTAATCCGGAAAACTATAAACCGCTTGCAAATCGAATAAATAAAAAAATATTTCATTCTCGTGTAAATAATACAGTCCTAAAATAACTGTTGTTAAGATATGCCAGATTTTTGTTGGCTAGTTCGCATAGTAACAATCCACTAAATGACTGGATCACACTACCCGGACATAAACTTTGGAGTCTTTGGATTTACTGTTTATAACTCACTTTGATAATAAGATATATTCAGATTTATTAAAGAACAATTCACCAAAAAAAAATCGAATTTTTGTTTGAAGTTGAAGAGACAAATTTTCTGGTCATTTAACCATTGTTAATTACAGTGAGTTGACTATGGGTGTTACTGTAAAATTTTACCTATAGCTCAGCCTGTTTTTAAAATTAACAAGACAATAGGGACATTTAAATTGACCAGTTGGTATTGTTAGATTTAAATCTACCTTGATTCTACCTGTAGTTTTTTATTTACCAGTTCCAACCTTACAGCATGCTTTTTTCATGAAGTTTTTCTTTACCTAAGATTTTTCTTTTTTAAAATTGATAGGGGAAAAAAATTTGGTTTTCATTATTTTAAATCCCGAATATATATGATTTATCTATATTTTACCTAAAGTTCTAAATCAGTAAAAGATTTGATAAATATTTGTTGAAAACTTCTGATTTAAAAAAAAATCACTTTCCATGTTTTTCGTTTGAAAATCCTTAAACAAGTAAAGCAAATAAACATTGCAATTACAATCTTTTTATTATTGAAATGCGTGTACTCCTAGAAATAATTGGTCATACAATTGCCAAAGAAACAATATTCAGAAGGAAATAGAGAGATTTTTATTTTACTGTCATTTAAAATATTAGGAGTGATCAAGCCAAACAAGAATGTCTATTTGTTATTTTCTTGCAGTGTATTTAAAATTGCCTGGCCTAAAATGCACTACACTTCATCTTAATGTTTTCATAGCCAGATACTAGCAGTGTTTAATACCCCGAATAATCCAGTCATAATATTTCACTCACTTTAATCGCTACATTATTTCATTTGTATTGTTGAAAAAATACTCCTTTTTTTCTCTCTTTGGCCTTTTCTAATGGGAGATAACTCAATATAATTTGCTTTTGCTCTTTTGGAAATCTTAATAAATTTATTATTTCCATAATTTGATGAATACTTATTGACATGTTCCTTCTACAAATTGTTGATGCATATTGAAATATCAAAATCAAAGCTGAATAAACATATTTATTTATTTATTGACACTGATATTTGACATCTCATCCAGAATTCCAAAGATTTAAAATAATTCCCAATTTTATTCATTTTTCACTATGTCACTAGATTTTTTTCTAAATCCATAGATTCTGATTAGCTTCCCATGATACACATCCCAATTAAACAGGTGCAGAATCTTTACATAATTCAGAATCTTGTAATTTTTTTTATCATTTCCATTACTATATTCCAAATACAACATGTAGTTATCCTCACTTTACAAATATTTTGCAATATTTTATTCATATTTTTACTATATTACTTGATTTTACTATATCCACAGTATACATTTTTATTTCATTTCCTATGATAAATTTCAAATTAAAACAATATTTGATCCAGAATTTTATAATGACTATTTCCAATTTAACATTCACTTAAAACATATCCTCACGTTAGGAATATGAATATTTTACTTTCATTTTTCACTTTATCACTAGATTAGACTTTATCCATTGCATTAATTCAACATTTTATTTCATTTCCAAGATCCCATTTAAATGGTGAATTATCTAAGTTTGTAATAGATCCCAAAATTAATAATGATGTTTTTAAAATCACATTTAAAGCCACAGTAACAAGTTGGATGAACTCACACTATATCTCCTACTTGAATTCCAGTTTTGAATTTTTTTAATCTTTAACATAACTAAATCCCATCTTATGAAAATTGAATTTCCTTGAGGGAACACAGCATTTTATGCACTTAAGTCCTACCAATATAATGGTAGATTTCAAAGAAAAACACTGCAAGGTATACTCTAAAATTATTTCGAATGAATTATTTCCTCCTTGATACCTTCATGGCAATTAATTCTTGAAAAAAAACAAATCACATTTTAAGAAGCAAAATTACTATAAAAAGTCTGAGAGGTGAATTCAAATAAGATAAATCCAATATTGTATGCACAATGGTACCAATAGATTTCAAATATTGCAAATAATAATCCAAAATGGAAATCTTGAAGGGTCATGTGAAGAAATGAACAACATATCCATCTGAAAATTTAAACTGTAAACACATGAATAGCTATTTCTTGTTTCACTGGCAGCTGGACAATACTATGTATAAGGGTTAGAATTTTAAAGAAGCATTTAGTATGGAAATACAGTTTACATTTTCAAACATATTAACATGTAGTTAATTTAATTTTTTACTGATTTAGAATTTTAGGTAAAAATTAGATCAATAATATATATTAGGGCTTAAAAACAATGAAAACCAAAACTATGTTCTTCCCTATTAATTTTTGAATAGAATAATCCTAGGTAAAGAAAAACTTCATGAAAAAAGCATACTGTAAGGTTGGAACTGGTAAATAAAAAACTACAGGTAGAATCAAGGTAGATTTAAATCTAACAATACCAACTGGTCAATTTAAATGTCCCTATTGTATTGTCAATTTTAAAAACAGGTTGAGCTATAGGTAAAGGTTTACAGTAACACCCATAGTCAACTCACTGTAAGAACATTACAGCAAATTTGGAACTGGTAAATTGACAAAACGGCCAAACTCTACGGAAAATAACAAACAAAATGTCCTTTATCAAAACGCAAAATAAAATCTCAAATCCCCAAACGAGTGGAAAACATATCTTTACTCCCGACTTGGAACAGGTATTTCTTTTCAATATTATCTAAACAAACTCATACATAGAACTTACCCTTTTCTTAGCAATTTTCTGATACACGCACATATGATTAGTTACACAATATTCTACTGACCTTCTACGATATATATGTGGTTAGTAAACTCCAAATAGGGTTGAGGGCAAAGCTACATATGTAATTTAATGAACCTATACATATCGTGTGAGGTCACTATTACTTCTGTGTATTGAATTTATCTTACCTACCACCTTAACTTGTGGCATTTAGACCAGTATCTCTCAGTAGTCTTTAAACAATAAAATGCCAACTTCATCAACATGTTATCTTTTTTGTGAGTTTTGCATTTGTTTTAAACGTTTATCATCACATTTTTCACCTGTTGTCAGGGCATACAGTTCACCTAAGATTTGCTACAACGCATCTGGTGGCAAAACCTTTGTTAAGTTAGGATATTTATCGTCACACATAATACTTTAATGCTCAAAATCAGGTGGTAAAAACATTTTGCCAAACATATAATAAATAAAGGCAACAGTTGTTAACCGGATATCAAAAGTCAGAACTCGACTGAGAGAAAGCAAATCCGAGTTACAAAGTAAAACCGAAGGAAACACATCAACTATAAGAGGAAAACAAAGGCACAACACTGAAGTGCTGCAAAGAACAGATGCCAACATACATCGAACTATTTGATATCAAATGCCTTATTCCTGTCTTGGAAAAGGCATTTTAAGGAAAAGGGTGGGTTGAACCCTGTCTAAGAGCCAACCTAATCTTTCATTTTATGACAATATTGAATAATGATAAGATTTACAATTGTATGCTTTAAAAATCAAATTCTAAAAATATACTTGTAGGAAATCCTTAGTTATTCAGAAAATTCAAAGCTATAAAAATTTATTCATAACTATGATCATATCAACCATAATTCAATCTAATATGGGCGTGTTGACAACTGGTGATAAGAAACATACCATTATGGCAAACAAAGTTAGACGAAATTGTGTATACAAAATGCGGAATATATTCGTATCCAATTCATGCTGCTGTCCGAACAACATTCGTAGAATTAACATCAAATTTACATTAAGATTTTTTTTTTAATTCAAAAGATTTAGTGCTGTTGAAATGCTATATATAGAAATTAGAAATTAGCAATTTGGAATTGAGGACATCTCTTTCCCTTTATTTAACCTTAGCTAGTCACTGTGTTTTTACTTTATATCGAACTAATCGCAAAATAGTAAATTTAAGAATTCTGGCTCTTTTTAATGTCCATGTGATTGATAAAACTGTTTGTAAAACATGCTATCTTTATTGTGAATAATCAGTGCTTTAAATTCAAACCTTGAAGACTTTACTCCAATTTGAATATACAAAACGATAAAGAATAAATAACTCTGCATATTTTTTCAGTTCTTCACAAAATAGATACATTAATTTGTAAATTTGGAGACGGTAAACTTGGATCGATATCATCCTTGTCAAATTAAAAAAAATCTATACCCAAAAGTTCTCAATTTAAACTGATGTTTTAGGTAGACTGTTGTAGACGTTTATAAAGTACTACCTAATGGGCGGTCTGTATTTCTAATAGGATGAATAAGTTTCAGTAAAACTGCTCTATATAAACGATTGTCAGAGATACAGGCTTCACTGTCGCTGTTGTCTTTGCACAAACCACAACATGTTAACATTATGCAGTGTTTTGCGTCTAATACCTATGAAATGTTTTAGGCGTGTTTTTAAATATTGAATATAATATACACAAAAGATAATTATGACTTGTTGTTTGTTATATGAAATATAACAGATTGAGAAAACAATCAAACAACAACCGAAACAAAACAAAACACCTAAAGGTTTCAAAAATAGAAATGTTGTATAAATTTTTGAACCTACTAACTCGTCGATCTTTGTTTTCATTGTGCACCACATTTTTTTATTTCATTTTTTCATAAACAGAAAAAAAAATTACAGTCCTCAATTCATACTTTAATTTTGGGTGTAACGCGTCTTCTGATTCGCTGACACTGTTTTGTTTATCATCTTGTAGACATAATTCTGTCATGTGACCGTGATGTGATCAACGTTTTTTTCATGGTTTTCGACGCTTTTAAATGAAATTTAGAATTAAAATTATAAGAAATGAATAATATGTTTTCGGTCTATTCGAAATAACATAAACAATGTAGCACAAGACAAAGATTTTTTTTACTTCCAATCACTAACCTTTGAAATGATGTAACTTTATTATGAATGCATAGAAAATAATAAAAGAGGTATATATAGATAGATAAAAGATTAATCTTTTAAATGAATGCAATATTTTTATAATGCAATCATTATGTAATCAATTATTATGTAATTAGTGACAAAATCTGGGTAAGTTCACTTTAATGAATTTAGCTCTATCATCTCTTTAACTATACAGAAAATTTTAACGAAATCTTAATCAACACATAATGGGCTTCAAAAGACTTTTTTAGACACAGTTAACATTATAATTGGTTACATAAATGTTGCATAATACTAACACTGCATTAATTTGAAAGAGTAATCTGTTAGCTATCCAACACTACCACTTTTATAAATTTTCAAGCATTATTAAGGAAGTTACAGTATTTTAAAACTTGGGAGTTGGAGTTATAAAATCTTTGTATTGTGCTACCTTAATATTAATTCGCAACGCGGGTTATTCAGTGTGCTCCACATTTTGATGTTATTTCTTCATAGACAGAAAAAAATAAATAACAGTCATTCCTTAAATGAAAAAAATCTCCTTTTTTAAAATTCGTTCAGTCTTGAAAGTCAAATCGTAATAATGTTGGTGTATGTGGTTGTCTGTCATAAACAATAATTGAGAAGATATTCAGGAAAATCATAATAAGGAATACAAGCCGATACCTGTATGCTCAATTATTGTGAAATGTTTCTTAAAATGTACCCATTTCAAAAGCATTGTTTGCAATCTATAGGACATAATTTCGTGAAAAATCGGATATTGCAAAACTTTGAAAAGACGTAGAAAAAGAAAATAGAAAAGTTTTATTACAGACATGTACATCAGAATGTTTAAAACCTTCAGCTCTGTTTTGGCAAGCTGTTTTGAGGCTGTATATAATTTTCAAAATGAAATAACTTGCAGCTTACTTTTAGTATCTGCTTGATTCAAAATTGTATAAACTGTTTTAAATATATGTGAAATCCTTTGTGTAATAACCAAACGTATTTTTCTGCAAACGTTTATGTTTTGATATAAAACACTTATCTAAAACATCCGCCACAGTTTTCTTTCAGCAGAAATTATATAATAACTAATTTTGACATAATGATAAACAATTCAAATCAACAAATTTTATTGGAAAATATTAAGACATAATTACTCTTTCTGATACAAATGACAACTAAAGTGATAAATTGCAGTTGTTTTACAATCTTTAAACGCGAGGTTTGCATATTTATGTTTCAACATATCATGATACCACATTATAAAGCATATCTTCCAAAATGTAGAGAATGAATAACTATCATGATCATAACTTCAGAATACTACTGTTAAAACATAAAAGAAATAATTATTATTTCTGTAAAACAGTTAAAAAATCGGTCAAAAGTGTATTACTGTGATATAGATATACTGGATCTTATTTTTAGAGCTGAAGAGACGTCATCTTGGATTAGTAGCGATTATGGAATATCTGTTTTATAGTCGATAGTTACGTTTGTTAAACATGTAGTTAAAATTAAATCCGCGTATCCTTTTTGATGACCATGGTTCGTTTTTTAACGGGTTAAAATCAACACGACACATGCAATTTGTTCCAGTCCAGAGATTTGCACTTCTGTGATGGCGTGAATAATCATTTACATAGCCATACTTACAAATTAGGTGTTTATAAAACTATAAATTTGTTTAAAATGTTCAGATTGTTTTAACAGGAATAGGTTACTTTTGTCGTATTGACCAACCCTCTTGGGATTTGTTGTCCATAATAAATATCATACTAGTACTTCATGACCTTTTAAATTTTGTATTGCAGCAACACCAATGAGTCTTTTGAAGGGAAAACGCCTGGCTAATGAAATATGAGCCTATAACATTGATATTTTTTATCCACACCAGTTCACCCATTTTTGTGTTTGGCTCATGGTGTTCACTATAAATGTGGATGTGTCGAATATGTTTTTAAAATCTTCCTTGTTTTTTTCGTTTTGTCATCTTGGCTCTGTAATTTATATCATAAGGTTATCAATGTGCAATTCTAATGTAAATTAAGCCTTCCAAATATAGATCTCCTTTTCATTCACATCTTTATCCTCCGCTACGGTAGCATCACAATAGAACAGACAGTATGATTTGTGATGTGGCTCTTATCTATCTTTTAAACCAGTAGGATCGAAACCAATTCATGAGGAAAGTAGGAAATTCCTATGACTTCAGTTGTTCTCATGAAGGAATCGATGCTATCAAAATCGGTAAGGTTTTTTTTATCACAAAGAAGTAACATCTTAAAGACCACTTTATTCTAACAGTAAGTTTGCTTCTTTTTGAATCCTTTAATTACCCAAAACCATTGCATCTAAAGTATTAAACTATCAGCAAGTAGTGTAGGACTTTGATTCAGATGAGTACTTCAAAAACAATCTGACATATGGCTGTTCAAACTTGGCTCTTATTTACAGTCACTCCGGCTATGTCATTAGCGGGGATCTAAACATATCTCTACATGAACATCTCCAAAAGGTGATATGTTATGGTCATAAGTTTAGAGAAACCAAACACTCAGTTGGAACCAAAGCTGTAAAAAAATATTGATTTCATCGATGACCACACAAGAGCAACAAAAACAAAACAAAAAGAAGTAAACAATTTGTCAAAATATGATAAGGCTCTCAGATTTCTGATAAAACGTCGAATCCATAAGTTAAAAAAACTATTAGAAGGTCGTAGTTTCGGAATTAAGTTTTTTTTTATCCTACATTGAACTTTTGATGTCGTTCCTTAATCCAGAGAGGAGACAGTTGAATTAAATATTTCGATGAGAAAAAAGTTCAGATTTTAGTTGAAATATTACTATCGCTCAAAATGATAAAATCAATGAATAAAAACTAAAATAGAAATTGGATAATAAAGAACACAATCATGTACGCGAATACGACGATGGAAGCTTTGAACAACCTTGACCAGTTACGTGAACATTGATCAGTTCATTCAACGTTATAGTACGTTTGTTCTATTTTCGCAGGTGTGAGGTCGAAGGTTTGAAGTGACCAATGAAAACAATCGTTCCATAAAGATTTAATCTAAAACAGTTTGCCTGACTGATTTTGTCGCACGACCTTTCGCTAAACTAGGCCGCAGTTAGGTGAAGATTGACAATTAACAGACATTTCTAGCATCCCTTAGCTACTATTGCTGCAAATAATACACATAAACATAACGAAACAAGATCACAGATATGACTAAAGGCCAAGAGCATTTTACGGTCATTGTGATCCATCTGAATCAAATTCTGACCTTTTACATGTTGAATTCCATCTTCCATGTCTTATCAATATCTCATCCGAAATGCTTCCATATAGCGGTCAAAGAAGGCTTTTTTTTTTAGGTCTAAACAATTCATAACTAGTACTCTTTATAAAGGTCTATCAGTGAGTGTTTATAATTCAATATCAAAGTCAAAAGTTAAAACGTTTGAAAATCTGTCTACAAAAACAAACCTTAGTAAAATGTGAATCGATGGAAATAATCTCAGGTTTAAAAAATTCCAGAGCTTATGTTCAGACCTGCATCGATTTTAGCAAACTGCAGAAATGCTGTTACAAAAGAAAATTTAAGAAAAATATGATGTCTTGACGTGTCGGTCCCATTCCAGTTTCTCCTTTTCACTATGAGGGCATCACAAGGAAAGTCTAATTGGTGAGGCGACTCCAATCGAAAGTTTATTCCAGACGTTTTGTATACCTTTTGTATACCTTCCATTGTTTTTTTTAAGTTTTGTTGATGAGAAAAAATAACATTCGGTTACCTTGCGAATGCTCATTTTATAACTATGTATCAATGCATTACTGTAGCACACACAGCTCAAACATGTTTGACCGTTAAGACACAAAAACTCTATTACATCTGCTGAAAGAAAACGCCGCACAAAAACAGATTAAAAAAGGCGGAAGTATTCTTGACTGGAAGAAATTCCTGTAAGATAAAGAAAACAAACAGGCTCTTAATAATTTCTTTGATAGTTTTGTTCTTCAATCTTTGAAAATCACGTACGATTCAACCTGATTGTCAGTTTTACTTAGCCGGAACGTTTGAAAATATTAAAACTGTCTAAGTCATTTCAGACATTACTGTATTTAATTACTCCAATACGGATGTGATTGTTCTGTGTTTCCACTACTATACAAACAGATAACACATACCAACGAGTTGTGTGCGCAGACGGAGAATAACATGTGTATTATGTGTATTATCCAACTATGTGCTGACTTTTCCAATTATTGATCAACAGCTGCCTTTTGTACAAGCTCTTACCGGCTACCAGTAAAAAATCAGTCTACAGGACTTTGAGGAATACGCATAATTTTAAAGTGGTTTTAAAAGTTTCGGGATTCCCGACAAAGATCGAGCCGTTGTATATGTGAGAAAGTCAATTACCAAACTTTATGATCAGAAAAAAAAAAATATTTCGCCATGCTATGATTGAAATGCGCGTCAAGCTTGTCACCATAAAAAGTGCAAGTCTAGCTAGGTTGCTTCCCTATGAATGACACTGACACAGAATGTTTCAAGTGCTTATTTTCAAACAAAAATTTAGACAACACAGCACATTGCTAAACTCCCCTTTTCATCGCAGTTAGAGTACGGAAAGGGAGAGAATAATAATACATACCAACGTGTATTTAAAAAAAAAAACATACATCCACAGAATTCTTGCAGGATCTTGTAAGTTCAAGTAAGGAAATCTCCATGTAAAATTTAATGTGATTGTTACAAATAAACCTTACACGTACAAAGTTTTGTACTTGCCAGGGGTCAGAATTTTGCAGAAACTCCTACTCAAATTTGTTGACAGGTGAAACAGAAAACACATACTTGCTGCATTATGTTGTTCGGACCTCTACGTTGGATTTTAACATAATTGTAATCTTTTGCGAGGTATTTAGTGGTATTGGTCTTTAATGAATTACATGCATGAGCGTCTGTGAAAGACTCGTTCAAGGTAGTTAGCCTCAATTAAAAACCACATTTATCATTTATTCCAGAGTTTGAATGTCACAAGACAAGGTGACTACTGTAACATCAATAGGACATGTGTTGATCTTTGATTATAGAAAAGTGTTTTTTGCAAAACGCTAATATGCATATAAAATGACGTTTTAGACGGGTTTTTACGTTAGTTTATTGATTTAATTTGATGTCAATATATGAAATTCCCGGCATTTTTTATTATACCAAACAAAGACACAGCACTGATTAGTTGTAAGCCATTTTCATGATATATTTTTGATAAAAACCAATAAATGTTATAAAATACATCATATTTTCCATACGTTATCCTTAGAGAAATATTAATAAAAAGGCATCTCAATTTTGATTAATTTTGATTATTGTAAATATAACTTGGGAAATTGTTGTACTTTCAAAAACACGAAAAGTTTATTTATTTATAAGTCCCAGTCTCACGACAATAGCTTAAACTACTGTAAAATGTATTGAAAAGTGTCCTCTCTTATTATGTTTGATCGAAAAGTTCTTAAATGTGTACATTTTTACATCCCAAATAGATGAAGATAAGAGACTCTGGCGAAATTTGACAAAATTGGACTGATTTCAACCAAATTCAGGACCAGGAAACATAGAGCGCAGGCGTCGACAAACTAAATATTCGAGTTGGACACATAACATTTCTTTATAAACATTATTTTAAAAGATCTTTTTGTCGACGTTTGCGCTCTATGTTTCCTGTCCAAAAAATAAATTAAAGCTTACCCATTTTCATAATTTTTTCATAGAAAATCAAAATGAGTACTATGTGTGACGTCATGAATAATACGCAGGAACATGTAATGTTCAATAAAACGCTCTTTTATATAGTAAACGTAGTAATTCAATACAAGGTTACTTGCGGCTAAATATGTCGGAGCACACTTACATCATTCATCGACTGTCATACAAGTGAGAGGTTAAGCTAACTTTTGAATCAGGTTAAGTCAACCATTTTCTACATAGGAAAATGTTTGTACCAAGTCAGGAATATGACAGTTGTTTGCGATCGTTTGATGTGTTTGAGCTTTTGATATTGCCATTTGGCCAGAGACTTTCCGTGTTTAATTTTTCCTCGGAGTTCAATATTTTTGTGATTTTGCATTTTTATTCACCGAGAATTATTTCGTAGAAGCATAAGAAAAGCTAAAAAAAATGCACTCTGCATTGAATGTCGTTCTTTTTATCAAAATCATGTAATCAGTGTACCTGTTGGCTGTTATTTGCTCCTTGGTTGGGGCATTTACGTTGTGTTTTACGTGGTAACAAGGCAGCCCACACTGTGTTAAAGGATAGTACACATATATCCAGCAAATCACACGCACTACTTTTGTACATAAATTTTGCAGTCGATAGCATGAGTTTAGAAGTGACTCTTTTTTAATGTTATTGAGATTATTGTCAAACACACACATACACTTATAAAGGATGATAATAATACAACATTGAAGCAAAGATAGAGATGTTACGCTGTAATGAATAAAGAGTAGTCCAAATCCATAATGTAAATTCCTGTTTTTCCAACATAATCACGACACAAATTTACCTCTTGGTCATTTACCAAAATGTGGGTGTTGTATCAGCCTATTTATGCTTTTAACAGTTATGGTTAAAATTGCATTTAATATAACTGCTCAAGGAATTTGTTATTCTATAATGTTAGAAGGGTACATGTCTTATAGCTGTATGCAATGTTGTTGTCTGACTTTAGAAAACTGTTTGATTACACACAATTATTGTAAATTACTCAAACGTTTCTGTCTGAAATAAAATGAATGTCTTCTATAACCAACAATGTCACTTGTATGCCGTATTTATTTCCTGTTTATTAACGTCATTAACTATATTTCTATTTAAGTTTCAGCTCATGCTAATCACAAGAGGTTTACAAATAAAACACCATTTTCTATTTTAATCAATTTCTATTGCCACAGACATCTAAGTTATGGCATCGTCTTATTATTGTAACACACAAGAAAACTATGTGTTTAATAATCAGACAACTCCAGAGAATATAGCATATTGCTGAGGATATCGAATTAAGTTTTCATATTGACTCGATCATTGTTGTTTTTATGGCAGTCAAGATAATGATTGGCAAACTATTACTGACAAAGGAACACAGAACTGTATTAATTAGTTTGATGAATAATAATCAACAGTGATAATTGGCTTCACATGATAAAAATATGAGTATACAAACCTTATACGTATTACAGGAGATAACAGTATTGGAGATAACAATTTGAAATTTAATGATGATTTAAAAATATATAATTAGAAATAAACAAATAAGGAGATATTATTAGATCGCAAGTAAAACAACTGTACATATGAGTTCCAATAAAGTGGTTGTAGACTACAATACGACATTCAATAATGAAACCTATATTGTGTAGTCGGATATAAAAGATCCCGAAATGAAAATATAAAATAATTTATACTTTGTTTAAGGAAGCATAATATTGGATACAATATTGACAAGTTTGTCCATGGAACTGATGTTCAACAATCATGACCAATCTGAAAAGAAAGATATGATCTCAAAATTCTCTCATATACTAAAACAAGAAATATAATAAAACGAACATTAGAATTATAATATTTAACGGTTAATACCAAACCTATTGAAATAATTATTTCCTTTGCAATTTCGTCTACTAAGTGATTTACATGTTCAGACATTTGCAGTAACAGTGTACCTTGCAATGAACGTAGCGTTTTTTTAACATACAAACGTTTATAACAGAGATGAAGGTATCATAAATCGATCTGAACGGTTATCAAATTTTAAAACAAATGATTCATTTTGGAAATACATTCCACCTGCATGGAATCACTGGACAGAGTGACACTTCACTTCATCTTTCCAGTGAAAAGATAATCTTATAAACTATTTCAATTGGAAATGTGTCCTTCAAAATTTTATTTATGGCTAAATAGTCATAGTGATTAGGTCCATAACTATACTATTAGTACGAAAAGTAATAGCATAACTGATGCCTGTGGATTTGTTTCATTTATACCAGGATTATAAAATAAAGTGCTTTTTGGAACATTTCATATTGTACACTCTTCAGTGTAACTTTCTTATTTACGGGTCAAGGTTAAAATAGAGGGTTAATTAAAAAGGAATGTTTCAAACCTGATATATGCTGATCGATAAACATAACAAAACTGCTGGTATTGATGTAAACAGGCGGAAGCAATGTTTTTACATAAGAAACAAATATAAAAAAAATAGCTATGAAGCAATTGTATATGACACATTAATAGTTGATGCGTTTCTCTCAGTGTTTCTTACGATGAATTGACTGTTAGTGTTGCCTTCCGACTATTGCAACTCATTCACAATTCTGACCATGGTAATGGCTATAATATATCTATACAACTGTTAGTCTGTTTTTGTCACAACATTAAAGTGGAGTTAAGGTCCTATAGGATTGTAAGTATTTTTTTCACCTTGCACTTTCACATTTTGACTGAACAGTTTGTTTAAAATTCTGATTAGTTGAACAGTTTGGTTTTATAAAACAAATTGCAATTTGGTCAAAATTTTGAATAAGTTGCTATAGGTGGAGAGCAACACTAGCAGTCAAGTCACTGTAATTGTCTACTATAACTATTTAGAATATTGGAACATCGGTAAAACAATGTTGCCTTACATTAAAAACTGAATGATTTTTTTTCCTGAACCCGAATTAGTTTTTAAAGCAATTAAAGTACTAAGCATAAAAAAGGCCCATGGTGAAATAACAATGATGTACAAAATTGAAACATAGAAACATATATAACAAAAAGACTACAGGAAAGAGGAGATAAAGACTCTAACTTCGAGCAAGCATACTGAGTATTAAGTTTTTAGAGAGTCCATAACCTTGGACACTGGAGGACCAGAAGAATAGTTTAGCCCATAAGCGCACTTAACTGAATGAACATAAGCAGAAGATCCCAAACAGTATAAAGTCTTCTGAGCGTGAGGGAGTTGAAAAATTATCTTTTGCAGAATTACATAATTTGATTAACTGAAAATTACAGACAACTTTATCATTTAGATGATACCAAGTATTTAACTAGCATATACATGTTATAGATTTTTGGAAACTTAACAGTAAACTATTGAATCAGAAAATGCAGTAATGTTCGTACAACAATCGAGATGTTCATTTTATCAATACACAAGCTAAAACATAACTTTGTTATATTCCAAAACAAAAATTAAAAATAACCACATGAGGTTTTCAACCAAAACTATACGTTATGTGCTCATTAAACCTCATCATTCTATACATAAAACATATGCAATAATTGTGTTAAAATCTCTCGGGAGTAATACTGTTCTTTAAGGAAGGTTTCTTCCGACTTTGTATAACAATTATAAAAAGACCAACGAACAAATAAAATCTATTTTCATGTTTTATATAAAAAAAAAACGTCACAATGGTCTACTTATTGAACACAGCTATTATATAGATTGTGGTAAAAGTGTTAATGGTATTTAATCAACTATGTAATATATAAAAGTAAACATTATAATGTACGTAAAATAAGAGTTATCAATAATTGCTTTTCAAGTACATTCACAGTGGTAAGCAGATATAACATTTTGAGGATTCATTTGTGAAATATAGGACTCCGTAGTTTCATAATTTTCTATTTTCAGTCAAGCGTGAAGGGGTGTGCATATACAGATGTGGCTGGATAATATAAAGTGTTAAATCTAGAACAGAAATGCAGTACACACTTTATACCATTCAAACTTTGCGAGTAAAGCTAAAATCCACTATAAATGTTTCATTCGGTCATCTAGAGTTGTATAAATAGTAGAAAATATATAAAATGAAGCATTTATTATGAACATATTCAATGATGCCTGATAATGGATAATGTGATATACCTCTTATATTGCAACATCACCATTTCAGACTCTGGATGGTCATCTTAATTGTTTAACAAATATATTATATTGTTTTGCGGTTTTGATTCTTAGAAATGATTTTTTGTATTCAAATTTTCAATAGCACTGTCTGCAATTTCTGTCCGAAAACTTGTCACAGCTGCAGGAATATCGGAACATTATGTTATGCTGATGTGCTTATCTCTATTAAACCAAGATGTTAAAATCATTCATAACAACAATTTACACATGTACTGTGCCACCGCTGGTTAACTGTCACTTTCCAAAGGTAAAACATATCTAACACAATGATTCCTTACTGATATAATTAAAATGATTAAACATAAGTTATTCAAATTTTATAGAACAACATTCCAATATTATTTTCGATTCTTCTAAGCATTTCAAAAGCCCTCTTTTAGCTAGCTTCAACAATAGGATTTATCCACCATTTTCTACACACGATGAAAACCTGCACCAAGTCAGGAATATGACAGTTCTTATCCATTCGTGATGTATTTGAGCTTTTGATTTTACCATTTAAATAAGGACTTTCCGTTTTTGTTTTTCCTCGGAGCTCGGTATTTTTGTGATTTTACTTTCTACCTCTCATGCATTATGCTCTAGATCAAATGTATCAAGAAAGTACCGAACTTAATCTGTGACAAATGAAACGCTAGGACATGTTAACCAATATCAAAACCAATTCAATGCAAAATACAAAACACAATCGTTCTTTCATTGATGAACTTAAAGTCAATGTGCAATGGCATTGACACAATGGTAGCAATACAAATATACACTGTATCAATAAAAAATGTGAGACACCAATTTATTTCTCATCATAAGTGCTATGAAGTCTATGTTTGAAATAAGAATTGCATTAAAGCCAACAAAAGAGAACTCATAATTTAGTCTTAGATGCATGATTTATTTTATTAGTTGTAAGTGGCTTTGAACTAGCTGTCAGTAACTGCGAGTACTTTCTTATCTGTTCTTAGTGTCTTTTTATTGTTGGTACGTACAAGTTCTCGGCCACGTCCACTCTGTGTATGTATTTATATTTGTATCCACCGGACGAGTTAACCCTTTTTCAACTATTTTTATAGTTCGTTCCTATGTTGTATTGTTACACCACTGTCCCAGGTAAGGGGGGAGGTTGGGATCCCGATAATATGTGTTACCCCGCCACATTCTGTATGCAAGTGCCTGTAATTCAGTGGTTCTCGTTTGTTAATTTGTTGCATATTTGTTTTTGGTTCAGTTTTTAGTGTATACATTAGACCGTTAGTTTCTTGTTTGAATTGTTTTACATTTGTCATTTCGGAGCCTTTCATAGCTGACTATGCGATGGTTATGCGATGGGTTTTGCTCATTGTTGAAGGCCGTACAGTGACATATAGGTGTTAATTTATGTGTCATTTAAACTCTTGTTGAGAGTGTCTCATTAGCAATTATACCACAGCTTCTTTTTGTTTACATAATGAGTCAGATTAAAATAATACTTGTTAATTGAAAATTTGAATTTTTGAGGCAGTCATGTTGAAAATCTTTCGTTCTTTTAAAGTAAAACAGAGTCTACCTGTTATGTTTGATCTTTAAATTAAAGTGTCACTTAAACGGAATATGATATCATAGATTCTCTTCTACAAAAGTCATATATGAACATACTAAGTGACGTAAAGTAAGAATTCAATTATCAGTCATTGTTGGTTGAATCGATATCACGGACACTTCATCCGTTGGACGTCCGTTCAAAGTTTTGAACATGCTCAAAATTTTCCACCGGACATAACGGACGTCGACTGATAATACGTACGCTAAACGGACATGAAATGGAATTGGACGGACGTATAAGACGGATAAGAACGAATTGAAAAAAAAATATCCGTTAGGCATCCGTTCGAGCTTTCCGTTAAGGTGTGACCGAGGCTTAAATCATATTTCATAAAAATATCGGTTTATCTTATTTCTACTATTATTAACATCAACTTATATAGACTTGATCCGAGTTAGTGCTTTTGATAGTTTTCTATTGTTAAACACACTTAAACAGGTTGTTTTTGTAGGTTGTACTGTGTCCTTAGGTGACCTTCTTACTGATATATAGATATATAATATGATTCGTATTAAAAGGTTCGGTGTCTAAAAACAGGGACATTTAATCGTTTCTTTTTGCATAATTTAGCCGGAAATGTAATTGATTTTTTATTCAAATGTTCTAAAAAGAGACACCATTTTTGCCTCGAGGGACGTTTAGTGTTCAGTCGTGTCTATATCCTCTGCAAAATACTTTGACCACAATGACTACAGTTTAAGTAACGTAATGGACAGTTTTCTTTAATTATACAATACATTTAATATTTAGAATCATTGTCATTATAGTTCTTAACAAATTCGTTCATTTTTTAAAGTCATAATATCATTCTTAAGAGCGTTGTATGCAGTCTTGAACCATGCCAAATATGACTTGTATTAACTGTTTATGTTTCTTTTTTGCTAATTTCTAACCTTTAAATATTTCATATGTCTGAAAAACATCGTATAGTAATTTGCCATATAAGACTTGGTTTACTCTTTGACGAAGACGAATCAATGTTATGACAACATTATCACACCTTTCCAACATGGCTGTGGTAGCGTATTTTCAAAGTACATGATGGTGAAATTTGCTTTTAATACGGCATGACATTTATCTTTACCAAATCTTGGTCGAGCTGTAAACCATTTTAGGACCTGCAAGATTTCTCAACGTTGATACTGCCCTAGTGTATCAGTCATAGCTCTGATATTGACAAGATTTATAACATGATTGTCTAAATTTTCTATTGATAATTTAATTTAAGACAAACCCAAAATAGAGGCAAGCAAAACAAAATGTAGGAACTAAAGTAACAACTGAGCAGCACAAACAAAGATAACAAAGAGGAGACACCGAAGATCTTAGCAAGGTTAAACGGATCATCATAATTGAAATAACTCAAATAGCAATTATTCAAATAGCAACATCAGCTATCGGAAGATTGTCAGTGCTGACAGCACGGATATTCCTAAAACAAATGCATAACAAGATGACAAATTTCATCATTGATTGTGAAGCTTTCATTTGATATATTTCAACATGCTGAATGCTCGTTTTAATGAAAGTAATTAGCTTACATTGTATCCTTAACTTCAATGGAGATGTCACAAGGAAAACCTTTCACTTCAATTAAGTTGACAGATCAGATATTTAAGCAAAACCCCGAAAATATTGTTACCGATGCAAACTAGTAAATGAAGACGATCTCGTTATTAGATGCTTGTTAACGTAAATATTACAACTTTTGAGAGATAGGAAATTTTATGATTTTGTTGTACTTTGTGTTCAATTTGATACTAATTTGAAAAAAAAAATCATGTTATGTACTCAAACGTGTTTAACGAGTATAATATTATTTTCTCAAATATAAAGGAAACCTCTATAAGACTGTTATAGATTTGATATAAATTTACAGGTTCTAATTGTAAGAACTAATGATATTAAATTCAAAATGCGAAACGTACACATCGTATCGATAGAGCGTAGGGCTTCCGCTCAAATTTTAACAATTTTACTAAAATTAATGACTGCAATATGACACACATAATAGGTGAGGAATTACAAGAAGACATGCAGTTACAATAACAACTGAAAATCATTATCAAACCATTGTGATATTGTTATTTAGAAACCAATTTAATTACGTTAGTTCAAAGGAATTATATATAGGTACCCAACGATATATTAATGCTTCTAAAACAAAGAGGCATAATCAACTAGTCATGTTAGTAACTTCATTTGAAATGTTTAACTCATAAATATTTGACTACAGCGTCAGATCACAAAATACATTCTCTGCAGGAACCAGGTCTATATTAATTTTTTGTCCTATACCGTTATGTTGTCATTGCTGTCAACTCCTATAAAAAGTGAAAGTGTGTGTCAGAGGGAACAAAGAAAAAGAAATGTTTGATACTTTGGTGCTGATAACCAATTTAGATTTTATTTACAAGTCAAGATTCATACAGTGAAAAACTGGAAGGAAGTAATTTGAAACAAAGTGATATAAGAAGATGTGGTATAAGTTCCAATGAAACACCTCTCCATCCAAGTCACAATTTGTAAAAGTGAACCATTATGCTTCAATTTACGGTCTTCAATACGGAGCATTCGGTCACACCGAACAGTAAGCTATATAGGGCCAGAAAACATTACAAGTGTAAAACAATACAAATGGGAAAACCAACGGTCTAATCTATATAAAAAAAAAACGAGAAATGAGAAACAACTATGAACCACATCAACAAACGACAACTACTGAACATCAGATTCCTGACTTAGGACAAGTGCAAACAAATGCAACAGATTTAAACGTCTTAATATTTATCAACCTTTACCCTTATCTGAAACAATAGTGTAAAGATTATATTTCTTAAAATTAGACATAACAAAAAGTGAAATCACAAAAATACTGAACTCCGAGGAAAATTCAAAATTCAAAAATGGTACAGGCATTTTCTTATGTAGAAAATGATGGATTAAATCTGGTTTTATAGCTAGCTAAACGTCTCACTTGTATGACAGTTGCATCAAATTTGAAACAGATCTTGCAGCTGATTTTGAATTATCACGATCGTCTTTTTCCGTAGCGAAAAATCAAAACGCCTAAACATTTGTGAAAACATTTTTACAGAGCAACAGATAGAAAATATGTCTCCCAGTTATAATCCTATTAACTTTGAGTTTCTTATTAAACATTTTCAGGTTTTTAGTCAATATTTGTTCAAAGATACAAACTTTACATAATAATGAAAAGGGACATTATGACAGTATTGTACCTAGTCAGGATTCAATTTCTTCAAAATTATCTCCCCATTACGCCAGTTGTTTTTCACAATCGTAGAAATAGAAGCCATTGGAGGGATGACGCGCTGCCAATTTTGCTCTTGGAAACCGATAAATTTATCCACATTGCACCATTACGATCCTTATATGTGAGTTGTATTTGAAGGACAAATGTATCAACTAGCTAATGCGCACCAGTTCATGATCTTGTCTGCATTTATTTAACTTAAAACTATTGTATGATCGTTGTCTGTTGGAATTCTCAAAAATTCATAAACATTTAAAAAAAAATCTAATTAAATATTTCGTGGAAGGGCAGACTATATTTTTATAGAAGTTGAAGATATGCATTTTCATCTTCCAACTTGACACTGTCGTCAAGTACTTTTAGTTTAAAAAAATAGCCATTCGAATACACCTGCTTTGTTTTTGTGATTCATTAGATAGGTATTTCACTGGACCCATATATTTCATCTTTTAGTACTGTGATTTTTTTATGTTATAAAGTCAACCTGTAGCTTTGATATATGAAAATGATAGAATCTGAAGCGAGACGATGTATGAAATATTCTTGCTTTTTACGAAATCAAAACAAAATATTCAACTCAAACACGCCCTACCATAAAAAGGTGCACTCGATTTTCTCTTTTCGGTGTAATTGTTACCCATTTTTGGGAATTTTTTCTTGAGTCACATAATGGAAGGGCAGACACGAAAATTACTGAACTAATAAATTGATATGTTTTCCGTCCGTGGTAATTATCTTTTAAAATAGGAGGTTATGCATTTTCTACATCCAACTTGACAGATACCCATGTCGTCGACTTGATATCTAATTGTTCTGCATAACTATGTACTAGATAAATTGAAAATCTATGCAAATGGTATTTTAAAACAAAACACTTCGTAATTGAAAAGAAAATTGTTATTTTATTTGTTTCTATTAACTTTTAAAAATTTTGTCACTACAATCAATACTAAAAATACAGAACGAAAAGGGAAATCCAAACAAGGAAAGACCTGTACAAAATGTCAAAATCTAAGACTTTAACACATCTAACGAATTGAAAACAACTGTCATAATCCTGACTAGTACCGGTACAGGCATATTTCTGCACTTGGTACACAGGCATGAACAAAAGAGTCATATTTTAGTATGTATTTTATTGAGTGCATTTTTTTAAAGGACAACAACTGTACATCAATATTTGGATGGTAAGAATATCAGTTTTGTGGTCATAGAAAATTCACGTAAAAGGGTAAACGAATTTTCTAAATGTAAATATAAGCTTTTTGAGATAAAAGAACCAACAAAACCTATATAATTGATTGGTTTTGTATAAGGCATGGAAAAAGAAAACGGAATTTAAAGGCTTTTATATAATTTCAACAATGGAATAAGTGGAATCTCAATACTATTACAACAAAAAATAAACAGTAATTACAACTATGTCAATATTTGTCTTCTGGAAGACATTGATTAAAAATCCGTATTAACTTTGACAAGGAAGATACAATAACAGGAATTACCGCTTCCGCATATCAAATATTAATTGAGGATAAATAGCATTCGTTTTTGTTGCTTATGTGAGAAAAAAATATGAAATAAAGGAAATCGGATAACCAGGGAAGTTTAATAAAACTTCAAATATGCAAAACAGACGCGAAAAATACCAAAGGGACATTCATAAGTAATAAATGAACTGACAACGCCATGACTTAAACAAAATAGACTAATAAACAACACAATTGTACAGAAAAACACAACAACGAAAACGAAAGACTGAGCTATACACACCCAAAGAAAAATTTCCTTAATTTCAAAACATGCGAGTATAAAGATTCAAACATTTAAACAAAATCTCATGTCCATGTAATTATCCATTATGATCAATGAAATGAGTATCCACTGACTTTAACCATCATTAATTCTAAATTTAGACAATCGAGGAAATCCTGTTCCAATTATTGTAGAATAAATAGTGAGCAATCGTTTGTCATTAATCATTTTAATGGGAGATAGAATATAAAGAAGGTTCTTAAAAGGGTCTTACATGCATGTCCTTCCGTCTGCAGAGACAGAATTTTTTTCTTCAAATATTGTTACGAAGTCTAAATTCTAATCTGCAACATGTGCAATGCTTATCGTAATTATCAATATACGTCCAAAAAAACCCAACTCAGAACAATAAACAATCATTAACTTATACGTTAAGCTGTAGATTTATCAATGTATTTATAAAGCTATTAATACAATTGTTAATACTTTTTTGAAAGCATAGAGGAGATACAACTATATACCAGTGCATGGAGGAGCGCTAACAAAAGGCAAAAATACTGAAATATATCAGGGGTAAAACATAAAAAAAATAAAACTTTGTTTTAAAATGACAAGTCAACCTGCTAACCTCCGATATGAAGACCCATTAGGACATTCTCCTGTTGGAAAAACAAATGAAATAAAATTTTGTTAAACATTTTTTCTGACAAATTACAATTTGATTCCTTTAAATTAGTTACATTTCCGTTTCGATATACCTAATTCATTACAGAAATACATAATGTCAGAAATTTAACGTTTTTAAATTCGAAAAACTCGTTGAGCGGACAATAGGCGCTAATTCAAGTGTTATGTCTGGTCCTTCAGAAATAACGGTTTACTGTCGGAATCAATATTAATGTTCTCTACTTCTCATGATAAACTGTCAAGCAGGATTTATGAAATCACTGAACAAAACATTCCAGAAGTGTATAGACAGATGTCAGATTTTGTCCTGTATATTAAATACGCATCGTGTACTTCTCTAAGAATTTCAAAACAAATTAATATTATCGATATGATTTAGTAGTCAAAAATGGAACTGGATAAAGTATAAAAACTTATTTATTATATGTCTAGTCGTTCATGATTCCCACGTAATTATTATTGATAACTTGGACTAAAAACCAAATATTGAATGCAAAACTATTTATTTCCCGTAATTTGGATATCATTTTACTTTATAAACTTTTTTTAATTATAGCTTTATAACCATATAACAATATGTATTTACATAAATAAACAACTTACCTTCAAACCATGAATTTCCCCACTTTGCAACGTAAATAGTGTAAAGTAATTGTAAGTATGAAGATTAATTAATTGTATTAAAGAACTCCGATTAAGATCCTATGGAACTCTAATATTTCATTCCTCTAACTTGATACAATAAAGGCAATAAAACTTTTTATAGTAGGAGTTAAGAAAATCTGTATTCAAATGATTCCGATCAATGCCTGTCTTGATACAATAAGAAAAAAATCACCAATAAACCAATATGGAGGCCCAGGGGTTTGTTCAATAGTGTACCTTACCCCATTAACAAAAAATCAATAACATTGTGTCTAATTAAGAATAATTTCTTAAACAAATTGATCCATCTGTTTTAACAAATAAGACATTCTTTTTACAAATTCTCAGTTTCTTCAAAAATGTCTGTTGCGTGACAGATAACGAGTCATGTAAGTCGTTCAATAGATCACTGATGTGCGTACTAATGAAAACACTGGGACATATATAGAAGGATGAACGAGTCTTGTTAGTCGTTCAATAGATCACTGATGTGCTTACTACCAAAAACACTGTGGCATATATAGAAGGATGAATGACACTGACAAACAATTAACTTGTTTTATATTTAATCAAATATCTCCTGGTTTAAGGAAGGCAAATAGTTGCATAAAAAAATGAAATTTATTCAGTAGTCTTTGCAGATATAATATGTATGAACAAGTCTGTAAAACTATACTGAACTTATAAGAGCCGTGAGAATTGTTAATACTGTTAAATATATAGCACAATTTTGTAATTTGTTACAGCAATTTCCCTGTATCTTATAGTTTCACCAACTGAACAATATATTCATGAGATTAAGAGATACTCAAATCTCGAATTCTACGTCTTAATACCCGTATACAGGACGATTCAGTTGTGCTTTCATACATATACACATAAAACAAGCACATGTAAGACAAATCTCTGCTTGATGCAAAACAAAACCCCCAAACTGCATAGTCAGCTATCACTACAAACCTTTAAAGTCTGAAATGGCCTATATCTGTACTCGACTGTACTGATTTTTACTCGACCAGTCTGAATTGGTCTGACTTTTACTTGACATTACTCGACCCCAGTCTGAACCATACTTGACTGTACTGAATCGTACTTGACCCTTATCTTTGCCGTTGAAAATAGTCTAAACTATTACTCGACCAGTCTGAAACATTCTTAACCTATTCTCGACATGTAGTCGACCTATTTTCCAGTCTACACATACTTAACCAATGGTCTGAACAATACTCGACCAGTCTGAACCATACTAGACAAAAAACTCTACTTTTTTCACTGTTAAAATAAATTTCTTTTTAACTGACATATATAACAACAGCCAACAAAATTTATAACAGATTTTAACCTTATGAAAGAAATATATCTCTGATTATATTTAAGATAAAAAAAAAATATATTATATATAACTTATATAAAAAAGGGATAAAATTAAATAAACATATAAATGTTTTTTTCTTATTAGTGGTGAAATATAAAGTATAACCTCTGCTTGGGGGCAAACTCATTAATAAGAATACACCTGGTCAGAGGTATTAAATTCTAAATAACATTGATTCATAATTGCAACATCCTGTTTAAACTAAATAACAAAGCCTTTCGAATATACATGTATGTACTAGATAAGAAATACACGAATTTAAGAAAATAGGGCTTTCTTTTTACCTGTAAAACACACATGTACTGAGGTAATTAGAACATATTAAAGTGCTTTATGTATGCCATGTTAACTTGACAAAAAAAACTTAAATTAATTGAAATTTTTTTAACTGTTACTTTGGAATACATTTCCTTTTGTAAAAAGGTTATCAAGGATTGCTATGGAAATTCTATTATAATGATTATATAAAACAAAACAATTAAGCTCTCCTTTTTTTAAAATTTATTAAGTTGTTTTATATACTACTAGTATTTTATATATATATTAATAAAAAAAAATCACTTCATTACATTTTTGTATTACCTGAACTCAACTGACACCATAAATCTATACTAGGCTTAAATTAATGGTAAAAATAGTCCAGTTACAATAAAATACTTCCGAAATATTCATAAAATTTTGAATAATATTGAAAATATTAGTCAATTCATTTTTTTAGATTATTTGATCAGCTTGTTTTATTTATATTTTAAAGTTGATCTATATTATGATGTAAGTGTTGATTAATATTGTGTTATATAATGATTGATTATTGTAAAATTTTAATTTCAATACTATATCGAATACATTTTTAATTTCAAGTTGTTCAAATTTCATTTTTATTAAAAAAAAATCCTAAATTGATCAATTTCAGTTGATAGATACAAAGAATAGGTCTAGTTTGGTTAAGACTTGGTTGAGTATGGTTCAGACTTGGTCGAGTATGGTTCAGACTAGGTGGAGAACGGTTCAGACTAGGTCGAGTACGGTTCAGACTAGGTCGATTACAGTTCAGACTCGTATAAAACGGTTAAGTACTGGTCAAGTTCACATTCAGACTATTAAGTATGGTTCAGACTACAGTCGAGTATTATCAAGTAAATCTCAGACGAATTCAGACTGGTCGAGTACAAATCAGTACAGTCGAGTACAAATCAGTACAGTCGAGTATAAATCAGTACAGTCGAGTACAGATATAGGCCATTTCAGACTTTTAATGGTTTGTAGTGTATGAAAGGCGACGAAATGACAAATGTGAACCATTCAACTCACTTAACTAACGGACTGATGTATGTTATTCAGGATTTTTACCGTTTTATTAGATACATGTAAACACACTTGATTTCCATTTACAAAGTCTTTCTTTTAGGTTAAAAATGTAAAAATGCAAGAAATCCTTTAATTGAAAAAATAAAAAGACATTTGAGATTATAATAGCACGAAAAGATTATGAAAGATTTTTGCAATGTTTGGTCCTAAACCTCCACTATCTTAAACCTTTTACTTGGTTATGCCTTATAACGCTTTAAATTTTGATGTAAATCGAGGAGTGTTTTGTAGGCAAAACGCGCCACTGTCGTTTACAATTATTGACCCTATATCCTTGATTAAAACATGTAAAACAAATAAAATTGAGAATGGCCTAAATGCACCAGTAAGCCGTTGAACAATTTGAGTTTCGGTGTTTCGGTCCTTAACGTGTTTCATGATTTTTAATTCATTTTGTTAGAACGGTAAATTAAATAGTAAGATACACTATTAACACAATGTATCACAGATATATATTTGTAAATAAAATAATGTTTACGAATTGAAATGCTATGCATAATACAATGTTTTCGTCAGTTAAATATTGTTAAGACTAACAGTAAACTTGCGAGATTTATTCAGCATAACTTCTTCACCGTTTAATTTTGACAAACCAGAACTTCATAAAAATATAATACCTGTAATGAACAAAACAAATTCAATATTTGCTGTAAAAATGCGTGTTCACTAGCTGTTGTGCTAGGAAACAATTGTTGAAAAGAGAGGACAGCAAAACAGGCAGTGAAATAAATAAAGGTCATTGAGAGACAAAACAACAATGATTTCAGAGAAACCAAAAAAGAGAAAAGTAAAAACAAATACAAAAAGAGACGCTACATTAAAGATTTAGCACCTTATGCTAATCAAACCAGAAATAGAAACCAGGTATTCCGAAAGGTTATACAGTTTCTTCTTACAAAATGTTTAAACTTATATGAAGTTTCATAGCAAGAACCACTATAACTGTACAATTTAATACGTTTATATTTGTTGGAATGGTAGATGTTAAGCTGACTTTCCACAATTGGTTATGTACTATCAGTGATTATACACGTTTTCAATTTGTATAAGGCATGTATTCTAAGGAGAAAACAGCGGCTTCTCAATAGTGAATATCTTAATTCCTGGTAAAACCTTATGTTTGAATATCAATTTGTATTTATTTTCAATAATCATCTACATAAACAATAAATAATGGAATAAAAGGAATTAAATTTATAAAGAACAATTATATTCGTATTATGTACTTGTTTGGCGCATTACATTGTAGTCATTGACGGCCTTTAAATTAGAAAAAAATATTGAGAGATTGTAAAGGGACAACATAATTTAGAATCATAACATTGATGAATAAATTCTATATATTGAGGTATGAAAGTGAATAGACAGGTCCACTAGGGAAGTTTTCAAACTGACCATCGTCAAAATGTGGTGTTTAACTGTACCGACAAAAACAATTAAAAAATTGTATCATAAAATCTCACAGAAAAATCCAACAATACATCGATCTAGATTGGTGTACAATAGTGAAGAACAACATTAGTGGAAAAAGTCACAAGTAGAGAAGAAAATTGTAAAAAGAATGTCAATGTGCAACGGTAATAAGGCAAACCTGAAATGAAAAAGACATTTGCTACATGCAAATTGAAAAGAAATTCAACTGTAAAAAGACTGGTTAAAAATTTGTTAGTGGTTTTATTTGAATTAAAGAATTTAAAAGCCATAAAAAGTCCATATCATACTGTTATAAACTTAATCAGCCGAACCCATTAGCGTCTTTTAGTTTGATAAATAATAAGTCCTAAGATTTCATTAGCTCCTTAAATATTTTACATCGTTATAATAAATTACAATAACACACTATTGCCTTCCTTTACTAATAAGTTTTTTTTACATCAATGTTCCCATAACCATTAACGGAACACACAGAAGGTAAAGAAATATGTACAGAAAAACAGAAATCCCGAACTCCAAGATGGTTACAAAAAAGAGAGCCTCCGTAAAACCTGACAAAATTAAACGCTTATGACACATAAATTAACAACTATAGGCCACAGTATGGCCTTCAACAATCAGCAAAGCTTATACCGCACAGTCAGCTATAAAAGACTAGAAATGGCAAATATAAAATGGACGCCTACCGGACCTTCAATGAGCAACTGATTTGTTGGACGTCCGTTTCAAGTTTTGAACATGCTCAAAAAATTTCAACCAACGCTGAACGGACATGAACGGATATGGACAGCATGTCCCTAATAAAATGGCAAAATCAAAACAGTAGGGCATTGCTATAAATCGTATGAAACGTCAGATGGGTTTTTGATAACATAAGACAATGACTAAGTAGGATAAATAAGTACAACTGTCACCTACTGATACCTGATGTTTTACTTCTAACAAATATTTCAACTTCGAAATAAATCTCCTTTTTTTGTGAGATTCGTTCACCTTAACCTTTAGTTTTGTATGTTGTGTTTGGTGTACCATTGTTTGCCTGTTTTTTTTTTCAGCCATGGAGTTGTCAGTTTTTTTTCATCTAATGGGGAGTTTGAATGTTCCTTTGGTATTTTTTAACTTTACTTTGTTTGTTCTGTTTTGTTCTGTTTTGTCACTGGTTTTTTTCTATTATACTTTTCACTTCAGCTTATAATAAAGAAATAAGCATCATGCAAATACACATTTCACCTAACGTTTAATTATGTGAATCTGAGCGATTCCTTTTTTGGTCCAATTACACGTAAGTGCTTTGCTGTACAAAATTTTAGTTTTAAATGTTATGTTGCATGATTTGAAATCATCTTGTATTTCTTACGGTAATATTGTGCTGTTACGTGATAGTTAAATACAAGGGAATGGGAAAACACTTTTACTAGGATCAATATTGTGACAGTAAAGGATTTGTTTTATTATTTTACGGGGCATATCAAGTCACTTCGACTGTCAATAATTCAATCTATTTGCCAACACTGGCATTACTAAGAGCACATATTTCAAAACTGTTTAATGTTTTACTGCTAAGGTTTAAAAAGAAAACAAGTAACGTGTTACAAGTAACAAACCATACAATCTTGAAGTTGTCACAGTTATACAACTCTTAAAGAAAATAAAATGAAATTGTGTTCTTTAAATTTGAAATTATCTAGCTTTTCAATATTTCTGACAAAATGATTAATTTTTAGTCTTGCTATGATAATTAGAGTTTAAAATAATTACATATTTTTTTAAACAACGATATAATTTTCATTTTTCAATTTGTGATTTTTGTTCATGTAGGTATATATATAGATATAGACGCACAATGTAAACAAGTACTAAGATTACTTTTTTAAGTGAACGATTCACGTTCGTACATCATGAATGCGGGCCTTGAACTGAAAATTTAAAAAGGTTGTATATCTTGTCTAAACATCTGATTCGCTAGATTGATTAAAAAAACACTGCATAATGAACTTTTTTTTACTTAGAAAGAAACTACCGAATGAGATCTCTTTGCAGAGTTGTCGGCTGCAATTCAAGATGTATGTGTTTAGATGTAGAGATATAGGGATCTAAGAAAGATCTTGTAATTTATGTGTCTACATCAATTGTAATAAGAAGTCACTACTCTGCACTGTTTAGGACTAAATAAAATTGAGAATGGAAATAGGGATTGTGTCAAAGAGACAACAACCCGACCATAGAACAGAAAACAGCAGAAGGTCACCAATAGGTCTTCAATGCAGCGAGAAACTCCCGCACCCGGATGTGTCCTTCAGCTAGCCCTTGTCTATCGTCTCAGACCATTGCATCTTCCTGTTGACCATATGAACTTGTCACACTCCGCTCATTTTGTCATTATTTTCTATATTTCTTCCTCTACAAAAGGATGCAGCTCTTAACTTGACAGGTTAATTTGGAGCAGTGACTATGAATGCCAAGTTTACTCTGCAAAGATAAGACCTAATTAAATTTATCCTTATCAGACCAGTTCAATCCACTGATTTTCAAGACCTAACGACAATTTAGCTTGACCAGACCAGTGCACAGGTCTGCTGTTAACCTCTACTGTAGACGAGTCTGCTATATGACAGACCAGTCATTTCAATCAAAGGGACAGGTCTTTTTTTAATCGGTCCTTGGTTGCTGATTAGAAGTGAATTCTCAAATGATATTCACCAATCATTGCAATCATGTTTATAGGTTAACTTTGGACATGTTAGAGACAAACGTGAACTTTTATAAGAACAAGTCTGGAGTAGTCCAGATAAATACCTGGTTTGAAAGGAAACTATGTCTAAAGTTTTGTAAATGACTGGTTTAGGCAAGTGAACTCTGTCCAGAGTTAACTTCAATATTGGACCTGCCATCATGTTATAGTTTTGGGCATCCATAAAAACAGTCCTATGACAATAACTCTAATAGCAAAAGGATTCTTGTATTTAAATTATTCATTTTACGTTATCAAAAACTCTGTTCTAGGACCGATCGGAGCAGTCATAAAAACTGTCCCAAATTATGTTTCACCAGTCTTAAATTTTTATCATCAGGTTAACTAGCTGACCGGGTTACGACTGTATTCATCTGTATGATAGAGAATTATATAATGAGTATTTATTTATATTGCCAAGTCTATCAAAATTCAGAAAGGGTATCATGAGTTCTCTATTTGTTTAAATTTTTACCAGTATTGATATTTTGTTGAAATAGTAAAGCAATCATATTGTATATGTTGCTTTAAATATGTTGGTCGTAGGCATATAACTTTATCATATGTGTTTTGTCTGAACAATTTTGGATAGAAAATTTTTTTACAAGCTTAAACAAATACATCAAATGGTCCGTAATCGGTTTTAAGAATCATCAAATACACACATATAGCCACAACACGAAGTTTTACATAAGATGACTATGAATCTTCTATTTAAATAAAAAAAAAAGGAAAGTACACTCTCCCCTGAACAATAATACATCCATAAACAGTGTATGGTGTTTGGAATATTGTGATATATTCCGAGCTATACCCCCTTTATCCGATGAATAGTAATGGGAGTATTTAGTTTTTCATTTTTTTTACTTTTCATCATAACCTTTAATTTTGTCTCTGAATGATAGATTAATGAGATTATAATAGAATTAAATGATTTAAAGATTTTTGTATCAATGATGTTTAATATGTCAACAAATTAATTAAAGCTATAAGAAATTCCTGAGCAGATATTTATTCTAATATCCGTTACTTTGTCTACAAATAAATTTCAATTATTATAAAAACTCAAGTAAAGAGTTTTATACAATTTTTCGTAGTATGTCAACAAATTGATTTGAATTTTTAAAAAAGTCCACATAAATATATATACCCAAAAATCCCCTATCTTTTAAACAAATAAAAATAAATGTCCAAAAAGGTTCTAAATATTGTTTTATTACTAAATTATAATCCTGGTAACCTTGATAACTATTAACACCACTAGGTCGATGTCACTGCTGGTGGACGTTTCGTCCCCGAGGGTATCACCAGCCCAGTAGTCAACATTTCGGTGCTGACATAAATATCAATCGTGTGGTCATTTTTTTTTTATATAAATGTCCTGTTTATAAAACTTTTAATTTTTCAAAAAACAAAGGATTTTCTTATCCCAGGCAAAGATTACCTTAGCCGTATTTGGCATAACTTTTAGGAATTTTAGATCCTCAATGCTCTTCAATTTGTACTTGTTTGGCTTTATAAATAAACTGATATGAGCGTCACTGATAATTCTTATGTAGACGAAACGCGCGTCTGGCGTACTAAATTATAATCCTGGTACCTTTGATAACTATTATTGATGAATGATCTAGTATATGATTGTACGATTGCTAATTCTATATTACCATACTAACATGGGTTAATTCCTGAGGAATTGACATTGTTAGCAATAAATAATTCGTATAAGCTGAAGATAAATTAATTCAAAAAAAAAAATATGAAAATACAATAAAGCAAGTTATCATATGCATTATGATTTCTAATTCTTTTTTTTTTCTTGAAAATTTCTAAATAGAGTTAAATTATTTCATTTAACAATCTGTTCTTATGTGTCCTTTTGAACAAAAATGAGAACGGGAATAATCCATTTGCAGCATTTGGAACATTTCAAGCTTTGATTGAAAAGAAAATTTTAAAAGATTTTTTTAAAAACAAATGTTTAACTAATACTGCCCTCGTCGAAAGTGTTACTCTTATGTGAAGATCTCTTTCAATGGCAAAACAGATGAGGAAACAATATTTTGCAAATATTAAATCAATCTCAAGATTTGTTCTAGAATGGCACTGTGTAATTCTCGTATAAACCATGCTACTGAATTTCAAAGTTTTTGATTGATTATGTTTCTGACACAATAAGATTTTCTGAAGAAAAAAAAAGAACTCATCACTAGTTGCATCATGGCAAACATTATGTCTATTTAATTACAGAAGTCATGTTGTAATTCTTTCAGTGGTATTTTCCCTTACAAATCAGAATTGTAAACTAACAATTGAGGGGCAAAATTGAAAATAAACTTTTATCACGGAATCCTAAAAAGAATAACAGGAATAATATACTAGTGTTCGTTATAGTATTTTAACTTATTTGTAAGTCACTCGGTTTTCACTAACTCAAAAATGGAGGAGATAAGCCACAACAACGGATCACTTGTTCGTGCTGAATGATATATCATAAGGCCAAAACTTGATCAGAAATATATGCCCAGGTTTCTGATTAAATTATAAGTATCTGAAATTTATCAGTTTGATGTGTTGAGCTTTTGAATTTTCCATTTGGTAAGTGGCTTTCCGTCTTGAATTTTCCAAGGAGATCAGATTTTTTTGTGATTTTACTTTTTTCTTTTAAATTTGAAACGAAATTAATAACGAAATCAATAAATGAAAACAACGGGAAACTCGGTGTCCGAGATACTCATTCATACAAAATAAATACCCCTCTTTCACGCATAGGTTTGTAAATGTTGTCATCTCATTCGAAATAATGTTTTAACAATTATTAAATCGGACATAGAAATAACAGATATTGAAGACCGAATGTTGAAGACCTATCCATCGATCTTCAATTAAAGTATTCCCATATGAAAACACTGTCTTAAAAATTCACTTTAAGTCTCTTACCAGAGCAATACATTACTATCTATTCATTAAGTTAGACGACATCTCACAAAGGTATACAAATACATACACATATTTTACTCAACGTGTTTGCATTATTGATTTGTCATTAGTGATAAATAATGCTCGTTACTTGTCACATTTACCATTCCCTTACCTAAAAGATAAAATGAAATAAATTTATTTTTTATTTTTTAGGTGTTAGTTTATAGAGAAAAACAGCTATACCATAGAAATCGATAGAATACAAAGCAGTAATCTTCTATCTCTAATAAAAAATAAACCGCCCACTTGTCAACCAAGACATCTCGTAACGTATTCAATTAAGATAGGGTACATTGAAAGAGGGTAAGTTTGCCACAAAATAACAAGAAACTGATATTTATTTTGATGCAGAAAAAGTGCATTCAAGAAACTTTTTCTATATATCACTGGCCCTAAATATTTGAAATCCAACATTCAATTTGGTTTACAGTGGAGAATATAAGCACTTTAAATTGAACTGTAGAAAGCCAATCAATATTTTGTAGCGGGATAAAGATTTTAAAATCGTAAAATTTTGCATTGTTGAGTAAACTGCAACTTTCCAATGTATCAATAAAAAAGGTTAAAATCTTGCCAGTGTAATCAAGGACAGAGACGTCAAGCATTGTAAACTACAACAATTTGTTTTTGAATAGACAAAGTGCTAATAAACAAAATTATATTAAATTTGATTAGCGGTTTGACTTTTAAGTGCTTTTGTATTTTTTCCTTAAATTTTCTTTCAAGTTTATAGATATATGTGATATTCAATGATACGCAGCGCTACATACAATTAATGTTAAATGAATTAAAGAATTGACAGAGTATAATTACTATTAAGATTGACCAATAGCTACAGTCGAAGGGGAAAATGTACATTATCATACAATACCCAAAGCTACTTCAAATCAATTCAGTAATTTGAATGCTGATATATAAGAAATTCTGAAAACTAATACATCAAATACAAACCTACTCGATTGTAGCCCCAAAAAAATCGAAAAGATGACAAAACGTAAATACAGTATACAAAACACAACATATAAAACTTAAGACTGAGAATCAATAACCAAACCAAACATTTGCGATTATCGTAAGTGTTTTAATGTGGTTAGCGAATCATTCTCCTCTTTTGGTATCCGTCGTGTTGCTGATTTAATCATAAATTTGGTATTGAGTGTTATGCGGGGATTGAGGTATCGAAACTTGAAACATATCCGCTAGCATCTGTGAAACAGACTTTTCAGAACGGTAAACCAATTATTGATGGCGTTTTATCTGGAAATACATTTAAAGTAATAGTTTGGCAAATAAAGTTAACAATATGAAACATATCAAAAATTGTATATCTTTACGAATCTTGATTAATAAATGGTTCCGACATTTATAAACGTTTGAACACTTTGCCCGATGTGATGAGTCTTTTGGGGGAAATTTTGCATCTTGCGGACCAAATTATAGCCCTGATTTATCTGAAGAGTTTATTTATATATAAAAATATGATAACTAAAGTATACAGTTGCTTGTAATGATTTCAACGTGATGACTTGTACTTTCTTCCAGTATCTTTGAATGAAGGTTTCTGTGTACGCATTAATCCATTATTTCAAATATTACTGAAATACAAGCCCTGAAATACGCTCCTAAAATTGTGTTTTTTATTATGAATTTTTAACAATGGAAATATTTACGAAGGTTTATTTCTATGACAATTTCAAGATACGAAGCAAACCCTATTTTAATGGAGTTATCAATAAAACATATAAGTAAACACAACATTAACAAAAACGTTCTTCCAGTGACAAAAACAAAACTGATTCGATTCTAGACTGTCAGTCAAATAAATCTGTTACATATCATGTAATTATAGAATTATCAATCCAAACAGATTTGTAAATCTAATGTTAACTATGTGATGTGTTGTATAATTTTTGATTAAAATTAAATGAAGCAAGAACATCCAATAGCCAGTCTATCTAAAGACTGATTTATATGTATCATTCTCATATTCACACGTCAAGTATTGTTTTCGTCTAAGATTATTTCCTTATTGTAGGTTGGTGGTGCACACGTACGACAAAAATCGTTTTTTTTTGCATCAAGAATTCATAGATTCGCACCTAAGTAAGCGTGCATTTATATATATTTCTATCAAATGTATTGCCCTACTCCAAAAACAACATACACATTGTTAAACTGAAAAAAGTAGTTTTATTTAGTTGCTTTGATAATTGAAAAATGTTTTATTAAATGGATGTAAGATATTTGACCATCGATGTATAAAGGGAACAGTAGTACACCGCTGTTCAAAAGTCAATCATCAATTAAGAGAAAACAAATATGGGTTAAAACTAAAACCGAATAAAACACATAAGTTGTTCGAAGAAAACAACAGAACAACAAAAACACTTTAATTCTTAGTTGCAAAGTAACAAAATCCACGACTATTTTAATATTTATACAGATCCTATTCTTATGGTTTCTAACAGCAACTTTGGAAGAGTTACACCATTTTAATTAGACAAGTACTTTTGTTTCATGCACGTATTGGTCCGGTTGATTATTTCTATATACAGTTCTGCATAGGAACGGAAAATTATTTCTATATACAGTTCTGCATAGGAACGGAAGATTATTTCTATATACAGTTCTGCATAGGAACGGAAGATTATTTCTATATACAATTCTGCATAGGAACTGATTTCTATATACAGTTCTGCATAGGAACGGAAGATTATTTCTATATACAGTTCTGCATAGGAACGGAAGATTATTTCTATATACAATTCTGCATAGGAACTGATTTCTATATACAGTTCTGCATAGGAACTGATTTCTATATACAGTTCTGCATAAGAACTGATTTCTATATACAATTCTGCAGAGGAACTGATTCCTTTGTTATTCAACACGGCAGTAGTCTGTTGATAATCTGACAAAGAATTTTAAGTAAGGACTGTTCAGAATGTAGTCACGAATGTAGCGTGACATAATTATCTCTATCTGGTTACATGTTTTGATTTAATTAATTGACATATGTGCCAATGGCTTTTAAACACATATCCAGATGTGACATAAATCAATCTTAATTATAATATAAAGACCATGTAACATTATCGATTGTAGATTCTTACAGTCTTCCAAGAACACTAACAGAACATTTTGAACAAAACTTGCTGGGATGTTAAAAATGATTCAATCAGGGAGTATATTAACCTGAATGTGTTTATCCACACAGAAGAAGTGAAAATGTGTCTTTTAACTAAAAAATATATTTAACTTGATCATCACACCAAATTTCGGTATAGCAACGTCATATTTATCGGTCTTCTGGATCTGTGTCTGCCTTGCGCGAACGATCTGTGAGAACACTTAAAATAACAGGCGTAATATAATTTTTACGTCGTTCCGATTACTTAAATGTGGAAAACAAGATGCAATACTTTTTTATGATCAGTAAAGGAGCTTGCTTTATGCATTGATATCATGATTTATATAGAATTTTACAAAATAGTATGAAATTGATACAATCTTTGATCCATGTAAACTTTCTATTAACACTATTCTCAATACCACTATATACCATTTCCCCTTCAATGTACCCCATTTCAATTTCATAATGCAAAGTGTATTTTTACGATTTCAAAATCAAGCATTCACAATGATGTATAATTCTTACCTAAGAATAATGTTTATTACCTTCGTCACACAGTACGCTTCTTTCCATTATACCATAAACCATTGTACGATACATAAAAGTCAAAAATGTATAGCTTTACCTGAATGAAGCAAAGCTGTGAGCGCTTCAAAATCGACGTTATGCAATTGGCACATCATTCGTGAACCCTTTCATGAAACTTGAGGTTGTGAATACATTTTTCTTTATTCCTAAACAAATTAAGCTCATCAACTATAAGAGGAAAACAACGGAACAAAAGAAACACTAAAGTGCAACAAAAAACAAACATACATAGAAACAATGTCATTCAGAATAGGGTGATGAGGTTGGTTTGTTCATCCAGCGAATCATACATGTATCAGATGTGAATTCATAGAATCAGAAGATCTCCTGCAAAATTGTCAACACACTATTTGCAATGTTAAAGTTATATCAAAGCCTAAAACTGTTCATGATGTGCTACAATCCCCCAAGCAATGGTCAAATGAGAGATACAATACATCGTCTTATAAAACAGAGATTGTTCTACTAATATGATATTCGAAAAAAATGTATCACATAATATCATCAAAGTACTGAACGTTTTAATCCACTGCATTTTTGTTGAGTTTGGTAGATTGATATATGAACAAACAGTCAGTATTTCAATATATACTAACTGTGCTTCAATACTGACCGCCGACCGGCTTCTTTTTGTACTCTTTCATTAGTATTTATATCTTATATATTCTAATGAACTTGAAGTGAAGAATACTAAAGAAACTTCTAGGTCTGATCCATATCATGACACCTTTATATATTCAACAAATGCATGTCTTCAAACTGAAATCTATCAAAATCGTACTGATTTCAAATTCCAAAAAAACAACTTTCCATTTCTCAGTTGTAACCTATTCTCTGTCTCATCGAATGACGTATCTCAATTGACACGTTACGTTTGTATTTGTTTATTCTATTTAGACTTTTAAACGCAGGGGGTACTCCAAAACTGGCTTTAAAGACAAAATATATAAGATATAAGATATAGTGTATGAAGTACATACCAAATGGTAGGGCGATACACAAACCACCAATATTTTTATACGGCAATCAAAATATTGTCCTCTTAGAAACAATAATAAATACTAAGAACAACCATAACGTTAATTTAACTACATGAATCAATGATTGTTTTGTAGATCTACTGCTTTAAACAGACAAAAAAATCGCATACTAAGCTCAAAATTTTAATTCTATTATCACTGAGTTATAAGTTATCATGAAGCACTCGCCTGCTGTAATTGTAACACTGAAACACAATTACCTCAATTCTATAACGAGTTTCTTTGGATTATTTATGTTTTTCTTGCTTCGTATGTTGTACATGCTAGGCAATATTCAGTGAATCGTTTATGAATAAATAAAATTGAGAATGGAAATGGGGAATGTGTCAAAGAGACAACAACCCGACCAAATAAAAAACAACAGCAGAGGGTCACCAACAGGTCTTCAATGTAGCGAGAAATTCCCGCACCCGGAGGCGTCCTTCAGCTGGCCCCTTCACGATAGTGCTGGCTGTTAACGACTTTTGTAAATCAAATTGCTGCAGTAAAGTCAGAACAAAAAATAAATATAGAAACAAATAATGCACAGGAGATGATTAGAAATAATAAGACAAGGAAGGTTATAGGTAAATTCCCAATATTCATTTTCTTTGGCCACATTCATTCTTTGTCAGAAACTTATGTTGTATAAAACATATAATAACAATCCAAAGTCAGACTGTATCAGGCTTGACTGTTGTATTCATACCCTAACTGTTCAGGGTTCGACCTCTGCGTCAAATTAAGTTGAGCCCTGAAGAATCTCTTTTAGTGGGAGAAAAGAAAATGGTGTGTATATTAAAAAATGAAACCGCAATCTGATAAAGGAATTGTAAAAAAAATCATGATACGAGTTTTACTATGCATGACACTTTGAAAATGAAGTCATGGTTGGTGTGTGGTATCATTTTCTGAAATGATACATTATGGTATTCTCATATGCATAATTCAAAGCAAATAACCGTATGTTTTTAATTGGGTTAAAACAGATATTAAGGTTTGGTCAGAAAAAAGGAATGCAATATAAAGGAGCACACTCTTTTTCAACCGTTTATTTTTTTCCAATGGTTAAACATATTTAACAACAAGGTTATTTGAGCAATACATATGAGCATTTCGTATTTATTAAGTTAAGAGTTAGATATGATCATAGTCGTATAAAAAATTGACGCCAACATTCAACAGTTGGACAATATTTACAAAAGTGTTTGCTAACGAAACACACATCATTTTTCTGGATCACTAACAGCTCTTTTCACTCCTGGTGCACATTTTAAAAGATTTACACCGATATTTTCATACGTTCTTTTGATTTAACGTTTTTCAGAAATTGCACAATCCTTAACAGCCTCAAGAAAATGTAGAAGAAATCGTGTCTCATAAGGAAATTTATTGTCTTATTGTGTAAAAATGCTATCGATTTATCGCAAAATTTTATTTTTTATAAAAGTTATTTAAAAGGATAGTATGTATATTTGTTTGAACAATTCTTAAAAAAGATTGTATGCAAAATGGAAATGTTAAGATCTAAAATGCTTTAACTGTGCTCTTTTATTAAATGGTACAAAAAAGTGAATTCACTTTAGTATCTTGTAATATTATTTTTGGCTCTTTTTTTCAGAATCAAAACTCTTTTAAAACCATTACATAATCGTCGAAATTAGCAAATGCATTTTAAAAATAAATAAGCCTTAACCTTGAAAAACAACAATGACATCTTATCGTCTTTGTTAGAATTGGTGTATGTGTCTGTATGTGGAGTATGTATGAATATATGATGGACTAAATAATGACAGAATTTACAAGTTTATAGAAATTTAGACACAGAGACATGATATCTTTCATCAAATACGGAATAGCGATCGGAGAAGTTGTGATAAGTCCAGTTACATTATAACTAATATGATAGACAAACTGTATTTCATTCTCAAATAAAAGTCGTTAGAATTGATAAATTTAAACATTCAAGATACAAAATAAATGATGTAAGCCTTTGTGATTTATCTTTGATAGTGAATTGTATAGGAAGAAACACGGTTCATTAATCTAGTATTGAATTAACTTCAAGCGAACTTTCATTATTTTTAGTCACATTGAATTACAAGTGATAATGAAGTACTTTCATGCAATGATTCTAAAAAAAAAACAAAAAACAACCAAACTTCAATAAAAGAAAGGAGTAAACAATAATACATTTGTTTTCGTTATTTTTCTGGTTTCATAAAAAACATTATCTGTAAGTTATACAATTTCATTTAACGGCTCATACAAGTTGTTCTGTTCATTTTGTTTATTCGTATATTTATGAAATGATATGACGATTTTGGGTCGATTTCTTTGATAGCTTCGACACCGAGAGATTCATAAAAAAGGGACAAAAGATACCACAAGGACAGTCAGACTCATAAAAAATAGATTCCGAAAAATACATGAAAGATATTTAAGAAATCTTCCCGGTAGACCAGTTGACACTTGAAACACGCGCAGATATCATGAAAATTATTTGTGTTTAAAAAGTTATGTAAATAGATTGGCGATTGACGGATAAATGCATGCGACCTTAATGTTGATAGATGGAACAGTTTTATAAAGTTATTTTGTTAAGCAATTCTTTTAATAATTTATCTTTATATGTTTCGCCTCCTATAATTGTCCAATTGTAGCTTCGCCAAACTTTTAATTCTGAATTTTCGTCGGGAGGTTTAACCAAGAAATGTGCTCTGAACATTACAATTATACCATAACATAATCAACAATTTCAAGAATGAACAATTTAAAAACGTTCATTATCGAATGATTTATTTTTGACATGACTTGATTCGATATAAAAAGAATATCATTTGTACATGTATTTAGTTTGAATGGTTTTAAAGAGAAGACAATACGCAGGTATTAATAATTTAAAAGTATATCAATCTATATGTGTTGTATGAGTATGGTCATATAGAGATAAATCGTTACGTATGTTATATGTTTTTTTTAAACTAAGATGATTTCTACAAGACAATTGTACACCGATTTAAGGTAGGCGTTTAACTTCCTTAAAAAGTAATTTGAAACTCGAGAAACACACGCATATAGACTTTTTTTTAAAGTAAGGTTCTGACCAACAACACTTTTTTGTGACAATTAAACATTTTCAACTGATTTTTGTGGCAGCTGCCTATATTGTCGATGCTCCCTTTTTCGGTCCCTTTGTAGGTCATGTTCTTTTATTCAATTTTGTCTTCCTAATTGATTTATGAGAATTCAAAATCGGTTAACAACCGTTGACTAAATATTTTTTTAATGAAATAATAAAGAGAAGTAAAATGATATAAACAGTTTCTGAACATTATATTTAAATGACAAAAATAGTAAAAACAGACAATGCACGTGTATTTTCTTTATTAAATCTGAAAAATGAATAGAAAAAATCGTAACATCACTCATAATTTGAAATAAGAAGAAGTAATATAATTGCCAAATGGTTCTGATTTGTATAAAGCAAGTGACAAAGACGATGCCAGATGGGCAATCATATACTCTAAGCCAATTAAAGACATGCCAACATTAACAACAACATGACAAAAAGAAAATCTACAAAAGGACAGATAACAACAACGCTTGAATTGAGATACACGAAGGACACATAACACGAGTTGCGCTCAGTAAAAAAAAGTAGCATATTGATGCCAATATAAATTTATTTCTTTCGAAACATATTTTTCATAAAGTTATGACGCAGCTAGGGCACGCTTATTTTACAGTCACATTAAAATAATCAAACTTGTTTCCGTATTGAGTCATGACAAATGATTATTACTAAAAGTTAAATCTGTTTTGAAAGAACCAGATAAGTAAGAGCAATATTTCCTTATCAAGAAAGGTTTCCCGTGATGATATTTACCACAAGTTAGTATAACTTTACATATACAGTTGTTAAATCAAATAAGGTATGTCAATCATACTTACTGTTTAAAAAGTATATCACAAAAATACTATGTGACAATCTCATATCAGACATTATTTTTTTTACAGATGACAATGTGAGTTTTTTTTTTACACTTATGTTAAACTTTATTGCAATCCATGGGAGTAAAGAATCAAAACACAGCTATATGATGACAATTTTGACAGTAGAAATCGACAGTTAGCTGTAATTCAACTAGAAAACTGTTGTGAAATTTGTCATTTATGATCAACTATGTGAAAGTTTAAAAAAAGACTAGTAACCCAACAATAAAAGAAAAACGAAAACCATCTTCCTCTCTTTCTATTTTGTTGTATTGTTCAATAGCTGTTTCCTACATATCAATTTGTTCAAACATGAAGCAAAATAAGGAATTCGGCAACAGACAAGTATATTTACACGATGATATATTCCGCTCAAATTCAACAATATCACAGAAAAGTTGGTATCGGAGGATGAGGTTTAATCCACACTAGAACAAATTGTAGTTGCAAAATATTGTGCTCAATTATACAAAGGAGTAGGTCCGATAAGGGCCGATTTTGGCCTCAAATTTCAAGTTCATCTAACGAAAGATTTTAGACACTTTTTAAACACTTAAATGTCTATTTCAATTGATTCAATAAGTATATATAACATAAGTTGACTGATTTATTCATTAAAAACGCTCCGATTCTAGCTTAAATATGAAAAATATATCAAATACAATGTATGCCCAAAAATGTCACTTTTCAGTTGGTTTTTGTCAAAAATGAAAGTGGCCGCATCCGTGTTCATCCTCAACCTTTATATATGTTATGTCTTATCATCAAATACAACTTACATTTCAATATTAAGAATGAACACGAATGCGGCCACTTTCATTTAGGACGAAAACCGTCTAAAATTTAACGAAAATGCTAAAATTGTGAAGATTTCCGTAATTTAGCATGACTTAATGATGCTGGTATCCGATATATGTGCATTGTGTTGTAAAAAAAACAGCCCATATTTATGTAGCAGAAGCATTCTACTGTCCAATAAATAACTAAAAGTATACATTTTTACAATTTCGTAAAACCACTATATTTTGGGGCCAAAAAGGGGTCTTACTGAACCTACTCCTTTTGTATTTACAATTTATTATCATATAAACTTACTTCACAATTGGTATATCATTATCAAAACAAATCATAGACTTTGTTTAAATCTATGCAATCTATAATTTGATATGTTCATTTGCTGTCTAAGTGTCCTTTTTATGACTTTAAAGATGTAAAAATTTGACATATGGTAGAAGGTCATGGGTAAAACTGATACCGAAAAATGCATAAAGAAAGTGTAGGTCCATATCTCTATAGCATTCAGCGACACGGATGCAGTCGAATATAAGAATAAAGAACATTGTATTTGAGGTTAAATAAGGCTTTCGTCAGGATCATACCCCTGTCATACTTATTTAGTACTTAATTTAGTGATATAAAACAAATCAGTAATCAATTTAAAAGCTTTGGAATCGTTTTTATTTACTGAATTTTGTCTTAATACGGAAAATTTATATTAAATTGATAATTTGTTATGTTCTGAACGGTTGAGAGCAAGTTACGATATAAGTATGGTGAATGTTAAATGATCAATGGGCACGTTTAGACATCAATGCTTCTATTCCTTATAAATTTTAAATGTAAAACAAGTACAATTTCGGTGAAGGTTTTGAAATTGCCAGAAGTAGCAGCCGTTTATCCTTTAGTTAAAAGGAAATAACTATTACCATGCTATGAACTGGAAAATAGATGATTTTTCCCCAGTGTTAACTATAAAATCGACAGTTTGTGTCTCTTAAAGATTAAAAATTAAATCGAGAAATTGATATGACTGTAAGTAATATCTCTCTTGTACATATCACTGCACATTGTAAATCACTGATTTATATATATATAAATGTTACCGACTAGTTGACTTTAACAAAATGATAATAGCGCACCGTCTTTAGTATAAATTTATTCAAAGAGAACGTAATTTGTTTTGCTATTGTAAAGTTTTATTCGAAACAAATGTAATGCAACCAGTTGTGACAAAAAGGGGAAGTTCTCTACCGATAAGAGTTTTAACTAGACAAATATATAAACCCGTATGTGAGCAGTCAATTTAGAATTTTCTATATTCAAAATGCATGATTAATTTCAATAGTGAATTGGAAAAGGAGATGTCAATAAGGTAAGAAAAACGACCTTTCAATATGTATAAGTCATACACCTTTGTCATACTAATATTAATTCTATTGTTTTGATAAAAACATAAAAAACTTGACATGAATACTTCGTGATGTATTCTGATATCAAATTAGACTTCAATTAAAACAATATACAAACCAACAGGAAGGGGAAGATGTCTGTTTCAGTGTTTTATTGTTCTGCTGTTTCATTGACATAAACCTGATATTTTATTGCAATCCTATCTTGTGGTCAACATAAATTCTTGAAGATAAACAACTTTACTTTCTCCTAGTGACCTATTTGCTCAGAATCAATACGATTTGTGAACAAAACTATTGACTAAGAGAAAGTCCTTTGTTTTGTCATTTAATTAATAAAACAAAAAAACACAATGAGCAGAACACAAAACATAACTATGATGAATTCAAATTAATGGTCGTTGATACATGCCTAGTTTCACTCAATTTGGAGTTTATGGGATTCATAAATAGAGGCAGCAGTAGTAAGCCGCTGTTCGAAATTCATAAATCGATAAGGAAAAAAACTAAATCGGGTTACAAACTAAAACTGATGGAAATCATCAAATATAAGAGGACTACGACACAACAAAAACACAACATTAAAATGTAACATATACAGAAACGAACTGTAATATAACAATAGGTATTTTCCTGACTTGGTACAGGGCATTTTAAGAAAAAAATGGTGGGTTGAACCCGGTTTTGTAACATGCCAAACTTCCCGCTTTAATGGCATATTAATTATAACATTAAAATGACAACATAACATGACAGGACTACAATATATAAATTAGAGAAAATATAGGACAGAGAAACAAACGAATAAAAGCCAACAAAATGTACCAGGTTAATAAAAAATAATACGCCAGACGCGCGTCACATCAACACAATACCAACCAGCTTTTGTTTGATACACTGCTTTGTATCTTTTTTTATTTTATTTATCTATTTACGAGATTGGAACAGAGGTAAATGGTAAGACAGAGAATACCGAACTCCTAGGACAATATGAGATGGAAGGTCACAATCCAAAAGACAGAATCAAAATCTCAAACAAATCAAACAAATGGATAACAACTACTTTTGCTTATATTAAAGTTAACATTTTGAACAGCGGTATACTACTGTGTCCTTTATTTGAAACTTTTATATCTTTATACAATATTTTCGACAAAGTCCATGTGTTACATTCGTTTGATGAGTTTGAGCTTTTGATTTTGACATTTGACTGGGGACTTTCGTTTTTGAATTTTCCATTGAGTATTTTTGTGATTTTACTTTTTTTTTTTATCGAATTCAAACAGAGAGGTACAAGATGACATAGGGACATTCATTCTCTGAAAACAAACCAAACAAGCAACAGCACACAAACACAACCTAGAAACCTAAAGACTACCAACGATACCCTCAAAAATCTGAGGGGGTCTCGAGTGCTCCAAAAGGGCAGGTAGATCTCACTCTATCTGTGGCACCAGTAGTTTTGCTCATATTTTGTTTTATAATAAACCTGTTGATAAGTCTAAGGACAATTGGAACATATTCGTTGTCATCTATATAACGGATATTCAATAACGGTCAACCAACTCGTGATGGCGTCCGTCAAATTTTAAAAGATTGATAATTTTCACTTGTTTTTTTTATTTTTATTCATTTCTTTCTTGCGTGATATGAATGAATTAAATATGTCTGGTTATACAAACATCTTCTTTCTAAAATTATTCTTAATGGGTTCAAAATACACACAGTTTTACTTTGTAACATTATGAAACCATGCTTCATTGCCCGATTTCATTAACGAAATACGTAATTTTATTTTCATTGACAATCTGGCCGTACAATACTAGTATTTGACATGCCTAACAATAATTTGGGTTTTAAGTTGCATACAGAATTGTATAAAATAAACGCATTTATATTTTCTTTACTCGTTTTCATATATCTATCGATATTATCTTGAAATCTGTAGACAGAAAAAAGAAAAAGAAAGCACCAGGTTTGCCTCGTACGAGGCTTAATTTCAAATGAAACTCCATAACGGAGGCCAAATCTGAGTGTTTAGAAAGGTAAAACTAATTAATTGATTGAACACTATTCAAAACAATGGGTTAACAACACATTGTAACAAATTATGACATGGTATATAGCTTTGACTACTATAATACACAAAGGAACTACTCCTTTCATACAGTGGTCTCAAATCAAGCAAGAATACTACAATTCTACCAAATCTTCCTTTTTTATACAATTAAGATGGTATTGGTGTCTTTCGACATCGTGAAAAGCAGAGAATCTAAGATTCAGATTTTCAATGAAGTAAGCAAAAAGTTATCAAAGGTACCAGGATTATAATTTAGTACGTCAGACGCGCGTTTCGTCTACATAAGACTCATCAGTGACGCTCATATAAAAAAAGCCAAACATGTACAAAGATGAAGAGCATTGCGGATCCAGAATTCCAAAAAAAAGTGCCAGATACGGCTAAGGTAATCTATGCCTGGGATAAGCAAATCCTTAGTTTTTTGATTAATTCAAAGTTTTGTAAACAGGAAATTTATAAAATGACCACATTATTGATATTCAAAATTTAATGCAGGAATACAGTCAACAAATGAGAATTGCATTTACAACCGATTGACTTGATTATTAACTGATTTTGAGGTCATTACTGGGTTAGGTAAATTACCCTCCGTTAAGTGAAGACTAGTAAGACAGATAACCAATCTATTTTTCTGTAAGACTAGGCTACTTCGAAAGGAGGATAGCATTCCTAACCTAATAATGATTTCACAAATCGGCTTAGAAGCAAGCTAATCAAGGATTCCACTTTTCCCTACACACTCAATGCAATCGGCTGTAAAAGAAGAAATTTATAAGGTGATGACTTATAAACTTATGAATATTGATATTTTTACGAGGGTTAATTAATATAGATAGATTTTTAATTTTTTTTTAATTGGCATTATAAGGGGAGGTAACTCTGAAATAATGCATTTTCTGAAGGAATCTAAATGGAATTTTGCTAAGTTGAATTCTACTTGAAAAACAATCTCGCATGGTGACTTTATCTTTTTGTTTGATACTCTCAAAGCATTTTATTAAGCTATTTTCTTGTATTTTATTTTTTTTTATTTTACAATTTCATTTAGTTTAGCTTTTAATCAAATAATGATGCTTTTTCCTGTATAAATCATACAAAATGTGTCATTTTTCCATAAACTGTAGCTTAAGAAAATGCTCGGTGACCTATCATTCTTTTATATTTTTGAACACATATCAATAGATAATACGTTTTGGCAAAGCATGAACAGAGCCTTTCATTTTTAATTTAGACTTCCATACCACCATAATTTCAAAACTAAATATTGATTTTAAAGAAATGAAAAAAATTTGTATATGCATACGCGATTATTTGGAATAGATGAAATACTGTCATTCTTTTTAAATTTAGACTTCCATACCACCTTAATTTAAAAAGAAAATATTGATTATAAAGAAATGAAGAAATTTTGTATATGCATACGAGATTATTTGGAATAGATGATAGAGGAGGAAAAGATCTACACAGGTTGTCAAACTCAGAAGAAGAAAACAAACTGACTATACCTAGGAAAAATGCAAAACAAAAACCAACAAAACAACAAAAACATATACATATATAAATCATAAATATAGACTAAGCAACCCAAATCCCTTTATAACTGGAGATTGGCGGACGTGCTCCTGAAGGCTCACTAAATTCTACTCCCCCTAAATGTCATAAAAATATTTTTGAGAGATATAAATTAACATCAGCTGGTTATCTTAAATACTAGTATATGTTATCGATGCTTTCTTTCTCTAAATACCGCTTGAAATATGTATGACATCATCTGGATATTTCAACAAGCACAATAAAGCAACAACCACAACCCCGACAAAAAAAATCCACATCACAAGAACAACATGAAATATTTCAATATGGACATTTATATCTCAGAAAAATCACGAGATATGGTAGCAGTGAGACATTAGGACATCGAATTACAACAACATGAGTATATTGGACTGTATTGGAGTTTATCGAGGACTTGCGCAGAGATGGAACTTGGTGTTTATGTATCGAGTCTTAAATATCGTATTATGGAAAGGTTGGTTTTATCTGTATATACTATCAATATCAAGTAGTCTAGTGCCTTTTCCTCTATTTTCCAAAATAAAACAGTAGATTGATTATCGCAAACAATCATTTTTATTTATATTCAATCTGCTATAAAGTACAGGAGTTAAGATATCATTGAGCAATGACTATTCATAGACAACGTAATGGCCAAAATAAAATCAAATGCCATAACTTTAATTTATATATTTCTGTCATATAGTCTCAATGTAGAGTTGTGTTATTTACCTCCATACTGCATCTTCCTATATTTATAATCAATGATTAAAAATTTTGCATGGAAAATTAAAGATGATTGATCAACATAAAACATGCTAGAAATCGATTATGATTGGTCTATTTAAAAATTGAGAAGTTATGATTTTACTGCATATGACAGAAAATATAAATATTATAAAATTACGCAATAACATGCAGTACAATAGCACATTTTTTTTCTTCTACAGATATTGACACATCAGTGGGGATGTTATCATTTTTAATACTTCTTTTACTACTTGTACAAGCAGAAAGTACATTGAAACAGCTTTACGTGGACATTTTCGGTTTGATGTTTATCATATTATTATGGCCATTTACCAGTCCAATGTATTTTAAAACAGACAATTTTTTCTTAGTTATTGAACAGTTTAGAAAGGATGAAACGTTTTTTGATGCACTCCTTATTATATCAGTATTGTTTTTTCTCTTTGTATTAATTGATAGTTTAGTTTTAATTGCACAAGATATTCACGAGCGACAAAACACAACACTTGGTAAGTGCATCTTTTTTCTGTGTTGTGAATACTTTATTCTTGACATTTTCAAACAGTATGTAGACCGATTTTTGGGAACAAATTACGGGAACAACATATCGCAGACCCTTATTCACATTAACATGTATTTCCTTACATTTGAAATATTCAAGACATTTACCTCTAAATTGGTACTAGTGTACATATACCTTTATATAACTGGCTATTTGTTTTGGCCAATTTCAACCACGATGGTCGACATATGCTCCTCGCTAGTCATGGTATATGAATTTAAAATGAACTATGAAAGCCTAAATTCCCAAACCTTTGCAAAAAGTCTTTGGAATGATAAAAGAAGGTGGAAGGAAGTACTTTTTACCTTTTTCGTAACTAGTTTTCCAAACTTAACGATATTCTGGTTTAAGATAGATATGAATAATTACAACCGTTAAAATGAACAGAAAGAATTGATGTGTAAATATTTGTTATTCACAATCTGTCGTAATAACAAATATTTGGCTGTACAGTATAGGTCTATTCTATGTTTATGCCCACGTATGTTGTATGCATTAGGTTTCGATAACGGTTGTCATATCGACCTAACGTGTTGAAGGACACAATGAATGCAGTCTTTACCCATCGGTATAATACTTGTTTGTGTAACTCGTTTTTCACAGCATCTGTAGTTTTATTTTCACACTAGTTGCATACACGAATTTATTTTGTACTGTTGATATGTTGAAAATTTAAACTGAAAAAACGTTCATGTTCTATATAATTAACTGATACAATATGGACGTCATATCATAATGATTGTATATCATAATCTTAATTATTAAAACCTTATCCACTTGAAAATGCAATAGTTTTGATTATAACTGATCAGGAAATGGTAGCAACTTTCTTTCTTGTTGAATGTGTGAGTAATACTAACACATTTGTTTGCAACCAATCAAACGAATTATTCAGATATATATTCGTGCAAAAGATACTTATAGCGATATCTTAGGTACGATGATTTTTCGTTGAAAATTTACATCAGACCACAGACCTCAATAAAACATCCTTTACAGATAACCACGAATTCCAATACTTAACAAATGCACAGAGCACAGCTAGTGTAATCCTTAACTAAGAAATATAAACAATTATTGCAACTGCCTTATATATTTCATCAAGAAATTTGCCATCTCTCTGATTTAATTTAGGTTTTTGAAATTCTCTACTTAACTTATCTAAGCTATATTTAATTTGAGAGTCGTAGATGAACAATGAAAGCATTCGAAGTGTGTTTCTGAAGCATTGCATGTTTTTTTTATTTCTCAAAACAATGGTAACAAAGTGAGATATAAAAAATCCAAAGAATAAACACTTAGAGACCAAATTACATAGAAATAAACAACTATATGTCACTGTACGGCCTTTAATAATAAGCAAAGCTCAAACCACATAGTCAGCAGTAAAAAGCCCCGAAATGACAAATATAAATATCAAAATTCATTACGGTAACACATTTTTCTTATGTCAGAACAAATCTACAACAGACAATGTGGACACAGAGATATAGAACCGATATATGCATATCAAACAATAGAAAGATATAAAAATGTGATGAAATAGGAACACAAGAATGTGTCGAACTTACACCATAGTTATTTTCAATATAGTCAAAATGAGTCAAATGACCTCTTCCAATATTGTATAAAACAATAAAACATGCTATGTGTACTTTTACGTGAAATATCCTTAACAGCAAAGTTTGTAATAGATCGGTTTCCGTTTTAATGTGTCTGGGAACATAATTTTACACTTTTAATGCCAAACATACATGGTACATTTGCTGTTATAAATGTAATGTAAAGTAACTTTAGTTAGCAAAGCATGTCTACAGTTATTTGAGAAGAGAATGTATTCCGTACCTTGATAGGGCAATTATTTAATGTCTGAAATTGCAAAATCAAAAAAATATTATTTAATCTGGAGACTTTACAGAGTGTCATTTCTGCTATCACCGTGACGTCTTACAAAATAGAAGAAGAAACAAAATATACCGAGGGGTAAATAAATCTCATAAGTCTGGAAAAAATACTAACCACACCATAGCAAATAAGAACACCAACCCAATCAAATAATTATCATTTTCATATTTTTTGGAAATCCTACACAGAACCTTACCCCACCAGACAATCTTATCACATCAATATATTCGTAATGTACATCGCATGCAATATATCTTTCGTGGTTAGATTTATATATAAATAATGATATCAAGATCTCAAAGTGACGCCATTTCAATTCCGTATATTCTGCATTATTGAAACCCCTCATATTTTTTTAACATACTTAATTTATCATAACCAAAACCAGTATGTATACAAAATATAGACCAACAAGTATGCGGATACATATATTATTAAGTGTCGCAATATTCATTTGTGTCAAGTGTAAGTTTCTCATTTTGTGAACATCTGAATTATAAAAGGGCGCCAAACAAATCTTAGCATTAACAAAAGCAATTCCAATAACTTGTATAGCTGGTTTATATCAGTAAATGCATCTCTTATTAATAGTCTCTCCCTTTTAAATGTGTTTGTTGTCATCTTGATCAGATTTATAATCTATATTTGATGGGGACACATCAGATATAATATAATACGAAATATTGCATAAATTTCTGTCATGAGTCACTCCTTTTTTGAATGTGGCATTATTTTCCTCTTGTAAACTAACTAATCTTTGTAATATAGTACACAAATTTCATGATTTAATTGACCAACCAATAACTTGTTAGATATACATATTGGGTTGCTGCTTGTAGACCGGACGCTATCTGTACTTGTTTGAATGTCACCGGAAAAAAGAGTATTAGATAATCATGGATTTATTTCATATAATATTTCATTCTTTTACTATACTTCACAAGGTTAATTATCATATATTTCGATGTTATTAACCATATTACAAAACGTGTATGGTCATGTTTCCCAGTGTTATTTACCATAGATAGACGAAAACGTGTAAAAACAATAGTTCATTAAACATTACATAGACAAGAGACATGTTCCACATTTTTGGGCCGGAAATATGGAGTTTGTTGGTGAAAAAAAAGTGCAAAGTATTATAAAATCTGTTATATTGAGATGACTTTGATCCTCAATTGACAAATCCAATTAGTTATGCTAATGCTATACGATATAACGTTTTTGTGCAAATCAAATATCTTTTAGTTCAGTTGATGAAATGGAATATCATATAATTCATTTGTCAAAACTTCATTTTGAAACTCGTGACTTTCAAAGTTGCATCTACTGGCAAAATATTTGTATTTCCTCATCACAGATATGGAATTAAACGCAGCTTTTCACTTCATTAAATCATCTGTGAATTTTCTGTCAAGATGACATATTTTTTGAGGAGCATCGATTCTGACTATTAGAGACGCATCTACTAACAAAACATCGTTTCTCTACAAGTTGTATCTCAGATATGGACACTAACGCAAACTTTAATCAGTCACTCATTTGTGAAATGGAGGTCAATATTACCTTTTATTTTATCAGGACTACTTGGTTATTCAAGACGCATCTATGAACAAATCCCAAGAACTATGACTTAAACCTCCACAGATAGAGGGACTTAAACTTTGTGACGGATAAATGAAAAAACTATATCCCTTCCGCAACTTCGTTTGACAAAACATATAAAAATCTTAAAGCAAACAAATGTCAAATTATTCCTCTCAATAGAGGTTGAGAAATCCTAGACATAATGTTTTCATTTCTATTCCGTTTTGGTAAAATTCAAAAGTATCAACAAACAGTCCTAAAAATAGAAATGTAGCTTTGTATGATATGTTTAATCATAAAATCTGCTCAAACAGATGCGAAGGGTCAACGTGAACTAAATACCAGTTATAAGAAATATTGATCATCGTTGAATGCCTCATGGTGACTTGAGATGAAGGGCAACGATAAAAACGTTCCATATTCGGGTTGTACCACGTATTGATCATGTTGATATATAATATTGGCTCGTGTACATTTACTTTATATCCCTTCATATTTTCATTGGGTCTACGACAGACTAAAATACTGCTACATACTACAAATAAAAATCAGAAAGCTTCAGACAGTAAAGCAAATTATTCTTTTTGAAACAACTGACAAATCCTTCACAAAATGTTTTCATTTCAATCTGTTTGGATGCAGTAAAATTGCAAAGTATTAACAAACACCGAGTGGTTATTTCAGGGGTGTGAAAATCACTTTCAGTTTCGGAAACACGTTACCCATAAAAACTCCCGAGATCGTTTACGTTGAAAGTAAAGATAATATCTTTATTATGATTATTTTTCAAAATGATCAAAACTGTATATATAATAATCAAAATAGAATATACAGTAAACATTTTGAGAAAGAAAAAAAAAACACAAACTGTTAATCATTTCCAATGTTCCGACGACGAGTTGTTGTAAAAAGGAAAATCACAAAAAAACGGAACTCCGAGGAAAACTCAAAAAGGAAAGTCCACAATCAAATGGCAAAATCAAAAGCTCAAACACAACGAACGAATGGATAACATCTGTAATATTCCTGACTTGGTACATACATTTTCTTATGTAGAAAATGTTGGATTGAACCTGATTTTATAGCTAGCTAAATCTCTCACTTGTATGACAGCCGCATCAAATTCCATTATATTATCAACGATGCGTGAACAAAACAAACAGACACAATAGGTAAAAATGTCAAAAATAGGGTAAAGCAGTCAACATTGTGTTATAATCTTAATCACTATAAAACAACAAATGTAAAGAAGAAGCACAAAAAGGCATACATCAAATTTTAAATCCTCATTTTGCTTATATGATACGATTTTATTTACCTATGTAAAATCCACCCATAGAGGATATAATGTTATAAATAATGGTGTAAAATTGCGCGTTTGAAATTCGCACAGGTAGACATAAAATCATTTTGTCGCTCAAATATTCATATATAAAATAATTTAGTCGTTCAAAGTACGATAGGACACACAAGCACAGCGCCGCGTCAAATGGATATCTAAAAAAAAACCGACTTAACAGTAAAAGTAATATTAATAAAGACAAATAAAAGAATACTATAACACGTTATTAAGATGATGAACAAAGTCAGTACGCACAATCTATACCTCAAGCCCATCGTGTATTATTTGTGAAGTTGATACGGAATATTTATCAACAAGTTCTTGGTACCTTCCGATGAACTTTTGTAGAAAAAGGACGAGACGTTCTTTGACATACCCCTGGTTCATCAACTTTCTGCTCGGACACTGGTGACGTTTTACAAAGTCTGAGTAGGAGCTGCAAGCTCCTGAATACCGAATAAGTTGTGAAATGCATAGTCCATATGCCGGTGAAGATTCTGGTTCCTCGTTTACATTTCTAAAAATAACCTGGTTTGGAAAATCCCCAAATACGGGTCACGCACTCTGCGCATAATAAAACAATGAACATTCATTGTTATACATATTTCGCATCATCTTCTTATATGAAAATTGATATATTTTTTTTATTTATTTCAATTACCTAAAATCTTTAATTTTCATATACCACAGAAAATGAAAATAAAGATACGCAGAAACGTATTTAACTATCTCAAACCAATATCATATAATGGACCGGCTAAGTGCCGGCCCATAATAAATCTAAAATGATCGAGTATTTTGAAAAAGAAAATCTCGTTCAAACAAAGAACAGTTAATCTTAAACGAATCATAACATGTAGCTGGGAACTGTTATATCTAGTGTTAAGGACACAACTTTTTCGTAATAACATGTAACTTGAACCAGTTCACAATATATCAAACCAGGAATTTGTTAGTTTCTAATTAGATAAGGATGCGCTTCATTTGCACGAGATTTACATGAATAAGTCAGATAAAAATGCATCATTGAACATCGTTTAGGTGACTGTATTTTGCCCAATCGTTAAAATCTAAACAACACACATCCTTTTAAACAAACGCAGAAAACAAAACGTTGCGCTCCAGAATGGATTCTTTGTCCACTTGTATTACGAATCGTTTTGTTCAATACATTGACACTCAAAAATGAAGTTATGTCACAATTGTGAATTAATCTCAAAACATATGATATCGCTACGACTAATGGAAGATATATGTTGTCATCAGTGACATATTTATTTTATATCCTCTAGCAAAAATATAAAAAATACTGAATTCAAAACGGAGAGTCCATATTAAAAGGTAAAATCAAAAACTCAAACACATCAAACAAATGGATAACAACTGTCATATTCCTGCCTAACTAGGTAAAGAAATATTCTTCCGTAGAAAATAAAGGACTAAACCTGGTTTTAAAGCTAGTTTAACCTCTCACTTGTATATCAGTCACATACAATTCTAGTATAATGCCAACGATGTGTTAAAAAAAAACTAGACATAATAGGTAAAAATGTCAAAAATAGGGGCAAAACAGTCAATATTGTTTTATTATCTTAATCACAACGGAAACAAAAAAAATAGGTTACATTGCAATGTTTCTAAAGAGAATTGACAAAGAAAACAATCAGAAAATAAAATTTAATTCCCCAATAAAGTAAGTGTTCATACGACCTTCATAAATTCAAAGCAATGAAAAAGACTAAACTATATATTTGCTATCCTTTATCTAATGTTTAATTGGATAAGTTCAATTAACCTAAATCAGTTAGTCATTTTAATTTATCTCTGAAAACTGATATTTTGTTGTACACGTAACTAGCTTAATTGTAAATCAGTCACATAGCTGAACAAAATTACTATAATCGACCCCGTTGTAATAACGCAATGAACATGACGAACAATTAATAAATGCCTAAACTATATTAGTTTTCAACCATTCCTACTGACAATATTTTTGTTCAATAACTTTTTTTTTAAAGTAAATTATATTGTTTTGCTGTTTTGACATTTGTTAGTGGATACATCAAATGCCGATACCTTATCCCGGCCTTGTTAACCGTTAGTAAAAGTCAAGTATATAATCAATTTGGTTCAATAACATAACAGGTGTCTTTATATATATATGTATGCTAAAGTGAATATCAATTTATACTTGAATATTAATACCTATATTTCACTCCAGACGCTACTTAACAGTTACTTATAACAGGCATTATACAGTTTATCAGTTTAAGGGAAAGGTTGTACTTTAGGCAAAATGTAACTAGTACTACTATAGTAAAAACTATTTTCATGAAGGAAGTTGACATAGCGCTTATTATATGATAACATTTATCTTATTTTTGTTGTTTTCGTTTTTACAAAACTGGAACGATACCGCTGCTGGAGGACTGGTAGTCCCTTGATACCATCAGTTCAGTGATACTGCAGCATTGACATTATTTATATAAATCCTTTTTAAAATTTTCCGTAATACATATTCTTTTCTCAAGAAAACAAAGTTTCAACTACCCCAGGCAAAGCTGACATTACATCGATTTTGCTATTACTTTAGATCTTTTCATTTGATCATAAAGCTTTTGTAAAATCTTTCGGTTCTTATACCTACTTGACTTTCAAATACTCGGGGTCGAGCGTTCCCGATGTATGCATGTCTAGAAAAGCGCTTCGGACTTTTGAAATTTATAAGTGTTGTTGTTGTGTTTATTTAGGTCATCGGACACGTCCTTGATTTCTAGAAATATCAGTGTATCAAACAAGTCTTGTGTTATTTTTAATTTAAGATTCTTGTGTACAATTCGGAGATTAGTATGACGTCCATTATCACTGAACTAGTAGAGATATTTGCTAAGGGGTCAGCTGATGACGCCTCCGGGTGCGTGAGTTTCTCGCTGCATTGAAGACCCATTGGTGGACTTCGGCTGGTGTCTGTTTTGTGATTGGGGTGTTGTCTCTTTGACACACTCCCCATTTCCATTCTTAATTTTAATGTCGTTTTTGCTGGTTCAAAAGAATACAAGTATTCAATAAATGTTTTATAAATATGAAAATTAAGCAGTTGCTTTGAAAAAATATGTCAATTAAGAACAGTGTAGTTTGAACTCTGCTTGAAAGTTGTCTCGTTGGCAATCAAACCACATCTCCTTATTTTGAAAGTAAATTTATTCGTACGACTAAACAAACCATGTTCGTGCTACAGATTATTTTATTGCTAAAGGAAATGCTTTGTTAAAACTACCACATTACAACACGTATAGAGCTATTTCTAAATGTTTATCTGCTATTTTAAGAAATCGTTTCTGAGTTTTGAATAACGACTATCTTCATTATTGTTTTAACTTTGTTTTAGTGTTCATCGAATAGCAGTTTTTTTAAACACTCAATTAATTATAATCATTTTTTAGGATGGGCGCCATATAGCTACATCTTTTCCCGATTATACATACAATAAGTACCTATCAAATGCAAATTAGTGTAAGAAAATTATGGAAAATCGTTACATCGAACATCGAAAATATTATATTTCAGTATAAACAATAATATTGCAAACGAATTGAACAATTATTTGAGCAAGCTTAAGTACTTTAGAAATCATATACAGTTATATACATTTTCTGTTGAGACATTCAAATCTTTTAAATGAATGTTGGTAAATAGAATGAATTGCTGGAATAGAAAAAAAACAAGAAATTAAGTTAAGTTTGTTTATATGAGAGCTAGACACGTCTAATGAAGCAGTTATTCAAATGTTCTGACAGTTATTGCTTCTAAACATAACTCTGTCGTCTACAATGGGAGAATGATTTACACCAACACTATCATTATTTGTTTAATTGACATAAATTATAGTCCAGAAGTATATGTCAATTAGACAAAACTTCAAATGAAATTGTTTCATCACAACTTTATGAACTTTATGAACTGACATTGAAGATATTAAGTGCATTTGAAAAACATAACAAAATTAGAAAGTCGTTTATTGAAAAAAAAAAATGCGCATATTCTATAACCGTGTTAGATAAAAGTAGAAAAACACATAACAAAACTCACAATAGTGTTATATGTGCATAAAAAAGCAATAACTACGACACAACATAGAAAATTAAAGAATAAACAACACGAACCCCACATATACGCAGCAAACATCAACTTTGCCATATCTATGCATATTGGAAGGAATACTTTTTTTTGTTAGCATCTTTAGATGTGTGTTACAGGAACTAGATGTTGTGTAAAATTCTCAATTTTTCAAATGTGATAAAAGAGCTTCACCTTAGAATCCAAACAAATTGTAAAGTATACTCTGCAAAACTATTTTGATAACAATGAGCTATAATATGCAGTATCCCTTTAGATCCCATTGAAAAGTTAAACAGATATACACTGGAACATGCACATATTTGTTTGCCATTTACATAGTCCACACCAAAACAGATTTTAGGAAAGACATTTCTATAAACTTTGGTAAATGAAAGCATTTTTAAAATACCGTACATAGATATAGGACGATGTGGTATGAGTGCCAATGCGACAACTCTTCATCCAAGTAACAATTCATAAAAGTAAATGGCCAAGGTTCGGCATTCAACACGGAGCCTTGGCTATCACCGAACAGCAAACTATAAAGGGCCACAAAAAATTACTAGTGTAAAACCATCCAAACAAGAAAACAAACGGTCTAATCTATGGAACGCCATGACTGCCTTTTGTTGATGATCACCATTATATGCAGTGTTCACACCATTATATGCAGTGATCACACTATTATATGCTGTGCTCACACCATTATATGCAGTGCTCACAACATTATATGCAGTGCTCACAACATTATATGAAGTGCTCACAACATTATATGAAGTGGTCCAAACATTATATGCAGTGGTCCCAACATTATATGAAGTTTTATATGAAGTGGTCACAACATTTTATGCAGTGGTCACAACATTTTATACTGTGGTCACAACATTATACGCTTTTTGTTGTTGAAGGTGATGATGATGTTTGATGTATGATGAGATTGATGTATGATGAGATGATTCGGTAAACTTCGTTTTTTTTTGCGGAAAGTCATGTTATCATTAAGGCAGTATACAATTTTGAAAACTGATTGAAATAAGTAAATTAAGAAGTATGATCAATTTACCACAAATTTATTCCACACCAGGCATTTTCAACTTATTTTGATGATCAGTTTCACCATATTCACAACTAAATATGTATATACTTTAAGTGTTAAGAAAATTGCTTCGTTGAACGCAGCTGGATACGACCGCAGAGGTCCAACCCTGAACCGTTCGGACAAAAATGGACACACTATTCACGCTTGATACAGGTCTGAATTTGTAATGTTATCAAAAATTTGACACATAATAGGTTTCTGACACAGAATAACTGTAGTCAAAGAACTTAAAATTGGTTGTATAATTTGAATTTATACTTAATTTTTTGCTTTTGCACTACGCTGTTACGAGTTGCCCCCCCCCCCCTCCAAAAATGAAAAAAATACCCTCCTTTTTTTGTTGATTTTTATGCAATACACTATACTGTTGCATACTGACCCCAACCCGAAGAAGAAAAGAAAAATGTATTCCCCACTTTTTTTCTTTTTAATTTCTGAAATCTGATATGATAAAAAAAATTCTTTACACATACTTTGAAAGCAGTGTAAGGGAGTTAATCAAACATGTTTGGATTACCTCATATATTTGGATTACCTTCCTTACACTGGTTTCAAGTTTTCTAAATTGGCCATTAACCAAGAAACCCTTGTTTTTTCCTCTTTGTTGCCTCTAATTCATCCTAAACGGTTTGAGCCATAACACCCCCCCCCACACCCCCCCCCCCCCCACCCAACCCTCCAAGCAAATCATAACCATCTCTTTGTGGTATGGAAACTTGTGGTATAATTTCAGAAAGATTCCTGCACTTAATGACTGGAAACTATAAACCTTGTGTTAAAAGTTAATCGATTTCTATTTACTTATACAAAAGTTATTATCCGGAAACCATCTGTCTTCGGTGACGCTGACGACGACGAAGAGATAGCAATATACGACCAATTATTTTTTTTAACTTTTGTGCAGTCGTATTTAAACATATAGGTTGATACACATATATAATTATGCATTCCTGATCATTTAACTTAAAATAAATATTTTCAGATTACTCGGGACTGCAATTAAGATATGTTATGACCCAGTATTTTTCAGGAATAACCAAATATCTGTCAGAAGTATACTGTTCATTGCATTTGTTTTTTATTTATTAATGTTGGTCAGCGATGTTATTCGAAATAGAATTTTACTTAAACATTTACGATTTTCAATCATATTCCAAAAAGGCATGGCCCAGCAATGTTTTGTGCGAAGTAACTAGTTTGTGAATTTAAATCCTTTTAAGTATATAATTCGAACTTTACTATATATACAAGTCAAATAAGATTTCGACAATTTCCCTATTTTTACCCCGTGAGTGATCAATATACATGAGAAAGAAGCTCCACAGAAACAATCAAGATCCACCATCAAAAGTAACTTTCCAGATAACGAAAAAAATATCCAGATATGAAATTTTCAACCTCTTACATTGATCCGAACATGGGATATTGAAAAAAAATGGTAGCAAAAATAACAAATATCCCCAGACTATAGACAAGCTTGTATGTGAGAAGAATTCACAGTAAAACAATACTAGTAGTTCTCCATTAATATAATTATATTACAATTATATATTGACATAATAACGAGTATCGGTTTTTTTGTGCTTCTGTTACAAAAATTTTGTGTGGACTTTCAATAAAATCAAAAAAGTGCTCAGAAACAAATAGCATTCCTCTTTTATGTGTTGTTGCTATCACCTGGACCTAAACACAAATCTGAATCTTTTTTCAAGGTCCATTGTTTTCAAAGAAGTCCGATCTAAAAGATATCATTCTTCTATGACTTGTAGTTGATTAGATTTTGTATCTTAATGTTTCTTAACCAGAATTAATTTAGGTCAAGATGGACAATCGTTACTATCCAATAAAAGTAAATCATTCTTTTTTACTCACATTTTCTTACAATCTTTACCTAAATGCAAAACTTAGATGCATTTTTTTTATTAGTTGTTAGTGGCTTTGAACTAGCTGTCAGTAATTGTGAGTACTCTCAGATCAGTACTTAGTGTCTTTTTGTTGTTGGGGTATACAAGTACACGCCCACGTCCACTCTATTTTTCATCTGATGAGTTAAGCCTTTTACAACTGATTTTCATAGTTTGTTCTTATGTTGTTCTGTTACACCACTGTCCCAGGTTAGATGGAGGGTTGATATCCCGCTAACATGTTAAAACCCGCCACATTCTGTATATATGTGTCTGTCCCAAGTCAGGAGGAGCCTTTATTTCAGTGGCTGTCGTTTGTTAATGTGTTATATACATGTTCGTTTTTCGTTCGTTTGTTTGTACATAAATTAGGCCGTTAGTTTTCTCGTTTGGAATGTATTGCGTTTATCATTTCGGGGCTTTCTATAGCTGACTACGTGGTATGGGCTTTGCTCATTGTTGAAGACCGTACTGTTGACTATAGTTGTTAATTTCTATGTCATGTTGGTCTCTTGTGGAAAGTTGTTTCGTTGGCAAGCATACCACTTGTTTTCATATATTAACCGTGCAGACTGACGAACAAACGAAGTAAACGTTTTATTCACCCCCACAAACTCAGTTTTCATAAAAGATGATAACTTTAAATGAAAATGTTTAACTGGGTCTTGAAAGGGTAAACTTTTCTTATGAAAGTTTATAACTCTATATGAGACTTCTGCTCATATTTAGAAGACAAACTGCTTTGCGTGCTAAAAAGCTTGTAAAAAAATTGGAATTGATGTAAAGTTATGTTAAACACCAAAACTACATTTTCCATATCTGTTAGATACTTATTCATGTAAAAATGCTAAATTCTGAAAATCGATGCCAAAAATGACTCTATCATGACATATATAAGCTAGCGTAATATTACGCTTAGGTGTTATAATAGAAAGCTGACTATTTTATTTGAAGGGTAATTAAGCTTTTTAAAACTGAGTACTGACTATAAAATGGCACCTTGCAAAAGTTCCTCAGTAGGACATGAACTCCAGGAATATATCATACAAATTTTCCTTCGATATTTCATTAACTTAAATTTTCTGTATTTAACTTACATTATGTCACGCGTATTTCATACGACGAACAGAACTAGTTCATTCATTCACCTCTTAGTTTTATTTTTTCCTTAGAATGAACTTCCAATAAATTAATAAAATTATATCTGTCCAATTGCAGACAATAGCAAGCGTTATTTTTTTCTCTGATAGAGTTTTTTTATCCAAATTGCCTTGATAACATAACTTCAACAACTGTTTCAATTTTTTTTTTTGGGGGGGGGGGGGGGGCACTATCAATTATAAAATTGAGAATCGAAATGGGGCATATGTGACTGTATTCGGTAATTTCCGCTAAAAAAACGAAGTTTACCGAATCCTATCATCATACATCAATCTCATCATACATCAAACATCACTATCACCGATCATCACTTTCATCAACAAAAAGCGTATAATGTTCTGACCACTGCATATGATGTTGTGACCACTTCATATAATGTTTTGACCACTGCATATAATGCTGTGAGCACTGCATATAATGCTGTGAGCACTGCATATAATGCTGATCATTAACACAAGGCAGTCATGGCGTTCCATACTAATCTATATAAAAATGAATTGATGTAAAGGAAGACTTGTTCAGCATTGTAATGTTAAGATAGAACATTGATATCCAATAATATAACACAATTTAAATTCTCCCTCATGAATTCGTCCGAATTTAAAACATTTCTATACTAAATACATGGCTAAATAAGAGACAAGTCATAATTTAGGTTTGTTTGCTCGCAGTAACTTTCTTATTTTCTCAGCGAAACAACATTTAATGTCTTGTGAACATTTTACAATTTACAAAAATATACCAAAATTCCATCTATATACATTCACAATGTCCTCTAAATACATATCAATACAAACATAACTGTAATATATTATGCAGAGCTTAACGTTAACTTCGTCTATCAAAGTTACTCGAGCACATGGATAATAATCAAACGTAATCAAGACTTATATATGCCTATAAAACCCCACCCGTACTACCGCCCTCGAAATATTCGTGCAGAAAACAACAGTAACATCAGACCACTTCTGATTTACACACTAGCCAAACTTGTACCACAAGTCTAAAGATAGAAATAGAATAGGGAAATTCCAAATATAACGGAATAGAAATAAATATATAACATATGTCAGACAAAACGAGAACATAACTTACAAATTTGATTAAGGGAGTTCGCTTCTCAGATTCAAAGTAATTAACTTTTCAAAACACTAGTTTATATAGATAGGGGATTAATAAAGGAATCCAAAGAGCAAAAAAATATATAGGTCACCGTGCTTGTTTTCGAGATATTAGCCATTGGAATTTTGGCGGGAAAATATCCTCTCTTGACTTTTCATAGCTTTATCGTTGACAACTTGAGGTTCTCAAAAACTGTTGAAAAGTATTTAAAATCTTATAAGACTTTTACAGATGGCTTATCATTATACATGTAAAAGATTGACAAAAAGAAAAATGGGGTCACCGGGCAAATTATATCAAGGCATTCAAATGGAGAAAACCAGAGGATTCCGAAAATCTGACAAAAAATCTAAAACATGACAAGCCAGCTTCCTTAAGAACGACATAAATGTATTGGAAAGATTATAAACAAAAGATAAATTTACGGTTCAAGAAACATACTCGTCTATTGCAATTATATTTTGTTAATGATGAAATTTGATTAAAGGCGTTCTTCACTATAGTATTATGATCTATCAATAATACTGTGAAACTTCACACAATCTCTTAAAACTTGCTCTTCTTTTTTCGATATACGGTGTTTGAAACTGTTTTAAATTGTATAAGACGACATCCATGTAAACGAACTAACACAAATGGTACAAAATAAAAGATTTTGAAAAAAGCAAACAATTAATATAAACAGATAGCATAAAAAAACGAAAGGTTGAATGTAAAATATCAAAAGAAATGGACCAAAATATTTTACATTTGTTTCATTTCTCGCTGTAATAATGCATCCAGATTTTACCACCCTTAGAATATTAATATTTGCTTTTGTACGAGAGAACAAGATTTAAAATGTCAAAATTCCAAACAAACAAAAAGAATAAACAATGAATTGTTGTGTTTTGTAAAGTTTTCTTATTAGTTAGCGTTCATCCAAAAACCTGTATTTGTTTTCTTCTGTATTCAAAGACACGGAGTACCAGGTGACTTAATTCGTCTATAAGATGTTTTTCTACGTGATGATCATACAAAAACTAAAAGGAATATACTTTTCCCAGTAAAGTATCATTTTAAAATATTCTCCGTTAAGTGGAATAACTGTAACATCAACCAAATGTTTAAACTTAATGTGCTGCTTCAAAGGATGTTGAAGTAGTTAATAAGAATTTGAAGAGACATTCGGTACATTGTCATACTTATTACGTAACAGATACAAATATCTTTTCAGTTAGTGATTAATCAATTATATGATGGTTTAATTGAAATCTTTGAAGTGACGTGACTAGTTACAACTACGAACAATTATATATTTCTACTGGTTTTACGAACACATTCTGCTAGTTTCAGTTTCTTACAAAAGGAGTTAAATAGATTTATTCAAATAGACGTGCTATTTTTATTGCATTTGTATAATATTCTATACGAAAATTAAAAGCAGGTTTTATATATGCCACCTTACAACACTCCTTAAGAAAAAAAAAACCAAAATCAAAACAAACCAAAACCACATTAAGAGCAGCATAGAGAGATCATAAAGAAAGACAAAAATATATACCATTATAATCTTGAAGGTCGAGCTTATGTATTTGTCGTATTTATGTTTCGAGTACTTTTTATGTATTTGATACATGACTTTTGTGTACTTTGTCTCGAGTACTTTTTTTAGCATTTGATACATGTGCATTTTGTCTCGAGTACTTTTTTCATACAGGTGCATTTTGTCTCCTAGCTAGTAGTTGTGTATTTCAGACAAGTGCATTTTGTCTCAAATATTTATTTCCTCAATGTCGATTGAGATTGAGAAAGTTAGGGCTCTGTCTTTTAAAAGAGAACCATCATATCCTCAAGGGTGTTGTAATAAAGATTATTTTCTCTGTAGAATGTTATCTTCGAATGAAAATATATTGCCACATGTGTGTGCCTGCGAGTTAATGAATAACAAAGCAAAATAGAATAAAAAAGCTATTTACTAAACGACTGATTGGAAAGACGACAAGTCAATTTCAATATGAAATCATTTTCGATGTTTAAACACATGAACTAATTTTAACCCAAACTCAGTCGTCAGGGCTGAGCTAAATATCACTTGATGATTAAGTGACCTCTGAATTATCTAAAAATAAGTCATTGTTTATTAAATTGGTCTTTGCTAATATATGATATAAGTGTATGTAATAACACCAGTTATTAACAATGAAAAATTGTCCATAAGACACTACTGTACTTTATTATATTAAGGAATCATTACATATCACAAATACCGTTGATCTCTAATTGTAAAACGTATCAACTATCCATGGCGTTGTCAGTTTGTTTTAGATTTATGAGTTTGACTGTCCCTTTGGTATCTTTCGTCCCTCTTTTAGTAAGAATAATTGATTTTTTTGGTATATCATAAGTTACCCCAATACGGTTTCATTATCGACACATCGACTATCCACAACAGACATGTTGTATTCCACAGAGTTATTTATTCATTAAAGATAACATTTTATTTTAAACCCTGTTTTGCTAAAACAAATTCGGTTTAAAGAATATATTTATTTTCTGAAATTGGGTTTAACTTTCTAAATTGACAATTTCTCTGATTTCAAAGTAATCAAATGCATTACACTAGACGTCAGGAACTTTCTATACTAAGTATCGAAAGTCCCTGAAAACTTAAGATATCATATCATTTCCTGTCTAACATCAGATTATACCGATGTTTGCTTGTAGCATTTTTGTTTCTTACTCCGATGTTTTACCACTATTTGACTTTATAAATCTTAGTAAACCATTATATACATTTAAAAAAGAGTTTAATTTTTGATAAAAAATCAGGCATAGAAACTACATGACGCAAATAAAGATATTTGAATAAAAGACGATGTGGCGTATGTCAATAAGGTAGCAACCCGAAATTCTCCAAAAGACACAAAGAGTTCAACGTACAGTACTACAGGTCGACATACAGTATAAGATTTAAAAAAACAACATAAAACAGTATTAGAGATAAACATACAGAAATAGAGGTCAGAATACTGTAGGTAATAATCAGTAAAAGAGGGCAGCATACAGTAATAGAGGTAAGCATGCAGTACTAGATATCAGCATATTGTACTAGAGGCAACATTCACCACAGGTAGGCAACATACATTATTAGAGGTAAACATACAGTACTGGATGCAAACACACAGTACCAGAGGAAAACGTACAGTACTAGAGAAAGACAAATACTATTAGAGGGAACCATATAATTTAGAGGTCAACATCTTGTAACAATAGGCAGCATACATTTCTGTAGGAGAAAGTTCTGTACAAGAGGCCAATATAAAGTACTATTAGGCAATATTCAGTACTAGAGGTCAACATACAGTCTAGAGATCAACATAATGGCCAAGTGGGCAACGTAAAGGTATCTTGGCAACAAACAAAACTAAAGAAAAACATACAGTATTAGAGGTCAACATGCAGTACTAGACGTCAACATAAAGTACTAGGGATCAGCATATAAACTAGAAGTTAGCAGACTATACTAGATAGCAATATTCAGTGCAATCGAGCACCATACAGTATTAGAGATCAACACACAGTACTGGGGGTTATCATTCTGTTCTAGAGGTCAAAATACTGAACAAGTGGAAACGTAACGATCTAGATGGCAGCATACACATTAAAAGGTCTACATACAGTACTAGAGTTTGACATACAGTACTAGAGTTTGACATACAGTACTAGAGTTTGATATACGGTACTAGAGTTTGACATACAGTACAAGAGAGCAGCATTAAGACCTAGAGAGCAACAGACAGTACTATATGTCGACATTCAGTATTTGAGGACAATATTTAGTACTGGAGGTAAACACATTAATGTACTAAAGGTCAACAAACATTACTAGAAGTCAACATACAGTATTATAAACCTACATAAAGAACTAGACATCAGGATAAAGAACTAAAGATCAATATACTATACTAGAGGGTAACATCCAGTACAAGCTTTATTCGGTAAAACATTTCTTATTTTTGCCTCTGTTTTGCTCGTTAATTTTTATAAGTAACCATTGTCTTTTATTTGTCCTTTTAACGTATTTTTTTATTCGAACACACCTATGATTCTTTTGTAAGCGAAATGCACGTCTTGCGTTCAAAATTACAAGCCTGGTATCTTTGGTGAGTGTTTTTTTTTTTAAATGTCGAAAGAGAAAAACAGGAAGACAGAATATTAGTGGTAAATGTAAATGGAGTATTTAATTGGAAATCACGCAAAAATAAAATGAGGTTATCTACTAATGAAGATGGCCAGTAATTCACATAATAAAGATGGCGTATTGATTTAATTGTAGAAAACATCAACTCGTGAAATCTGATAGATTGTTTTACAACTTCTAATTATGAAACTAGCAGACAAAAGTAGAATGAAGATTTACAGACATCAAATAGTAAATTGAATTTATTAGGTAATACGAGTGTCGACAAACTAACAAATAAATACAATTATTGGGAACTATAAGCACAGTGACAGATATCGTAAAAAATAGGTTTCAAAAGCTACGATATAACTTAAAGGAAAATCAAAGACATGAAGCTTGGACATGCAAATATACTTGCTATCTTTTTTTTTTGTTGTTAAATAATAATGTTTAATTATTCCAAAACATTATAATATTTGTACTTAACCATTTATACTAGCTTTTAGTGATGAAAAACATTGTGATTTATCATTTTGTATAAACTGAGAAAGAAAAAAACTAAAGTTAAGAGGCAAATACTTGTTCTATGGAAAACGACACATCAATCTAAAAACAGGTGCGTTCAAGACTATGGACAATGCAAGCAAATATCAGCAATATTAAACTCAACAAGAGGTAAAAAAAAAACAATAAGAAAACAATATGTATATAAATAAATCGATTTACTGTAGAAAGTAAATAAAGACTTAAATATGTCACTTCTATTGACATTGATTAAAGGAAACGTGAGAGAAACCTCGATGAGGAATTCCATCAATGCACAATATTATACATACTTTGACATCTATGTTGGTTTTTAGCCACATTAAGCACAATTTTCCCTCTGGAGATAAGAATGTGATGCCTTGTGCCTTGTCTTATTCGTTATTAACATTTAATGAAGCAAACAGATCTGACTGATCACATTATTGGTATGTATTATTTCATTACTTTTACGTCAACGATTGTTTTACGGCATCCTGATAGAGATGACAGATTTGTTGCTGTAACATTTTGTCCATGTTTTCTTGACCTATAGATTATTAACTGACATTTCTATTTTTCCATTGTAGAAAGTTGTTTTCCTTATATTGGACACTTTTCCGATATTGTTTGTATCATGAGTTTCGTTATAAATAAAATAAATAACCGATTGACTGATTTATGCAATATTGGGACTCGATGTTTCATTACACAATTGCCCTCCCTTCTTTTCTTTCGATTTGCCACTCAAAATCAACATACATGTATCATATTTATTCTGAGTAACTTTGATGACCTAATAGATAGTGATATATTATAAATACGAGTCGTCACTGTCTATTATTTTCTCTTTTATTCACTTGTTCTATTATTTAGAACGGACAATCCTAATATGACTAAAGTCGGGCAAAGTGTTGATTCAAATAAAATGAGATATCGGGTTTACGTCGATTCTCTACCAATTCAGTGACATAACTCCATACACAGGTACAAATGTAGCGGTCAAGATGAATAAATTCCAAAAAAAAAAATTAAAATTAAAAGACCAAAACAAAACAAAAACATACTATACCAAGTTTGGAATATGACAGTGTTTTTTCATTCGTTTGATGTGTTTTAGCTTTTGAATTTGTCATTTGATTAGGAACTTTTCGCTTTAAAGTTTTCTCGGAGTAAAGTATTTTTTTATTATTTTACTTTTTGAGCAATAATAACAGTTCATGAGAGAACGGTTATGTGGTGTGAAAGATGTATTTCACTCTAGCTTGTAATACATCTTTCACACCAATCTATATACACGGTATTGATACATAAATATTTGTCGGTGTTTTCTCGACGCGATTCGAGTTATTTCAGTATGATAAATTATGATTTAAAACACTATCACAACGAAATTAGTTTACATGTATATTCAATAAATATACATTCCTTTTCGTGCACTCATATCGATTTTGCGAGTTTTGATAAACATAAATATTTTTTTAATTTAAGCTTTTAATACAATTAACACTACATTTAAAAATAAAACACTGTGCTTCAGTTTTCAGTCATCATGCTATTGTTTGATAATTCTGTTGTTAATCTCTCTTGACAAGTATTGGATACTGCTTGACAATTTAGAGGAAATAAAAAAGATTAAAAGATATAAAGTTGTGATAGGATTATGATATGATTCATAAACAAATGAACCAACAAAGGTGATGGTTTTTGCAAGATTTTGTAAATCAGAGAAAATTTTCGACACTCATGACTTAGTTCTCATTAAATGATGCAATAAGTCAACTTTTTGGGAAAATTACTGTAGGATTCTTAAATTAAATATAGTTAACTAAATTTCTCATATAACCAAACAATTCACCCTTTTCACTTCTATGTAAACGTAAGTTAAATGATAATAGTTTGTAATCAATACAAACCTCAAATATATATAAGTAAAAACAATCAGCATCATAATATTTTTTTTTAAACAATGAGCCACTCGTTTGAAGGTAACAGAAGGTCGATCCCTAGCTAGTTGGGTTTAATTTAAGAAGTTGTGAAAACTTAATTGCTTCTTCTCGGATATGCAGCGCTTAAGAGTTGTTTATTCGATGGCACGTGTTGGATGTATTAAAAAGTAAATTCACAAAAATACTGAACTCCGATGAAAATTCAAAACGGAAAGTCCCTAATCAAATGGCAAAATCAAATGCCAAAACACACCAAAACGAATGGACAACAACTGTTATATTCCTGACTTGGTACAGGCATTATCTAATGTAGATTTAATACACACCTTGACCAGTTAATTACATGATTCGTAAAGGGAAATGTTTTGCTATTTGTACGTTGGAAGAACTGAAACATTGTATTGTTTTTTTATTTTATTTTTTTTTCTGATCAGGTGCGCTCGAAACCGAACGATTTAAGACCCAAAAATAAATGTAGCAATTAAATCATAGTATTTATTCATTTATTCATTTCCATCACAAGGGTTTGATGATATGTTAACAAAATAATTACTAAATGATGAATTTTACCATAATCATGACCATACAGTCAGAAATAATTCAAGATACAATACTTCGAAATAATAAAAGTTAAAGAATTCACGTCTTCAAAATTACAACAATACACGTATGATATACCTAGGGTAACACATTCCATGTTCATGAAGACTTTTTTGGCAATTATCTAACAACTTAACATTTACCCCGAGGAAACTTAAATTACAAATACATTTAAAAGATACTAACAACCGTAGTCTCTAAATTTTAGAAATGGATGAAATTACTCGAATGTTGAACTATATATTTATATTGGCCGTGGAAATTATCATACTTTCCAGACAATATGCACGGTTTTTTTTTTAAACATCATCCTACTATTCGATTCCATGCTTGTTTAACAAGTCTTTCTGGCAAAACAGATTATATAGATACATGTTACATAGTGGCTTAGCAATCTTACTTTGTCGGTAATTGTCACATAGGCATTCTTTGAATAACACATGTACCCAGAAACAACTGAATATACTAATGACCCAATTTAGCACCTCATCTGATTAGACTTGCAATAGCCGCAGCGGTCGACACCAGGAAACGACATTGCACAGCCTGTGCGCATTCAGTGCGTCTTCTTTTTCTCGTTTTATCTCGCGTGATATTCCTCCAATTGTTTACCGTTTTATAATATGGTTTTTATTATTGAAGAAAAATATTCAAAATGCACAGTGCATGTTACATTTCACTTTTTAGCATTTACTGTATTACTGAAGTTTTTGTTGTTTTATTGGAATAATTATCGAACAAATAAATCATATGCATTATTTCTCTGTTTTCTTTCCAGCATAACTGCCATTATGATATTCTTTATATACATGTTATACGAATCTCATAACGAGAATCATAATTGAGCACCGTTATTATATTTTTCAGATGTTTTGCCATTTTATTCAGTTTAACAATCCTTTAAAAATCAAAATACAAAGTGAAAGGAATGTTTTGAGATATTGTCCCAGCACTTTTCATTAGTAGCAGGTGTCGAAAAATAAATGATTTGACGTCTAGATTCAAATGATGGCGTTTTTTGTAATGTTATATTGATATTGTAAGATAGTTATTGCAAAATGTCTCCCTCGGCGTAAATTTGATAAAGCATGATTCTAAAGGCTTTTATTTATCAGTTGGTCATGCTCATGGATAGATACACTTAGTCCAGATAATTCCAAATGTAGACTGACTACATTAAGTAATGAGTTTTAGAACTGCATGCTATATTTCTTTATTATTAAGTAAGACGCATTTGAAAAAAATATATATACCAATGTTTTAATCGTTTAAATGTTCCATTTGTATCCATGGACTGTAAAGAACTGAAGTTCTGAAATGAAGAAATCAAAAGTGCTTAAATGATTAACTATGATTAAACGTAAAATTGACAACTTTTCCCAATTATTTTTTTTATCAAACTTGACTGCCTTATTGACGACATTACATGTACCATTATATACTTGATATAAAATTACAAAATGTCAATATACATTTTTTAGAGCAACATTTTTTAACGAACGATTATTTTAATAAACATTCACTGATGTAACTTAGTTCAGTAGCACTAAGTCTGTAACAGTTACAAAAACATAAAACACTACTGCATCAAATGAGATATGTACTCCATAATCTAGTTTCGTCACAGTTAAAAAACTGACATTTTAAAATCAGAAAAGAGAAATGGACTTTTTTTATTATTAAGCTTTCATGTTAACAATTTCTTTTTCTAGAGCACGATAACATTCTTTTTTTTTATAACATCAATATTATAAAGTGATACATCGAAAACTGTTCTTTTCTGGTTGATGAATTTGTATTTATCGTGAATTCAATTATCAAAAGTGTTCATCTAAATGTTTCTCCTAAAAGTTTAATAGTAATTTGAGTGTAAGATCAATTGGAAAATCAAACAAATCTTTAAGAGAGTTGTTCTGTGTCAAGTATAGTCAATCGTATATTCATTAAGTTGTCAATGCAATTTTATTCCTTTTAACATAAAAATCAATACTTTGTGAGACAGGTGATGTAGTATTGTGTTTTGAATGGGAAAGCATTGGATTGTAAAAAATGAACTAGAAAGTATAATGTACGCGGGCGCAGTACCAAAAATCCCTATAAAATAGAGAGAAGTGGTATGACTGTCATTGCGACAATAGTAATTATCCACCAGAGACCAAATGACGTAGATGTAACATGAAGCATAAGAGAGACGAATGATTCAAGAGGGACAGTCAAACTCATAAATCGAAAATAAACTGACAACGTCATGGCTAGAAATGAAAGAAGACAAACAGACAAACAATAGAACACATGACACAACATAGAAACCTAAACAATAAGCAACACGAACCCCACAAAAAACTAGGGGTGATCTCAGGTGCTCCGGAAGGGTAAGCAGATCCTGCCCCACATGTGGCACCCCCCGTGTTGCTTATGTTATAACAAATCCGGTAAATAGTCTTATTTGGTAGTCACATTAATGAAAGGTAAGGGGATTGTAGTTGCGACGTGAGAAACATATCCGATATCATTTGTGAAACGGTTATTCCATAACGGTCAACCAACTCGTGGTGGCGTTCGTAAAATTTACGACGGGATGATTTCAACTTCACCATTTGGAACTCTTGATTTAATAGCTTCCTTGTGAGTAGCAACCCTCTATCAAGAAAATCATGATAGGAAATACATGCACGGGAATATCGTATCAATTGGCAGATATATACCTCGTATGCAGATGCTGCTGGAATGTTGCTACTTAGAAATGGAAAGTTCACAATTAGAGAGCTCAATCATCTCATTTGTCGTAAAGTTTTGTTTTCAACCTCTCCTCATTGTCAATTTCTAGATGAAAGTCAAGATATGAGGCCGACTTAACTGTATCTGTTGTATCCTTTATCTCTAGATCGATGGGATATATGCGTTCAACAGTCACCAAATTTTGAATTATTATGTGAAAGTACGTAGACAGTTGTTCCCCATCTTAAACGAGATTACATTTTACTGCAACATGTTATTTATTGCTGTAGACAGAAAACATTAAGATTGTGTATAGATTAATAAATACACAAGTAAGTGGTTTTGTAACAATTAATTATATAAAACTAGGAAAAACCCAAATCACAAAATGGTTATGGTGTAATATAGCTGAAGCATATAAGACGCGGCGAATATAGTGTTCCTATACTGCACTGCAATTATTCCAATCAACATAGATCTTTTTATTTTAAGGGCAATTTGCAAATACTGAGCTGATCTTTGGGCAAAATTGAAATCATACGTTGAGATTGATAATGGATTGCAAATTGATGCCAATCAAATAAAAAACAGCAATTCAAAATAAAAACATCTCATACATTTGCATTACCGTTTCAAACTGCCTACATTGTGTAAAAAACGTGTGAAGAAATTTCAAAACAGCCGCATTGTGAGATATATATTGTCTTTAATATTCAGATATGAACCAACTTGAAAGCTTTATCTAAAAAGAAGTTATGCTACACGATATATCGCACACCGATTTTAAAGCGTTCAAAATATATTTATGTAAGGATTTGGCACATTTCTATTATGACCAACACGTGTGTGTTTTAAAACAAAATGATAAATTTAGGTCAAATATGTAAAGTTTGACACGTTTATGACGTCAGTACGACATAACAATTGATCTAAAATGTTCAGATTATAAAAGCTTATTCATAATGATTTATCAGGAGAGATCACTTTGCGCCAAAATTGCGTCCTTTTGCGCCACAACTTTTGTTCTCTAGTGCTACGTTTGCGCCACATGTTTTAAAATTAGATGGTATCATTTGCGCCAAAAATAAAACATACGATTGAGCCAATTAGAAGAAAAATGACTTCCCTACTCTTTTATTCGGACTTGGAACCGGCAGTTTACACGGCAAATGTTTCCTTTTCTAAAACATATCTTCTTCTTACTGCTGCAGCATGGGTACTTCCAAATTTAATGTATGTAGTAGCTGGTACCTTCACTACTACTTCAAAAATCACAAACATTGAAGGTTGAAATGCATAAAACAGTTCATAATAATTCCTAATAATAATAAAGCCCATAGGCATGGTTGGAACAAAGCACTGTGTCATCAACATATATGGCTAAAACATAATCAGCAAACACTTCTTTTTTTCTTCTCTATAGGTATATCTTTATCAAATATTCAGCAAAGCAATGTGTTTTATTCTCTCTCTGTACATTGACTTTCTAATGCATTTTAAGTTATTTCTCTCCAGATGCTCATCTTCATGGTGAAATATCTCCGAACATATGATACTTTTTAGGCCAAAAATAAGAACAAATATACATTAATCATTTTTCGGCTGATTTTTATCATTCAAACTTATTTAATTTGAAACGTGTTCATGGACCCCTCTTTTTTAAAATGTCATTTGGTTTGATTACGTAAGCAGATTATGTGTGCCAATTTTATGTTTTTTTAAATTTGTTAAATACTCAGCAAAAAATTATGTTTTTTTCTTCTACATTCGTGAACATTTGATAAATATGAGTAATTTGAAAAACAAATTGCACAATTTTAAAGGACATTTATATTAACAGAATTAACAAATAATTTAACAAAAAAAAAAACAGCTTGTGTTTATCTTTTAATATAAAAAAAAAGTTATGTATTTCTGTCGAAAGGAAAAATACGTTCACAAATCTGAATTTTGAGCAAATATATAAAATTTGGACCTCATTTTACTCAAAAAATAGCACATGAAGGTATATTTTTTTATGTCATATTTGATTTATACGCAAATTGTCAGCAAAATTTCAATATGGGATCAACACTGTTTCGTATGCCCTTAAGTCTACTTCTTATCATCATGAACATCTAGATAATGAGGGTTGGTTGAGACATAAGAGTTTATCTCAGCTTCCCTATTAAGAACTTTCCATGTCTAAGTATCAAAAATCAAGCTAATATCCATGAGGAGATAATATCTTCCAGTTGAAATGTTATTCGATACCTTGAATTTCCTATCATGATTTCATAGATACATCCAGAGTTTATGCTACCGATAAAGTTACTAATGAAGGGTTCCAAAATGATAAAGTTGGCGTCATCCCTTTAAAGTTATAGAATATCTTTTTTCACAGATGATGACGGATATGGTATTATTGTTGTAACCACATTATTGTCATAATTTTCTCAAATGTGATATCAACGAATTATACTCACATGAACAACACAAGGGATGCCACATGTTGAGCAGGATCTGCTTACCCTTTGGAAAATTTATCAGTGTCTATTTATGCCGTGAAATCCTTGTCCATGCATTGACATCTTTTGATTTCACTTATGCATGCATTAGAGATCTTGCTTATCAGTAAATGCAAGCGGCCTCATTTTATTTTTAGAATTCATTCGATTTCAAATTATTTAAAAAAACAAAAAACAGTTTTAATCATCCCTTATGAGCTGAAGACGATATGCCTCCTTCAAATTCAATAAGATAACACACACATAAAAACCGACACAAAATACATTTGAAATAATAAGATCATTTAAAAAAACTTACTTAATATCACCCGATGAAACAAATGTCCTACTTTCAACAGGTTTTTACAGTGTGTCAGTATAGCATCATTACTAATAAATAAGCTCATGATAGATACCAGGACTAAATTTTATATATACGCCGGACTCGCGTTTCGTCTACAAAAGACTCATCAGTGACGCTCGAATCAAAAAAGTTAAAAAAAAAAAAAAAAAAAAAAAAAAATAAAAGAAAAAAAAAAGCTAAATAAAGTACGAAGTTGAAGAGCATTGAGATCCCAAATTCCTAAAAGTGTTGCCAAATACTTGCAACGTTTGTGAAATTTGATAAGAATTAACGAAGAAAAGCTCTAACTTAAAGTTATGAATTTATGATGCTGCTCTGATCTAATTGAGAAATGAAAGTCATAGAAGTCAAACATTATCTTACATAGTTACAGACCTAACAAGAAGAAAAGTTATCCTAGTTTAGAATAATTTCTCGCAATTTGATTGGTTGATAGTGTCCTATTAAATTCAATACATTTTCTTATCACGTCAATTGGAATTATCTCCCTTATACCCTTGACCTAATAAAAAAAATTGAGTTGTTTTAAATAGACCTAATATTTTTATTTTTTCACAGTTTAAGATGAAATATCTAAAATATATTTGGTTGATATTGTCCTATTATTGAATTTGAATATAATTATATGTAATATAACAAAATCAGTATAAGTTCGTTACACAGTGTTCAATTGTCCAAATATAGAATTTATTGGGTCAGTAAAGTCCATATCGGGTTTGACTTCGCCTCACCCGATATGAATTTTATTGACCCGATAAATTATCGTATTAGGACAATTGCACACTGTGTAACTAATTTTGTAAAAAAAAGTTAAATTTGGAAGTTCGTTAAACACTTTTTAAATGTAGACCAAAATGTTATTGATTTCATATAAATAATGTATCTTATTATACCATGTCGAGAAATTACAAGCTGTATTTCAATATTATGCAATTCCAATTCTTGGTTCCAACTTTTGTGTTTTAGTTTAAGCACAAAGAAAACACTTCTAAAAATATATTTGATAGTTTGTACAGGGAAAACGGGGTTATTTCGTTATATATGTATGTAACGTATTTCCATTTGAAAAAAGGTAGTTATTTGTTTTCTATACAAGTCTTAAAGATAATTAAAGGACATATTCACAGAAACATATGGCCCTTATAGTATTAGCTTTAATCTGATTAATGATATAAGATTTGTGTTTCCAGGCCAATTGTAGGGAATACAGAGGAACAATCAGTTGCAGGTCAATTATTTGCCTTGCTGTTCTTTGTGAGAGATTTGATTTTAGAGTTGCATTTTTAGATCATTTGCAAATTAAAAGTATTCTATATAATTTATTGAAATGTCTATTAGATGAGCATGTACCTCTTTTGACAGACTTCAGTTGTTTTAATGAAAATTTTCTTCATTTGTCAATTAAATTTCCAATTAAATCTGTTTTAGACGCCAACTAATTGCTATTTATTGCACACAAGCAGAATATCATTCAGCTTCGGTAAATTAGTTTAATGTTAAACTTCAAGAAAAGTTTTAAAGCAACATTAAATCGGTATCAATTTTACCTTTCCGCTGAACTATAAACAAGAAGAGCACTTCTTGTAAATAGAAGAAGGAATAAACGGCATTTTAAATAGTACGAGGACGAGAAAATGTTGTATTTTGTTGTTTAAAAACAATGTTTAAAAAATGAAGAGATAATGTGTATAAGTATCAATGCACGTGTCATTTATTAGTTGTAGTTGCAATAAAATAATGATCTTCCAAACAAGTTTAAGCGGATTTCTCTGATAGATATCAATAAAATACATATCGGTGTTACAGTTAAAATTCGAAGCAGTACATTTTACATATTGTAAGGCAAAGAATGGAAAATAACTGATATCTATCCGACTTTGAGTGATTTTCTTGCGGAAGAAAAAGCTTACCTATCCGTTTTATGCAATGTAATTTTATACTATAGTATCTATATTATTTATTTATTTATTTCAATGTGCGGAACGTTTGTTTGTACTTATTCAGGTCATGTAGTGTTATCATTTTAGCGATATTTTTTTTAATATTTCCATATACGGAGAAGGTTTGGCTAGCCATACAATCAGGTTGAACCCGCCGTTTTTCCTTTAAACTTTCTGTATAAAGTAAAGAATATGGCAGTTGTTATCAAATATGATGGATTCATTTATTTTTGTAGGTGCCAATTTTCAAGTTCGTTTTTTTTGTGTTCGTAAATACTTAATTTCGTTGTTTTGCCGAAGCCTCCATAAACGCCTATAGGAATTTTGTCTTTTATTGAAAATAAAATCATGGTTCAGTTGTACCTACGAAATCCAAGAAAACTGCTATCAAACGAATACTAATTAATCCACAGTAGTCTGTTTTTATGTTTGTGTTTGTTTTGTTGCAGTTCAGTATTATGTTGTTCCGTTGTTTGCGGTTTCTTACAGTTGATTTGTTTCCCTTGATTTTGATTTGTAACCAAGATTAGTTTTTCCTTTATCGATTTATGACTATTGAACAACGGTGTACTAGTGTTGCATTTATTACATTTTATAAAATTCATATGCTTTATTCTTTGATATGTTAGAGAAACATATTTTGTCCATATGTGTCCTTCTTTGTTTCCTTGGGCATTGTATGGTTAATGATATCTGATTATCCTTTTGTTAATTCCAAGTACACACTATTAAACTAAAAACATACAGAACAAATAATAAAGAAAAAGGCACAGCAGTACACACACAAATTTACCAAGGAAATTGTTTGAAAGGTTGTTATCGTCTCGTTAACAAAAAATACTTTAGAACAATATCTCAAAAAGTAGGATTCATAAAATCATCATTTCAAAAGAAAACTAATCAAAATGAACAAATAAACAAATATTGTTAAACTCAATACATGATAGCATTATGTACAGCCCTAATTCTTTCGTACTCATCCACTTAATTATGCACAACTTGTGCGATGTTATAAAGAAACAGATAACAGACATGTTCAAAACTATACACAATATCAGAAGATGAATAACTTATATATCATCATAACTTGTGACAAAAGGACAACACTTCTGTGTTGTGCAGTTGAAAAAAACAAGTATGCTTTCTGCGGTTTGATTAGATTAATACATGCAGAGTACAAAAGACAAGTGCAGATTGGAAGTAGGCATGGAGCAAAACGAAGTAATTCCATAATCTGGGTTCAATAAACTTCCGTTTCTGTCTTAACTTTATCGATAATGGTTTGGATTGCATTATTGGCAATCCGACCTTGCAAAATCAATAGAAGAGGGACGAAAGATACCAAAGGGACAGTCAAACTCATAAATCTAAAACAAACTGACAACGCCATGGCTAAAAATAAAAAAGACAAACAGAAAAACAATAGTACACACGACACAACATAGAAAACTAAAGAATAAACAACACGAACCCCACAAAAAACTAGGGGTGATCTCAGGTGCTCCGGAAGGGTAAGCAGATCCTGCTCCACATGTGGCACCCGTCGTGTTGCTTAAGTGATTACAAATCCGGTAAATAGTCTAATTCGGTAGGTCATATTCATGAAAGGGAAGGGGATTGTAGTTACGACGTAAGGAACATATCCGATATCATTTGTGAAACGGTTATTCCATAACGGTCAACCAACTCGTGATGGCGTCCGTAAAATTTACGAAGGGATGATTTCAACTTCACCATTTGGAACTCTTGGTTTAATAGCTTCCTTGTGAGCAGCAAACCTCTATCAAGAAAATCATGATAGGAAATGCAAGCACGGGAATATCGTATCAATTGGGAGATATATACCCCGTATGCAGGTGCTGCTGGAATGTTGCTACTTAGAAATGGAAAGTTCACAATTGGAAAGCTGAAATCATCTCTTTTGTCGTAGAGTTTTGTTTTCAACCGACCCTCATTGTCAATTTCTAGATGTAAGTCAAGATATGAAGCCGACTTAACTGTATCTGTAGTATCCTTTATCTCTAGTTCGATTGGATAGATGCGTTCCACATAGTCACTAAATTTTGAATTGTTTAGTGAAAGAACATCATCTATATAACGGAAAGTAGAGTTAAAGGATATTGCTAACTTCTTATCTTTCTTCCTAAGAAGTTCCTGCATGAAGTCAGCCTCATAATAATAAAGAAACAAGTCGGCGAGTAGAGGGGCACAGTTTGTTCCCATTGGAATGCCGACAGTCTGTTGAAAAACACGTCCTCCGAACGTAACAAATATGTTGTCAATCAAGAAATCAAGCATCTTGATAATATCAGTTTCAGAGAATTTTTTGTTTGAATCAGAGTGATTCTTTACAAAGTAGGATTTATCCCTCCCTAAGACAAGATACTTGTATCTACGTTGGCCATTCTTTTTTATGAAGCAAAGTAATATCAACTCTTTCAATTTGTCTTTTAGTTTGGAATGTGGAATACTTGTGTACAGGGTAGAAAAGTCAAATGTTTTAATACTGTTACAAGATGAAAGAGAGTTAGATTGTATGTACTCTAAAAGATCTTTTGAATTTTTAAGTATCCACATCTGATTCACGCCACCTCTAGAATAGGCAGTTTCACAATAACTTTGAAGCCCGTCTTTGATTGCTGATAAAATAGATGTTAATAATTTAGAAAGAGGTTTCGTGGAGCACTTGGAAGACCCAGCAATAGGTTATGCAACAAACACATTTATAAGGCAATCTTAAAAAAGGAACATATTAATCTTAAAATTAATCGTTTAGGTATTTTTACCATTTCAAATGTATGAAATTATAAATTACAACTAACTCTTTTCAAAACAATGCATTTTTGTAATATTAAGGATTTTCTAACCAATAAACCTTTTTTTATAATTGGAAGACCCAGCAATAGGTTATGCAACAAACACATTTATAAGGCAATCTTAAAAAAGGAACATATTAATCTTAAAATTAATCGTTTAGGTATTTTTACCATTTCAAATGTATGAAATTCATTGCTTTTAAAGCATCATTTTGATTACCTTTAGATGAAACGCACAGTGTGGTTACTTTATATAGCTTTATAAGTAAATATGCAAACACAGGTATATAACAATGAATGAAGAAGTTTTTTGTTTTCAATAATTGAAAAATATTACACAATCTTGTTTATTATTCAACTTCATGCAACAGTTTTCATGTAAATATTCCTTCATTCTGTATTTGCATAAACCCTTTATAGGTTCCAGGCCTAAAATTGTGTACACCAGACACGCGTTTTCGTCTTCAACTACTCATAAATGACCCTCAAATCGAAAAGGGGAAAAAGCGAACGAAGGACGAAGTTGAAGAGCATTTAAGGCTCTTAATTATAAAAAAAGGCTTATTAAATACGGGTAAGGTAATCTATTTATTGGTTAGAAAATCCTTAATATTACAAAAATGCATTGTTTTGAAAAGAGTTAGTTGTAATTTATAATCATGACCATACCAATGACAGTTCATGTCAACATATAAATGCTGATTACTGGACCAGAGATTACTAGAAGAGAAAAAACCCAACATCAGTGGCATAATCCTATTAAACATTGTCCTAGTTAAAAATACAATTGTATTCTCTAAGAAATATCTTTGTTTTCAATATAAAAATTGCGTCATGTAATACTTCCAAGAAAACATGAGAACACCAGGTTTACATATAATTTAATTTGCAACGTCAATGCTATTTTAAACACTACTGGATATCATTGGTTGGGGACGATTTTTTTTAAATTGTTCACGTAAACAAATATAAGCAAGCCTAGCAACAGATGAAATTGAATAGTAAATCTGCAAAAATTCATCCTTTCTCCCTATCTTTATATCAAATGGTTATCCTGTCATTGTTTGCACTTTTACCTAAGACACATTCTCTCCCATGAATAAGATATCAAATATCGAAAGGGTAAACTATAATGTATGGTGAGAGAATATCGATATAGTCGTGTGTGCTGTTCTAGCGTACCTTATCATAGAGTACTAGTGTTACTCACTGTGGAGTTAAAAATAAAGTATATTATTAATTTGCACACTATAAATCGCGTAGATAAACTCAACATAGATACCAGGATTGATTTTTTTATTTACGCCTGACGCGCATTTCGTCTACAAAAAGACTCATCAATGACGCTTGAATCCAAAGAAGTAAAAAAAAGCCCCAAAAAAGCCTTTAGTTGTTAATGTCTGTGTCATTTTGGTCTTTTGTGGATAGTTGTCTCATTGGCAATCATACCACATCTTCTTTGTTATATTTTAATTCATCAATAAATTTACAGCTCAGTAGTCATCTTTCTATGTTATGTGACATAAATTATCATTGATATGTTAATGTTAACAAATCAACTGTTTACGAAACTTAATTGTTTGAAAAGGTATGGGTTTTCTTGCCCAGAAATAGATTATCTTATTTTTCATGTATTTAGCAAAGACCTTTCGGAATTTTTTATCCTCCATGCTTATCAACTGTGAACAATGCAACTTCATGAATGGCATTGTCAGTTTATTTTCTATTTATAAATTGGCTGTCCCTCTGGCATCTTTCGCCCCATTTTTATTTGCCTTTTTAGACAAAAACGTTTCTCCGTACAGAATCATAAGCCTCATTTCTGTGACGAGTTGTTTCTTATTAATGATTTTTTTTATTGTTCTGTTCAGGAAGTCACTGTTCGTAACAAAAATCGCAATACATGTGTTGAAAACTAGAAAGGAACTGTCATTTCGGATGATACCCCTAACTGTGAGTCCGGTTTCTTATCTTTTATACAGGTATATATAATGTACGCTTTACACCCTAATGATATTCTGAGTAATATTGTTGATGGATCATCAAAGTAGATGTTGGGGGTTTAATTGCAAGATTTCCATAAATAAAAATAAAGTTTAACTAAACAATTTCAATTCTGACTGGAAATATAATGAAATAAATATTACTCACAGTGCAACTGGCTGATATTTTTCAAAATCCCATCATACATGTACATACATTTATATCATCTTTCATATATCGATCAAAGTTTTGTATATTATGATTGTAATTAGTAAAATGAATATGAACACACAACGTGATAGATAGCTTTGATAAAAGATCTGAATATTTTGCCTACGTTATAAGTAAAGTATTTTCTTTAACTGATGATAAAAAAGTAACCCTCGTAACTTTTCCAATACATTAATTACTAATTTACTTATACAAATTATTTACATCTGTTAACTTATCTTTAAGTAGGTAATGTAAGTATCAATTAATTGATTCATGAACTTATCACAACTGTTACACGATTTTTATTTGTATCCCGTAGTCATATTTTACATTGAACCTTGCTGATAAGTTTGATTGTGTTGTCGAAAACTGTGGGTCAGTTTTCTTAGATAAACCTAATGTTAACGATACAATATTTCAATTTTTTTTTAAGATTCATAGTACATATGGAATATATCTCTCCAAGTAACGATATTCAAGAGCGTCCGTCTCATTGATTATGGACTTTCCTTTTTGAACGTTCCTAGGAGTTCGGTATGTTTGTGATTTCACTTTTTTATATCGCCATTTCCTTGATAGAGGGTCGATGCTTAGAAAGAAGCTTTGGAATCAATGTGAGACACTTATCATTGTATTTGCAACAATACGGGCGCCACATATTGAAGCAGGACCTACGTATCCTTCTTGTGCAGCTGAGATTAATCATGGACCATTGATAGGACTCATCTAACTCAGTATTTAATGTCTTATCAGTAATTTGTGGACTTGTTCATCTTTCCGTCGTCTTTCACTATTTGTAATTACGTTGTAAATCTATATTCGGCTTATGAGTTTGAATCTTCACTTCGTATTTTCTTCCTCTTTGTAAATAAGAACTGCTGTTACCCTATTTTTTAAATTTTACCTTTTATGTCTGTTTGGTTTAGTTCACACTTCATTGTCAATCTAAAGGAATTTTATGTGACTGTCATACAAGAGAGAGGTTAAGTTAGATATAAAACCAGGTTTAATCCTTCGTTTTCTATATAAGAAAATAAAATTGAGAATTGAAATGGGGAATGTGTCAAAGAGACAATACCCGACCATTGAACAGACAACATCAGACGGTCACAAATAGGTCTTCAATGCAACGATAAATTCCCGCACCCGCACACGGAGGCATGTTCTAAGTCAGAAATATGACAGTTGCTATCCATTCGTTTGATGAGTTTGAGATTTTTATTTTGCTAATGGACTTTTAGTTTTAAATTTTCCTCGGAGTTTGGTATTATTTTTATTGTACTTTTTGTTACCTTTTATCTCGTTTCTCAATCTTTTTCTAAAGAGTAACAATAGTGCGAACCTGTCATATGATATTTATATTTACTTATTTACATAGAAATATATTTTTTGTCGTACGAAAACAAAAACGGGATAGTACTTTCAGAACATCTTGTTTTTGTTTATGTTTTCGGTTGGTTTTTTTTTAATTACAAAAATCAGATGATTTGGTATACAGTCTCTAACAGTGTTCATATTATCAGCATAAAGTTATGTTTATATTCATCAAAAATATATAATAGGAATTACAAAAAGATGTCGGATGTCAATCAGCGAATTAAAATTAGATATTAGGAGGTCACTACACCAGCGTCAACAGTAGACAAGTGTCTAAATTATATACTCTATATACATGTAACATATTAAGCTCATCTTCATTCCAAGTCTAGACAAGATGGGAATAGTAGTACCATATATTACTACATGGCTGTCATTGTTATCAAATTAATGTCAAGTATTACGTTTTTCTTAATACTAATCAAAAGGATTTCTGACGACAGTACATAATTTTGGAGATCCATAGTAAAACAACAATATGTTTTTATAAATCTTTCCTTTACTACCAATCAGACAACACAAAATATTGGAATGAATTTTATCATAGTAGTCAAAAATACGTAAGTTACTAATATAAAATGGGGGGCGTAAAGTGTGGTATCTGCACGGAAGAACGCGAAATAAAATTGCCTTTTCACGATGAACGAACAATTAAAAGTTTCTTGCATGTTTATCTTTTTACCGATTTCACGAAACACAGTGAATGACGAAACCTTTTTACAGCTGCGCATGAAATTAACATGGCAAAACACGTTGCACGAAAATAACCCTTTTCAACTCTCTATAATTGTTAATTATTTTCTTTAAACCATCCTTTGAATCCTCAAGGCAATTGTATGTGATAAATGTCTTTTTTGTTTAAAGAGTATCACACTGAATCCTTTCGAATGTGAATAACATGAGGTCGGATCACAATGTTGCCATAGCCTATAAAAAAATCTAAATATCTATTGAGGAGAACAGTGATCTTTCTTAACGTTTCAGCTCTATGTTTGTCATTAGCTCTAGATCTCAGAGGATCTAAAATGCAGCTTTGACTCAGAAAGTTGTAACTGTTTAAGTAATTACATCATATACACGTCATAATGTCAGAAACTTATTTTGAATCGAAATAAAGAATCATGAACCATTTATACATTTTAAAATAAATAGTAGAACTCCGGATGAATGTATACTTGAAACTAGAAAAATAAAATCAATGAAAATAATACAGTTACCTCAGAAATTATGGTGTGCTTTTATTATCTCGTTCTTACACAAATATGTATTTATATCAGAATGCAAGTTCTTATCGTTGCAATACGCAATGAGTCACGTGATTCGCATTAATGAAAACCTCGTATTCATATCTGAATTTACAGTTTCCTATAGTGAACACAAATGCAATACGGATTATTGACAATAGAACAAGATTACCCTTAACGCACACATGTCTTGAATGTTCCTATCACTGCAAACACAAAACATCAAATGTTAATTGTCGAGAAACATATTTACTGTTGAATTTCCGTGTCTGATTCTATTTACACAGCAAATTAGGATTCCTGAAAAATGTTTCAGTGAAAGCATTAATTAGTATAAACGGACAGTGTAAATATCAGCTTGGGAATTCTCTTGTAGACACAAATTAAATACAATGCTGATAATCACAGACCTTTTCCTGTTCAGACATTGTCTGATAGAATGCATTTTGAGCGAACAGTGGTCAGCGAGCTTTGATGAATGTATGACACAGACTTCCTCAAACATCTCAGTAGTAATTTAATTCATTATCCTTTATTGGGAAATGAATACAACTATTTTCGACAGCATGCAAACTTCCAATGTGTATGTATACTTCTTTACTTAAAGTTTGAGAGAGAACAAGCAGTAATCAGTTTATTTGACGAGCGATAAAAACTAAAATGTTGTAAACATTTCTTTCATGATTTAGGTTCGACACACTCGAAAAAATATTTGAAGATGCAATTTCTATCGTTGTGAAACTATTAAAAGAACAGGTTTTCATGGACATATAATAGTATAAAAAGACAGAGAAATTATTAATATAAAAAAGAACAGAAAAAATGCACAAAATGATGAAGACAAATAGGAGAGTCTCTTTATTCTTATTTACAAATACGGATTAATTTGGATAAAACAAAAAACACAAAAAACATAAAGAATTTTCTCAAGATTGATAATTCCTATTTGTCTTTTTGCATTTATGTTCACAGATAATGAAGAAATATTATTTATTTAAAACCTTACACAACATGATAGATTTAATTGACAATTGTGCCTTCTTCGTACTTTTTTCGTAAAGCAATTTGCTGATCAACGAGAAGTAAAAGTTACTTTCAGACATTTACTCTGAACACTTATTAACAAGTTAAAGTATTATGTTGTTATTTATCGCTCCAAGTTGACATAATGAAAATCAATGGCGATGTCTGATTTTTAATTTGTCACGCCACTTCAGTAGTACAAGTGTAATTTATTATAGGTTTTCAGTGGTCTGTATTCATAACATTGTATATTCAAATGATTATGAAAATAATCGCCAGTCTAAAGAGCTACTTAATCAATGAGAATCACATCTATTACATCTGATGCTTGGTCATTAGTTCAAGAATATTGATACAAGCAGGATACCAAGCTGTTTCAGCTCTGACATGTACAAAATATTGTTGCCTTCGTTTCCTGTTTATAAGTTCGATAACAGTTGAAAATGTTGACAACATAGTTAGTTGTTGTACTATATACAGTGCAGAATGTACATAAAATTAATTGTATTTTGTGAAGAAAGTAAAAAGAGAATGTGTAGAAATTAAATATTTGTTACAAACGAAATAGCCATTGCAATATTCGATGAGGATCTTAAAATGTGCTTTGTTTCAATTTAATTTTTTTTTGAGCCACTTAAGATCAACATCATCAATCAGAAAGAGACAAAAACCTACATCGCATCAAATGTTAACAAAGACTCACAAATAAACAACTGTCCACAGATTCGTATACAAAACTGTACTATAGAAACCAGAACACAGTCGGCGAGGAACTTCTAAAGTGCTTCAGATTGTTATGCTTTTACAAACGGTTTAATCTGTCATGCTCTAAAAGTATTGGCGGAAGCCGTTGTTTTGACCAACACCTGTTAGATAACGACAGTAAGTTACATTTTGTTGTTTGAGATTCCAGATATATACATAAAGAAACAAGTAAACATATTTGTTTTTCACTGGATATCGTCAATAGAGAAGTTATGTAAGATATCACCGGCTGATTTGATTTAATGAAGTGTTGAAGTAATATACAATAAATCAAGTTATAGTATGCTTTGCTTTACATTATAACAAACATTGATCTATATCTACAACATCTAAAGTAAAAATTGCCTTGATTTATTTAGTTATATTGCTATAACAATCAGACAGAAAATTATACTGACGAATAGTTTATAGCTATTAACTGACAGTTCGACCTACATCACCGACAGAATCAAATTTAATAACTATCAGCTGAAATATATACTTAATTACATAAAAAAATATTAAGATCTGTGAACGATAAAAACATGATGATCGGCAACCCTATAAATGAAAGTGTAAATAAAAATTAGGTAAAATGTATATCTTTTGATTAACGAAAAAAATAGCAAGCATATTATTGAAGATGATTCAACAAACGTGACATATCTTGATGTTTTTTTATATTCTATAATACTTTTCCTCCTTTTTCTATATATCTGTTCGTGTGTATGCACATATTTGTTTTTCTATCTTTGAGCTGAGTCCTGTGTCCTGTGAATAAAATAGCTAGTTTTCTCTTACTGCCTACATCTTTTTCGGATAATGAATTTTTTGGAACTTTATCATTTGCTGGTAAATGTGATGTCCCAGACAATCATTGCAGTAAACAAGGGATAATGAACCAGGGAATTACGACTCTGCATCTGAAATTTTCCAATATGATGAACTGGTGTTGGATCCTGTCTATTGCATATCAAATTCTTTATAAATTCCCACATTTAACCGATAATACTATTTATTAAAATGTCCTATAGTTGAGGTTTGATTGAATTTTGTTTATTTAAACTTTTGTCTTGAAAGTTTGTCCAATGTTTTTATAGAAAGAGAATATGTTGTTCATAAAAGTGCTGTTCTAAAAGATCTAATAATTGTAGTAGAAAATGCAAATACCAGCGTTTGCCGGGTTTTTTTTCTGGATAAACATCAATATTTAGCGACCGTTGATAGACAAGGTCTTTCCGGCTGAGACACTGCTATGATAAATGGTTTTTTAAATGAAGAGTGGTCAGCAGTGATTAAGACGTCTATTGTAAGCACTACTGTCTAAATATCACATTAATCACTACATCCGTCAATTTGATATTTCTTCATTTTAATGTCATATACATTTCATTTTAAACTCATCTCAAACAGTAGTCATGTGATCTTTTCCCAAATCATTTGCTCCATCGTAATTAAAACATTAGGAATAATCTAAGTTAATGAGGATTAAATCTATTTCAAGACTACAATGACCAGCATGGATGGTGCCATAATTCAAAGTATCTACGAAAGATATACAAACTGGAAAAAGATAGGCGATTGATACCAAAGGTACATTCACAATCACAAACCCAAAATACACTGCCAACGCCATAGCACTGAAAAACCTAAAAGCAAACAACACTTTACAAAACACAACATAGAAAACTAATGACCTACACGCACCCCACTAAACAAGGACGTTGAATGAAGAAAATAGTAAATAGTTGTTTTATGAGTAATACCGGTTACTTTTAATTGATACAAAACATTTCCAAAATATCAAAAAATCCCTACCGAAATCTTTTATACATTTGTAGCACACTGTTCTTTAAATTTAGATTAATGTTAAACCCACTAACCCATGAAAGTACATCTCCAATAATAAAATAATTGTAAAGTTTATCTGCTAATCATCTTTATTCAGATGACAGTTGGCCTTAAACTGTTATAGTTAAAATATTAACTATCATGTATCATTTGAAAAAATTAAATAAAATTTAAGTTATAAAGAAAATATATACACAAAGGTTAAAGGATGCACCCGACATTTATATTTTGTTAGAGCACACATATTCAATAACAGTATTTATTCAGTATATTGTATAGACTGTTTCTCTGCAATTCGTTATATGTGTATATCAGTGACAATTAGAGACATTGTGTATATCAGAGACAGTTTGTTTATTGAAGGCCTTGTCGCGAAAAGAGACAGTTCGTTTATTAGAGACATTGTATATATCAGAGACATTCGTTGTGTATGTTAGAGACACTGTGTACATTAGAGACATTGTGTATATCAGAGACATTGTGTATATTAGAGACATTGTGTATATCAGAGACAGTTTGTTTATTAGATACATTGTGTATACCAGAGACATTGTGTATACTAGAGACATTGTGTATATAAGAGACAGTTTGTTTATTAGAGACATTGTGTATATCAGAGACAGTTTGTTTATTAGATGCATTGTGTATATCAGAGACATTGTGTATATCAGAGACATTGTGTATACTAGAGACATTGTGTATATAAGAGACAGTTTGTTTATTAGAGACATTGTGTATATAAGAGACAGTTTGTTTATTAGATACATTGTGTATATCAGAGACATTGTGTATACTAGAGACATTGTGTATATAAGAGACAGTTTGTTTATTAGAGACATTGTGTATATAAGAGACAGTTTGTTTATTAGAGACATTGTGTATATCAGAGACAGTTTGTTTTTTAGATACATTGTGTATATCAGAGACATTGTATATAATAGAGACATTGTGTATATAAGAGATAGTTTGTTTATTAGATACATTGTGTATATAAGAGACAGTTTGTTTATTAGAGACATTGTGTATATCAGAGACAGTTTGTTTTTTAGATACATTGTGTATATCAGAGACATTGTATATAATAGAGACATTGTGTATATAAGAGACAGTTTGTTTATTAGACACATTGTGTATATCAGAGACAGTTTGTTTATTAGATACATTGTGTATATCAGAGAAATTGTGTATACTAGAGACATTGTGTATATAAGAGACAGTTTGTTTATTAGAGACATTGTGTATATAAGAGACAGTTTGTTTATTAGACACATTGTGTATATCAGAGACAGTTTGCTTTTTAGATACATTGTGTATATCAGAGACATTGTATATAATAGAGACATTGTGTATATAAGAGACAGTTTGTTTATTAGAGACATTGTGTATATAAGAGACAGTTTGTTTATTAGAGACATTGTGTATATCAGAGACAGTTTGTTTTTTAGATATATTGTGTATATCAGAGACATTGTATATAATAGAGACATTGTGTATATAAGAGACAGTTTGTTTATTAGAGACATTGTGTATATCAGAGACAGTTTGTTTATGAGATACATTGTGTATATCAGATACATTGTGTATACTAGAGACATTGTGTATATAAGAGACAGTTTGTTTATTAGAGACATTGTGTATATCAGAGACAGTTTGTTTATTAGATACATTGTGTATATCAGAGACATTGTGTATACTAGAGAAATTGTGTATATAAGAGACAGTTTGTTTATTAGAGACATTGTGTATATCAGAGACAGTTTGTTTATTAGAGACATTGTGTATATAAGAGACAGTTTGTTTATTAGAGACATTGTGTGTATCAGAGACAGTTTGTTTTTTAGAGACAATATGTATATTTAAGGCCTTGTCGCTAAGAACAAATTGCCCTTGATTGATGATGATCAGTGAATTTTGGGATTTCGTTGAATTACAGTTAATAGTGATCTACTAGAAAACTTTATTATTCTTCAATTTATATCATTTTTCGTCGATAAAAGAACAAGAAAATAGTAGCTTACATTGAGTATATTGACAGTGAACGTACATTTGTCAGTCTAGTGTTAATATTGTGATCTATTGTATAACTTTTGATTAACATAAAATGATGCGATAACATCCAATCACTGTCTGACATCAAACTGATTTGCTCCTATTATTACATTACTTGTGCATCAAGCTTTGATTTCCTCCTGTTATGATTAAGTGATAGTTTGTCTGTTCAGACATATATTTTCTATATATATGTAGATGACTTGAATCATTTATTGAAAGTTATATGCAACATGTTTTGCATACTGCAATGCAATATGTAACTATATTTCAGAAAGAAAAAAAAAACGTTTTATATTCCAAAATGACAGGTTAAAATAGTTGACATTAAAACAATAGTATATCGCTGTTCAAAAGTCATGAATCGATTGAATGTGAGAGTTCACATATTTTCAAGGTTTGAATAAGCGAGTACGTGTGTTCATATCCCAAAAAAATCAGGTGTAATTATACGATAACGGCAATATAAAATATTTTCGCCAACAAGTCTTTATACAAAAAACAGAAAATTGTTAACTGCAATTCCTATACGATTTTTTAACGGTATATAGTTATTAGAAAATGTGTTGTTTATATCCCTCGACTCAAAAAAGAGGGACGAAAGATACCAGAGGGATTGTCAAACTTATAAATCGAAAATAAACTTACAACGCCATTGCTAAAAATGAAAAAGACAAACAGACAAACAATAGTACACAAGACACAACATAGAAAACTCAAAAATAAGCAACACGAACACTAAGTTAGTAGCCCGGATTCGTTTCTTTCTCAGTTGATTTGTGAATTTTGGACACCGGTTATGCTACTATTGTCTTTATTATATAAATATAAGAAGGTATAATATAATTGCAAATTATACACTAATGTCCATAAAGTAAAACTGAGGATAATGCTTTGAATATTTACAGGTGACGGATAAGGTTTTGTATACAGGTAGTTTATTTCTTGTCAGAGAAATGCGATTTTTCGGCAATAGGAATTATTTAGATGAGAGAAATATATGTGTTTTACATCGAAGAGCACTAATAAAGTTACAGAAGCATTAATTCGGCCCCGGTAAAAAAAAAAGAACATGCAAGAAGGGAGCACACATGTGACACAAAATAGTTTCTATGCATGGTTGTAAATTTGTCAACTGAATACGTATTATATTATAGTAATATTGGTATCAGATGAGCAATATTAAAATGTGTTTTATAATTTGCATGCTATACATCGCAATACAGGTCGTCTCAATTTATCTGCCTAAACAAGTTATTGTCACTAAATTAAGCAAATACAGCCAATAAAACCTTACTCCAATCAAAAACAGTTACAAAAAAAGTAAAGAAGTTCCCGACATAGGACACACACATATACATATTGCACGGCTACTAGTCTTGTGACTACTCAACCCTCTCTTTATTAAAGATTCTTTTCAGTCATTGGATTCAAGCAATCAGTAACATTAATAGTGTCTTCTTAAATACACTGATTTGCAAGTCGTATTATTAAGTGGTCATTTATTACTCAACGTTGGATAAAATTAGATTTACTTTGGCGTCTGATGCTTAATTCACCACGCATCTTGTATCTCGAGTTAAATTTATGTTTAGATGTTTTCAGTGAGTGGATATATACACCAAACACCGTACTTTAACCTTGTATTGTCAAAGCTATATGGTTTTTTACGCATATTTTTTCTGTCGTTATCAAATCTAGAGAAATATAAGAATAAAACTGAATCATTAAAGGGCCAGTAGAATACTATTAGTTACATAGTGTGCTATATATGGGGTGAGAGCGAAGCTCGAATTTCCATATGAAAGTTACTGACCCCATATATACCGTATTAGGGCACTAGCGGACTATGTTACGAATTTATCTTACCGACTATCTTAACGTGTAAAATTTAGACTAGTGACCCATCAAAATAAGCAAGTCTTCAATACTATTAGCATTCAGAAACTACTTCCATTGATCCTACAAAAACAGATACAAACAATAACAACTTGTTAGGTTTAAATGTGTTTTATGAATTTATTTCAATCCTAATCATCACTTTCTTCGTCTGTTGAAACCTTTACGAGTTTTTCTCAGTACCGTTTTGTTTTTATAAAGGGACGTAACATCACTACTAACCGTGTATGAAATAAGCCCCGCCTCCTTACTACCTTATAAGGATTATAAAAGGACGTAACACCACTATTAACCGTGTATGAGATAAGCCCGCCTCCCTACTAACCTAATATGAAATATACACGGTCTCCACGAGGGCGCTTTTAACCAATCACATTCATTAAAATGTATAGGATGTAAGATAATGTCCAAACACCACTTTACTTCACATTCTTAAGCCCAGTTTTCTATTACATAAAACACACTGTTAGGTAGGATATAAACTCGGATTTGCAATTTAAAACCCTGTACAAAATATCGACACAAAATCAGCAGTATATCTCAGAGCAAAAAAACAACTCAAAACTTTAGTTTGAAACTGGATTGGAATTCTATATATATATTTATACATATTTATTTATAGTGGATTGGGAAATAAGTTTTGCAACTTATTGTAATCCCTTTTCACTTTGCAGAATGATAATTTTGAAAATATCTTTATAATTTTGGTTGAACGTATTAATATAGATAGTTCATTTTACAAAACTACAAATGCATAACATATATTTTGAAATTGTTGCTTTCATAGTAAAATATGCTTCGTTTGGTTTGCTTGTATCAGACATAAATCGTTTTGATGTATGGTTATTAGAATCAGAAGTTAGAATCAGAGAAGAGTAAATTGCCCAGTATAGACGGTGTCAAACTTATCGACTTTGTTATTACTGTACAAATTAATGATAAGCTACTGTAGGAGAACATGTTTGCAATAAATGTATATCATTCGGTTTTACTTTTAATTTTCTTTTTATAGATGTCAATATACTTCTCCGATAATAGCTTTCTTTAAATGGCTGTCACATCACCTTAACTAAATCAAGGATGAATACATCGGCGGTGTTCTGACTTACTTGATGTCATTTAATTTTTTCATTTATGCACTAGGACAAAAATTCCATGAGGTCAATTTTCGTTTTTCAAAATGATTAATAATGTGTTAAAAGAAACATTGCTTTACAAATCATGAGGGATTTTTAGTCTGTAGATGTAAAACATCTATAACCTTAAGGGAAAAATATCATATTCGCTGATCTCTCAGGAAATGATTTTTTGATGAAAAACGGATATCTGCCATATGTGTTAGTCTGCAACTTAATGAAAAAACAAAGAAAATAAATTGTTTGTATTGATATTGTTAGATTGATTGACAGTTATAGCAGGCGAAAGTGAAAATAAATAACTGGAGTTGTGAAAGCTGATCACATTAATGTAACAGTTTATAGCATTTTGGTATGTGGATCGCTAGATCATCTCGCGGTTTTTTTAAATAACCTTGAAATATTGTAAAATACTTTAAAGTTTTTTATTGATAATTAACGTCAACACCATATATACAATGAATGTACCTATAGAGATATACCACAAGACTTTGTACACTGATAGCTGAATTGAAATAAAGATACATTAGCCTGGTTTAATCAGTTGTCTCTTTTTCCTTACTTTTACCGTTGGTTAAATATTTTTCATTTTATCTACTAATAAAAGGGTATCAATACATAATAGTCAAAATATATACCGTAATGAGGGTTGTCTCTAGTCATTAATTGTTTATATCGTATACTAGTAACACTTTGTGTATAGTAAATATACCTACGAATATGTGATACAATGTATGAGTGCCAATGAGACAACTCTCAATCCAAGTCACAATTTGTAAAGTAAAACATTATAGGTCAAAGTACGATATTCAATGCGGAGCTTTGGCTCACACCGAACAGCAAGCTATAAAGGGCCTCAAAAATGATTAGTGTTAAACCATTCAAACGAGAAAACCAACGGTCTCATTTACTATTAAAAAACGAGAACCGAGAAACACTTATGAACCACATAAATTAACGTATACAACATCAGGTTCCTGGCTTAGAACAGTAAAACTGTTTTTTTTACATTGACACCGTTTATAAATATGTATATTTGATAATGATAGGGATTGGTGCTAAACATCTAGTAAAAGATATTAGATAACAAGAAAATGGTAATGTGCTGTTAATATGAACCCTGTTTTCTACCATTAGAATACCCTTATCATATACACTGTTCTGACTCAGAAAACACCAGTCGTAGCTCATACTTCTTTATATTGCGTTTTAATCAGACTTTTAGTTTTGTAAGTTTATTTTCAAGTCTTTCATTTCACTTTGCCGCCGTAGATCCAACTTACGACCTCTATTACCCTATACAAGCTCGATTCCAGGACACAGCAGAGGCGGTTGTGTGTGGTTTCTTTAAGAGCAAAATAATATCAAATGGTAACAGGAATTATCAATGCACGAGAAATAACAACAGACAACATATACCACAAAAATACATCTATTGTTGTATTTCTAATAATCCACGATAAAAAATCTTGCAGCATGAAAAAGTATTTTATTGAACGTAATTCTTTTGAGTATGCACTTTTGTTTTTATTCTGTTATTATATTACCACGCGCAGAAATACCTATCACAGAACGCTTGTTTTGAGATGAGCGTACGTGAATCTTGAGGTGTTAAGTGTCAGTCTGCCTAAGAATCAGGCAGTGGTGAAAACATGACCAAAAAACCCACCAAATTTGACATTGATTTTAGTTCTTAATATGTAGTTATGCACAAAAATAACATTCATTTCTGTTTTCTGCTCTGGTTATAAAAGATACAATTTGGTTGAAATGCACTAGAAATTAACGAATAAGGGGAGATAACTCTGTAATTTGCTATTATTCTAACCAATTTTCTAACCAAGTTATTTGATATTACCAGACACACAAACAAAAGACTAATACTTTTTAACTCAGGATGATGGTTAGTATTAAATAGCATGATTAACTCGGTGGGTTTTTTCTTATCATGTTTAAATTTTTACCTAAATTGCCTGATTCTTACAAAGACTGGCACTTAAAATCTGTAAAATGAAAATGAACATTGATCAAATCTGCATGGAGATATTCCATGCAAATGTAGAATGAAAGTTTTTTGAGTTTTTTCTATATAACACTATCAAAAAGATTAAATGATGCAAGACCAATTTCAAAACAAAAGAATATGCAGTTAGATTTTGTGATAGAAATTGACAAAAACAGTAATGACTTGTAGTGGTGAGACAATCTGGTATCTCAAGAGACAATAATATCTTTACAACCGTTAGAAAACACGATCATTCAATTACAGAATAAAACTTCTAACGTGTAAATCAACAATAGAGGTGGTGTCTGTGATTTTATCAGGAACAATACAAAAGCATTGGGATAGAATTTAAAAAGTAGTTTTTGTTTAGTAGAGAACATTTTGTTATTGGACACTAATTACTGCTCTTCAGAGAAACTAATGATTTCCAAAACATTTAACACTAAAACGAACTATAATTAAAACAGACCATGCGGCTATGATTCAGTAAAACGATATATGTTTCAGTTTGGGATATGCAAGTTCAGTTTTCAGTTTTGATTGTCACAAAACATCCTATGACAAAAATCAATCATAGTTAACTGAATTGTTTAAGTCATACATGTTTTGTGGGAAAAAGAAGATGTGGTATGATTGCCAATGGTATACACTAAGTTAGTAACCAGTCTGTTATTGCACATCCCCCTCAAATGTAAGTTTTATTGTAAAACGCAAACAAATCTAGATGTACATCCTCCGCAGTAAGCGCATGCTGATTTATTTTTTAATCCTCTAATCGGATTACAAAAAGTATTTGAATTAATGTTAACGTAACATTTGCATTTTTATGCATCATATATCCAAATAAACTATAGTGATTGCTACCAAATTACAAAATATCACTAAATTAAGAAATAACTATTGATAAACCTAAATCTATTTTAAGATATGTATGGTATAAAATGAGTTAAGTTTACGTTTATTCATAGTTAATGACACTTTTTGACTTTTTAATTTAATAAAAATTGTAAATTTTTTCAAGTCTATTGGTACATCTGGAGTAGGTTTCAATCAATTCGTTCAACTTGAAACAAATATATATAGTAACATATCTTCAGATTTGACTCCAGCTTCCGGTTGTTGACCGTCTCTCTTTCCGACAACTTCCTATTCTAATTACATCAGAAACATGTCACGCGACAAGCAGTTTTATATACAGATTTGACTCAAGTTTCCGGTTTTTCGGCATCTCTCTTTTCGACAACTTCCTATTATAATTACATCATAGCCAGCTTCATTTTACTCACTAATGATTGAAGAAAAATCGAAGCGGAAACAAAGAATCGTGTGATCTTTCTCATTAGTACCGCCATGAAGTACGTTTATAGCGGTTGAATCAAAAGTTTGAAGGTAGAGCAAGTAAAGTGATGGATGTGTCACAAAGATCATATTTTCTTACAACGCTTAATATACAAATTTGACAGAATAACTAAACTATTTCAGGTATTTTTTTCCCTTTTTTGTTTCACAAAAAAACCTTTAGTACACAAATATGTATCCTGTATCATGTTGTCATTGTTTTAATGGAACAAAAAAAGAATCATTTCGAAAGTAAAAACGCTTTACCTACTATCTTCCATCATATTTTTTTAACTAGAGTGCTAACCTAAATAAACGTTATTGAACAGTAAACGAAAACTGTTGATTCAAAAATTGCCAACGAAACTCAAGTACTTTGATTTTTTAATAGACCAAGTTTCGTATTGTTGTTTCAGCATTATCTATTTCAATATAAGATTAAAATAGATATACCTGACCAGTTGCCTTGGAAAATAAGAACTTGGTACGTTTTAAGTTTAAAACAGTAAAACAAAAATATTGAAATCCAGGGCCAATTAACAAGTGAGAGTACTTGAAAAATGACAATATATAAGTATATCAATTAATTTACCGTATAAAACAAATCCCATATTTCTGACTTTGTAATCATTATGGTAGTTTTTGAAAACCCATATTTCAGTGTTAACGAATACTATTACAATGATCGATATAGTGACTGAACTATTAAATTATGGTAAATCCAGGGTGTCTGCTGGTCATGTGGACAACACGAAAAAACATAGATGCAAAAAGTTTTTAAAAAATATGAGACCAACACAAGATTACTGTTCATGGCCTTTAAACAAATATAGTTGACTTACCTCAAAATATTGCTTACTTTAATTTGTATCCAAATTAAATCCTAGTTATTGGTTCTTTTTCAAAGTAATATTAAACGAAATAATTTGAAGAAAGAACACTGTTTAACTGAATATGTTCAAATCGAGTAATTTTAAACACTTGATTGACATCCACACTTCATATGCTGTCAGCTTCAAGGAAAGTTCCTACCACTTGATTCCAATTAATATGTCTTTAATAAAATAAAGGACGGTCGCTTTATAACAGTAGAAAAACTGTGACTTTTATCGCTAGAATTGGTTTACGCATATCAACCTAATTTTGTCTTAACACACAGTAATAATTTCAATTCCAACCAATTGATGTATTTGTTTTAATCAATGAAAAATATCTCCAATACAAAGTCCTTTGAAAAGTCCGGCAGATAAGTAATGTGTTCAGGTAAAAGAACGTTCGCCATGTTCTTGGGAACAAAATCTGTCGTGTCCATATGTTCTGTTTATCTTCATTCATTCGAATAACGCAAAACAATAAATTATTTTTCTTCAATTTATACACAATTCAAAGACTTTCTAAATTTTGCAATATCGAAGACAGTTGAATTTAATTAGATCGAAATCGTAGAAACAATACGAAGTTATACAGATAAAGTTCAATGTAATGCCTACAACAAGTTGAGATATGCTAAAATGTGTAATGAGTCTTTAGAACCATTAATAATAAATATTGGGTATGCTATTGTCTTGCATTTATGTGTTAAATTGCGATTTCAAAGAGAAAGGTATATACACCATCTTTTTTTATACTTTTTTGCAACAGGTCAATCTAAAAAACTTTAAACCATTAAGGGACTTTCCTTTTTGAAAGTTCTACGGACTTTGGTATTTTTGTTATCTCACTTTTTGCAAACATGAAATACAAAACGATGTATAATTCTAGCATTTCTACGTAAACATAAAAGAGTACTAGAAAAACTGTTTATGTGATATGCGGGATTTTTTAACGTGTTAGTTCGCATGGTAATATTCCCCTGAAAGACTTGTCACACAACCCGAACACCAATATTTAAAGTCTTTGGTTTAACGGTTATCACTGACAAATAGATTTTCTGAAATATGATTTACCAAAAAAAAATCCAGGCTTTTGTGCAGCCCCGTTTGTTTTACGTTGGAAAGACACATTTTCCGGTCACTCAATGGAGGACATTAAAACAAATAGTAGACTAACAAAAATACTGAACTATGAGGAAAATTAAAAACGGAAAATCTTTTATCAAATAGTAAAATAAACACATCAAACTCATCAAACGAATAGAAAACAAATGTATAACTCCTGACTTGTAACAAGTATTTCTGTTTCCATACATATTTTTCTATGCAATTTTCTTATCACGTACATATTAGTAGTAACACGGTTTGCTATTGACCATGTACGATTTATGTGGTTTCAATAAATTCTAAATGGGATGAGAACGAAGCTCCATATACAACTTACTGACATCTGTTGTCCGGGCGAAACTTTTAAGATTTTTTCCCAATAATGCCAGGTTGTTTTTAACAAGGAACGCATTACCTACCTTGTATTTATACTAACCATGCCTAGATTCATTCGTGTCAATCTGACGAGAATAAACCAGAGTTGGTAATATGCAAATGGAGGCGATGCACGCGGTGCAAATTTTAAAAAAGATATATATTAATTTCAAGTTAAACTGTACTAACGCACTATGGCCTTTCTCGATTTTGACTGTCCTCTTTCATCCTTTTTTTGTTTGACGATTATATTGTTCTTGACTTCTTAACGTGTGTTTCATGTGTACATTCGTGTTGGTATGTTGTTGTGTGTACTTTGCAGGAGCAATGATAATAAAAGTTAATTCATTTTAAGCATACAAATAAAAAAATTTAAAAACCTGAGGGAGTCGCATTTCTTCAAAACCTTTTTATCAGAATATCCCCCTTAATTTCAAAACGAAAAGGAATACGTCGATTTCATTTGAAATAAAAATATACAACTCATCTCACATTTGCTAAACGCATATGGTGGCTATGCTTTCGGCAGGTGTGATGGTTTAACGTCATACATTATATACATAAAAAGTAAAATCACAAAAATACTGAACTTAGAGGAAGATCAATTGGGAAAGTCCATAATCACATGGCAAAATCAAACAAAACGCATCAAAAACGAATGGACAAGAACTGTCATATTTCTGACTTGGTACAGGCATTTTCAAATGGGATGAGAACGAAGCTCCATATACAACTGGTACATACCTCAATGCACCAAATCGGATTGTTAATACATTTTGTAAGACACATTATAGATAAAGGCAATAGTAGAATACCGGAATTCAAAAGTCATTAATCGTTTGAGTGAAAATAAATCCGAGGTAAAACTAAAACCGAGGGAAACACATCAACAATGAGAAACACCAAAGGAACAACAGGAACACTGAACTGCAGCAAAAAAAAACCACAAACGCCGACATACATAAAAACGAACTATTTGACAACAACTGCATTATTCCCGACTTGGTACAGGACATTTTAGGTAAAATGGGTTGGTTGAACCTTGTTTAATAGTTAGCCAAACCTCCCGCTTTATGGCAATGTTGAATAATAATAGATTATTGATTTACAATTGTATGCTTTCAAAATAAAATGATAAAATATACCGGATGAAATCTTTTGTTATTTAAAAAATTCAAAGTTCTAAAATTAATTTATAACTTTGTCAATATCAATGATAATTCATGTTAACATAGGCGTGTTGACAACTGGTGATAAGAAACATACCATAATCGCAAACAAAGTTCGAAATTGTGTATATAAAATGCTGACTATATTCGTATCAAATTCCTGATGCTGTAGAATTATCAAATTTGCCGTTATGACTTTTTATTTCGAAAGATTCTTAAAAAATTTGCACAGCTTTGTATACTTATTTCACAAGGTAGTGCTCTATATAGAAGTTCTCAATTCGAAATTAAAGACATCCCTTTTCTTTTCTTCAACCTTAGCTAGTCGCTGTGTTTTCCATTTTTTTTGCACACTAATCGCAAAAAGTAAAGTTAAGAATTATCGTCATTTTAATGTCCATGTGATTGATAAAAAACAGTTTGTAAAACAAGTTATTTGTAAAGTGTTGTTTTCATTGTGATTAATCAGTGCTTTAAATTCAAACCTTGAAGAAGTTGCTCCAATTTGAATATACAAAACAATTTAGAATAACTAACTCTGCCTTTTTTTCTCTCCATTTCTTCACCAAATAGATACATTAGTTTGCAAAGTTGGAGACGGTAATTTGGATCGATATCATGTTTGTCAAAATAAAACAAATCTATATTAAAAAGTTCTCAATTCAAACTAATGGTTTTCATGTTAGTGGTATAGAAATTAATAGAGTGCTATTGAATGGGAAGGTCTGTAATTTCAATAGAAAAAATTAGTTTCAATTAAATAAGACTATAAACGATCCTCAAAGACACAGGCGTCAATGTCTGTGTTGTCTTTGTACTATCAACATCATGTTGATATTATACAGTGTTTTGCGCTTTATGTCTATGTTATGTTTTGACTTTTAAGCATAACATTGAACACAAGACACTCATCAGATAAATTAAAAGAAGAAGTGGGATGTAACAAATTGAGATAATCATCATACAACAACCTCAACAAAACAAAAGGTTTCAAAAATTAAAAAAAACAAGCAGATTGTTTAAAATTTGTAAACCATATAACTCGTCGTGTGTTATTCTCAATTTGCACAACATTTTTTATTTTATTTCTTCATCGACAGAAAAAAACATTTTGGAATTATTTCACTCTAGACAGTCAAATTGTTAAATTGCAACACACATTAAGGCTTCTGCCACATTTGGAACAGGATCTGCTTACCCTTCCGGAGCATCTGAGATCACCACTATTTTTGGTGAGGTTCGTGTTGCTTAGTCTTTAGTTTTTCTATGTTGTGTATTGAGTTCTATTAGTTTTCGCTTGTCTTTTTCTTTTTTAGCCATGGCTTTGACAGTTTATTTTCGATTTATGAGTTTGACTGGTATCTTTCGCCCCTATTCTGAACCATGGCTATAAGAACTGTGAAACACATTTTACACAAGTACACAGTTATTCATCTGAGGATCTTTAAATCTAATACTCATATAAATAGAGTTTAAATAAAATTTACTGTTTATTTTTTCACGCTGCTTGTTAAATATAATAGTTGATATACGTCTATTTTCATAATAGCAAAGGTTATTAGGTGCAGATCCATGTCAATCGCGCATAAAGCATCGTAATAAAAAGTAAGATAACAAAAATACAGAACTCTGAAGAAAATTCAAAACAGAAAGTCAAATACCTAAAACAAACGATAAAACACATCAAACGAATGGACAACATCTGTCATATTCCTGAGTTAGAGCATGCATTTTCAAATGTAGAAAATGGTTGATTGAACCTGGTTTTATAGCGCTAAACATCTCACTTGTATGGCAGTCGCATAAAACTCATTGTTAAGTGGTTATCTGTCCTAAACAATAACGAAGAGGATAATCAAGAAAATCATAAAGGAGGAATACTTCTCTGTACAATGATTTTTTTTAAAATACGCCATTTGAACTAACATGTTAACGCGATCTGCAATCAACATTTACAAAATTAAAAAAAAATGGCTGTGTATTTAAAATAAATGGTTTCTTTGCTAAAGTATTGTGAAATGTGTTTTGAAATAAACCCATTTCAAAATTCTTGTTTGCAATCTATAGGACATAATTCCGTGAAAAATCGGATATTGCAATACTTTAAACAGACGTGGAAAAAAAAAGAAAAAAAAAAGTTTAATAACAGACATATTTTTCTCCATCTGATGAGTTCAGCCTTTTTCAACTGATTTTTATTGTTCGTTCTTATGTTGTTGTGTTATACCACCGTCTCAGGTTAGGGGGAGGGTTGGGATCCCGCTAATATGTTTAAACCCGCCACATTATAAATGTATGTGCCTGTCCCATGTCAGGAGCCTGTAATTCAGTGATTGTCGTTTGTTTATGTGTTACATATTTGTTTTTTTTTTTTTGTATTTTTTTATATATAAATAAGGCGGTTAATTTTCTCGTTTGAATTGTTTTACATTGTCATTTCGTGGCCTTTTATAGCTGACTATGCGGTATGTGCTTTGCGCACTAATGACTGCCGTACGGTGACCTATAGTTGTTAATTCCTGTGTCATTTTGGTCTCTTGTGGAAAGTTGTCTCATTGGAAATTATACCACATCTTTTTTTTTATTTGCACATAAGAATCTTTAAAAACTTCAGTGTTGTTTCTTTTTTGCGAGGTGTTTTAAGGCTTCATATTATTTTCAAAATGAAATAATTTGCAGCTTTTTTTTAGTATCTGCTTGTTCAATATATTGTATTAAAAAGAATTGTTTTAGATATATATGGACTGAAATACTTTATATCTTAACCAAACGTATTTCTATGCAACTTTTATGTTTTGAAATAAAAATACTTATTTACAACATCCACCACAATTTTCTTACGACAAAAATTATATAATAACTGAAAGATTGCATTTTGTCATAACAATAAACAATTTAAATCAACAAATTGTATTGGAAAATATTAGGATATAATTACATTTTCTGATACAAATGACAACTAAAGTGATAAATTGCAGTTGCTTTACAATCTTTAAACGCGAGGTGTACACATAATAATGTTTCAACATATCATAATACCACATTATAAAGCAGTTTTTCAAATCAAATTAAAATTGCATCTCAGCAAGACGTAGAGAAAAAATAAATATCTATAACTTGAGAATAATACTGTTCAGATACGAAAGAAATTATTATAATTTCTGTAAAGCAGTTTAAGAAATCCTGCTCGGTCAAAAGATTATTTATGGTTATATGAATTTACTACATCTTGCTTTTAGAGTTGAAGAGATGCCATCTTGTAAAGATAGAGATTCATAAAAATATCTGTGTTATAGATGATTGTGCTTTGGTACGTTTGTAAAACATGTAGTTTAAATTCAATCCGCATCTTCTTTTTGACGACTAGCATACCATATAAGAACGAACTATAAAGATCAGTTGAAAAAGGCTAACGCATCAGATTGATACAAAAGAAATACATCTAAATAAAAACACAGAGTGGACGAAGCCGGGTTATGTATATCTAAACAACAACAATACACTATGTACAGATCTGAGAGTACTTGCAGTTACTGACAGCTAGTTTTAAGCCACTAAAAACATAAAAAACTAAAATAAATCATGTATGTATAATATAACGTTCGTTTTGTCAGGCTTTTTGGACATCCCAAGGTTTTGATTTGCCTTAGAGTGTTTTATTTTTGTTATTACTGTATTGATAAGCAGTCCATACCTATCATCGACACGAGAACATAGTATGAACAAAACAAGTCATTAAGGGCGTACTTAGCTCGGTAGTTCTTATGCCATCACTGGAACGATGAAACTGCTAGTTGGTTACCTGTGTATTATCGTCATTGATAAGATGCCACAGCTTTAGAACAGCACGTTCCTGAAGGTTTCAATAGAACGGTATCTCTATAAAACTTTCACCGGTAATATCACACTTTTTCTGCAAAGCACGAATAGTGATAACAAATATATAAGGCGATGACACTACGTAGTTTGTTTTTCCATCTTCCAATCATTTTTCTTCTACCAAATTATTAACATTAAGTTTGAGCCGTATGCATTCAATATACATATAGGCAGCTGGTTAGAAAGTATATTGGTTATATTCCAACAAAATCTTTTCAAATTTATGACCGAGTTTAAATGTGTGACTAGTGTTTGATACATAAAGACAACCGGTGTTCAAAAGATATAAATCGATTGAGAGAGAACGAACCCGGGTTAAAAACTAAAACCGAAAAACTATAAGTTGAAAACAAGGGAACAACAGGCCCTCTGAAATGGCACAAAAACAAACGCGATTATCCATAGAAAGTAAGTTGTTAATATGAGTTTAATATGGCGAACAAAACTATTTTTGTTACTTCACCTTATAATCTATTGAAATTAGTCTTTCACTTAGACAGTTTGACTTGATGAGGTGAACAGAGTAGAAAAATTAGGAATGAGGAAATGGGCAATGAAATATAGCATACAGAATATTGGGTTGCTAAAATTAATAAACACAGAGAAATAATCAAAAACTAAGTAATAAACGACCACAAACTATTCAAAAATGAAGAATTCCCAAACTCATCAAAACCTCCAAACTGGATAATATTTTATCAAAAATATAAAGGGTAATCATTGTTAATAGGACCGTTCCATCATTAAAATTTCAATCTATAATTAGTCACCTCAAATCACAATACGCGATAAAATCCAGGAAAACAAACAAAGGAAACCCTGCTGTATTTGTATGATTACATAACATAAAACAAATAAACTAAGCAGATAATGCAAACTGCTGATATCACTTGATACATACTTTACACTTGTAGAAAGATATATGTCAATACATATTGTTTAGCTTTATATAGGCTGTGTGAAAGAACGCAAATCATTAGTTGCATTCTGTTTAGGAATAAAATATCATTTTCTCAACATGTCTATGGATTGTCAAACCTTGGAAAATGTGTCTGGATCGTGACTTTTTGCATACTTATATGAATTTATAATACTATAAACGTCTTCATAAAACATTTTTAGATAATTCATAGAGAGTTGCACACCAGTGATATGTTACAAAACATAATTTATTAATAACATATCTAACGTTTATAATTTGAGGCCCGATTTTTAAACCATATGCATTCCTTTGACCCGATTTTTTATATTGTATTCAGGTATGTTAAAATTAAAATATCGGGAAAAGTAGACACAAGTTGTTTACAGAATCACTACAATCGAGAAAAAAAATCTTATCAAGGGAATAAACAAAACTAGTGAAATCGCATGAATTTAAACAAGAGCAAGACAAAGTGCATCGACAGCTTTTACAAAACGATATGTACATTGATTTTCTTAGTTGTTCTTTCTGTCCTACTGCAAAAAGGTATTTGAACCAGAATAACACAACTAGCTATAAAACAAGGTTCAATACATCATTTTCTACATTAAAAAAATGTCTGTACAAAGTCTGGAATATGAAAGTTGTTATCCATTCGTTTGATGTGTTTCAGATTTTGAGTTTGTAATTTGATTAGGGACGTTGCGTTTTGAATTTTCCTATGTGTTCAGTATTTTTGTTATTTTATTTTTAACATGCAGACTAGATCAATTTCAACCATTTTTAAGAAATGGTTCTCTACATAGATGCCTGTACAGCACCCCCTTAAAAGAAGGACGAAAGATACCAGAGGGACAGTCAAACTCATAAATCAAAAATAAACTGACAACGCAATGCCTAAAAATGAAAAGGACAAACAGCAAAACAATAGTACACATGACACAACATAGAAAACTAAAGAATAAACAACACGAACCCCACAAAAAACTAGGGGTGATCTCAGATGCTAAGGAATGGTAAGCAGATCCTGCTCGACATGTGGCACCCGTCGTGTTGTTTATGAGATAACGAATCCGGTAAATAGTCTTATTCGGTAGGTCACATTTATGAAAGGGAAGGGGGTTGTAGTAAGGAACATATCCGATATCATTTGGGAACAGTTTATTCAATAACGGTCAACCAACTCGTGATGGCGTCCGTAAAATTTACGAAGAGATGATTTCAACTTCACCATTTGGAACTCTTGATTTAATAGCTTCCTTGTGATCAACAACCCTCTATCAAGAAAATCATGATCAGAAATTCAAGCACGGGAATATCGTATCAATTGGGAGATATATACACCGTATGCAGGTGCTGCTGGAATGTTTTTACTTAGAACTTAACTTTCGAGGTTATGTTTAGATCACACATTTCTACTCATTGCAATCAATACCAAAATTTGAATTAACTGTACATTTAAATATCCTTTAAAACTTACCAAACTAGAATTGTTGCCGGGTTCGTACTAACATAAGCAACCTCACGGGTGCAACATGTGGAGCAGGATCTGCTTACCCTTCCGGAGCACATGATAAAATCCCAATACTTTGGTGGGATTCGTGTTGTTTAGTTTTTAGTGTTCTATGTTTTGTAATTTGTACTATAGTTTGTCTGTTGGCCTTTTTTCGCCATGGCGTTGTGAGTTTATTTTAGACTTGTGAGTTTGAATGTTTCTATGGTATCTTACTGAATTTATTGTGTTATATTAAGGTCAATAATCAAATATTACAATGTTTAAAACATATAATATATGACAGATAGCTAATTTTAACCTACTGCATATTGTTGAAAGATCGAAACCTATGTCTGAAAAAAATGAAAGAATAAATATCAAAAATGTTCGACAAGGAAATTCACACAAATTAGAGTAGTAATGAAGTAATGAAGAAAGAAGAGATCGTAATGTTGAAATTAGAATGAGAGATTGAACAGAAAAATTAGAAAGTGAAAATGTTAAACCCATAAAGTCTCAATGCATGAAGTACAGTATTAACTGGGCTATCCAAAACATAAATATCAAAAGTATTAGTTATATATAATAGAAAATTGCCACGTTCTTAAACATTTGAACTCGTGTTAAACTTTATCCACGAAAACTACGACAACTGGTATCCCATGAATATTAACAAATCCACAGTAGTTTTTAGGGGAAATTTCAGTTTGCAGATTTTTTTAAATGATACCGGATACAGATATTAGTAATCGTTAACTTCGGTGAATTCGTTATATTTTCAGGGAAAATTTCAAAAAATACATCTGTAATAGAGCTTTTTAATAGGATAGTGCTGGCTTTACTTCAAAGGTTTAGCTAATTGTTGAAGGCTGTACAATAACCTATATTTCCATTTTGACTCTGTTGGATAGTTGTCTCACTGGTAATTATGACGCATGTTCCTACTGTGGATAAAAGAGGAACGAAAGATACCAGAGGGACAGTCAAACTCATAAATTGAAAATAAACTGACAACGCCTGGCTAAAAATGAAAGGAGACAAACAGACAAACAATAGAACACATGACACAACATAGAAAAGAAAACTAAAGAACAAGCAACACGAACCAAACTTAAAACTAGGGGGGATCTTTGATAAAGTATAATACAATACCAACCAATAAATTACTAGTCTTCTATAATTGAATGAATCATAGTAATCAGGATGTTTAAAAATAGTTATTTGTATTTTGAAATATGACACAACATTTAGAGAAAAATACAACGTTCTTTTACTCAAATTGTGAATAAATAGAAACCAGAAATTAGTAATTGATACGCACCACGAAAAAATGACTAACATAAATTAAAAACCAATTCTTCAGAGAACAATTGAAGGTCTTTCCACCTCGATAATAAAAATGAAATTGCAAAAACGATGTTAGAAAATGTCCCTCCGTGTTGATGTAATGTAGTTAATCATACTGATATAACAAAAAATAAGATTAATAAGTTTATGCAGTAGACTTAATTGTTTTATAATGAACTAGAAAAAGTTTTTAGCAACGGTCAATTTGACCTTGACCTCTATTTTGAGATCATAAGTCAGTGATATAAAATCAAAAGACCTCAGGTCAATCACTTGTATGGTTGTGGAGAAATACTAATTTCAAATACATTAGGGGAGAAAACTCCTATAAGGGTGAACCAAACTCTTCGACTTAAATAGGTTGAAGTTGTGCCTTATTGTAAACAGTTATTTGGCAAACACATTATATCATTTACTGTAACATTTTCTTTTGTATAACATTAACAAGCAAAATTTAAAATTTATAACATGACCTTGATCTTTGACCTTGACCTCATTTCCTTCAAAATGACCAAGGACTTCATATCAAAAGACTGTAGACCTCTCCGACTTATAACGTATTAATTGATCCAACATATGGCCTATCTTAAATTTTCAAAGGGAAATAACTCCCATAAGATGTCTTCCTATTACTCCAGTCAAAATTATCCAAATCATTCTTTGGCCAAAAATCATTTCGATATGTTGTAAGACAATAAACAAAAAAGCATCTCTCACAGATAACACAGAAATTATAAAAACCTTAAAATTTCCTAGAGGAATAAGAATCTTAAAACATGAAAATACTTATGAATTTGTTTATGTTTTAATATACAATTTTCGTACATTGTACAAATACAATTTATATATTCATACACTGTCCGAATATTGCTTGTATCTTGCAACTTTACACCCATCTTAAACATATATAGTTTTTTTTTTTACATCGCAACAGCTTATTTTGTTAATGAAATTGACATGACATAAACGCAAATCAAGTTTAGTATAAAGGTTTACAAGACCTTCAGATTTGATATTTAAAAAGCCAATGATTAGTCAAAGTTAAAATTAGAGTACACGAAATGTTCGAGGAAAACAATCAGAACAAATTCCAATATATTTATTAGATTGTATTAAGCATTATTCCTTATCAGACTGACAAAGCAATTTATCTCTCGGAATATAATTTACATATGTAGTGGATGCTAAAGGTGTAATACCACCATTGATTTTTCCCTATTAGTCTTTGTTAAATTGGCACTTTTAAAAAAATCGTACAGTATTTACCTTTATTTCAACCAAAGAAATACTTTGCATGTGTAAAGTTCAATCCTTTCCAGTGATACAGTGAAAATTTCACACTACATTTCATTGCATATAAGAAAGTAACCACCGCCGAGGGTAGACAACCCAATTTTTACACTGTTATTTACTGGTTACCTACTTTGGTAACTATGTAACCTTAACGTTCCAAAATATTTTATAAGACCATCAAATAAAAAAAGAATGATGCTTTCAGACACCCAACATACATATTTACGACTCAGAAAAATTTAAGTGCATTGAAATGCAGGGTTAATTTTCTACAACTGTCAAATTCAAGGGAATATTTTTTTAGGCCTACTTTCGTATGCAATCGGATGTGACGTACCATGATTTGGTGGTATTACACCTAAAGAACACCTAAATGTCAAATAAACTTAATGCAATTTTTTCCCCTCCAATTGCAAGTTATTTCAAGCATAACTGTCAAGTTTTGTCTCAGTCAGAACTATAGTTTCAGAGAAAATCACTATAATGTAAGGCCATATCCTACGGCAATTTCAGTCCAATTTCTTCGAAAAATCCTAATTTCAGTGTATCATTATAAAATGCAGTGTTGACTAATATCTGATCATAAACTCATGATATATGCATTCAAACAATTAAATAGAATACAAAAGACAACTTTAAGATGATAAACAATGTTATTGCACCTTTTAGAGTTCATTTGAAGGTCTGTTTTGGTCTGTTTTGGTCCATTTTTCCTCCTTCCTTCCTTTTTCATCAAAACTTGATATCTTTTGTCTAAAAAATAAAACAAATGTGATTATTTTCCCACTAAAATGAAATAAATGTAATGTTAAATCAATAATTAAAGTGTTTTAGCTGAAAGAACTGTCTCTATAAATGTTAACAGTCTACACGGAAGTTTCTATAAGCCCTTATGTGTAACTCGAGTTTTTGGTCTGTTCCCCTAGTGTGAGAAATAACGGTTCCCTTTCAGTCAATCATTTATTGCTACTGGTATCAAAGTCTTTTTATTTACTCATAACAGTATATTTCTAATAGATTTACACAAAAAGTCCACTTTCTTGTATTTTACATTAGAAAATGGGGAGAAAGAGTAATAAAAAAATACCTCAAAATGTTTTTAAAAAGGGTTATGTCCCTTGGAATGCTGGTACAAACAATGATTGGTAAGAATTATAAAGTTTAAGTATGTGAGACTGGATTCTGATGTGTATAAATCCAGGACAAATAAGTGTTTAGATGAGTTATTGTCTGTGCAAAATGTAGACGGCACAATGGCAAATTGTAAACTTTTGCGGCCAAAACAAAAAAAAAACATGATGATAGTTGATACATACTTTAATGCTGAAGTGTCATCTGCAGACCAATTCACATATAAGATTTTTCAACAGAATGCTCTTCAGAACATGGTTAACACTGAAATAAAAAATTCACATGTTGTATAAACAAAACAAAAACTGTAAGGGTAATTTAAAATTTAACACAGTAATCTAAATATAGCTTCGTCTGTCCACCTATTTAACTAAGAAAACACCCGTAAACCCCCATTTCAATGCAATTTTACCTCAAACGTACTTTCTGTGTCTAAATCCATTCCGAATAGTCCATGTTTACAATGTATGAACTGGTTTATTAATAACTTTTAAAAATGAAAGTACAATAGGGTCACGAGTGCACATTTAGTTTCCCTAAATAGGTGTAATACCACCATTGATTTTTCCCTATTAGTCTTTGTTAAATTGGCACTTTTAAAAAAATCGTACAGTATTTACCTTTATTTCAACCAAAGAAATACTTTGCATGTGTAAAGTTCAATCCTTTCCAGTGATACAGTGAAAATTTCACACTACATTTCATTGCATATAAGAAAGTAACCACCGCCGAGGGTAGACAACCCAATTTTTACACTGTTATTTACTGGTTACCTACTTTGGTAACTATGTAACCTTAACGTTCCAAAATATTTTATAAGACCATCAAATAAAAAAAGAATGATGCTTTCAGACACCCAACATACATATTTACGACTCAGAAAAATTTAAGTGCATTGAAATGCAGGGTTAATTTTCTACAACTGTCAAATTCAAGGGAATATTTTTTTAGGCCTACTTTCGTATGCAATCGGATGTGACGTACCATGATTTGGTGGTATTACACCTAAAGGGCACTTAGATAATAAGTCGCAGTATATTTAGTGATACTAATACAAAACGCGACAGTACATCACTGACTTGGATAACCTATGATAGTAAGGCATTTCTTACGACATATTTGACTCTAAAACGTTTCGAATTATCTTCCTTTGGCCAACAAAAAAACAGGTTTTGTTATTTGAATTGTGTTGAACATACTGTGAAGTAAAACCAAGACAAAGTGTTCATACTCTTCTTAAAGTATCGATATTTAGTAATGTATCCGAAATAATCAACCACTGCCGTTTTTAATTCATTAAAATATATATTCAAGTCTGCAAAAACGTGACCAGATTCGAGAAAAATAGCAAGTAGTAAAATGGTTGGGCAATAGTTATCAAAGGTTCCAGGATTATAATTTAGTACGCCAGACGCACGTTTCGTCTACATAAGACTCATCAGTGACGCTCATATCAAAATATTTATAAAGCCAAACAAGTACAAAGTTGAAGAGCATTGAGGAACCAAAAGTCCAAAAAGTTGTGCCAAATACGGCTAAGGTAATCTATGCCTGGGATAAGAAAATCCTTAGTTTTTCGAAAATTTAAAGTTTTGTAAACAGGAAATTTATAAAAATGACCACAATATTGATATTCATGTCAACACCGAAATGTTCTCTATAATTCGTGTCATTAAGCATGCTATTCTAATCCGATATAACTAAAGAGCGCAATGATAACATTGTTTGTTATCATTATTTATTCTTTTTTTTTTATTTTTGATATATTCCAGACTGCTTACTTGTGAACGTATTAGTAAGTACTGTTCATGCGAAGAATTTTCGAAATTGTTGGTTTCTTTGCCCTTAAAAATAGCACTGAGTTTTTATATGAGTGAACGGTAATATCAATTCATGAAATTGTTTGATTCACTATCTACTACAATTGCAGGTACAGGGAAAGATCATAACATCACGGTGATCCCCTTCCCCTTCTCCCGAAATAATAGTCACTTCAACTTTAATTCATTGGGCTGTTCTCATAGTTGACAGTTCCTCCTTTCTAGATGAAGGCATTCTAGACTGTACTTGACTGGACTAAACCTATTTTAAACTCTGTACAAAAGTGAATGAATTGTATAGATGTTGGTCATATATGTATAATCTTGGCATTTGTGTCGTGTCGATTTAATTTAGAATAAGTCATTAACATTTTAGACTTGAATTTAAATTCTAGAGTTGCCAGTTCAATTTAGTCAAGAAATGTAATACATATGTTAGGATAAGTTTTTTTATTTATATGTATATTATTTTTCCAAATATGATGTTTCAACTAATATTTTACGTGTTGTGTTACGTTTATTGTGAAGGGAAATAAACAAAATTGCGTGACAACTGTGTTACATTCGAGAAAATATAACGACTTCGAATTTCCATCCAATACTATCCAGTTGCCTAGACGCAACAGTACTGTACAACTGGCAAGTTTTGTTATTGTACTTGAGGTTGCACTTTGTAAATACAGCTGTTTCTCAAAACACGCCTCTTTTGGGGAGTAATTGAATATTCATAGAAAATTCATTTTGTTTACATACTGGTTCCCAGTTATGCTCTCCGTGTTCCATATCGCAGAGACAGAACTTGGGAATGTTACCAGTAAATAAACACGTGCATATTGTTTACATTGAAATATGTGGTAACCTTTCATTCGAGGTAGGGGTAGTTAAGAAAATTAGTGTAAGTTTAAACTCTGAGAAGTTCAGGGCATATAAACGTTGAAAATATGCCGCACACCCCTATATTTTGACCTTTGAAAAAAATTGTGGTGCATATGAACTTTTAATTCTAGGATAAGATTTTTTTCAAAACTTCATAGTAAAAGTGGTACAGTTTTAGCCGTAAAAGGAGTTCCTATGGGAAATTGCATTGTCAATATTTAAAGAAATGCAACCTATATAGGGTGAAAAAGGGGGACATTCAGAATTTAACCAAATTTGCTTTATTTCACAGATTTTAAAGAAATTAACTCAAATAAGAAGTTTTATAAATATTTAATGAGATTGATAGAATCCTGGGCCTTAAATATGATGACTCAGCATAAATTCACAGTTAACAATATGCATAGTTTACTTAAAGTCCTGGATACAAAATTAAATCATTATATTTGCATATTTGTAAGTTAAATTGTTAAGAAGTGCTTATATTTACTCTTCGCAGTCATTGAAACTCATAGATCCTTCCTGAATATTATTTATGGGGTATTTGTGTCCTATCGATAACCCAAAAGTAAGCCGCAACACCTAAATCTGCTTTTTTGTCACCACGGCATAATAAATACAAGCTAGAAAAACAAAAATATCTCAAGAAAACTTACAATAGTGTGTTCTATCCTGAATATGTACTAAATATTCCAAATTGCTAGAAACAGCAGAATTATTTAGGAAATTTGAGGCCCCAGGGGCAAGAAACATAGAAAATTGCCTACCCCCTGGGTCATAAAACAAATAATTTAACTTGTAAATGTTATGATTTTATGATTTTAAAGTTCTTGATATAGAAAACAATAACTATGATTGGAAGTTATGCAAAAATCAAATGTTAGCAGTCATCTCTACAACATTTTAAGTGAATTTATATCTCAGACTGGTATCTGCATACATACAACTATTGAAAATATGGCTTTGTTTGAACACTTCTAGTATATATAGTAGCTAAATTGTGTCAGATATATGGTTAAAGATGATACTATTGTGACAAGAATTCTAAATTGACCATTTGAGGCAGAAAATGTGTTCTTTAATTGACAAATAGGCATACAGTAAGATGTGGACTGGAGATAGAGGCTGGATTGGATACTTTATATAATCTTGAATGTTGTAATGATTGACTGCTAAACATTACATTTATAATATTCTGATATGCTTTCAATATGTTATCAAAACAGTTTTTAACAGGTTCTAGGCATTTTTTATCAGAAAATATGCAAATAGGGTAAGCTGGCAATAATTAAAGTCTTGTTTTCTAATTCTTTAAAAAGTTGAAACAGGGGAGGGGGTATAAAATGTATAGAAAAACTTAGAGTATACACAGTGATTTCTTTAAGACTTTAATTCTGATGAATGAGTATTAATGTGAGAAAAACTGATTTAAGAGAGTTTTCTATTTGAATAAATGTCTGTATAGGTTGCACTTTGTAAATACAGCTGTTTCTCAAAACACGCCTCTTTTGGGGAGTAATTGAATATTCATAGAAAATTCATTTTGTTTACATACTGGTTCCCAGTTATGCTCTCTGTGTTCCATATCGCAGAGACAGAACTTGGGAATGTTACCAGTAAATAAACACGTGCATATTGTTTACATTGAAATCTGTGGTAACCTTTCATTCGAGGTAGGGGTAGTTAAGAAAATTAGTGTAAGTTTAAACTCTGAGAAGTTCAGGGCATATAAACGTTGAAAATATGCCGCACACCCCTATATTTTGACCTTTGAAAAAAATTGTGGTGCATATGAACTTTCAATTCTAGGATAAGATTTTTTTCAAAACTTCATAGTAAAAGTGGTACAGTTTTAGCCGTAAAAGGAGTTCCTATGGGAAATTGCATTGTCAATATTTAAAGAAATGCAACCTTGAGATTTGTGCTAATTTTACTATGTAAGATTATCAAAAGTTATATTTGATGATTAATCAAAAATCATTTTTGTCCTGAGTGAATCATTAATATTTATCAAGGAATTCTTTTGAAACGGTTACATACCTGAAATTTATCCAAGTCCTCACGGAAAGTTGACATAGTAAGATGGATTTGGCAATTATAATTAGGATTCGTTTGGTCATATGCAGTATAACTCTTTTTCCGTTTTTCAGTAATTACACGTCATTGCCTTTAATATTTTTTATTTTGATCGTTCCAGAGAAAAGGTATATTCAGAAAAGGGCTTCAGAAGCTTCTAGCAACCAAGTTACTATTTCAAGTAACCACTTAAAATATTTCAACTCAAATGCCATGGCATATGGGAATCGAATATAAATTGAACAGAAAAACATATCCCGTTTACTACATATACTACAATGTTAAATTTGCTTATTATCAAAATATAAGATTAAATTATACCTGCTGAATGTCCAGTGGCAATAGTTTATTGCATAATTAGTACAAGGGCTAATTGACAATTATTACGTTATGAAAGTTCTGAAAAGTAGGTGGTTGGATGATATGAAGGGTGTGTATCTAATTCAACGGGAAATCAGGATATGCTGAAAAAGACATTTTTTTACCACTATGCCGCAAAAAAAGCCGAAGAGTCTTGCTGCGATGCTATTTTAACACGACTCTATATGGTATCAGAGAAAAAGTAGATGTGAGTCTAAGTTATTATCATCCATTTAGATTTCCTTGTTTATATATTAATTAAATTATTTATCTATAAACATTTTCATCTATTTTAGTTATCCGCAGCTGTTTACGAAGAAATCATGTTGCCGTTGCAAATTATTTTTCTTTTTTTTCCGTAATCAATGTTGCTTATAGTCTACCATATCTTTCAAATGAATCACTGGAGGATTTTGATAAATCAAGAATTGCCTTGTCGGAAATTCAGAAAGATATTGGAAAAGTCATAAAGAAACTGGAAATTAATAACAAAAACAAACATGAATATGTTTAAAGAAACTTTAACATCTAAGGGCCAAAATTTAAAGATATTAGACGCTAATTTCAGAGTGTTGGGAAAAGATCTTATAAGTAAGTTCGTTAACAGTTTGTTTTAAAATATAATCACCGAAACAAACAATTGATATTCAAAAATTTAAATCAAAGATTAATATGGTGCGTTTTATGTTCCTATTCCAAAATGAAACACAAAGTAAAATAAGGAAGCAATGAAACAAATAAGTAATAATGATTAGTTCAGAATTTGTATGCTTTAAAATGTTAGAGGTCATACGTCCTTTAATCTTCCGCAGACAATTTCTCTCGGTCTTTTTACTTTAAACTTGATGCATTACATATAATCCGGTTAGCACTACACTCGAGATAATATTATATTTGTGTGGATTTAAGAATAGTTATTTACATGTGAAACTTTAGTTTACAAAATATTTCGTCTATGCAAAGGGTACTCGCCTTGTAGCGTTATATACGAGACTTAATTATGTATATGTCAGATGTATCAATAGCTATAAATATTTTTAAAAATACATTAAAATATTAAAACCAAACTGAGAAATGTATGAATCAAACTATAATTTCATTTATTTATTCAGAGACAAAATGGCACAAGTATAATGGCCACTGCTATTACTTCAGCGCTGATAAATGTGACTGGTTTACATCAGAGGTGAGTGATACTATAAACATGTATCTAAATTTATTTCGGTCTTTTTTGTCTCACTTTTTAATTCGCTTCGGTTTTTTGTTCTATTCCCAATTTGAATATCAGTAGAAAAATAAATGATATATTTTTCAATATTAATTTAATTCTAATCAAACATTGACAGCGGAAATGTAGAAAAATTGGAGGATACCTTATCAAAATCGACAAGGAAGAAAACACAAGAGTTTATTCTAATAAGCCAAATAGTAGTAAATGTTAACATTATTATCTTTGTTAGTAAAATACAAATTACAATTTATCAATGGTATCACGGTTTACGTATGTAAATAAACTAATATTAAACGGAGCGGTGGCATGATTCATTTGTTATTGATTTTCAATTAGTCTTGCTGCGTTGTTCAGATTAAAAATCCCAATCGCGCAATTCAAGGCTTCGTATAAGGCAATTTCAATTGAGCGACTCATAAACACCCGATTATGTTCAATTCCGTTTAGTCAAAATGACTGCATGCCATGAACTTATTTCAGAATTAGCCAACATTCTAATATTAAATTTTGCATAAAAGTGTAAGTTGTTGATCTCTTTGTAATGTTTGTGTCTTTAATCGCTGACCATTTGGTATGGGAGTACAAATCCTTTCATTCAAGGTTAATGTATGCAATGAACATATTTAGAAATTGTCAACTCATACAAGTTTTAGTTGTTGAACCTTTTGTAATGTTGGTGTCTTTAATTGCTGACATTTTGGTATGGGCATAATTTCTTTGTATTCAAAGTGACTGTATGAAATGCACTTATTTCAGAATAACCAAATCATTATAAAACTAAACTCTAACATTATATTATAATATACTTTTGGTATGGCGGTTAAATAATTGTTCAACACCGTATGGTGACCTAAAATCACTTTAAACTGACTTGACCTGGACTCTGTTATATAGTTGTCTCATAGGGAATCATGCCGCACCTCCTTATTTTTGCTACTTATTAAAACCAATTGAAAACAATACGTTATACATTTCATGTGTCCGGGGCGCTTTCCTGGGTGTACCTTCAACTGGACCGATCAAAGACGAATATTTCATAGCCAGTGATTTATAAGAATTTGGATCGAAGCGCTCTAGATTAAGACAAATAATTATTGTTCACTCATTTAACACCTACTAATATTAACTTAATTGTCAAAGAAACCGATTAAGTGACATTGTCGTGTGAGTTTTAAACTGCTGTAAGAACATTTATTCTATGTTTTGTTTTATAGATTGATACTCTTTATCCTTTCTTTTCTAGTATGTCATTTAACACTGCAACCTAACTTGTATAACATGTATCCTTCAACGCATTTTGACATGTCAAACAATCAAATAAATTGCTTTGGGACGGGGTTCAAAACGAATTATATGTTTAGAAGGGACGAAATTTCAACTCTGTTCTAGGTCATATGGTACAATGATCATTTTTTCCCTATCACTTGGTGTTCTGATATAACCATTTAACTATATTCCTATACATCCCATCTTCCTTACTCCTCAAAATAGCCCATAATAGACCAACACATTTCAAGCAAAACATTGTATATTTAACTTAACATTTAAGTCTAACGTTTATTATAAATATCTGAAAATCTGAGCAAAAACAGTCGGTCTCTAAATCTCTAAAAAAAAAAGAAGCGGAGTTTGAAAAATATTTTGCCTTCTAAAAATACGTCTATAACGCAGCAACCAGTCTTGGCAATAGTCATGTGGCAGTCAGCATGCATTTTATTCTACTTCGAAATCTATTCCCTGGCTTTCTAAATATGGCTCAAAAGGAACAAATTCTAATTGTGTTATGTATAACAATCAGGGACGACCAGAATGGTACGACAATGACTGTAATTACATAGGTAACTACATCTGTGAGAGCAATTTCTGTAAGTAAATGATTATCTGTGTAGACAGTTATATAGATATGTTTTGATTTTTTAACGAGGTGTTCAATATTCTCTAAGAGTACAAAATGTGTAATTAGAATACAGATTATGTTTTCCTTATTAACTGCTTGGAATTTTAACACAAAAAGCAAATTTGCAACATATATAATATGCAATTAAAACATACCTTGTTGTTATATTGTTAGATATGTTTGAGTTTGATATTGAAATGTTATGGTAAAACACACACATTTCCTGTTTCAACACTTCCCGAAAAAGTAAGAAACGTTATTAACTAGTTAATTGCTAGTTTATATTTTTCCTACAGAATGTTTTTAAAGAAATAATAACGTAATGTGTCGTTTGTTTTAATGTAACTCGACTTAAATTAGTCGTTTCCTTATACAGTGTAAAAATGTACAAGTTAACTTTTACAAAACGAAAATGTTCGTTGCTACATAAATGTAAACAAAAGTGCATGTCGTGATATAAGTACTATTAAGTTTACGCGCATTGGAACGTCGAAGAAATAACTACATGTAGTCTTTTACTTGTGAAAATGGCTGCGGCCACAAGATTCTGATGCATTTAGACATAGAAAATATTCTCCAACAAAAATAATTTAATTTGCAAAAATTATAACTTGCAGCAATTAAAAGAAGCATTGCCTCATATTTATTTATAACTAATTGCGTCAATATCAGAATGAATAAAACCGGAAATTATTATTTTTCCTAGATTTCATCTCTTTAAATAATTTTGTATATTATAAACTGTTGGTGAATGTCATAATTGAATATTTGTATTATTATATAATTGCAGGTTTCTAAACTTTCTTTAACCAGAGAAAGAATGATTGTGACGGAAAAGATTGAATTTGAAGCTTTTTTTTTTATAGCAACCAAATAAACGTATCATATATCGTCGAGTTGCTATTACTTATGTTTAAAATTTTAGTATTGCTTTATGTCCACATTCAATATTTTAACAAACTATTTACCAAAAAAAAACGTATGCCTTATGTAGATGTCTCTTTATCGTTGTGTCGTTAAATTTTGTAAGTGATATACTACTAATTTATATCAAATATTTCTTTTCAATTGTTTTCAAAATTGAGATATAGGAAGATGTGGTATGAGTGACAATGAGACAACTCTCCATCCAAATCTCAATTTATCAAACTAAACCATTATAAGTTCAGGCACGTTCTACAACATGGAGCCTTAACTCGCAACGAACAGCAAGATATAAAGATCCCCCACAAAATACTAGTGTAAAACTATTCAAACGGGAACACCAACAGTCTAAACTATATTAAAAAAACGAGAAACGAGAAACACTTATGAGCCACATCAACAAAGGACAACTACTGAACACCAGATTCCTGACTTAGGAAAGTTGCAAACAATTGCAGCGGGTTTAAACGTTTTAATGGTACCAAACCACCATCTGAAACATGTGAAACAATAGCGTAACATCACAACACAGAAAGACACACTATAAAATATAAATTGGATTGACTTTACTCAATCAAAAAACGTAGTAACAAAAATGAACATACACACGTCCAACTGTCCATCTGGTACTTGGTTATTTACAGTAAATGCATCTCAAGATTGACACTGAAACTTATATACAAACATAATGTGTTTGCGTTCATTAAATAAGAGTGTCCTGCGAGTGAACAAATTATATATAAATTTTTCCAAAAACTAAAGGATTTTCTTATCCCAGGCATATATTACCTTAGCCGTATTTGGCACCACATTTAAGAATTTTGAATCCCCAATGCTCTTCAACTTTGTACTTATTTAGCTTTATAAATATGTTGATATGAGCGTCAGTGATGAGAATTAAGTAGACGAAACCCGCGTCTGGCGTACTAAATTATAATCCTTGTACCTTTGATAACTTTCCACAATTTGTATTTTCAGAAAATACTATCAGCCCCATCAAAAATCGTTGACAATGTTCTGATCAAAACAGACTAGGATAACCATTTCAAGTTGTTTGAAGAATGGCGTCTGTTAAACGACAAATTTGCGAGAATGTCAGCATTAGTGGACAATTAATATATACATAGATTATATTCCTGGCCCTTTTATTATCCAAATAATCAATATTACCAATAAATGATTAATTCCAGGTCGACCGATTCAAACATAAAGATTTTCAAAAGCAGAGAAAAATGTGCATCTTATAGGCAGCATGACTTTATCAGATGACAATACCAATACTAAAAATACAGGTTAAAATAAGACTTTCACATAGTTCTATACTTTAATTCAGTCACGGATCCGCGATATTGCGGGTGTGTTATTTGATCATTAATATATAAACAAAAACGTGAATCTTGTAGAAAAAAACTAAGCCAGATTTGTATCACTACTTTACCAAGTGAAGTTTTATTACTTTTGGAAAATATTAAATATAAATTCACAAAAGTTTTTACCAGTCCCAAAAATTAAAAAAAAGAGTGCGTATTTTTAAAACTGAATGAAAATGAACAATTATAAAACAGAATAAAAGTATTATAGTTTGACAATATGCAATAGCACTAAATACCTTACTAAAACGCAAAAGTCAAGAGTTTGAGCACTATGAAAAACAACCAAAATAGTTTGTCGAGTTGCATTTTGAATGAAACACTTTACATGTCATTTTCATATCTTTCTATATATGAAAAACGTCTACGTAGTAAATGGCTTCGAACGGGGTTGGTGGTGGGGTACGACTAAGATATAAGTTTTGTTAAAAAAAACATACTCTTAAGCCTGTTGTTATATCAGTTCATTATAGTCGTAAAATATACAACTATGTCTTGACTTGTCATTCCATGACTTATTAACCTTTGGCCAACAAAAAAACAGGTTCTAACATCGTCAAGTATTTACAGAGATATAGAGAAATGAAAACCTGAACTCTGTTGAGTGATATCTTTTAATTATAATAATTGTGCATTACGGTTCCGTTGTTTTCATTGGCTGTGACTTTTCAATAGTAATATATAATTTCCAGTCCATTTTTGTAAAACTAAAAACAGTTCTCGGATAGACCTTTCTAAAAGTTGAAAAGTTGAAAAGTAACATTTCGCATTGTAAGTAGGCCTGTGTTTTTGCTAATAAATTTTCCACTATGTTTGTATGAAAAATAGGTTACATTCATAACAAGATATAAGACGTACTTTCTAAGCTTAAAGTTTATAAAATAACCTTAATCAGTGCGTGAACCGGTGACAAAATATTATCGCCCCTGTAAACAGTGGGCTCTTCTGACTAGAGGTAATCGGTAAAGAACAGCGGAAAATGGTGTACATTGTTTACGAGCTTGAAATGAGCTAACACAGACGAACTGAGACGTGTCAACGTAATGTGAATATGATAATGCACCAGGTAAATTATTAATTGTTAAGTTTATCACATCATCGTATCTTCATATGATAGGTAAATAAGTGAATTTTCGATTTTAAGTGTCGTCAGGGTTCAAACCTGGAATCATGCCAACCTTTCATTACTTTTTTTTCAATACTAACCTATAGTCGGAACATCTTGATTTTCTCCCAATTTGTAAAGTTAATTATGCTGCTTGACATATATTTTTTTTGGGAAAAAAAATTGATATGCAGTCAAATGTGGCAGTTTTTAATATTTGTTGCTATGTGAAATAAAGGGAAGTAAATTAAAGTAAAAGAAGGCGCGCTTTTTCAAATAGTAAACAATTTAATTCAGATGCATAGTATTTTGTCAAATGATAAAGAATATCGTAGAAACTTGCTAGAAATTCATCTAATTTATAAAAGATATACAACATGACATACTGAAATCTGAAAAGGGGTAAAACCACCAAACCTTGAACAAATTCAGCTAAAAAAAAAGGGGGGGGGTAAAATGCTACGAAAAGATTTAATTTATTTTTTGTCGACAGCCAAAAGATGATTTGACATGTAACTAACTACTTTTTCAATTTCATTGTAAAGTAAAATTGGCTTTTTTTGGGGTCTCTGTTTATTGTGGTCTGATGTTTTCAGGTTCTCTTTGGATTGCCAAATAATATTATAATCATCTAATTGAATGTTCAAATTATTTTGCAGCGATGGTGTGTATGGCAGGAAGACTGTCATAAAACCCAACAGTTCCGGATGGCCCTTTAAATAATTGCTTAACATCAATAGCGATGTAAGATTCAAGTGTTTGATTTAGCACAAGTTTAGCCAGGTTTTCCTTGAGTGTCATGCATTGAAAGGATATCAAACGGATATTTTATGGAATGATTCTCGTACATATAAAATCATATGCATAGGAATGTGGAGCTAGTGTCTTTCATGCAGCAATTTTTAATTTCCAATATAAACTCTGAAAAGACAAGAGCATAGAAATGTATACCAATGAGAAACATTCTTTGTGAATAAAATCATTCCAAAACTTAAATGTGTCATTAGTGTTGCATTATTATCAGTAGAGATAATCAGATTCCAGTACGATTGTCCAACTGATGGTTTTTGTTTGTAATCGTTTTTGTAAAGCTTAGTTGTTTTGACAATCCGGGCTGTGCATGTTGCCCGGCTGACCCTTTCAGTGTGAGACAATATTTTGTTTATGATAAACAAAATCACTGATTCAAGACTGGAGCGGACCCCTTTTAGGCAGTTAGTGCGAATCCTTTAGGTTTAAACCATTACATGCAATACGGGGGAGGGGGAAGATTTTTTTTTACCGAGTCAAACATTTTTCCTAATTATAATACATTGAGATTTAATATATACTTTGCTATATGTAGTGTGTATATTAAAGTATTGCCAACAAAATTCATCAAATTTGGGATCATAATATTGTTTAAGAAAAACCCTTACCCCCTGTACATCATAAAAGTTCATAATCTTCTGTAGCACACGTGCATGGTTAATTCGGATCACATATTTTCTATTCCGATGTTATAAGAATTCGAAGGTTCATATCATTTACAATATCATTCAAAAAATTTCTGGGATTTTTTTTTACTATCAACGTTGAACCTCGAGGTTACATTGTAGTAAAAAAAAATCCAATAAAAACGTTGAATGTAAATGATATGCACCTTTAAATCTTATATTGTAGGACTCATGTTGTTCAAACATAATGTGTTGATCAATTATGTTATGATGATTTTGATAAACTTCACATTAGGTAATCTTTCACGTATATTGATTACATTATATCGAGTTGTCCCAACGATATACTTGTCGGTGTGCTCGATCATACGAATTTACCGACATTCATATAGACAAAATGACACAACTTTGAAAAATTCTTGTGACGAAACTACATTTCGGAACACGTTAAAAATTGGATACCCAGAAAGCTACATTATTAAGGTTTGATATATACTTTTTTCAAAAAAAAAGAAAAATATGCAGTCAAATCTGGCAGTTTTTTACACACCCCTATGTTGAACAATAGGTTGTTCAATTAACAGCATGTTTGGCAATTAAAAAATCATATATTAACACATTTAGCTTTAACATATACTTTATTTATAGTGGTTGTATAAAAGTTATATAATGGTTTTGTGTTTTAAGAGATATTCATCCCTATGCATATCGGGTTTTATGCGTAAATTGTCTCTCCTGTTCTTAGACCTTTTCTATCTCTTTCATAAGAAGAGTGACTTTTCTATTGTTCTAGTGTCACTGGAAATCCAACTGTAATGTTACCACACGTATAATCAAAGACTACATGAAATGAACAATGAATAATACTGTAGAAAAGTTAATTTTCCTTTGAACTCGCAATGAAATATTGAGAAAAAAAGTAAAGCCTGGCTTTACATCCTGTGCCTAGAGCTCATAATGTTTATATTTGCAGACACTACAAATCAGTATGTAGAGATGATATGTTAAGTTAAACATAATCAAAACAAAAGACTTAAATTAGCTTTTCTTCAAGCAATATATGAAAGTAGATTTAGCTTGTGTATGATATTAAAAAGTTCAGATTCTAAAAAAAAACATAGATTACATTCATTAAAATTCAATACGTCACAACAGACAATGGCTAAGTAAACGCATTTCGATATATAAACACCGGAAAATGCTGTCATATGAACATTAACGTTTAAAAAGAAAAATTATCATTATGGAACTAAAACAAATTGTCTTTAATTCTATGGACTAGTTTCTTATGTAAACCTGGAATATTTAAATCTAGGAAAGGGCAGTTTGTGCTGTTTTTATTTGGTTTGCCTAGGTAACTGTCCCTGAGTTTATTTAGAAAATAGTTGATTTTATAACGAAAAAAAATTTGATATAACTATAAATGCTGTAGAATTCACGAAACAAATAGAATTATAGATGAATTATTACTGTTAAGCAATACACTGTTTTATATATAAATGCGGGGAAAGCCTGCTATAAAAAGGCACAATTGAACACCTATATCATGGCTGTTGTGAACGTTAAACATCGCGGCAGTACCTTTTTGTAAACGTAACGTCGTTCCCGGCAAATTTGACAGTTGCCGATTTAACGTTACGAAATTCCGCCAACATGTGGCGTTCGAATAACATCTTTGTTTTCTAGCTTGTTATGAATCCTACATTTCTTTAGTTACTTGTATTTACATGCTTTATATCGTTGAATCGGTGTCGAGACGTACGAAATTATGTTTGCTTTCTTTATAATTCATATGTATGTACGTACTGACAGTTATTTACATGATTTAACCTTGACCGGCAACGGACTATATTCTTACACGCAAGGATAAGGCGTGCTAAGTATTATAAAAACCGGATTTTTCTTATAACGAAACGAATTTGAACCAAGCTTGAAAGAATACAAGAGGTAATAACGCATTCACGAAAAACACTTTCAGACGTTTTAACATATTGTATTTCATTTACTTGTATTTATTATTATTGACAATAATAACCTCTGATACTTTTAAAAGTTGTTTAGTCATTATTTAATATCCAGAAACCAAAGATATTGTTTTTAAATTAAAGATTGGCAACAATCTTTACACTGGTGGCAGCGAATTTAGTTTTCTTTCTTAAGAAAATTTTAAGAATCTACGTGAATATTTTATTAGGCACGCATTTGTTAAGTACATACATTGTTTTTGTCCATATTTTATGATATTTGGTTACACATAAAAAAAAAAAACCTAAACATAAAAAAAAGACACTTCAACGAAGGCTGAGAAATAGATAGTACAGTTGGTGAATATAATTAAATTATAGTATATATTTAAGTAATTTTAAATTCAACAAAGATAAATTCTAATCCAAGTTGAAATAAAATAATATAGTTAGTTAAAATCTAGATCAACAAGGATAAATTCTAATCCAAGTTGAAAAAGATAAAATATAATAGTTCTCAGAATCTATATCAACAAGGATAAATATAAATCCAAGTTGAAAAAGATAAAATATAATAGTTCTCAGAATCTATATCAACAAGGATAAATACTAATCCAAGTTGAAAAGGATATAATATAATAGATAGTCAGAATCTATATCAACAAGGATAAATTCTAATCCAAGTTGAAAAGGTCATAATTTAAAATTTAATATATATCAACAAGGATAAATATAAATCCAAGTTGAAATTAAATAGTTCAGGGGTACAATTCAACAAAGATAAATTTTAATCTAAGTTGAAAGTTTAAATATAGTAAAAGTAAATACCATATTCAACCAGGATAAATTCTAATCCAAGTTGAGTTTAAATTTAGAAGTCTATTTTAACAAGGATAAATCTGAATCCAAGTTAAATATTAAGACCATAATAATTCAAATAGGTCTAGACCGTCCAGTAATTATATTTATAGTCTATTTCAAAGTTAATATTTAATAGTCTATTTCAAAAGTTTTCTTTTACAACAAGGATAAATATAAATCTAAGTTGTAAATATAATAATATTTGGAAAAGGTCAAAGTTGAAAAATTTATAGTCTATTTCAAATTTGTTATTTATATAGTCTATTTCACAAAATAAGGATATATTCATAATTTAAAAGGTGTTTAAAAGTAAGACATAGGAAATTGTTTTTCTATTTCAACAAGGATAAAAAGTAATCTAAGTTGAATAATTCTGAAAAACTACAAGATTAACAAGGATAAAGTTTAATCCAAGTTGATTAGTAAATTGAAACTCTTGATTTCATTTAGCAATTAAAGTAAAATGTATAATTTAAGAGACAGATCTCGTATACCACAGGGGTCCAATTCACTTAGTAGGGGAATTACCACATTAGCTAGTCCAATTATTCCCACTTGGTCTGTTGCATCTACAAATATTGATACCTGCTCATTTGGGGATGTCACGTCTCATAATTATTTAGCCTCAAACCAGGCTATTAGTTTAAACCAGGGGGAAATAAATACAAGCTCCAGGCCATTTAGTAGTACTGCGAGTAATATTCAAAGGGAAGTAAGCACAAACCCATTTCTTTTCCCAACTCAAAGTAAGAGTGATAGTGCTATAGCGACTATAACAAGAGAAAAATCATGTGAGAGTGATGAAATAATAAAGATGAGACGAGAATTAGAGGCATTAAGAAATGAAAACCTTCAGAAATCATATGAGAGTGAAGAAATGGTAAAGATGAGACAAGAGTTAGAGGCCTTAAGAAATTTTAAGAACCTTCAGATGAAGAATAATGCTCAACATTTCACTGAGAGTAAATCTGACCCTGTTATCAGAAGTCCAAATAGTTATGCAGAGACCCAGCAACGTTCAGCAAACTTCTGCAACAATACAACATTGCCAGAGACCCAGCAATGTTCAACAAACTCCTGCAACAATATAACATTGCCCGAGACCCAGCAACGTCCAACCTACTCATATAATACCACAACATTGCCAGACACCCAGCAACAACAATCATATGCCTATGCTAATATGACAATACCTGAGATACAGCATCGTCCAAACTATTCTGGTACAAGTACAATCATGCCTGAAATCCAGCAACGTACAGATTACGAGCAGTATCCAAACAATTCCTCAGTATCAAACTGGTTACTTAGGCAACAGTATGGCAGACCACAGCAACAATATGGCAGACCACAGCAACAGTACCATAATATTGAAAACTCCAAGATAGACAATGGGAGAAGAAACAGAGTGCCATTTTACAACGGCAGAGATCCATGGAGTGCCTACTTTATGCAATTCGAGCTCATTGCAGAGATAAACAGATGGGATACTGATACTAAAGCCATTGAATTAGTAACAGCACTTAAAGATGAGGCAATGGTTTATGCTTCCTACCTCTCACCAGAGACTAAAAGATCTTTCTTTGGGCTATGTGCAGCTATGTCTAATAGATTTGGTGACCATGGTTATCCAGAGACGTATAGACAAGAATTGCATACATTAAGGAAACAGGGCAAAGAAAACATCCATGAATATGCTTCCAGAGTAGAAATGCTAGTCAGACGGTCATTTCCAACTATTGACGTAGCCACTCACAGTACATTGAGTGTAGAGTACATGCTAAGGGGATTACCCGACCAGAGCATTGCTATTGAATTACTGACAAAGAGAATTACCAGTATGACTGAAGCTATCCACCAGGTGACTCTGTATGAAACATATAAAAGAGGAAATAAAGATAGAAACATCCGTCAGCTGCGTATGCAGGAAACTGTTGATTTTGATGAAGGTGAAGATGATATCGAAATAAGGAAAGTTGGCGGGAAAAGATATGTAACTGAGGAGAGGCTTACACAATTTGAAAGAGGGATCACTCAGTCATTAGGGGAGATAATTCAGAAGGAAATGACAAAATTTAACAAACCAAATGTTAACCAAGGTTATAGGCAAAACCAGCCGTATAACAAAGACAATAGAACAAAAACAAGAACCACAAAATGTTTTAATTGCAACGAAGAAGGGCATTACATCAAAGACTGTAAAAAACCAAAGAAAAATAAAAGCAGTACAGAAAACAGAGATTTTTCCAACAGCAATGAGACACAAGATGATTCTTTAAACTAATAAGGGCTGAGACTGTCGACCAAGTATCAGCCATTGATAAAATTATTGAAGTTAAGGATATAACTACCAGGAATGGACCATGTGGAGATGAATTTGATGCATTGACTCATGATCTGAGCTTGAATTTGTTGTTTGAGGGATTTGATGAATTACAGAAGAGTACACCTAGTGATGTAATTGGCAGTGCTGAACCGAGTCAGGCAATAGAGAAAAATATCGTCATTGATCGGGTGAGGGCAGCTACCATTACTGTTCCTTTGGTCATTAACAAGGTTGAAACCAAGGCAGTTATTGACACTGGAGCGGAGGTGACAGTTTTGAGTGAGGAACTGTATTCTAAAATTCCAAAAGACATGCGACCAGAACTGAAGAAGGCAACAAGGAATTTAGTGGTTGCAGAGGCTGGGAAGCATATGACAACAAGGGGAATAGCACAGATAGAGATGAAACTAGTAAATGAGATTTTCACATGGCCCATGTATGTAGCCCCCATTGGAGACAGCGTATTGTTAGGATGTGACCTGATTGATGAAAAGGACATAACTATCAACTGCAAGAGGGGACTCCAATTAAATGGTGAGTGGATAGAATGCCAAACCACAAGACAAATAGATGGTATAGCTAGAGTTAGGATAAAAGAAGCAATTACCATACCAGACAATTCTGAGATAATTATTGCTGGAGAGGGTTATGACACAGAAGGATTGTCCAGCCGGTATTCTATACTTGAACCAGTTGTTGAAGATAGTAGAAAAATTATGGTAGCAAGTACGCATGCAGACATGTATGAATATATAGGAAATATTACAAGTGCAAGTTATAAGGGTAATCAGACGGACAAGGTCAATGTCCAAATGTTGCCTGAACTTTTGCAACATGTTACAGAAGATAATTTAAGTGTTACAGATGAAAATGTTCCTGTTACAGAAGAAGACGGAAACCAGTTTTGTCAGAAGGAAAAAATAAGTCAACTGAAAGATAGTTTCCGTAACACAGATTTAAACCAAACTAAGAAAGAACTTGAGAAGGAAAAACATGTAACTCAAGACACACACAAAGATTGGAGAAAAAGGAAGAAAATAGCAGTAGAGGATACAGAAGGAGAAAGAACACAAGATACACAGACAGACCAAAAGAGACGAACCAATAATACAGTGAAGCTATTGGAAAAAGAAGACGTTGAAAATTTTAAAAACATTTTATTATATTGAAAAGACACAAATTCAGAAATTTGTTGACATTATTTATATGTATATTGTTTTGTATGCCGTTGGTACAATTTTACCATTATTCATGTCATGAATCGTGATATTAGGTTATTCGTGATTTAAACAAAAACAAATTTTCTTAATTTTAATATTCTATTGAGACAGCAGGTGCTTGTTTAAATTTTGTTCGATTGTATATAATGATTTAATCTTTCGTAGTTATTTAAATTTCGAGACGAAATTCTATTTTTGACGGAGGGCAGTGTTGTGAACGTTAAACATCGCGGCAGTACCTTTTTGTAAACGTAACGTCGTTCCCGGCAAATTTGACAGTTGCCGATTTAACGTTACGAAATTCCGCCAACATGTGGCGTTCGAATAACATCTTTGTTTTCTAGCTTGTTATGAATCCTACATTTCTTTAGTTACTTGTATTTACATGCTTTATATCGTTGAATCGGTGTCGAGACGTACGAAATTATGTTTGCTTTCTTTATAATTCATATGTATGTACGTACTGACAGTTATTTACATGATTTAACCTTGACCGGCAACGGACTATATTCTTACACGCAAGGATAAGGCGTGCTAAGTATTATAAAAACCGGATTTTTCTTATAACGAAACGAATTTGAACCAAGCTTGAAAGAATACAAGAGGTAATAACGCATTCACGAAAAACACTTTCAAACGTTTTAACATATTGTATTTCATTTACTTGTATTTATTATTATTGACAATAATAACCTCTGATACTTTTAAAAGTTGTTTAGTCATTATTTAATATCCAGAAACCAAAGATATTGTTTTTAAATTAAAGATTGGCGATAACTTTCATTGTTGAAATTTGCATAGATATTGTCAAACAGAAAATTTACAGCTTTGGTCATCGCACTAAAGTGAATTTTTCCATCATATATATCTTTTTAACTTAAAAAAAAGCAAGATTTATAAAAGTTGCAGAAGGTGAAATTTTTCATCACATTTTCGAAACGAACATTTAATTTTTTCAACAAGTTGTTGGCATTCTTATGGAAACGAAGTGTGCGCCTCTCCTTGCCGACCTCTTCTTATTTTCATATGAATCGGAGTTCATTAAGACACTTTAAAAAAAACAAGAAGATCAAAAACACCAGGTCATTTCATTTCGCATTCAAATGTATTGATGAAGTTCTTTCCGTTAACAATCCAAACGCATTACTATATCCCCGAGAACTACAAACATGTAGTACATGTAGTAAGTAAAGAGTCAACAGACACAGCTTACTACGCCTTATACCTCCAATTTGACACACGCGGTTATCTACCAGAACCTGACAAACGAAACATTTTTTAAAGTTATCAATTTCCACCACCTTAACTAGCAATATACCAACTTCACCTGCATATTAGCTATACATTTCAGTATTCAAATACCTTCAGCTGCTACTCACACTTTGTAAAACGTCACCAGTGTTTGAGCATAAAGTTGATGAACCAGGGGTATTTCAAAGAACGCATCGTCCTTTTTTCTTTAAAATATACATCGAAGTTCTTATTGATAAATATTCCGTATCAACTTCAGAAATAATGCACAATAGTCTTGGAGTACAGATTATATGTACTGACGTTGTTCATCATCTTAATAACGTGGTATGGTATTCTTTATTTCTCTTGGTGGATATTACTCGTTTACTGTTTATATTTTTATTTTAATAATGTCAAATTGCCCCGTACTTTTACATCCCGTCATTGTGATATTTGTATTTTTTGTCTTTCATTTTTGCTAATGTGCTATATCTTTATGCCTTTTTGTGTTTTTATGACATTTTTGTTTGTTTTAATATTAATAGTGAGACTATAACATAATGTTGACTGCTGTACCTCTTTTTTGACATTTTTATCTGTAATATTTATTATTATTTTTGCATATCGTTGTCAATATAATGAAATGGTATGCGACTGTCATACAAGTGAGAGGTTTAGCTAGCTATAAAACAGGTTATTCCTTCATTTTCTACATAACAAAATGACTATACAAAGTGGAGAATATAAAAGTTGTTATCCTTTCGTTTGGTGGGTTTGAGCTTTTGATTTTGCTATTTGATTAAGGATTTTGCGGATTGAATTTTCCCGGAATTGGCATTTTTGAAAATTGTTATTTATCAGTCTGAGAACTATTTTAATTTTTTTTTTAAAGCGTAATCTTATTTTTTCCTAAGATTTTACCACCTATTTAAAAAAAAAACGGCCATTTTCACTGACGCATATTTATATCAGCTCTAAATAGTAATACTCAAACAGCTTAAAAAATTGTTATTTATTATTAGTTGAAAAGATATTTAATTTTTATTTAATTTTTATACTACATTGTACTTGTCCACTGTCATTCTTCGTTGTACTTATCTTATTATAGTTTATTCTTCTTTTTTTTTGTTGCTGTAACTATTTACTGTTATTGTTATACACAAGCAAATTTTGTTCAAGTAAACTTCACGTGAGATTCACATCAAACGAGCTTATACATGAAACTCACGTCAAAATGTTGGCGTGCAATTTACGTGAATATGATGTGAAACTCACGTGAATTGAGATTCCACGTGAAATTCACGTTAATGTTTTCATATTAGTTACACCTAAATTATGATTCAGATGAGTATTAACATGAAATATTTTTCATATTAGGTCCAAAAAAGGTTTTTGGAAAATCACGTGAACAAAATTTGCGTGTGTAGTACGAAAAAGCTATCTTATCTTATACATCCTTTGCTTTCAAACATTGGCATTTGATGATTCCTGAATATGGTTAATCAAGAAAGCACTTCGCAAGCATGAAATGTAAACCATGTTGTTTGCATTTTCTAAAGATACGTTTGAACTAAATCGTACGATTCATATGAGGATCTTTATAACTATGCTCTAGAGCTATTAACCAAAAAGTACAAAAAATGTAACTGAAAAAATAGCAAATGTCTTTCTATCAAAAATATTAATTTACCTTATATGATATTGTATATACGGTTCTATCATCTTTTTAACGTTTTATCATAAAGGAAGTCTGTTTGTTTATAATTTTCATCAAATTCACTTGACAAAAAAAGGTCACACTAGAAAAGCCCAGATCAAATCACTCAAAAAACCACGACCCAAGCCAAATAATAGACCCAGCATAAAGCCGAATAAATATTGATACATATTCGATCGTTTACATTAAAAATAGTTTTTGTTGTTTTTTCCCGGTTATGAAAATAACACATAACTAGCTATTATTCATCCTGTATTGCAATTTCTTTCAATTTTCTAATTTTGATCTTTAACTGTAAATATAGCAATACGTGTCTTGAATTGTTTGTGTTAAGAATTATAAAACTAAGGTTTTCCCTTTTGATTTTGTTTTATTCCGTCATTACGAGATGACTGCTATTGGCCAATTTCACATATAATCAATTCAACAGAAATAATCGATGATCACACACGATTGATATGGTACATATTTTTTCATGTTTAATCCCCAATCAATTGTTTGTTTGTTCATAATTTTTATGGACAGAAACGTTTCATCCACTTAATTTTCTTCATGTCAATTGAAAAGACTGTGCTATTAGTTGTTGTACGTAAAGTTCCTTTTAACCTTTTGCTCGTTTCTGATATTTGAAGCTTTGATTGGAATCTTGTCTTCTTAGTTCACATTTTCTGTCACCTATCTTTCAAACTGTTCTTACCTTATGTTCTATCTTCAATCTTTGTACTAAGAACTTTTTTTATTATATTTTTAAATATCTTTCTAAAAGGAAATAGGGTAATATATATATAAAACTCCTAAAAAAAATATGTTTTAATTGCAATGAATAAATATAATTGAATAACTACAGCTAAAGTAGAAAGAAGTCTAAAGATGTGTATATTAAGGCATTACAAATTTAGCAGAAAACCACTTTCACTACTCACTTTCTCAAATTAAGAAATGCACAAAGTAACAAGCTTTAGAAGAAGAAAAACCACAAGTATTCTTATTTACATCTTATGAGTTTTCAAAATGAAAAACATTCATATATACAATTTATAAATGATTTTGTATGGCATATTCTTGAATTTCCAAAATATCCTTTATCAGTATGATCACGATGTAAAATGAATCATGTCAATCTATTCTAATTATAAAATTATTACAATCTTGCAATTGATAAAAAAAAAATCAAAAAAAAAATCAGAGACGCTGGTACAATTTTAAAATTTTATAATTTCCAACACGACGCAAAGACTGCAAAGATATGCCAGAATGAAAATAGTAATTTGCGATATGAACTAGCACAATTCTAAAATTCCAAAGGTGACAACAACTGCGTGGAAAAAACGGTCCCAATAAACCGCCCTAGCCGATCTAAGTTGGTATAATATTTCAGATTAGAGCAATAGCAACAGAGACTGCGTATTTAAGCATCCCAAATGAATAGCAGTTTAATAATGATTAGAAAAAATACATAAAATCTAATTCACTAAGGTAAAATAATTGAACGTTGCTGCGTACTTGTACATCTGTACAAAATGAATAGAACCCTGTAATTAAAACTCATGTAATTTGAAAATAATAAAAAAAAAAACTTAAAACTTTAAGTCCAGTACGGAAGCCAGAGTTACTGTTAAGAAGTAATGGTAGGAAAAACGGTGATGACAGGAAAATGAGTAATGGTAGGGAAAATGAGTGACTCGTTCTATGGTGTTTTTTTTATGCCCTCTGGGGATATTGTCCTTTGCTTTCTTATCCAAAACTTTTCCCGAGCAAGTTTGTCGGCCCTCGACTAACCCTCGTTGTGGTCTATGATTGTGATGGTAAGTTTTTTTTAGAACAGCTTGGGCGTGCCCAGATGATCTCAACTGATGAGTTACGGGGAGGTCGGGCTTGCAAGTGTAGTCACGTCGATGACCATTCATGCGTTTGTTGAATGGCTGTTCTGTCTTGCCAACATACTGCATGCCACATCGACACTTAAAAAGTTATACAACGTTCTGGGTTTTGCAAGTTACATTACAAAATATAGTGTACACAGACCCAGTGGAGTGGCATGTAAATGTTTGAGTATTTAGTATTAGTTGACAAGTCAGACATCGTCTATATATTATATAGTCAGGGTTAAAGAACATCAGTTGTTCGACCTGTTAGTCAAATGCGTTTTGTTTAAATATACTTTTTCACTTTTTTTGGTCTTTTGGAAAAAGTTGTTTGTACTGTATTTAGACCCTTTTACGAAGAAATTTGTTTTACATGCACACGTATAAAAATTGCGGTTTTTATCAAACGCAATCATAGGTTTGAACGTAGTTTTCAATTTAGACTTGTTTATAATTTTTCGTTTGGGCTAGTATCATATTTTCCCTCCGGTTTATATGATCCGTTCATCCTATAGTGACTCTTAAAATTCAAGAGTCTATCTTAAATTGAGGGTACATTATATGGCCTTCCAAATACCGTTTCGATCCCTAACATCACTGAAGAGACATTTATTGTCGAAATCCGGATCTGGTGTACTAAAAAAATATTGACACCTCATGTTTGTGGTTAAAGAACGTCAGTTGTTCGACCTGTTAGTCAAATTCGTTTTGTTTAAATATACTTTTTCACTTTTTTGGTCTTTTGGAAAATGTTGTTAGTGCTGTAATTAGCCCTTCTACGACAAAATTTGTTTTACATGCACACGTATAAAAATTGCGGTTTTTATCCAACGCAATCATAGGTTTGAACGTAGTTTTCAATTTAGACTTGTATATATATACAAAATGACTGAATAAATAGTCAACTATTAATCTTACAGGGCGATGGATCATGTAATATTATTATGTACACTACAAAATATAATATAAAAACAAGTCAAAAAGGGTACAACATCACCATTAAATAACTATAAAATGAACAAATATTAGATATTTAGGATAACAGATATCCTTCGTATGTTTGTGATTATTTGTAATAATTTAATATCTCTATCGAATATTTCTATAGATAGGTAACCAATATATAAATAACAGCAATGTATAGCATTCCTTTACAAATTCCTTATGCCTTTCTATTAGAATATTTCGATAGTTTTTGATCTTCTATTCCTATTGGGTTTCTTGTTTGTTTTTTTCGAATGTACATGTAGCATTCGAAGCTGTGTTAATATATCAAGATATTTACTATCTTCTTTCAAAAAATCGTCCCATTTTTTATTCTTAAAGTCTAGATCTATTCTATCAATTGCCTCATTGACTAAACCCTCTTTACAATTACAAACTATTTTGATTTGGGGATAATGATCCATACGACGAATTTTATTAACATCCTTTTCAGATAATCCGGCTTTTTCCATGTCAAAGTTCTCTGTATAAAGTATTAATATAAACTGATACGTAGTTAGCAATATATCAAGTTGTGTATTTTTATCATTGGCATACAATCCTGCAATGTAGTCAAACTTGTCTGTGATTTTCTCGAGTTCATCTATGAAATCTTTCACCTCTCTTGTCTTACCAAGAACTACTATATCTGAAATTCAATGAATAGAGTAGAACATTTAATAAATCCACGTCTATTTTTTTTTTGGTGGAATTGTGTTTTTTTTTTAATTAATTTTGATAATACTTAAACAACCACATAAAAAAGGAACCAGATACCAAATGAAATAATCAGACTGCTAACCAAGCTATCAATTGTACCGTCATAACAACTATAATTCAAACGAGAAATCAAACGGCCTGATAAAATACAAAACCGTAAACTGAAAACAAATACAATATACAGCAACACACGGCAGGTTTTATGATATTTTGCGGGTGCCTAACCCTCCAATAACATGGGACAGTGGTGTAACCGCACAGCCTAGAACACACTTACAAAAGTTGGAAAAAAACTTGAATTATTAGAAAAACGCAAAACAAAAATATTATAAATGGAATTTAGACACAATCTACAGATAAGGGTGAACTCGAAGCAAATGGAAGTTAGTTCAAAGTCAATATCAGTTTAAAACATGTTTACACCATTACTAATAAAATTTTATACACATCAAATAAAATCAATATAAATTTAATCACAATTTCATATTCTATTTTAAGAAATTTACCTGTGATTTCACTTTTTGTGGCGTTGCTACATTTGTATGATGCATAGTTCATAATGCTATTGTGCTGTGGTAAATCCAGTTTTGGTGTTCGTTATTATTGGTTGGTTTACATGTTGAAATGTACTTCCATATCATTCAATTGTGTATTTCTCACGCATGAGTGTTCTTGCAACTTTTTTTTAATATTGTCAAATAAGCGAGAGGTTAGGGTAGCCAAAATTAGGTTCAATCCACCATCTTAAAATGTCCTGTAGCAAGTCAGGAATATGACAATTGTTATAAGGGAGTCCGTTTCTATGTATGTTGGTGTTTGTTTTGTAGCATTTCGGTGTTTCTCTTGTTCCGTTCTTTTCCTCTTATAGTTTTACAAGTGATAAGTTTAGCTAGTTATAAAACAAGTTTTAATCCACCATTTTTTTACATGTAAAAATGCCTGTATCAATTCAGCAATTTGACAGAATTTATGCGATTAATCTTGTCATTTGATAAGCGACTTTTTGTTTTCAATTTTGCTTGTAGTTTGTATATTTGTTATTTTAACTCAGTGACGTTCGAATTAAAAAATGAAAAAGAGATTCTATATAATCTAAGTCTTTTAAAGCTTTTTATCAAAGTTTTTTTGATATATCTGTCACAATCAAATACATGTAGTATACGTATTGAAAAACATTAGAACAAGTTTTCTAGATAGCGACAAGTTGTCCTTAAGTTTAATTAAAAAGAAATGTTGCAAGCGATATAGTTTGTGTCACATAATCATATAAGCATGACATAATCTCAAAACAAAATTAAAGTTTATTAATTAGGGTAACATAACACTTTCATGCTGTATCAATGTTTCAGAAACACAGTCAAAAGAGCAATGTTACCCCAAAGTATATATTTTACGATTTACCTTTTTTATATAATGATAAATGAATGGTGTTAAATGCGTCAAAGGTAAGATATACTCATTTACTAGTTTACACTGGATCTTCATCCCCGTTTCTCATCTTAATAAATTTATTGTCTAAATTATTTTAAATGTTACGTATGTATTACTTGTATACTTTTGAAAATTGGCTGTACAAACAGATATCGTCTTCATGTAAAAACAAAAACCTTGCTCAAACGAATTCATGAAATAGATGTCACAAAATTTAAAAAAAAATCATTAAATCAAAATTAAGACTAATTCTTCTAATTTTTATTACTTTGATATTTACCATCTATACCCAGAGAAATCGAAGTGTTTTATGAAAGATTTTTTTTTTTATATTCTATCTAAATAGCCTTTTTTATGTAAACATGAAAATGTTGCAATCAGCCTATAATTCAATCCCTTACTATGGAATATATAAAATAAGTTAACGATTTTTTTAAATGGGCTATGAAATAATAAAACTTCACATTACTGACCGAAGAATATTGAATTACCTTTTGGTTCGTCTATCATCTGTATTGCAACCTGAGCAGTATCTACAATTTAAATTCAAGGAGCAATTAACTTTTGTTTTCATGTTTGTTAATCTATTTATTTGAATAAAGAAAGAAAGAATTTAAAGAAAATATATATATTGTTTTTATCTTAAAGTCGAAAGTAATGGTATACTTTTATCCCTTGGTAAAACTAATGTATACATATTTGCGTCAACTGCCTCCAGTTATTGTATGCCTTTCTTTAGGGTAATCGTCTAATATTTAGACGTCATTCTGCAAATTCCGGAAAATAAACCTCAGTGGTTCATTCAAGTAAATAAAAAAACAAATATTATGAAACAGGAAAATATACTATTAAAAACTGCAAATCAAATAATGCAACAAAATGAATCTTATAAAAAGTTGAAAACAAATTTCTTGTCTGTATGGTTTTTCCTGAAGTACAGCTCTTGTAGTGTAACACTTTTTCATTCAAGAATCAATTATTTGTTTGAGTTAAGGATGTACTTAGGTGAAGTTATGGAATTTGTGTCAAATGTTCGGACTCCTTGGTGTTTTTCCATACAATACAATGTAAAATATTTTGCCCCATAACACCTTTTTTTTTTTATATAAGACTTAATAGCTCATGAAAGGTCATTTACCAAAATTTTAGAAGATTCTTAATTTTCTTTCTTTCGTTTTGAGACCTTATAATACCAATGCTAATATAAGGTAAAAGTCCGAGTCAGCCTTTTCCCGCCATATTTTAAATCTCAAATATCTCGAAAAGGAGGTCCATGACCTATCAATATTTTTAGCCTATTTTTATCCTTAATTGATGCTCTACCAGCTTATAGTATCGATTTTAACTTCTTAATTTATTAATTTTCACCTAACCTCACCTAAGTACATCCTTAAGATAGCTTAACATACAAAAAATGCGGGATACATGTAGTAGTATACAATATAATTAAAATCGAATTATAACCATAAATGTTTGATAAAAAATTGCTGAACGAGGCGTATTTTCACATACGCTCACATTGCTCAATGGATGTAAATGATTGGTGTTAATGATTCAAAGCATGCAATGTTTTTGTCAATCTGTCGAATCTCTCTTCTTCATCGAATTATTTCTTTTTATGTTGTGCGTCCTACGATCCTCGATTAATAGTTTAAACATATTTTATTGTTCAAAATGACAAAAGGATCCGACACAAGTTTTACAACTTAGTAACGTTTTCTCCAAAACAAATACAAAATATACACATTAATTAATGAACACATCAAATATTTCATACTAACAAATAATTTAAGAATAAAGACATGAAAACAAAAGGAAACTTTTTGAAGCGAATCAATGGATTTTAATCGAGTGCATCCTTTTACAGTATAAATACGACACAAACACACCGAATAGTTAGTGGAATTACCTATGCGCAAATTTTGTTCTTGTGGACATAACTTAAATAAGTGTGTGTGTTTTTCTCATAATAAAGCGTGGGATCTTAATATATTATCCAAGTTTTCGAAAAGGATGTCAGCTGCACACTGGTAAGTATAGATTTGAAACTTATTCTTATATTCTTTCGTTAAAATCCATTGAATCGTTATTGATAACAAAACTTAACAGTAAATATTCATCAAGATCATTCGATTATTGTCATTACATGTATATAGAAATATCTTTAATTTCATGTGTTGTAAGCAGAATTAAGGTTGTCAATGCAGAGAAAAACGTTTGGTATTTTTTATATACCTTTGAACAGATAAACAAATAATATCATTTTCTTCAGTACGTAAAGCATCATCGCCAAATAATAATAAATCGATAGTAATATTTACATTAAAAACATTAATTTCGTTAAACATCAGATTTCTCTGAGCTGAAAAATTAATACAATATAATAGATAGTGTTCAACATTTTCATTAATAAAACCACATGAACAATTTGCATTTTGTATCAAATTTGCTTTGAACAAGTCAGCACGCAGTGCGCTACATCTGTTACGCAGCCTTGTGTGTAAAACAGAATACAAACGATCTCCTAAAGAACCAAATCTCGGAGATTTATTATTTCTATAGTATAGTTTGTGCAAGGTTAATTTAAAAAAGGAAAATGTAGGAATATGTCTTATACTTAAGTCTAAAGAGTTCCACAGTGCAATAGATGACGGAAAATAAGACTGTTGATAAGCTGATAAACGATTTACGGGAATAGTAATATTTTGACTGTTACGCAAATTATAATTACAAATATCTGATACAAAATCCGGAACCAAATCGTGTAAATAATCTGGCGCTTGGTTATTTATAATCTTATAAAACATAGATAATTTTTTAACCTCCCGTCTGACGCTTAATTTTTCCCATCCCGTCTCTAAATAGATACTGTTCCGGCTAGCGTAACCTCGATTAATAGAATGTTTAGTGCCTTCAAATATAATTTACCACACAATATTCGGTCTTTGACTATGATATCCCAAATATGTAGCCAATAGTTTAAAGGTTTTTTAGGGGCTACAAAACGAAAACAGAAATAAAAATACCTCTCCCTTCTTCTAAGTTATCACTCCCTTTTGACTTTCCAATGTCACCAGATTTTGGTTGAAGATCTGAAAAAATGAAGTTTTAAAGATAATGAAACCGTATTACCAGCAATACTTAGTTTTTGAAATATTTGTAATGTCAAAGTTTCCATGACAATTAAAGGTTGTCATGTGAATTTTCGAAATAACAAAAATGTATACATCATCTCAACATTACACTTAATATTAATGTTATGTTTTATTTCGTTCATGCAATCTATTTAAATCAGCTACTTATTAGCATGCAGTGATTTTAACCACTTGTTCACTTGTTTAAACTTCGGTAGCCGAAAAACACAAGTTCGAGGTGAAAATCATGATGACAGAAAGGTAACGAAATGTACACTGGAAGGAAGATAGTGTTAATCGATTTCTAAAGAAGAACAACTGACACATAAGATCATTTAACAACTGTTTTGACAAAGATTTATTACCAAATGGAACGCATTGAAATCAATATATATATAAATCGAAATTAAAATCGGTTTATTAACTTACTTATTTTTCGCATACTCCGTGATTCTATGTTTATTGTTTATCAAGTTCACGATAGGTAATAAAACTGAAAGGTCGATTCGCAACTAGAGCTCCATAGCAAAATCTAAAGCTTTAACACATTAAACGAATGAACAACAACTTGCATATACTGACTTGGTAAAGGCATTTTTTCATGTAGAAACATTGTTGATTGAACCTTGTTTTATAGCTAGCTAAACCTCTAACTGGTCGACATAAAATTCCTTTTTATAAACAACAATATGCAAACAAAACAAACAGACATAATACATGTAGTAAGTAAAAATGTCAAAAGTATAGGAATTTCATCGACACAAAGACAAATCCAACATGCATTCAACACATATTTCAGGGGGTAACAGGTACTGCTTTAGTAAATATGAAATGCATGCAGCACGTTATAAATTTCATGCAGTTGAAGCGCTTTTCTCGATTTGGTTTTTTTTTTTCAATCGATTTATGACTTTCAAACAGCGGTATACTTCTATTGCCTTTATTCACCATTATCAGGAATGTTCAAGTCCGAATATTAAAAAGCCAATTATGTAGAAGAACCGATTCAGTTGGACAGCAATAATACTAAAAAGGTCATAAAAACCAAACCAATTTATTTCACCTATGTCCGAGATGGTTAAAATCCTAGTTTAAAAAAAATTCAAAATTCATTAGCAGGCAATTTTAATAAATGGAAAACAGATCCATGTACGATACAATTGCATATATGAGATCGTTTAGTGACCCGGTATTTAATTTATCACAACCAGTTGAATGCCTCCTATATCTTGTGTGCTTTACCGTATCAGAAAATTCAACAACTGGGAATATTTTGACAATGACAACAATGAATGATTCCCATGTATATTATAGACTCTCTATGGTTTTCCAACTGTAAAGATGACCAAGCTTAAATATCATTGATGGGTGACATTGAAGCCTACACAATCAGTGAAAACGTTTTGAAAGGAGAAATAATTCCGTATAAACGATAATACGAGACGAAAGTCATTCAACATTGTATTCTACATATTCTGAAAAAAAAGTGCCAAACATATGTAGGTTAGACCTCTTAAACAATTTGTGATACCTAGGTCAGTGATATGACGACACAACATGATATCAGAAAAATAGTCCAAAATAGCTTAGCTCAATAGATCGGTAGGAAAAACACACAGAACAAAAAAAAACGACAGTAGACACACAACACCGATAGAAAAGTTCTCACAATTACTGAAAGTTACCTACTGAAAGTTAAAGTTAAAATAATCAATAAAAAATGTTCTCATAGACTAACACAATGTTTTATTTGTAAATTACACAAATGATACTGTTATAGACATTTGAATGGTTATGATATTTGATTTTTTATGTAACTGATGGCTGGTTTAATTCTAGTTTGTTTTAAAGACATACACAACTCGATGAATAGTCTTCATTAGTTGTAAGAGTGTTATAAAACAGTAAAACAATACAACAGCACTCGAGAATATGTTTTACTTATATCTATTTTTTTGAAGTTTTATAGAGATCAAATAGGAGGTAAGTGGTTTTGTATATAGACAGAAGTGCTGACATATGAACATACAAACAGTCAAGACATTAGTAATCAGTGATTTTATTAAAGTAAACTCATCAAAGATGTCACACTTTTTATTTAGTACGGCTTGCACGCGTTTAGTCTCTATACGTTATATATTTGATCTTCACAAAACAATATTAACAAAAAAACTAGACAAACAACGTATGAATTAGACTTCGATAAACATCACCTTCTTTATTTGGCTGCATTTGAGAAAAGAGAGATGTTTAGAAATACTCTACCAATGATGTTCACATCCTTATGTAACATTACAGTATTATATACCAATATATAAATATATAATTTTTATACATATAAATTTCCCGTGATTACATTATGTCATGTTTATGTTATAGCAAAAATAAAATTCCATCAAAACACCAAAATTTTTGTATAGCTATGTGTATTCATACCAGCTCTCTTGTTTCTCGTATAACATACTGTCCACAGATATTTCAAGACTGCATCTATATATGCATTTAGATTTGCATTTGTGATTCCTGTAAATTTCAGGATTGCATTTTCATTATTGGCATCAAATGTAAGCATATACAAGACAAAATTTTAGCTGTCCCGGTTTTAAACATCGTATGCGTTCGACTGATTGTTATTGATCATTCACAATGAAAGTGTGTCAAGAAAGCTTTTCGAGCACACGAAGTTTATAAAATGTTTTTTGTTTCAATTGACAACATGGATATCATGGGTCGATATGATATCGGTGAACTCTCTGTAGTTCTGTACTTACGTTGGTTTACTAGTATATAAAATCATTCTAAAACTGTCCATTCATAAATTTCAAAAAATATCAAGAAAGTAAGGTTTCAATTCCCTAAGGCAACGTTGACCTTTGACGGATATCCCTATATTTTGAGGTCTTTTTGTTTAGTCATATTATAATGTTTATCAGCTGTTTCATTCTTAAATTCCTTAGCGAGAGGACGGGTATCTATAAATATAGCAGGATTTGATAACCCTTTCTGAGCACCAGATATCATTCTCGTTTTTTGTGATGTCCTTTTAATGTATTTTTGTGTAGATAATCGTTTATCTTATCGTCTTTGTTTTGTTTGTTTTGCCAGTGTTGTCAGTTTCTCTTTACCGTTATGTAACGCAAAGAGATTGTTTTGTCTAAATAAAGACTCGTCAATTGCGCCCTAATCAAAACAGTTGAAAGGTCGATTGAAAGTTGAAGAGCAACAAAAACCGAACATTCTCGTTGTGACGATTACGGCTAAGGCAATCTATTTATCAGGGTCGTTCACGTAATTATTATTAGGAATTAAAGCAAATTGTTACTTTACCTACCGATCAAGAAAAAAAACGTTACTGCAACTCCCAAACATGTAACTAAAATAACAGGCAAGTTTCGATAACAAAGATCTATACTAAGCTGTGAATCTAAAACAAAAAGAACGTTGGTAAACTATAACTAGAGGCTCTAAAGAGCCTGTGTCGCTCACCTTGGTCTATGTGAATATTAAACAAAGGAAGCAGATGGATTCATGACAAAATTGTGTTTTGGTGATGGTGATGTGTTTGTACATCTTACTTTACTAAACAGTCTTGCTGCTTACAATTATCTCTATCTATAATGAACTTGGCCCAGTAGTTTCAGTGGAAAATGTTAATAAAAATTTACCAATTTTATGAAAATTGTTAAAAATTGACTATAAAGGACAATAACTCCTTAGGTGGTCAATTGACCATTTCGGTCATGTTGACTTATTTGTAAATCTTACTTTGCTGACTGAACATTATTGCTGTTTACAGTTTATCTCTATCTATAATAATATTCAAGATAATAACCAAAAAAAGCAAAATTTCGGCTTAAAATTACCGATTCAGGGGCAGCAACCCAACAACAGGTTGTCCGATTCATCAGAAAATTTCAGGGCAGATAGATCATGACCTGATAAACAATTTAACCCCTGTCAGATTTGCTCTAAATGCTTTGGTTTTTGAGTTATAAGCCAAAAACTGCATTTTACCCCTATGTTCTATTTTTAGCTGTGGCGGCCATTTATTTGATGGCCGGGTCACCGGACACATTTTTTAAACAAAATACCCCAAAGATGATTGTGGCCAAGTTTGGATTAATTTGGCCCAGTAGTTTCAGAGGAGAAGATTTTTGTAAAGGATAATCAAGATTTACGAAAAATGGTTTAAAATTGACAATAAAGGGCAATTACTCCTAAAAGGGTCATTTAACCATTTCGGTCACTTGACTTATTTGAAAATCTTACTTGCTGAACATTATTGCTGTTTACAGTTTATCTCTATCTATAATAATATTCAAGATAATAACCAAAAACAGCAAAATTTCGGCTTAAAATTACCGATTCAGGGGCAGCAACCCAACAACAGGTTGTCCGATTCATCTGAAAATTTCAGGGCAGATAGATCTTGACCTGATAAACAATTTTACCCCTGTCAGATTTGCTCTAAATGCTTTGGTTTTTGAGTTATAAGCCAAAAACTGCATTTTACCCCTATGTTCTATTTTTAGCCGTGGCGGCCAACTTAATTTGATGGCCGAGTCACCGGACACATTTTTTAAACAAGATACCCCAAAGATGATTGTGGCCAAGTTTGGATTAATTTGGCCCAGTAGTTTCAGAGGAGAAGATTTTTGTAAAAGATAACTAAGATTTATGAAAAATGGTTTAAAAATTGACTATAAAGGGCAATAACTCATAAAGGGGTCAACTTACCATTTCGGTCACTTGACTTATTTGTAAATCTTACTTTGCTGAACATTATTGCTGTTTACAGTTTATCTCCATATATAATAATATTCAAGATAATAACCAAAAACAGCAAAATTTCCTTAAAATTACCAATTCAGGGGCAGCAACCCAACAACGGGTTGTCCTTTTCATCTGAAAATTTCAGGGCAGATAGATCATGACCTGATAAACAATTTTACCCCGTAAGATTTGCTTTAAATGCTTTGGTTTTTGAGTTATAAGCCAAAAACTGCATTTTACCCCTATGTTCTATTTTTAGCTGTGGCGGCCATTTATTTGATGGCCGGGTCACCGGACACATTTTTTAAACTAAATACCCCAAAGATGATTGTGGCCAAGTTTGGATTAATTTGGCCCATTAGTTTCAGAGGAGAAGATTTTTGTAAAAGATAATCAAGATTTACGAAAAATGGTTAAAAATTGACAATAAAGGGCAATTACTCCTAAAAGGGTCAATTAACCATTTCGGTCATTTGACTTATTTGTAAATCTTACTTGCTGAACATTATTGCTGTTTACAGTTTATCTTTATCTATAATAATATTCAAGAAAATAACCAAATAACAAAATTTCGGCTTAAAATTACCGATTCAGGGGCAGCAACCCAACAACAGGTTGTCCGATTCATCTGAAAATTTCAGGGCAGATAGATCTTGACCTGATAAATAATTTTACCCCGTAAGATTTGCTTTAAATGCTTTGGTGTTTGCGTTATAAGCCAAAAACTGCATTTTACCCCTATGTTCTATTTTTAGTCATGGCGGCCATCTTGGTTGGTTGGTTGGGTCACCGGACACATTTTTATAAACTATATACCCCAATGATGATTGTGGCCAAGTTTGCTTTAATTTGGCTCAGTAGTTTCAGAGGAGAAGATTTTTGTAAAAGTTAACAACGACGACGGACGACGGACGCAAAGTGATGGGAAAAGCTCACTTGGCCCTTAGGGCCAGGTGAGATAAAAAGGGACAGATAGTCAACATAGAAAACGAGTAGTAGAAAAAGTTTTTAAGGCATATATTCTTACGAAAAACCAAACTCAATGTTCTTTTTTTTACTGGCAGTTTAAAAAAAATGAAAGTATTTAAAAATCTCTTTTGCTGTTTTTATTAAATATAAATTACGGCTTAATCATATGGTACAGAATATAGTCTCTATTTCAGCCTCCCTTCAAGGTGTACATTTTATCATTGAAAGTGACCGTCAACTTAATTGCTACATGTTATTTACTACACAATTGGAATAACTAGTCGAGATGTGAGATGCACTGAAATTATTCCTTGTATTTTAAATATATTTTGTTTGCTCATTCTTAAATTTTCGCTGTTGTTATCTATAAATTATGGTGGCCGGTTAAGGCCATTTCGCGTTTTCGCGTTTTCGCGTTTTCGCCCATCATATTATATAGGGCGAAAACGCGAAAACGCGAAATCGCGAAGTCGAAAACGCGAAAACGCGAAGTCGAAAACGCGAAATCGGAAAGAAAAAATATTTCGCGTTTTCGCGTTTTCGACTTCGCGTTTTCGCGTTTTCGCGTTTTCGACTTCGCGTTTTCGCGTTTTCGACTTCGCGTTTTCGCGTTTTCGACTTCGCGATTTCGCGTTTTCGCGTTTTCGCCCTATATAATATGATGGGCGAAAACGCGAAAACGCGAAAACGCGAAATGGCCTTAACCGGCCACCATAATAAATAGTTGTATGTCTGTTTGTCTTTATCGTCTGTATTCCCTCTTAAATATACGATTGATAATATGCACTTGTTATATTATACTTACCTCTATGACCATTGGATTCTTGTTCTTGTATATATTCTATATCACGTTCTCTAGAAAATTGTGGTGTCTATATTTTGAAACAATTCAAGGATAATTCAAATATAACTATATCGTAACCTCTTTTTTTTTTAGTTTACAAACGTATTTTTATGCTTGTGTTTCATTATACAAACAAGAAAATATATGTTTCAGGGTCCGAGGATATTTTGAAATATCGGGGGGGGGGAGGGGGTAGGGGGTGGTGATTATACCCTGGGAAAAAAACACTTTATATCATCTAATGTGTCTTGTTGTAATAAACAAGGAACGGATGATCGTTTCCATTTTTTTTTAAACTCAATATTGTGAAATTATTTGTATAAAGTTCGTGATTATGAAAAAGGAGATGTGGTATGATTGCCAATGAGACAGCTGTCCACAAGAAACCAAAATGACAGAGACATTAACAACTATAGGTCACCGTACAGCCTTCAACAATGAGCAAAGCCCATACCGCATAGTCAGCTATAAAAGGCCCCGATATGACAATGTAAAACAATTCAGACGAGAAAACTAACGGCCTTATTTATATAGAAAAAATGATCGAAAAACAAATATGAAACACACAAACAAACGACAACCACTGAATTACAGGCTCCTGACTTGTGACAGGCTCATACATAAATAATGTGGCGGGGTTAAACATGTGATTGTATGTAAGTAACGTAAGCACGTCACTGTTTTTGATATCATGTGGTGTTTGTCGTCGAAGAAATACGTTCGTTGCAATTATTTGTTCGAGCGGTTTCTCTGTTATGAATGTTCTTGCGTGTGTTTGTGCTGTGTTTTTGTCACGAAGTGTTGTCATCCTAGCGATATTTTAAGTATTGTCATAACGCGGTAGGTTTTGCTAGCCATTAAACCAGGTTCAACCCACCATGTTTTCTTAAAATGTCCTGTACCAAGTCACGAATATGGCATCAAATAGTTGTTTTTATGTGTGTTGGAGGGGTTTACCATATGTTTTCTCAGTATAGCTTCTTGAGGACTTCAACTTCCCTCAAACCCTTCGCTGAATTTTCGTTTGCCTCTCTCCGCTAGGTATATATGTTTGCCAATACTATTTTAAAAGGCTAGTAACAGCCCAGCTTTAATACCTTGTACGTATGCAATATATGAAGTTTGTAATTCAGAAGCCTGATTCACTTCCAGCATGTCCCTAGAAGGGGGATTAATTCTGATTTAATGGTACATAATGACTCGACTCCCTTGTTTTAATGAATATTGAAATCATGCTTCAACAGTGCAGAAACTAATTAGTCTGTCCTTTTAGTCACCAAAAAAAACCGATCATCAAAAAAATCATCCTGGTCCCCCCTCTCCCCCCTCTCCCCCCTCCCCCCCCCCCCCACACACACACACACAAAATTACATAACGGATTCCTCTAGTGAAGCAAGTTTCCCACTTATCATCGAATTTCCCCACCAGCGTTTGGTAGTTTTTTTGTTGTTTATTTATTCTGTACGAAAAGTGTTTTGCATTAAGACTAATAGAACAGATTATCGGGTTGTTGTCTTTTTGGCATATTCCCCATTTCATTCACAATTTTGTACTGTTGTAATGGCCAAATAAAACTTACCATCGGGTTTTTACTTACATGAGCAACTCGGCTGATGTAACATATGGATCAGAATATTTAGTTACCATAGTGTCGTCAGCTTATTTTAGACTTATGAGTTAAAAAGTCCCATTGGTATCTTTCGACTTATTGTGTCTGTCTTTTTTTCGGGGGGTTTTTTTGTTGTTGTTTTTTTTCATTTTAGTTTTATCCAACTTAAATTTAGAAATCGTTTGGTGACGAATTAAAAGTTAATACTTACATTTGAGTGATATTCGGACACGTTTGTATTTCCCTATTAGTTTGATTTTTTTCACGACAAACATAATCTGGAATAAAACATTATAAAAGTAACTTCTGTGCGCACGTGACGTGGTTCTTCATCTTCAGACCGTGATTGTGTTTGCTTCAGCACAAATATTTTCCTAAACAATATTGATTTCATGAACATAAAATAAAATTACCGTAGCATAATGGAACACAACGCTTGCCTAAGAAAGATGTAACATCCGTTAAATTTCAAATATTCTATAATACGTAAATGGTATTAAACATATGTTATTTAGCAAATAGTTTGACAGCTGCAAATAATAATATTAAAGATACCAAGCCGGTGATTTTGTAAGTCAGAAGCGATTTCTGTCTACAAAATGATTTATCAGTGAAGCACAAAAATAGTAAAAGATGAAATGGTACAATCTTTGTGGCATGATAGTAATTGTAGAAATCAGTAATTAGCATTCAACGATGCTTATTTAAGGGTGTTTTTTTTTTAACATTTACCTGAATGTAACTCTTCGTTGTGTCCACATTCAAGAAGAACACATGAACAATCTTCCTGTCCTGGATCACAGTAAGATATTTGGCTTGGTTTTGTTACAAATGAGTAACCTTTCTTGTAATCACATCGACAGCGACGGTTAGAAGTCGCCGTTCCATTGCTTAGAATTATCTGACCTTTTCCAGTGCACAAATCTTTTTTGTATGTACACTTATTCGATTCATTTGAAAATATAACAAACGGTTGTAACTCTTGAGCAATACAGGGTTCGTCGTTTATATACAGATTGTTTAGGACTGCATACGTTCCTGTAATTACATCATAATGCCCATGGAAATAATCGTCTATTTTGATTACATTTGTGAACATCTGTTTAATTGGTCATCTAATGCAACCTTCTCTAATTGATGTGTTGTATGGCATGATATCAATTTATCTGGTTAAGTACTTCAAAGAAACTTAGAACACTACACTGCCACTTTTGCATTTTATTTAACACTTGCATCTCGGGTCTTGCATTTAATGAGAGCTTAGTGCAATAAGAATTTTAAAGCTCTTTTAGTCTTTGCGTCATACAGATTTTATTTCCAATCTATGCTTACACTAACCTATAAAGACACTCATTGGCAGTCATACCACATCTTCTTACATCTAATAACATCTTTATAAAAGCATTTTGGATAAAGATAATTAACATATAGCATTAATAATAACTAATGTTTTAGGTATACCTTCAACCATCAAGGAAGCGGTTTTGCACGTCTCAATATATTGTTTGCTGGAGTAGTTCAATAGACAATGATATTCAGACGGGCTTTGGCATACAGAACCAGATCTAAGTTGTTTTGCTTTGTTTTCTGGGCATCTTAAAACAAAACATAAGGTACCACTTATGCCAATCTAAAAACAAAAACAAATATTATCATATAGTTATTAATATTTTTTTTTCAGATGAATTTTATTTCCTTACCCGGTAACGTCCATTCAATGTTTCTTGTTATAGGATGTATTTCTATTTGTATCTATCTGATGAGTTGAACCTTTTTCAACTTATTTTTATAGTTTTATCTTATGATGTACTGTAACACAATTGTCCCAGTCTAGGTTGGATTCCCCTTACATGTTTACCCCCTTTACCCCCGCCACATTCTGTAAGTATGTCCCTGTCCTGAGCCAGGAAGCTGAAAAGTATTAGTTGTCGTTTGTCGATATGTTATATACTTGTTTTATCGTTAATTGTGTGTACATACATATTAAGGTCGTTAGTTTTCTCGTATGAATTGTTTTGCATTTGTCGTTTCGGGGTCTTTAACAACTGACCATGTGGTATGGTCTTTGTTAATTGTTGAAGGCTTTATGGCGACATATAGTTATTAATTTCTGTGCCATTTGATCTCTTGTAAAGGATGGTCTCATTGGCAATCATATCATATGTTGCTTAATTCCTGTGTCACCAATGCTGTTTTTTTAATCTTGATTTCGTAAGATTTTATAGAGTTTCCCTTTTTACGTTAACCTGAGAGTTCGGTATACTACTTTTTGTATTCTACTTTTCTATTCGATTTGTATATCGGTAAAGTACTGGTACCACTTCTTGAATTTCTTTGAACAGAATAATGATTCTTTGCTAGTTTTGTTTTATTGATAGTTTTGTTTTATAGTATATATTGGACGATGTCCGTAATCTTTCGGAACACCGGATGTTATTCGGAATACATCTGTTCTTTCTATGGCCACCTTTTATATATGTGGTGTACAAGTTATCATTTTGTACAAATTATAATTTGTACAAAAATATTGTACAAATTATAATTTGTATTTTGACTTTGTACAAAAAGTGCTTGTACAAATTACAATTTGTACAAAATAGGACAAAAATTCACTTATAACTTGTACAATAATTTTTCATATGGATTTTGGCGAAAAAAGCATTGATACACATTATTGAATTGCTACTAAATGACCAGACAGTACACCTAAGTTACAAAATTCAAAAGTAGTTCTTTATCATTCGTTTGAGCAGGTGATCTAGTGATTTATGAAATCAGGTATTGCAAACCATCTTTTGGACTCTCAAATCGATGACGACCTGTTTTTTAACACGCATTTTTACTGCTTCACATAGCGAGCGTTGAAGCTCAGAAACCGTTGCTATGAATAAACGTGTATTTCACTGCTTCAGTCAGACTTTTAGACAAAATAAACATCCCAGAAGATTAAACACCCCATTTGGTTAGGAATATGACTATGCTATATGTCAGTTGTTCTTTTGCCGGTTTTTTTTCAACAAGGATCTTTGTATTATGACTGTTCATAACACTTAACGGAAATCAGTTGAGACAATCTAAACTTTAAAAACAAAATAAAATTTATGCAGACCAGACAGATGGACTTTTATTTTATAAGAAAACTAGTTGGTGTAGTATTATAAAATCATCAGACCATCAATCATTTCACAAACAAAAGTGAGGCGGAATAAGTCATGTAAATCCAATCTTTTGATGTACCAATTACAAATATAAATTATCACTTGCTTAAAGAAAAATTTGATTGTTTTCATGGACTTTTAGAAATAATGAATAAGTGGCAACAAATCTTTTGAGATCCTTTTCATGATCATCAAAACGCTATACACGATCTTTCACGATACAAAATATGATACAAATTTAATCGTTTGCAAAGTTTCTGAATAAAAAAAAATACCTCAAAATAAGGATAAGAACTTATCAAGCAGTACTATTGAATGATATTTTTTTAAAGAAAAAGACGTCTATGTATTAAAAATTTGAAAAAAATCCTATTTGTTTACTTTTTTTTCTCTCAAAAATTTCAAAGATCAACCTGCCTTTTGTACTTGTGTAAAAACGGTGTATTTTGTTAATAAGGTGTAGTGTGTGGTCAGTTAATTACAATTCTATCGTGTGAATCATTGCATTTTTCACCAAAATTCGTTTTTAAAACTGTTGTACAAGTTATAAGTGAATTTTGGTCAAATTTTGTACAAATTGTAATTTGTACAGGCACGTTTTGTACAAATTATGATTTGTACAAAGTCAAAATACAAATTATAATTTGTACAATATTTTTGTACAAATTATAATTTGTACAAAATGATAACTTGTACACAACATATACATGCGCAATATACATGCGCAATAGCTTACTAATTGACCTGTTGAATAAGCATGAGCATCTTAAAGTTGCTATAGAGATATGTTACATATAATGCGAAATTTATTGTGATGCAAGTTTCATTGATAAGCATTTGAAAACTTCCTTGCACGCAATTACAAGCTGCTAATATTTACCTGCATACAAATGTATATGCGTAGTTATTTTGATTAGAGTTCAGCGTTGAAACCAGCTGTGTTTAGGTGATAAGATTTCATGTAAACAATGCTATTTATATTCGAAACGAGATTAGTTAAAACTAAAATCTATAGAAGAAGTATTACTAGCTATATATAGCATTTCATTTAATGTTCTGAGTCAAGGGAAGATGTACATGATGTACAAAGCAGGTTAATTCTTTTTTTTTCATACTAAAGGAAGTCTTTCTTGCACTTTATTAAAAATTTAAGTCTAGGATAGACCAATGACGTGTATAATCTGATATATACGTCCTTGAATAGATATAAAAAAAATCGTTTATTCAAAATAACGTTTAAATTAATTATGAAACTACATTTCCGTTTTTATTTTCATTAAAATTGCAAAATGATTCAAATACACTTATATTTTCTATTGCAACATTATTTCCTTCTGGTAAAACAAGGAGGTCATATAACCATTTTGATTAAAATAACTTGACAAATCAGATTGTTAAAGCTACATCTGGATCCTTTCCGTTATTAAAATGTGAATAAGTAGATATTAAATATGTAAAAACCTGTAAGGAGATTTTGAGAGACGACAAGATAATTGATATTTAGGTTTTATGTATGTAAAAAAGCTTTTAGGAAATTTTGAAGTTTGTTTTATTTATGTGATTTTCATAATTTTGACCGCAAGTAGCAGAGCTTTGTGTGACCATTGTGATAATGTACCGATGTAAACGCGTTACATGATATTGTATGACATATATAATTGAGAAATTAGTTTCTTTAGTATCGACTAATTTGAGTAAAAACAAATAATATTGGAAATCAATGACTTTTTCTTTCAAAACTGCTTCAATATAAAAATCCGAAGATTTAGCATGAATGTCAATAACACAACTCTCTTTCAAGACAAATTGTGGTACAATTAAGCAAAATTTTACAGGTTACATTTTTTCTTTCAATACAAGCCATCACAGTGTTCTGTAGGCTACACAGTTCTCCTAAATGACTAGTATAAAACTACCAAGCACGAGAGAAAAAGGTTGGTCAATATAAGAAACCTATATATATACAAGGCTACTTCAGTTCATTTCAATATTTAGATTATTCTAAAGGATTTATCAAATGTCCGAGGGAATATCTTTTTTTTTACATAACGTTTTCTCTCGGAGTCTTTGAAAATCAACCATTTAAGTCACACAAATGTATCTGCAGTCGCCATTGCATTATCTAAATCTTATAATACCTCCATATCATTTGATTGCACGTATTTACAAACATATATCTGCAAATTTGATATAAATAATCCGAAACAAAATGTTTGAAGTAAGAGGAAAATATAACATATGACGTATTTTTAATTGTTTAGAAAAGTCCCATGATGAGCTGTTCATTAAAATTGAGGAAGCGTATGGTCTCCTGTTAGTTTGAAAGCCTGCCAACCGCTTCAAGATCAGACAAACATTAAGAGCAGATTTTCTTTTATTATTGTAGTGCAATATGTTGATATATAAAAAAAGAAGATGTGGTATGATTGCCAATGAGACAACTATCCACAAAAGACCAAAATGACACAGACATTATCAACTCATACATCACTAAATCAGATATGATAAGAGTACTAACAAACATAACTAAAATGAGAAAAGTGCTACTAGTATATTTATATCAACAAATTGATAGTTTTAATATAAAACATCACAAGGAAAATATGATCACTCATTGTACGTCAAACTGTGTTTGCTTTTACTTCAGTCGGCCGCCGTGTATCTTGAGATATATAATTAATCAAACAACACTTGACAAAGTAGTTTGTACTCTTTTTAAATTACGCTAATGATGACGTTCGGCTACTTTGGCACTAAGTATTACTTTTTTTTTATCTTGTTTCACCGCTTCAAACGGAGGACAAGGCTATCCTAATATTGAACCTTTTATTTGGCTTTCTGATGGTAAAATCCCGTTAGCGTATAACCTAAATGATCGAAACGTCGGACCAATGGGATGTTGGACCATTTAGGTGTCGGAATATTGCGATATCGGAATATTTTAGCTTCATATAAACTTGTAATCTCATCATTCTTATCGGTCAACATATCCATACAAAGACAACTTTCTTGCCTTTTAGCCAATTAAAGTCATACGGAGATCTGTTATTGTTTCTGTAGTTAGGTTGACATTGTCTTGGATAAAATTTTAACCCCCAGAAGAAAATTAATGCCATGTAGAATGGATGCCCCATTTTTTTGTTTCTAACCTCCTGATCAGTCAAACTTGTTGATAGTTATCAAAGGTATCATAAATACGGTGCATTTGTAGTGATAAACCTAAATGAAAAAGAGTAAAAAAAATATTTATAGATAATATACATTCTACTAAAGCCTTATATCTAAGAACTTTGTCAATAGGAATATCGTACGCTTTATTAACTGCCGCAGATGTGTCATCATCTAAAAGCTTAAGACAATACAGAAATGTTTTTAAAGCAGATGGCATAATTTCAATTGAATAATCCAGTGAAATGTTTTTAGATAATGGATAAGGTGATTGGATTAAAACTCTACTACTTCCGTAAAATACTAGTACTGCATAAAGTGCTTGCAACCATTTTCGCAGTCACTGCTCAAATCTTTAATTTTGACAGACCGTATTTCACAGTCATTTTAAACGGGTAATTTTCCGTCATTACGGCATTAGACAAAATGATAGAGCTACTGTATACAATATTGGATGCACCTTGGCCTTGTTGAAGCTGTATACATGTAACTATAAATTGACCATGGTTTTTTAGTTTTTGTTGAAGCTGATCATGTGTTGTGTAGTTTTCTCAGCGACGATCCTCGGGCAGAAATTAAGCCCGGTTCACTGATCAAGTAATTAAAGTTGTTAACCAGAATACTTCCTTGTGTACAGGCACGTCATCTTTAATCGTCGAAATGTGAGTAAAAGCTGTTTTATGTTCAGAACTAAATAGCTCTTTAATTTCTGATTTCAAATTTTGTAGCAAATATTTAGCGATGCAAGCTCGATGATATAAAGATTTAATAGTAAAATTATCATGAGTTATTTTGTAAATCAGATCATTGTAGGAGATATATGTAGTAACACTCAAAACTGCTTGAGTTTGCTCCTCAGAGGATACCTTATTAAGTTGTGTAACTTGCTTATAGGCTTTATACATTTGCAAAATATACAAACAGACAAATCAGAATGAGTTGTAGATCTACTGCCCTCGTTGATATATATGAGAAGAGACTGGTCGGTAGAACTGGTACATGTAGTACAAAGTCTTTGTACAGACAAAACAGAAGATGATAGGTTGTGCTTACTTTTGAAATATTTATAGCAACTCTTATGATATTTTGTATTTTCAAATGGGATGTTTTCATTTTTTTCATATCCAGTCTTCTGTAAACTTTATCTTTTCCTTTTCCCACTGCGGCAATACAACTGTATCTTCATTTAAGTGTTTAACTACATAGTTTCTATGTAGTAAATACATGACAGACTATGCATCTGTGTCAATAAATGGATATTTATTTTTTTTGCTTTTTAGCAAAAGAAGGGTTTCATTGTGAACTGGACTGTGAAAAATTGACACGACTCGGAAGATTTTCTACAATTTTCCGATACGATTCCTTATTTAGAAAGGGGTGAGTTCTACAGAACTCAAAAACTATATTTTACTTTGATTTGATCTTTATTTCGGACGATTTTATATCTATTTAAACTACACTGAAGTTAAAGATAGAAATAGAGCCGTTTAAATATGATTTATCGTACTCTAAAAGCACTATTAAGTACACGGAAATCGACTAATATATTCAGTAAAAAACGATAACGAAATAGATAAGGGATTCTGGAAATTATAGTGATTTTACCCAACATCATAAAATTACAGAAATTCGTGATTTTAAGAAATGTTGAGATAAAGTCTTGATCTTGAATGAAAAAAACGATAACTGACGAGTAATTTGGTGTGTTCTAAAACGGATAGAGAGCAAAAACATTTAATAAAAATTTAATTGTAGATCCGAAAAGGTCGGGATTATGAAAATTTTGGTACAAAATGTCAAATATTTAGAATGAATGCAAAAGCATGCGGAGTTACAGTTATAAATATTGTTTTTCATTATTTTAAGAATCTAATTCACTTAATTATTCTGTCTAAAAGAAGAGATACGACTTATTTCCTTTGCTTGAAAAACATGTCGTAATTTTATAATTTTCAACTAATTTCTGAAATAAACGTCAATTTTACAAAAACCGCACCGTACGATTTTGTGACGACCGGGCAAAAATCAAAGTTTAATCATTATTCTTTCATTTAAAAAAAAATTAGCCGTGTGTTAGGTGGGTGCATTAAAGTCCTTAACTAGACGTCTTTTTTCAAATATATCACTCGCCTATAACAACAGTTCATAAGTGTGGCCTTTAACAAACTAATGTTTAGGAGATGGGTATTCAGTGAAAATATAAGTTTGACTATGTTAGGTTTTTTTTTTTCAATTTAGTTTGTTTATTTATAAGTACAAGGTGTAAGCTGTTTTATCTAGGCTATACAGAGCTTTCTTACATTTCTTCACATTTGCATTTGAACTTTAATCTAAAAACTATAAACTCTTATCTAAAAAAAAACAAGTATCTAATATTTAATACAAACAAGCATTTGGGTTTACGATTGCATTTTTTTTTAAAGAAAGCAAGTTGTTTGTAATTTGTTTGTAAGGTGTACGTTCATTAAAAATTTCCATCTTTTCAGTAGTTTTAGCAAATTAAAGGTTACTTAAATAATCATTCAAATGTCAGACACAATTCAACATGTCCAAGCAGTATACAAAATATGTCCATTATATAAATAGTGTTAATCAAATTCTAGTTAGAACAGTGTATGTAAAGTGCGGATCCTAAAGTACCCTTTTCACTGTATATGCCATGCATTTCTGATATAGAATGGTAAATAAACAGACGAAAAAACTATGATTTTTGAAGACAAATAGTTCAAATGTATATGTTTAGTAATAATTAATACAAGTTAGACAAAGTAAGAGATGGGAACGAGTTTTTATCGCGCCGAGAGCTATCTATACGTGAAATATATACCGAAATAGGTGAATATTTAGGACGTTTTACGAACAAATCGTGCAGGTGATTAAAAACTAGCCGGAAAAATGTAGTTGCAGAAGAATATTAATTTCAATACAATTATTAATGTTGTATAACGTAGAATAGGTTTTGTTATTCAGTTTGTCCATATTGTATTGAATTCCATTATGATGCTATTTTTATGCGAGTCATGTTTACTGTTGAATAATGATACTTTACCTTCATTTTCACTGTAGAGCGATTCATTAGTACTGTATATGCGGTGCATTTTCACTGTATGAATCTTATTCATATTTATGCATTAAGTTCTTAATTCAGCCGACTTGCTCAAACAATAATTAAAGTAAGAAAAGGATTTGATAGTGCTGACTTCGAGATGGAAAGTTTGATTGAACACTCCAATAAATTCAATAGAATTAATATTTATTTAAAATATAACACATCGTAGTCATAATATAACAACATTTGGATTTTAAGAGTTGAAAGTGTTTTAAATTAATGACATATATTTTAAAATGCCTGCCCATTTAATAAAATTCATGTTTCTGCAGTAGTCATTATACGCATGTGCAAACAAATTTTATCATTGGATATTCGAGTATGCGTCTATTTACAAAGCAGAAGAATCATGTTATAGACATCAGCATCTTTATTTAAAGTGTAGTTATAATTATCCAATGCAATGACACTTCATCAGTGAATACGTACATCTATCATGTCTATCGAAATAGAATGGAATAAAAAGGGATAAAAAACAACAATACTTTTCTAATATTTTTTTATAAATCACTTCTTGACCAATTTCAATGAGGTAGGGAAGAAATTTTTGATTTTGGGTCTGGTTTTAAATTGACCCACAAGGTCCAAAATAAAACTTGAGGTTATTTGGTAGGCTAAATCCATACATGATTGTGTATATTATTTTTTTTTTAATTTTTGACCCATTTAACAAGTTTGTGGGGTCCAAACTGTCAAGAAATAATTTTTTTGGATTTCAACAACAATTGACTATTTGGGGTACTTTTGCATGCTGAATCTCATCGTGTTTTTAAATTTTGGATTTTGGTATTTTGGATTTTAAGTTATCGAAATGGTCCACATTGAGGTACAAAGGGTCCGATATTCAACATTTTTTTTTATTTCATCAAAAAAGAGTCTAGCTTGAATGTTGTGCACATACTTACCCCAAACTGTTCAGGGTTCGACCTCTGCGGTAGTATCAAGGGTGCAAGGGTGCTCTACAACACGTACATCATGTACGGTACCAATGCAACTTTATCAGTTAACATTTTTGACAGAAAATGTTTGCCCTACACAACTTGACTTGTATTTCACGCTTTGATGACTTTGGATAATTTATATGTCACATGTCGTTTCATTTTTTACAGTAAAAACATTCAAGCAACAATCGAGCTTAAAACTATCTTTCCTTTAGAATATGGATATTGAGGCATTAGCGGAGGCAAGTGAAGATGAATCACAGAAAAAAGAACTAAAGTTGTTCCAAACATTTCAAAACCAGAACTGCGCAGTGGCCGATTCAGAACTTTTTGTAAGGCGGGCCCGATGGCTTACATAAAGGGACGGCTCCATCTCACGCTTCAGTGATTCCCTATATAACCATTTTTTTCCAGTCCCCCTGGATACGCATATGCTGGCCTGGCTTACCATATGAAGAAAGCAATAGGAACTTTTAATCACATCTGCTCGTTTTGTAGTAAAACATTAAAATGCTTCGCTGACCGCAGAGGTCGAACCCTGAACAGTTGGGGCAAATTTGGACTCAATATTAAAGCTTGATACTTTCTGAATTTGGATTATGATCAAATTTAAGACGTTATATAGGTTTCTGACACAAGGTAAATGTGGTCAAAGATCTTACAAATCGTATGCGAAATACTTTCAAAAATTTGAAATTTAAAAAAAAAATTAGAGATATGAACCCGTTTAAACCATCAAACGAAATCCCAGTCTTTCCTTTGTGGTATTATAAATAAACCTTGTAGTACAATTTTAGAGAGAGATCCATCCACTTAAACACAAGATATTGTCTGGAAACTAGAAACATGTTTTTTTCTGCCATTTCTGTTGTCCCTAATTTCTGCATGTTTGGGGCAATTATCCCCGAACCTAATCCCAGTCTTCCCTTTGTGATATTGGTCCTTGTGGTACAATGCCAGAAAGATCCAAAAACTTACACACAAAACTACAAAGTAAACATGATTGTTTGTTGTACCGTTTTGTTCCTTCATTCCTAAAATGTTAGTACCATAACCCCAACAATGAATCATAACCTTCTACTTGTGGTATTGAACACTGTGGTACAATATCAGAGCAATCAAAATTCCTATACAAAACTATATTTATAAGTAGTTATCCTGAATTTAAAAAAAAATGCTTCTTTTATGCCCCTTTTTCGTAAACAGTTGAAAGCATCATTCCCAAATATAACCCAACATTCCTTTGTGGTATTGAACCTTCTTTAAGATTTATGTAGATCCATTCACTAAAATTTAAGTTGTCCAGAAACCAAATGTGTTTTCGGACGACGCAAACGATGACGACATCATAGCAATATACGAACCGAAAAAAATGTGTTCGTATAAAAACAACACTTTGATGGCCATGTCAACAAGCCCTATAAATTTAAGAAATGCGAGAGGTTATTTTTTTACAAACATAATTTGAAACAACATGCACCAAGAAAACAACAAAAAGTATCAGTGTGATTTGTGTAATCAGGAATTTGCAACTTCAAAAGATCTAGAGAATCACAAAGCAGGGAAACATGGCAATGCAGTTCACACATGTCAATACTGTGGGAAAACGTATAAATGGCCAACCAGTTTTTAAAGACATATACAAGTTATAAAAAGAAAGAAATATTAAAGTAATCAAATAAGTTTTTCATTTGTTACAAGTCTAATTATCACATTAATCTACAATGAAAATTCATCGCTTCTTCGAAAATTCTACATCAGAAATGAATGCCATACAGTGATAATTTATCGCATCTATAGTGAAAATGGATCGCTTTTAATAATTTGTATTATTTTGCTTTTATAACACATATTTGAACTTTAATACTGTTATTTTACATTAAAAAGACACATCATAATAAAAATATGTTAACATTTAGTTTCAAATCAATTATTTTGGTATTTTCAAAACGTAAACAAATAAAGTTTTCCCATCATCCTTTATTCAACAATGAACATACTCGCATACAACAGTGAAAATGAACTGACTGGATTCGCACTTTATATACACTGTAGAATATATCGCTGTTAATAGCATCTTGCAAAACAGAATTTATTTTCGAAATAACAGGCTCACAAAAGGAAATTAATACAGTCCCATGAGCATGCCCTTACTGTTGTTGGTTGCTGATCAAAAGAATCTATTAAATCAAGGGTTCCAAATGGTGAAGTTTAAATCCTCCTTTCGTAACTTTTACGGACGCCATCACGGGTTGGTTGACCGTTATGGAATAACCGTTTCACAGATGATATCGGATTTGTTCCTTACGTCGTAAGTAACTACAATCCTCTTCCCTTTCATGAATGTGACTTACCGAATTTGGCTAATTACCGGATTTGTGAGCAACACGACGGGTACCATATGTGGAGCAGGGTCTGCTTATCCTTCCGAAGCACCTGAAATCACCCTAGTTTCTGGTGGGGTTCGTGTTGCTTATTCTTTAGTTTTCTATGTTGTTTCATATGTACTATTGTTAGACTGTTTGTCTTTTTTATTTTTAGCCATGGCGTTGTCAGTTTATTTTAGATTTATGAGTTTGACTGTTCCTTAGGTATCTTTCGTCCCTCTTTTATATGAAATAATGTCATATTGTGATCAAAGCTATTAGTGTCTCGCTGATCTGCTTTTTGTTTTGTTATATTGATAATTGTGATTTAACTTCTATCATTTTATCATTATTGCAGATATTATGTATTTCTTAAACACTTATCATATGTTGCAACAAGGAATAGATATTTGTAGTTTGTTGTAAATGTTATTTTTCTACATTTTTATACTCACGTAACTGGCACCAATGAGCCAACGTTTCAAGTCCATAGATCATGCCTTATATAAATCAAAAAGCAGCAGAATATTATCATTTATTTATTTTTTATGTTTTTAGAATCACGCAAGTTACATATCCTCTTTTTTCTATTTTTTAAGTTTCAAACGTTCATATTCGTCAATTGAAAGTTGTCAAAAAGGTCCTTTTTAAATTGAAACATGACAGTCAATCATTTCATAACTGAAAACCCCAAGAAATATGCTGCCCTCTTTCAAGCAACTATTTATTTATTCGAGCAAATATTTTTAGAACGTTATTATAATATAAACATGTTGCAGTAATATAAGTATATATTAAGTTCTATTCATGCTGCTGTAGCCTGAACTCCAAAATTGAAAAAACGTAATGTTTAGAAGTTTAAATCATAAATGAGTATATGAAGAAAGAAAAACATTTAATCTTCCAGAAAATAAACAAAAACAATTTATCTGTTTTTTTCCGTAGGAATATTTTGTCAAAACTCTTTCATATAATTCTAATGAATTAGCTACAATTCCATTTCCTTGTAAAAAAAATTACGGCATTTACTATTTTAAAATAATTAAAATGTCTTACCTTTTTTAAAACTTCTTTATATTATAATATGTCTTCAATTTCGAATCATAGATTAAAAACAATGCTTTCAAAAAATTATTAGATCGTGACAAAAACAAAACAAAGGTTCAAATGTCTACTCTTTTTATTTGAACCTAAATTCTTGATATGAAATCTGAGACAATTATATAAAGTTTAAACGTTGACGTTTAAAATCAATCTGTCAACAATAGTTTAGTTACGTTTTATGACAGTATTTGAAGTGTGTGCAGTGCAAGTGATTTATATTTATCGCAATAAAATTTCACTCATCGCAATCTTTGAATTGATCAGTTTTTAGAATAGACTATTGTTCACCTATTGTTGTTATTTTTTTCACAATTGGCATCTTTACAAAGGAGTATGATAATCGCTTTTAAACGATAATTGTAAAATTCTTTCATCTTTTCATAATGTTGATAATTTTAACATGAAATTATAGTTTTTTGAGTTTTCAGTCTATCGTAGTCATGTAGATTAAAGAGGTAGAAGAGATATCAATCTGATATTCAAAACTACTTAGTCGTGGAGAAACTTATCAAAACAAAACAAACAACGAAAGAAGTTCAAAAAATACTTCATAGAAGCGAGGCGAAAATATGACATTCAAACTCATTATTCGAAAACATAGAACTGGGAAAAAACCGCTAAAACCTAGTTTATTATATTTAATGTCAGTTGTTTTATTCTTAAAACAAAACATTAAGGAACCAACGCCTTTTCTGAGGCAACTTAAAAATAACGTATTTGTCCGGAATGTTTTGGCGAAATATCATAATCAGCCATAGTTTCAACCAACCTGATAATTTAGCCAACATAACCATTCATTTTATTGTGTATAAAAGAAAGATACCAGAGGGACATTCATTATTCAAACTCATAGATGGGAAGCAAACAGACAACGCCATGGCACAAGGCAACACGACGGGTGCCACATTTCGAGCAAGATCTACTTACCCTTCAGGAGCACCTGAGATCACCCCTTTTTTGTGGGGTTCATCTTGCTTAGTCTTCATTTTTCTATGTTGTATCTTGTGTAATATTATTTACTGGGTTTTTTTCTTTGTTGCGTTGTCAGTATATTTTCTATCTATGATTTTGAATGTCCCTCTGGTATCTTTCGGTGTCTAGCCACATGTAAACTGTATATTATAACATGGCATTTTCCATATTGGCCCTGGTATCAGCCATAGACTTACATATAAAGCAAGATGGCTTGATATAGGTAGATGGCTGATACCAGTGCCAATATGGAAAAGACATGTTATAATCTATTTATCAAATATTTCCAAGCTGGAGAAAAAAGAAACAAAAGAAACACAGGATAAAATTTGAAGATCACGGCCCAGGTCATGTGTAAATTTCCAACAAATCTATGGCCTCATGAATTATTTCTTAAACAACTGCCATATTCATGACTTGGTACAGGCATATTATTATGTAGAAAATGGTTGATTAATTTGGTTGTTTAGCTAGCTAAACCCATCACTTGTACGGCAGTCGCAAATATATCCATTTTATTGGCAACGTCGTGTGAACAAAACAAACTGACATATTAGGTAAAAATGACAAAATAGGGGTACTACAGTCAACATTGTGTTATAACTGTTGGCATTGATATTCACGAATATTGCACAACGTCTTTCTTTGAAATAGTTTCTTGGGTTTTATATCACTTTAGTTTATGACATACTATAAGAGAATTTACATATTTTGCTTTCCACAGATATCATGTCCAATTGCATGTATGCATTTTCTTTTTAGAATTTGTAAAATTTACTTTCATTACACAGTTTTGTCTTTTTTAATAAATAATTATATTGGTAATTCAATTTGGTTTTCAAGAAACAAGTCAAAGCGACTAGGGCGTTTGAAAGCACCTTCTGTTTTAATCCATTTCGTTTTTGTGTTTCTAGAGTCAAGATGGAAGTTTCAATCAGTAAAATTATAAATCCAATTAGGGAAGTGTTCTTAAGATATTGAAGAGACGTATATGGAAATGTGTTTAGGCATAGTTCTAGCTATGGACACAAATAGTGATATAGAGGATACATCTTTTTAACAAGAAGGTAGAAAACGAAAGATTAATATTGCGGAAAGAAATTTAAAGTCTTTACCAACAACGTCTCCAGATAGGGCAGGTCAGCCTACATGCAAACTGTCATGAATTAGGTCATAAAGAACCATCAAACGGTATAGAAAAAGTAGAGAACAAATTTGATGTGATAATAAAGAGAGAAGACTTGAATGCTTGAAGAAAAGATATGGTTGTTATGGTTGTCGATTTTGAACTAATTGGTCCATACATAAGCTCCGGGTGTGAAAAATACCATCTACTGTAAATCAACACTGATAGGAACCTTTGAATAAACATGATCCTCTCCAGATGTGAAGACTAGAAAGACTGTGGACAGAAATAAAACTAACTACAAAAATGTCGAAACATATAGGTAGGGATATAAAAATGTGGATGAAGAAATTGATGACCTTAAAATTGAAATAGCTCAAATATCATATTTATAGCAAACAGCAAGTATAGTAAAGGAAAGTTTAAGGGCTAATACCATGCTGTATTTATGTGCCTGTCCCAAATCAGGAGCCTGTTATTTAGTGGTTGTCGTTTGTTTATGTGTTACATTTATGTTTTTCGTTCATTTTTTGTACATCGATTAGGCCGTGAGTTTACTCGTTTGGGTTGTTTTACGTTGTCTCGTTAGAGCCTTTAGTGCCGATGAAACAACTCTCCACAAGAGACTAAAATGACACAGAAATGAACAATTACAGGTCTTCAACAATGAGCAAACCCCATACTGCCTATCTATTTCAATCAATTTCTTGACAAGTTGAATTGTAATGTTTTATTCTATAGGTAATTTGATGTTGATGACAGAATTATCTCAGTCATTGTCAAGAGTATATTTATTCTCAATTTATGTAGACTATAACCGAAGTTTTAGAAACACTCAAATTTGTTAGGTTATAGAGAAAAATGTGTACAAATGCCAATGAGTCAATGATCCTTAAAATTCATCATAGCAAATAGAAAAAAATGTTACGAAATTAACAAAGGTTTATGGCCTTGTATCTACACAATAAATAAGAATAAGAGGCATTTTAAGTTTCCGAAAAAAATATATATTCTTATTTGGATATGTTTTTTGTAAGGTACAGTTTTTGGGATACTACTTCTTATGTTCCAACGGCCTTGTGTTGTTTTGATTGATATGAACAATAGGAGGACAATATATATAAATGTTTTAAGCGAGGTATTAAGAGGACAGTATCAAACATAATATGATTGTTTTATTTAATCATCATGTGGTCCTAAATGCTCTTCAACTTCGTACGTATTTGGCCTTTTTAATTTTTTTTTGATTCGAGCGTCACTGATGAGTCTTTTGTAGACAAAACGCGCGTCTGACGTCAATACAAAATGTAATCCTTCTATTTATGATAAGTTTATTTGCAGTTTAAAAATGCCATAAAAAAAATATACCTTTCGGAAACACAAAATGAATTTTACTTTCATCTGCTGTATATTCAGAAAGTTTTGTCGGCATTTATTATTGTGATGTTCGAATAATGGAAATAATTGTGATATTAATTGCTGCTATCTGCACAGATAAATTCTGAATTAACAGTATCTGATGGCAAATCAATAAAACTCTTCCAACAGTGACAAGGCCATAACACTTAACCAACTGATCATCACTGTTTTCAGGTTGAATTGCAGGACCTTGATTTAGAATAATACATAAAAAAAACTCTGACACGTTACTGTTCCCACTCGCCTTATAACTATAGCCCCTCTTGCCATGTTATTACTTGTGATCTAAACATAATTCAACATTCAAATCTCCGATTTCGGAAAGGTTAGTTCTCATGGTTTGTAAGTTTAGATAACCACAACACATCAATTGGAACCTTTACTTCAAAATAAATATGGATTCAATTGAGGACTATGCCAGAGCATAGGCTAAACGAGATGAAGGTGAACTACATGCATTGTCAGAATGGGTCAAAACAATCAGGTATCGGATGAAATGTCGTATTCATAAGTTGAAAAACTGTGTGAATGATCGACCAAAGCCCGTTTTCAAAGACAAAGAGGCCGCGAAATGTTTATATTCTCTTAATGATAAGTGTGTTGTTGTTTCTGCTGATAAATCTTTAAAAATTTTGCCTTCGTGTGTAAATCGTATTACTACGAATGTCTGGTAAAAGAATAAGGAATAAATTAGCACTCATGTAATTCCACATACAAAGACAAGGATGAGATCATGGCGAATCATAAGTCCTTTGTCGATTCAATGAACAACAAATCGGAGGACTTACCTTGTTTGTATCGGATACATAAGCTTCAAAAAATTCTGTACAAATAACTGTACATTGCCGGCTCATCTGCATGTTCCACTTAAGAATTGTTCATTAGATTGACTTAAATTCTGTCCGCAGTAAATGAGGGTCTTCAGAAATACTGAAAAACTGTTTACTCGCGTAGTGGTATTAACCATATGTGAATTTTTAAAAATTCTCAAGAACTTCTGGATAATTTTAAATCTCGGTCTTTTTTCTGAAATTGGTTCTGTTACACCATTCGTAAATAAAGCTCAACATGCAGACTTCTTATACGTTCAGGTATTTCACATCCAATATTTTATGGAAATATTCTTTATAAAGCACAAAAATGTCAGTAATCACCTCAGAAGCTAACAAAACCTTTAAATAGACTTATTAAGACGGGATATAGTTACGATACTGTTGTCAGGTCATTAAAGATTGCATATTTTGGCGTTAATATTGATTCACTTATAGGGTCTTTGCATCGGAACTAAACACATTTATTTAAAAATCAGTTGTTGGCATGACACGGGGTATGTTCTTCTCATATATTTCATGATGGTATGATAGTAAACCCCTCACGGGAAGGATTGTGCCTGATATTCATATGATGAAGACATAATTTTTAATCAGTTTAATTGAAGTCTGGAGCTGGCATGTCAGTTAACTGCTAGTAGTCTGATGTTATTTATGTATCATTGTCATTTTGTTTATTTTCTTTGGTTACATCTTCTGACATCAGACTCGGACTTCTCTTGAACTGAATTTTAATGCGCTTATTGTTATGCGTTTACTTTTCTGCATTGGCTAGAGATATAGGGGGAGGGTTGAGATCTCATTAACATGTTTAACCCGCCGCATTTTTGCGCCTGTCCCAAGTCGGGAGCCTCTGGCCTTTGTTAGTCTTGTATTAATTTTAGTTTCTTGTGTACAATTTGGAGTTTAGTATGGCGTTCATTATCACTGAACTAGTATATATATATTTGTTTAGGGTCCAGCTGAATGACGCCTCTGGGTGCGGGAATTACTCGCTACATTGAAGACCTGTTGGTGACCTTCTGCTGGTGTCTTCTCTATGGTCGGGTTGTTGTCTCTTTGACACATACCCCATTTCTATTCTCAATTTTATCTATCAAAACTTTGATTTTTAAACCCTGTATATCACCATTCCCCGTTTGAAATTGAAAAATCGCGTTTGAGATATAATGTATAATGCATGTTATGCTATAAATGTATTACTTGGGATACCAAAGGCATATTTTGTTAATAGTGAACAAAAGTGTAAAACACAGAGGAAGTGATCAGTATGCTGGATTTTTTTTTATCGACAACATATTTGTTGAATTTGGAGGGTAAACTTTTTAAACCAATTGTCGGCATTCCTATGGGAGCGAATTGTGCATCTCTTCATGCAGACCTCTTTTTATTTTGATATGAATCGGAGTTCTTTTAGACACTTGTCAAAAACAAGACGATAAAAGAAGCCAGCTTATTGAATTTCACTTTCAGATATATGGATGATGTTCTTTTCATTTACAATCCGAACTTTTCTTATTGGGTTCCACTAATATATCCCCCAGAGCTAGATATTAACGAAACAACAGACACGGCTTCCTTAGCCTCATTTTTAGCCTTATACCTCGAACTTGACATATACAGTCATCTCAGTAACATAATCGATAACTTAATTTTGTAATTATCAATTTCCCCAACCTAAGTAGCAATATACTAACTTCACATGCTTATGGGATATATATTTTATCAACTCATTCGGTCTTAAAGAGATTACAGCTACTACTCAGACTTTGGAAAACGTCACCAGTGTCTGAGCAGAAAGTTCATGAACCAGGAGTATATCAAAGTTCGTCACGTCCTTTTTCTAAAAAAAAAAATCATTGGAAGGTACCAAGACCTTGTTTTATAAATATTCCGTATAAACTTCACAAATAATACATGATGGTGAAGGTGTTTAGATTCTGCGCACTGACGTTGTTTATCATCTTAATAACATGTTACATTGTTCTTTTTTTGTCTTTCCTAATATTACTTTTACTGTTTGTAGATAGATATAGGAAAATTTCGTATGAGTGCCAATGAGACAACTCTCCATCCAAGTAACAATTATTAAAAGTAAACCATTATAATTCAAGGTACGGCCTTCAACGGAGCCTTGGTTCACACCGAACAACAAGCTATAAAGGGCCCCAAAAACATTCAAACGGGAAAATCAACGGTATAATGGTCTGCTTTTGGTGATATCCATTTGAAGTGGTTCGGTACTTTTGTGTCCCGTTGTTTGTATTATCTTTCATTTTTGCTAGTGTGCTTTGTCCGTGTGACTTTTTGTGTTTCTTTGATACATACGACATTGATGTGTACTTTGAACATCCCGCCATTATGCTTTTGTTGTATTTTTTTTTTTTGCATACTTAGAACGACAAAACTATTTTATATCCCTACCTGTGTGGCGTTTGCGTTCTGACGTCAAACATGTGATTGTCACCAGAGTTGATGTTAATCTAGCAATATTTTAATTAATAAATATTTTAATCCTTGATGGGTTGATTAAACAGACACAAATAACATACAAAAGTAAGTAAGCAATACATTAACGTGGTTGTTAAATGTGATATATGCTTTTTTGTGCTTATTTGTTTAATATTTGTTTGTTTTTTGTTCTGATTGAGATTGTTACATGGTGATGACACCTGTACCCCTATTTTGACAATTTTATGTCTGTTTTGTTCACGAATCGTTGTCAATACAGTTGAATTTGAACCAACTGTCATACAGGTGAGAGGTTCAGCGCTATAAAACCAGGTCCAATCCACCATTTTCTGCATAAGAAAATGTCTGTACCAAGTCCGGAATATGGCAGTTGTTGTCCATTCATTGATGTGTTTCATCTTTTGATTTGCCATTTGACTTTCCATTTTGAATTTTCATCGGAGTTCAGTACTTTTGTGATTTTACTTTTTTCTATGTTTGAACACTTTTTTCTCATTTGTCATGATGAATCATAAGACAAAAGAACAAAGACATGTCCTCAATGTGCCTTCAACAATGTTTATTGTGTGGGAATGAACTGGTTGGGTTGCTGACGAATTGTTTAAACTGGCATCCCTTTATTTGTAATTTCTACAATTTAGTAGCCCTATCTGTAGTTCAGTGAATGTGATGGATTTATTCAACATGTCTCTTCGTCGGCCGAGGAGCCCTGGACATCGTCGCTATAATCCTCCTGATATGCATGATTTTTTTTATAGATTGCCGACAATATCAATAAACCTCTTGGAATTCATCAGATTCGCTCAAAACTGTAATCACTTCCGATTTCTAGACTGAACTTTCTATTGAAAGCGTGTGAAGAATGCCACACTACAGATAGTCGATTTACGAAGTATAAAAACGGTTGCCAAAATCAGCAAACACCCACCGAAACAACATTTGATTCAAAAATGAGGTAATACTTATAGATATTTGGATGATGAAAAACTGGCTCTCAACAATGACGACATCAGTAGGTATACTAAAGAAATTTATCCTCTTGAACTAATATTAACAATGACCATTGTCCTCTCCTCGATTTTGGTATCTATATCATAACGGGAAGCTTAATGCAACAATTATGACAAAAGAGATGATTTCTCATTTCCTATTATTAATTGTCCATTTTTAGATGGTGACGTTCCATTGTCATCATCTAATGGTGTTTATATATCTCAACTTGTACGATCCGCTCGTACATGTAACGACTTATCAGATTTTAGTGAGAGAAATTTATGCATTACTGAAAAAATTATTACACCAGAGTTTTCGTTATCACAAACTAGTCAAAACATAGATATCAAAAAAATTAAGGAAAACATTGAAAGTGAACTCATTGATACATGTAATAGAATTTACCGTAATGTAAAAAAATCACACTAATTCATATCTTATAATCTCTTAATATTTCACGATGTATCTGTGCGCTTCGATCAGTATAGCGGGAAAATATTGTATTCTCGATATGCGAACCGTCGTATTGACCGTGTAAACTACATTATTCTAAATGATGATATGTATCTGTTGTACATTATAACAAAAATCTTGAGTCTAAGTCTAAGATTGTGGTTTAACATCTATGTCGTCGGTTTGCTAAGAACATGACCTATTCCCAAATATGACTGTTTGTCGTGATCTATTCCCAAATATGACTGTTTGTCGAGAGTGAACTTGCCTTTGCTAAACGACGTTTTTCGGGATTTATACATCCAACATTCATGTATTTATTTATGTATCTTTAGTGGGTTTGGTTAGATATGATGTTAAAATATGTCCTTTGTCATCCCGGAGGTTTCACGCCTTGAAATGTGTTGTATATTATTTAATTATGCATTTCCCTGTGTTGAATGATCTTCCGTTTGTTTTTACTGTTTTTAATGTAGAGTTGTCGTGTAAGCGATATTTGTTAACAATGCCATATAAGCAAGATTTTCAGCTAGATCACAATTTATTCTTGAAGTGTCCTCTACCAAGTCAGGAATATGGCAGTTGTTTTCAAAAAATCTGTTTCGATGTTTGTTGGCGTTCGTTTTTGTTGCACTTCAGTGTTCTGTTGTTCCGTTGATCCTCTTATAATTGTTTTCCGCGGTTTTAGTTTGTAACTGGGATTGGGTTTCTCTCAATCGACTTATGACAAAAACACATTTAATACCCAAATAGACTTATTCTCTTTCAATCAACTTTTAAGAAAATCACTGGTTAAGATCTCAGATACAGGAGGTTCCGAACTCCAATCCTTTTATAATTGTGCTTATTTTTTTATTTGTCACATTATATATGAAACAACTGCTCATTAAAATTGAATTTAAAAAAGTCTATTAATATTGATAATTATTTTCTACTTGCTATATATATCTATAAATGTACAATCAATCTGTCGCAAATAGATTATTGTCCATTTCTGATTCTTTAAGAAAAAATTAAAATTGCAACTTGAATTTTATGAGTTTTTGGCCAAATTAGTATAAACAGTCCATTATATGATGACGTCTTCTTTTCTTGTCAACCTTCTATATGTAGTTTTATACCCTCCAATATTGCATAAAAGTGAATTACACATACATTTTAACAAGCAAGTGCGAACATAATTACAAGTAAAGTGAAAAAAAAATTTATTTAAAAGAAGTATGGACATAATTACCAAACATAACTGAATTTAAAAAAAAATGTTTTATATTTGCATACACTTATTAAAAGTACAATGTTCTTCTCCATTAAGAACATATATATATTCTATAGAATAAAGATACATCAATGAATGCATTTAATTATAAATTTGGAGTGTCTATAAATCTAACTGCTGCAGGGCTACAAATACATCTATATTTTTAATGTATACATGTATATGTTAAAGGAATATGTATAATCAGTGATTTTGTAGAGTCCCGTAAATTTTCAGGGATTATGTAGAATCACTGGTCAGTTTATAGATTATACATAATCAATAAAAATTGCAGGAGATTATACATAATCACTAGAAAAATCTCAGGCATTATACATAATAACTGAAATAATGAATTAGTTCTAATTGAGAAAATGAATAAAAGTTAAAAACAAAACGATTAAAAAACATCATTATTAATATAATTTATAAAACGTTAAGCACAAAAAATTAACATGATAACCTCAATACATTAAAATGTTAGGCACAACATATTAAAATGTTACGAACAATATACTTGAATATTAAGCACAATATATTAAGATGTTAAGAACAATATTTCAAAAACAATCATATATTTTTACAAACTAAATTTCAACTTAAAGATAAATCATATTTACCATACTGAAATATCAATTAATTTTGATACTGTCCTTATTCCTTCTATTCTAACAAAGTACAATGCTAAACAAACTACTCCGCTTCATAAATTCAAATTGTTGGATTTAAGTACAGATAATCTGAATCTGACATGATCCGTTATACTTAAGAAAAGGGTAGAAGAAATTGGGAAGATATAGAATTCTGAGGACGGTAAGGAATGGATTACACAAGGTATAGGCCACATAACGTTAGCAGGTATTTAAATAAATCGTTGACAAATCCTATCCCACCACCCGAACTCCATAAATCACAAGGTGTTTTTATTATCCATGCAACCACGCATCCCATTTTGTTATTTTTAAACACCTATGAAACACCGCGTCCAATATTGCATGATAAGACCCATGGCTGATTAGTGAAAGCCTTCAATAATGAGCAAAGATCAATCTGTAAGATTAGCTATAAATGGATTTGACAAGGCAAACTGTTTTCATTGATAAATAAAAACATTTATTTTTACATCCCAACTTCTTTGTTTTTACAGGGATGAGTCGGATCACCCATGCCAAGATCACTTTACCTTGAGTTTCTTTGCATATTTTTTTGTGTTCTGTAAATATTGGCGGAAATATAAATGCGGAAGAAGGTCTCACTTTAACAATTCCTGTAGAAAAAATTTAAATTTCCAGTGTCCATGCGGGGAATTGAACCAAAGACCTTGTGCATATGAACCTATGATTCATTTTCTCTTGATATAATTTCATTTAAATATGCACAAGCGAGTATTTCAACGGGGTGTATTCAATTGCTTGCCTGGCCTCGACAACAGTTTGTTTTATTTCCATATTTTAGCCTTTATTTGCAGTTTTCCACTTCATCTATTAAGTTTGGGGCCCACAAAGTGGGTTTTTTTACATCTCCAATTCAAACTTCTTTTGGACATAAAGTGCAAAGTTAAAAAAATATGTTGTCTGCTTCATTTAATATTTACTTGTCCTTGCAAATATATCGTATAAATTACTATGAGAACAAGATGTAGCTATTTTTGTACAATGCCTTAAACAAAAGGAAAGTAAACATAGACAAAATATAAACACAATATACCTGCAAATTTTCAAAAGAGTAACCTCGATTAAAACAAAAATAAATCTAACAATTTTTAAAGGATTCTAAATGTACAAGATTTTTTTTTAAAGAAACAAAATTTAGATCAGCTTTTAAGTCCCATCAAATTTGTATTTTTCCCATTGTCTTACATCCATGGTCACTTAAGCGGCTTTTGATTGTGTTTTGCATGCATTTTGGAATAACCAGAAAAGCTTTCAAAGTATTTATTTCTTTTTGTAATTATTGGAAAGTCGATTGTATACCAAATTTTGGGCATCAACTATATGGCAATATGTGTAGCAATCATTGTATATCAATTGCAATCATTTTGACAAAGACAAACATTTAAAAAACAACATCAGGTCTGGTACTTATGTTGACGACCTCGGAATATCATATGACTGATTAGATTTAGCAGGAATGTCACAAGAAGTAGAAGTTTCCAAAGGGATGGCGTACGTAACTTGTTTAGTTTCAGTTTGTAGTGAGTTATAAGGGTTGATATAACCATCTCTGTATTCACTGGATTGCTGTTCTGTCTCAAGCGACGAGTTCATGCTACTATTTTCACTATTTTCAAAGCTATTTTGTTCGCTCTGTATAAATGATGTAACATCTAGATGGTTTGGACATGTTTCATTGGTATGACAAATATCTTCCAATACGTTTTCATCAATGTAATCATATGGTCGCTCGCTAATTGGGTATAGCTCTCGTGGAATATTTAATTTAGCTTCTCCCATTTTGGATCGTCTTTTAATGATTTTCAAAACTGTACCCAATAAGAAGAAAAAGACTCCACAAGGGATTCCAATGTACAACAGAAGCGGTATATTTATATCTGAAACAAAAGAATAACATAACATCTTTATCACGGTGTTGATTCTGAATAGAATGTTGTATTTGTTTTCAATGTCAACATTGTTATGACAAAAATAAAAATTAATAAATTTGATTTATAAAAATAAAAATGAAACAGTAGTACAAAGTAATTTCATTGATACAAAGATTTGGTGAGAACTTTACCTGAAGAGTAGTAATAGACAATTGGTTATCACATCATAATTTGTTGTTTATGAAAACCGTTTATTTCATATATTAATGACAATATAACAATTATTGATATAAATGTCAACACCGACGTGCTGACTACTCGGCTCGTGAAACCCCTGGCCACGAAACGTCCACCAACAATGGCTTCGACCCAGTGGTGTAAATAGTTATCAAAGGTACCGGGCTTATTATTCAATATGCCAGACGCGCGTTTCGTGTACATTAGACTCATCAATGACACTCATATCAAAATAGTTATGAAGCCAAAAAAGTACAAAAACGTAAAATCACAAAAATACTGAACTCCGAGGAAAATTCAAAACGGAAAGTCCCTAATCAAATGGCAAAATCAAATGATAAAACACATCAAACGAATGGACAACAACTGTCATATTACTAATTTGGTACAAAGTTGAAGTGCATTGAGGATCCAAATTTCAAAAAGTTGTGCCAAATACGGCTAAGGTAATTTTTGCCTGGGATAAGAAAATCCGTAGTTTTTCGATAAATTCAAATATTTGAAAACAGAAAATTTATCCAAAAAAGGACACATCATTGATATTCATATCAATACCGAAGTGTTGACGACTTGTCTGGTGATACCCTTGTACATAAAACATGTTATTTATATACAATTAAAATTATGTTTTGTTTATCTTAGGCCACACCAATACAATTCCTTGTTCGACGGACCCTTCCGCACCTCTTTTTTTTCAAAACAGAATTTTTTTTTATATTCCCGCTTCCCGAATCCGGAAATGTAATCATGTCCATTTCCCGCACCGTTTTTTTTTTGACATATTATAAAAAGATATCAACATTTGATTTAAATCACAGTCTAACCTGTATATAACTATTTTAAAACTATAAGTAACCCACCACTGTGTGTAAATATCTGAGAAATCAATTTATCCAAAGTTTGAGTGCTCCGATTGATCCGATATAAATGTATAACAGCGGAAATACCTGTACAGAACAAAATCATTGGTTTCTTTCCCCCTCACTTATACTCCCTATCACAAAATGTTTGTTGTTAGAATAAAATACAAAGAACTTCTGAAAAGTTGCATTTAACTGCAATTAAATTGTATTCTGGTGAAACAAAACTATCCATAGCCGCTGCATGTTTATGCACCTGTCCTGATTGATTCAGGGACCTGTCGTTCAGCAGTTGTCGTATGTTGATGTGGTTCATTGGTATTTCCCGTTTGGATATTTTAACGTCCTTGGACTAATAATATATAAATTAGAAGGTTGGTTTTCCTGTCCGAATAGTGTACACTAATAATGTTGGGGTCCCTTATAACTTGCTGTTTGGTCTGGATCAAAGCCCTGTGTAAAAGGCTGTACTTTGACCTGTGTTTGTTATTATCAGGTTTGGAACCCCCCCCCCCCCCCTCCCTCAGACAAGGAGTCATTTTACTGTTGTAGAAAAGAAAAGAAAAATACCAAGGATTTGTATAGTGCTACTATAAAAACCTTTGAAAACTTAGAATTTTTTAATCAAAAAGAGGATAAATACATCATATTTTTAAAAACTTTTCTAAAAGAGGGGTCCACTTATTTTGAATAATATTAAACTGTTAAAGTAAATGTGTTAACATGGTTAAAGTGCAAAAATATTACAAAACTCTTGGACATGTTTTGATCATTTAAAACCAGATAGATATATAGTTCTTGGGGAAAAGTATGATCCCTTTTGTACTAAAAAGTGGGGGCTTTTTTTACAAAGAAATATATTATAAACTTATATTGACCCCTCATAAAAGGGATATTATAACATTTAGTGGTTGTTCCCAACCTGATTATAACTTGGATGGAGAATTGTCTCATTGTCAGTCACACATACATAAACCAGATTTAATTATTCAATTATTTCTTGGTGGACAGGGAAAAATACTTCATAAATTAAAGAAATGTCAAAGAACAAGTGATAAATCAAGTTTTATTATTGTCCAAACCTACTATTTTATGTTTACAAAAAACAATATAATTGCTCGCCTTTACTTTCAAGCTTCGCCTCAAAAATTAGCAAATTAAATATTTTTTTATTAAAATTTTCAAATCGCTCGCTCGCACCAATTTTTGGAGTCCAAAAATCCGTAGAACAAGAAATTAAATTGGTGTGGCCTTAGACATTGATTTAGAATGCGCACTTCTCAAATTACCTGTATCCGTTCTGTTGTCATGTGTGGTGAACTCTTCTGTGATGTTTCCTAATTTGGTACAGTTCTTGCAGAGACATCCAAAAACCAAATCACAACTGCAAATTAAAAGTTTCGCTGTAATCTTTAAATGGTTAATATTTTTGAATGAAAAAAGGGATTTTCTATGTCAAGCAGCAAAGGGTAACACATCTAGAGTATTTGTAAATACATTTTTTTGCTAATTCATGATATTCGATATGCAGCAATGTAATTTTCACTTTAGTCGATGTATTTTAACATACTTGATCTGATATGTATGATTGACTTCTGAGTAATTTTTTTGTAAGAAAGTACACATGTGGTAAGTTTTGAACAATCAAGGGTGTTATTTTTTCAAGAAATGATACTACTTACTATTCATTCCCATGACAATTACATTTAAATGTACATCCTTCTCCATAAAAACTCTCTGGACAATCGCGCTCACAGTTTTTTGAATATTTACCTGGTGGGCATTCTATAATATATAAAATAATTCCACTTTGAGTAATGCCAAAGATAAATGATTCCAACTATCATAGATCAGAAAAGCTGCTCCCATTTTGTCTCTGTTTGAACACTAATTTTTCGAATATTCATCTTTGTCTATCATGAGAATTATGTGGATGATTTGGAAGCTTTGTTCGGATATATTATATATCATGTGTGTCTGTCATTCACAATAAAGCTTTTAAATGAAAATATTTTTTCGGCTTATTCAGATTGAACTATTTCGTAGCCCTTTCCAACTCAATGACAACATGTTTGAGCTAAAGATGTAGTATTTTATGAAGACGAAGCTGTTACACGTAGATGTAAACAAAAAGATACACTTTTTAAAACTTCCTTCTCAAATTTTTGCTTTGCGTTTGGTCCTTTTATTTATTGGCTCTTCGACGATTCCATTACATTATTTTGAGAATGTTAGATAATTTGGTCTTGACATCACTGATCGAAGAGACATTGAATACTGAACATATCATTCTCATTCAAGAACACATTCTTTTACAACTTTAAATTTGAGTTTTACTGCGGTCGTTTTACATGTTTTAATCTTCCTTAATGTACATAACGAGGAATCAGTGTCGGTAAAGAGGAAAATACCGAGTGCAATATTCTAACGAACTAAGTGCGAAGTAAAACACAAAATATTTTTCCTACCTTATCCATTACAAACATTTCACCCAGCATAAGATACAAAAAACTTGGTAAACATTGTTTTTTTTTAAATGTGTTAAATCTTATTTTGATCAGCATTTGTGAAAGCTATGATGTCAACTATTTAATTGAATGTTATAAAACCATGAATTAAGTAATTAACAAAAAGAAATATAGATGTCATAAACTTATGAAAATTTTCATTAATAAATCACAATTATAGAATATATTGTAACAGACTTGAATTTCGATAATATCTTTTTAAGATTTATTACTTATAAAGCTATACAAAAAAATGTAATGAATTTCTGGGTTTTCTTCAACTCTTTCTCTTGTTATCCGTTCGAATATTACGATTATACTGTTGTTTTGAAAAGGAAGTATATAAGCCTAGATGAAAAAGCTGGGTTTTTTTTATTTTCTGCATTTTAAGTATGAAAAAGTACTTTATTGCATATGACATGTGCGTGTCTTCTTGTACTGTTATTTATGAACAACTGCTGATGGCTGTTAGTCAAAACAAGATATAAAAGACATCGCAATTACATAATGTATACATCTAACAATTAAAAAAAATGAAACATACGACTTAACTAAGTGCTTATATCACTACAAACTCCTCAGAGTCTGAATTGACCAGTTTTTGTGCTCGACCAGTAAAATCGAGCACACATTTTACTCGACTAGTCTCGACATTGTCTCGACTGTACTTAACTGTACTTAAGTGTACTCGACGAGGTCTCGACTTTACTTAATTAGTCTGATTCAGTACTTGATGATCTTTGTGTAGTCTGAAATGGTATTGACCAAGGCTCGACCTGTCTCGACCTGTCTTGACTAGTCGCGACCTGTCTCGACTAGTCTCGACTCAGTCTCAACCAGTCTCGACTAGTCTTGACCTTCAAATTTAGTTTTGACTGGTGTAAATCAGCCCATCTAACTAAATTAAATATTGATCTTACAAAATTCAAGCTTATTAGGTAGTTTGATTTATTGCTGTGAAATGAAAGAATTTAATTTTACAATATGTAAAAATAAAAATTATTATATAAAAATTCAGATAGGCATCTTTAATTTTTTTTATAACTTTTTCAAATCAACTTGGATTTTCATCAAACTATGCAGATATCTTACATATATATCAAGCTTACTGAATCCCATTTCATTTAGTTTTTTGTTGTATTGCTGTAAAATTTAAGAATTAAAGTAATTTTGGTAAAAAAAAAGCTAGGATTTGCAATTTCCAACAAAATAGAGATAGTACACTTTAATTTTTTTAATAACTTTTTCAAATCAACTTGGATTTGCATCAAACTATGCAGCAATCTTACATATATATCAAGCTTACTGAATCCCATTTCATTTAGTTTTTTGTTATATTGCTGTAAAATTTAAGAATTAAAGTAATCTTGGTAAAAAAAAGCTGGGATTTGCAATTTGGACAAAATAGAGATAGTACACTTTAATTTGTTTAATAACTTTTTCAAATCAACTTGGATTTTCATCAAACTATGCAGCTATCTTACATATAAACTAAGCTTACTGAATCCCAGGTCATTTTGTTTTTTGTTGTATTGCTGTCAAATTCAAGAATTAAATTAATCTAGGTCAAAAAAGCTAGAATTTGCAGTTCAAACAAAATAGAGATGGTACACTTTAATTTTTTTCATAACTTTTTCAAATCAACTTAGATTTTCATCAAACTCTACAAATATCTTTGCAATATATTGATCTTACTGAATCATAGGTTGTTATTTTGTTTGGTGTATTTCTGTCAAATTTAAGAATTTAATTAACCTAGGTCAAAAAGCTAGGATATTAGAAATATATCTTTTCTCATAATTTGGGAAAAAGTATATATAAAATAGTTATATAATTCCTTTAATGTTTTATTCCTTTTGATATACACTATATAAATATATCAAAAAGGGATGAAACATTAGAAATTATTAAAATAGTTCTTCTGATTGATGGTGATTTATAAAGCAATACCTTCTGCTTGGTGCAAACTTATTAAAAAGATCACATCTACCAGAGAGTTTTAAAATTCTAAATAACATTTATTCAAACTTGCAACATCCTGTTAAATCTAAATCACAGGGCTTTTAATTCACTAGATAAGTAATACACGAGTTTAAGAAAAGTAGGGCTTTCTTTTTACCTGTAAAACTCACGTGTACTGATGTAATTAAATCATGTATAGTGCCATGTCATTAAATTTGACAAAAAAATATTTTAAAACTTCATAACAACCTGGGATTTAGTAAGATCACCAAGGTAGCTATATAGTTTTAATAAAATCCAAATTGATTTGAAAAAGATATTAAAAAAATTAAAGTGTACTATCTCTAATTTGTTTGAACTGCAAATTCTAGCTTTTTTGACCTAGATTAATTTAATTCTTAAATTTGACAGCAATACAACAAAAACCAAAATAACCTGGGATTCAGTCAGCTTGATATATATGTAAGATAGCTGCATAGTTTGATGAAAATCCAAGTTGATTTGAAAAAGTTATTAAACAAATTAAAGTGTACTATCTCTATTTTGTCCGAATTGCATATCCAGCTTTTTTTACCAAGATTACTTTATTTTTAAATTTTACAGCAATACAACAAAAAACTAAATGAAATAGAATTCAGTAAGCTTGATATATATGTAATATAGCTGCATAGTTTGATGCAAATCCAAGTTGATTTGAAAAAGTTATAAAAAAAATTAAAGTGTACTATCTCTATTTTGTCGGAAATTGCAAATCCTAGCTTTTTTTTACCAAGATTACTTTAATTCTTAAATTTTACAGCAATACAACAAAAAACTAAATGAAATGGGATTCAGTAAGCTTGATATATATGTAAGATAGCTGCATAGTTTGATGAAAATCCAAGTTGATTTGAAAAAGTTATTAAACAAATTAAAGTGTACTATCTCTATTTTGTCCGAATTGCAAATCCTAGCTTTTTTAACCAAGATTACTTAAATTCTTAAATTTTACAGCAATACAACAAAAAACTAAATGAAATGGGATTCAGTAAGCTTGATATATATGTAAGATAGCTGCATAGTTTGATGAAAATCCAAGTTGATTTGAAAAGTTATTAAACAAATTAAAGTGTACTATCTCTATTTTGTCCGAATTGCAAATCCCAGCTTTTTTTACCAAGATTACTTTATTTTTAAATTTTACAGCAATATAACAAAAAACTAAATGAAATGGGATTCAGTAAGCTTGATATATATGTAACATAGCTGCATAGTTTGATGCAGATCTAAGTTGATTTGAAAAAGTTATAAAAAAAATTAAAGTGTACTATCTCTATTTTGTCGGAAATTGCAAATCCTAGCTTTTTTTTACCAAGATTACTTTAATTCTTAAATTTTACAGCAATACAACAAAAAACTAAATGAAATGGGATTCAGTAAGCTTGATATATATGTAAGATAGCTGCATAGTTTGATGAAAATCCAAGTTGATTTGAAAAAGTTACTAAAAAAATTAAAGTGTACTATCTCTATTTTGTCCGAATTGCAAATCCTAGCTTTTTTAACCAAGATTACTTAAATTCTTAAATTTTACAGCAATACAACAAAAAACTAAATGAAATGGGATTCAGTAAGCTTGATATATATGTAAGATAGCTGCATAGTTTGATGAAAATCCAAGTTGATTTGAAAAAGTTATTAAACAAATTAAAGTGTACTATCTCTATTTTGTCCGAATTGCAAATCCCAGCTTTTTTTACCAAGATTACTTTAATTCTTAAATTTTACAGCAATATAACAAAAAACTAAATGAAATGGGATTCAGAAAGCTTGATATATATGTAAGATAGCTGCATAGTTTGATGCAAATCCAAGTTGATTTGAAAAAGTTATTAAACAAATTAAAGTGTACTACATGTATCTCTATTTTGTCCGAATTGCAAATCCCAGCTTTTTTTACCAAGATTACTTTATTTTTAAATTTTACAGCATTATAACAAAAAACTAAATGAAATGGGATTCAGTAAGCTTGATATATATGTAAGATAGCTGCATAGTTTGATGCAAATCCAAGTTGATTTGAAAAAGTTATTAAACAAATTAAAGTGTACTATCTCTATTTTGTCCGATTTGCAAATCCTAGCTTTTTTTACCAAGATTACTTTAATTCTTAAATTTTACAGCAATACAACAAAAAACTAAATGAAATGTGATTCAGTAAGCTTGATATATATGTAAGATATCTGCATAGTTTGATGAAAATCCAAGTTGATTTGAAAAAGTTATAAAAAAAATTAAAGATGCCTATCTGAATTTTTATATAATAATTTTTATTTTTACATATTGTAAAATTAAATTCTTTCATTTCACAGCAATAAATCAAACTACCTAATAAGCTTGAATTTTGTAAGATCAATATTTAATTTAGTTAGATGGGCTGATTTACACCAGTCAAAATTAAATTTGAAGGTCAAGACTAGTCGAGACAGGTCGAGACTGGTTGAAACTGAGTCGAGACTAGTCGAGACAGGTCGAGACTAGTCAAGACAGGTCGAGACAGGTCGAGCCTTGGTCAAGACCATTTCAGACTATACAAAGATCATCAAGTACTGAATCAGACTAATTAAGTAAAGTCGAGACCTAGTCGAGTACACTTAAGTACAGTTAAGTACAGTCGAGACAATGTCGAGACTAGTCGAGTAAAATGTGTGCTCGATTTTACTGGTCGAGCACAAAAACTGGTCAATTCAGACTCTGAGGAGTTTGTAGTGTATGTTAATGCATACACCAAACAACGTTAAGCCTGTTGTCTTTGGTAAGATTTCTGATACCTCGATATTTTGACAAATAAAGTAACAAACGATTTAGTAATGTTGATTTACTATTTCCTTTACATAGACGAGTATATTTCACTAATATTTCATTTACAAATGTACAACAATTTCAATATAATTTGATGACCTATTTCCGTCATTGGCCTCGATTATTACCAATTAAATACGTAAGTTAAATATGTCAATGATACATGTACTATTATTATACAATAATCAGACAAAATGATATTCGAGGACGGCATGTGTTGATGGGATAAATGGTTCTTAATTGTTGCGCCGCCTATTTCAGATTGTATTGTATATGCATAAAATAGATGTGTGTGGCTTTATGCAAAACACAAAAGATCATGATGGTTCAGTACTGTCTGTTATCAAGTAATACGTCTATGCCGCTGTCTGTCATTTAAGGTTTTCTTTCTTTTTTTGTATACGATGTTAATCAATGCATATTAAGGTTTCCTCTTTTTAATTGGTTCACGTTTTGTCATATCGGTCCTTGCATAAATTACTATATGGTCAGGTTTTTAGACATGGTTCACGGCAGCTCGGTGACCTATTAATACTCTACATATTTTTTCTTTGGTCTTTATATATTGCTGTCTCTTTATTTCATACCACATCTCATTTGCTTTATATTTAATTGCAGATCCATCTAACAAGACCTTAATTATGCAATTTGTCAATATAGATACATTTATTCATGTCTAGAAAAGAAAAATTATATATGACTTGACGTTTCAAATAGAAACTGAAAAGAAAAGAAAATCGGGATGATTTGTGTCCGACTGTTTTGAAATTCGTTTATCAGAAACGTTCAATCTCACGTCCTGAACTGTTTGACCTTGCTTAGCGAAATTGTAATCTTAATTTAAGCAAAATGTAATAATTTAATGAACATGAATTTCAAATATATCAATATCATGCCAGTACCTTTTTGTGCGACTCACACCCTTTTAAACTGATATCATAAAGCAGCTATTGTATTAATGTGACTTGCGCTAGACTTTTCAATTTCGACGACTCTGATGTGTCTACTTGTGTGTTGAGTTTTGACTTACTTTCACATTTTCTTTGCAAATATCGATAACCTTTACAACATTCTAGCCATGTATTACCATTTGTGCTGTAAAATATCAGTTTCTTTAAGCATAAAGAATTTTAAAAAACCAGTCTATTGAACGGTTAAAAACAAAAAGTCACAGGACAACAAATCAGAAACAGAAAGTCGCTTTAGTTTTGTTCAGGTATCTAAATACTCAAATACTTTTCAATTTTTAATCAAGTAAAGAATCATATTGTGGAAGGACGGTCGTACGGTGACCTATTTGTGTTATTTGGTCTTTTATGGAAGGTCGTATCATTCGGAATTATACTACGTCTTCTAATTTAATATTTGCTTCGAAAGAAGGATTCTAATCAATAATCAATAAATTCAAAAGATATAGTAGACCATCCAATGCAATAACTGTCTACCATATTCAAATAGCGTAAATGTTGGCAACTCTAGGGCTTCGACAATGAACACTATTACATAAAGTCAGTTAACTTAAGGTACTTTTTGTACTCTATTTCATCATAGTTTATGGTAAAAAGTAACATTATTTAGATATTGGAAATAAATATATTACATGTATTTCTTATGTTATGAAATTGAGAATGGAAAGTGGGAATGTGTCAAAGAGACAACAACCCGACCATAGAACAGACAACAGCAGATAGTCACTGATAGGTCTTCGATGCAGCGAGAAACTCCCGCATCCGGAGGCGTCCTTCATCTGATCCCTTAACAAATATCTATACTAGTTCAGTGATTATTGACGTCATACTAAACTCTGAATTATACACAATAAACAAAATTTCAAAATTATACAATACTAACAAAGACCAGAGGCTCCTGACTTGGGACAGGCGAAAAAATGTGGCGGGGTTAAACATGTTTTTTGATATCTCAACCCTCCCCTTCTACCTCTAGCCAATATAGAAAAGTAAACGCATAACAATATGCACAGTAAGATTCAGTTCAAGAGAAGTCCGAGTCCGATGTCAAAAGAGGTATCAAAGAAAATAAACAAAATGACAATAATAAATTGATAAATAACAACAGACTACTGACATGCCAGCTTCAGACCTCAATTAATGTTGACATTCTTGAGTATTGAATTCGGATAAGGGTGACACATTCAAACGTAAGATAACAAAAACATCCATTTCAAAAATTCGCAATGGAAAGTCCCTAATCAAATAGCTCAATTAAAAGCTGAAATGAATAAAAATCGACATATACATAACTTGGTACATGCATTTACTTATGTAGAAAACGTGTTCTTCTCATACATTTTCGTTTTGAAACTTTTATAGATTTATGTCATTTAAATTATATTTGAAGAATATTTTTGAGAAATTGAGCCGTTAAACTAAGCTTAGTCAAAGGAAATAAATACATCACCCTCGAAAAAAAAAATTAATTTTAAAAACAATAATCACTACAAGATTAAAATTGTGTACATATTTTTTTTTCAAAGGCCTTCGGAGTTATAAATATTGGACGCGTATAGTTAACTTACGTTTTGTAGCAAACACCAACTTCATTCGGCTCTAAGCAACAAATAATTATTATCAAACTATGGAGACTGATTAGAAACATGTATGGAGCCATATTCTATGGATATATTTGTTCATTGAAACCATCATACTTCCCTTTAAAACAATGAACAATATAATTAGGAAACCCCAATTGAAATATCAACGGTAATTGGCTCCACTTTTGGTTTTGAAATTGTCGAACATATCCTGAAAATGGTATTTATGTTGAAACGCAATGTAACCAATAAATTGTTTTAAAAAAAAATAGACGCGGTCATTTTTTTTAATAGGATTCAATTACAAAACTAGTATTCCTAATTCTTTTTCGAATTGAAGAGGTCGGACAAACGTGTATTTTTTTCAAATATAAAAACTCCATTTACAGTTCTTGTGTTTACTCTAATATATATTTTTTTTTATGTTACGTTGTTCCGATATATACCTCGGATTTTAGCGGTATGTATACTTGTCATTTTATTCTTCATCTCTTTTTTTTAATTATCTTTTCTGTTTTGATTTCCATAGTTCTCTACGATATGTTGATTAAAACATTATATTGTTGTTAACTAGTGCATTGTATAGTGCACGGAATTTCAAAAAAAAACGAGAAATAGTGTGCAATCATATTGAGATACTTTCAAATAAAATTCCATCCTTCAGCTTCCTCACGACTCAGTTCGTTGCTGTACATTTGAATGTAATATTATTACACAGGAGAAATGACCAAGGGAAATAAATCACGTAGTTTTCCCTCATAACAACATGAACAAGGATAGAAATTGTTTATGTTCAGTATAAGGAATGCCTTAGTTAAGAATGCTTATATTTTACAATATGTTTTTCTAATTTTTTACGACAAATTTGGTTTTAAGTAGATTCACAAAAATACTGATCTCCGAGGAAAATTCAAAAAGGAAAAACCATAATCAAATATCAAAATCAAAATCTCAAGCACATCAAACAAAGGGATAACAACTACTTTGAAAAAACCTACTGGTCATCTAAGGCAAAGCCCTCCTTACACATCATGATAAAACGCTGAGATAAAATTTCTTCGTGTCACATAATTTCATGAAAGAACAGAGTTGTTTGGCTTCAGAATTAATAGGATATACTTCTGGTACCTCCCTCATCTGAATCCGCTTCCATTTTGGAGTGAAATTATCGTTAGTATGACGTCAATCTTTCGTTTCGTCAACCTGAATTAAAAAAAGGTTTACCATGAAATGCAAACACTTCATAGTCCATTGGAAACCCTATGGTTTGGTTTAAATATATATTAATTTGGTAATTTACTTTAAACATAATTTTAGTCTCATAGTTTCAAATAAGTTTTTATATGGAAGCGATAAAAGTGCAGTGATCGATTTTAGAGTGTACAAAAGTATACTTCACAGTCAATAGATTATGTACTATTTTTTGTATATACTAGAACCTCTGTATTGCTTTTATATTGTTGTGTTTTGGTATTCTATCTTAAGTACAAATTAAATAGTGTTTAAGTGTTTATCTTGAATGTCTCGTTAGTGTTGATGTTTGGTTTGATGATTGCGATACTAAAAGGTGGTTTATTTATTTTTTGGTTTCAACAGTTATATGGATTTTTATATGTAATCTGATGAAGAAATCTGGTCAATGCGAAAAATGGTCCACATTGGATAGTACAATGTATGAAGGTTTGTAACGAAAACAATTTAAATCTAATACACCGATGTTGATGAAATCTTTGGCAATTTTTACCCTTCCTTATTCACAATAAATCTTAAAGTGTTGGGAGCTTGACATCTAGCATATATCTATCTGTAGGTTCTTCAAGACCGTATGCTGACTTCGAGATATCTTTTGAGTCGTTTGGTCAATGACATGTGGATATTTCTGTACTTCAAAATTAACAATTAACTGATAAATAATATTACACCTTGCTGTCAGAATTTGTGATTGCAATACAACATTTTATACCAAAACCTTAGACACAAGTATAGAACTACTTATTTTGATTATGGACTTTCCGTTTTGAATTTTCCTCGGAGTTCAGTATTTTTGTGATTTTACACTTCTTTTTTTAAATAAGTTTGTTGGAAAATTAAACAAATTCGAATACTATGCTGCTTATGGGGCTGTAGTATGAATCTATAGTCGTAGCCGATATCAGAATGAAGGAATGAATTATTTCATGTTGAAGGCCTTACGGTGATGAATAGTTGCTTTATGCTTGATAAGTTGTGGATTTAATTCACACTCATATCAAAGAATATTGTAGCCCATAATAATATTAAACCAATAGAGAAGAAAAGTGGGCTTTTGATATTCTTTATCTTTGTAGCTTATGTTGGAAAAGACGAGGGTGCAAAAGTCCTTGAAATATGTTAGTAATGTTTAGAATAAATAAATGGTATCAAATGATAAACCATATATTTTGCAGTCATAATAATCGAATTTATTTCAGAATATGGCAATTTTCTTTCGAAAGGATCATGGGAAACATAAGAAAAAGAAAACTCATCAAAAGAAAATACAAAACAGAAAGTACCTTAACAAATGGCAAAATAAAAGCTCAAACACATCAAACGAATATAACCAACTGTCATATTTCTAATTCGGTACAGGCATTTCCTTACGTAGAAATGGTGGATTAAACCTAGTTTTATAGCTAACCAAACATCTCACTGGTTTCTTTACTGACAATAGAAAGCTGTCCGGTTGTACAGAGTCAACCTACCGTTAGTATATATATATTCAATCAATAAAAAATGTTAGTATCGTATATAAAGTTTTAACCTCTCCTACTTCAACTACGTTTTCACATAATTCAGGAATTAAAAATGTTCAAATGTCATGCACACCAAATTCCTTACTGGTGAAGAACGCGCTTAGATGTAAACACAAGGTATCTGATAAAATTATTCTAAAATACGATAATTTTTAACTTTATAACAGTGTAATTATAACTTTTATCATTTTTTTATTTCTTAATTTATTCAGAACAACTATTAACTCAACTGTAATAAAACTTCTGGGTCAGAATACTCAGACGGCTTGTCTATAACCCGATTGAAATAATTCTCTATGGCTAAAGGAATAAATCTGCCATTACAGCCATGATGTGATGGAGTAAACTCTGCAAAGGCGTAATTGTTATCAAAGACAAAGAAATCCATACGCATCATGATGAATGGCTAAGATAAAATTTCTGCGTGTCACAACATTTCTTGGAAGCACGGAGGCTGTTTGGCTAAAGAGTTAATGGGATACATTCCTGGTACTTCTCTGATTGGAATCCGCTTCCATTTGGGTGTGAAATAATCGTGAGTATGGCGTCCATCTTTCGTTTCGTCAACTTGAATGAAATAGGGTTTACCATGGAATGTGAAAACTCTGAAGTCCATAGTAGTCCCGTTAGAGCCTAGATACTCCTCAAACATAAATTTAGGTAGTATATACTGGGAATACTTTTGATGTTGATGATTAAACACACTTTTTAACTGCCGATCACATATCTTCTGTAAACACTGTACGATATATATTCCGCCACACGATGGACAATTGTTGTAGTAAGCTGATGAACATCTGGTTACTTTATTTCCTTCGATAATTGCTAATCCACCCGACATATGGTTCGGTTTAAGTATATATTTGTTTGGTAATTTGCTTAAAATATCTTGTGATATATCCTTTGACTTTGTGACCATCGCATACTCGACCGCAGTTTTAAGATCTGGTGTTAATCTTTGTACATACAATCTTGCCCAGTGCTTGTAAGCATACTTAGTATATGTTGAATTACTTAATTGATGATCCGCACACCGGTGATGGACACCAACGTTATAAATATGAAGTATGCAAACGACTAAGCTACACAGAATAGTAAATACGACAAACCATATTATTGGCTTTGTTGTACATTGAAATCTTCGTGCATTGTGCATAATTAGCAACATGATTATCTGAAAAAAAACGTTTCATTACAAAAATCAGGAGATGTTAGCCACAGTGATTTTTTCACAGAAAGCTGAATCGTGAGAAATATACAACATTCAATTGAATAAAGAAACAAATTTCTCGGAAAATAATGGAGAAAGTCCCTAAATTAAGATACAAATATCTTGCTTTATGAAAAAAGAAATCGAACTTTGAAAAACAGTTATGATTTTAACAAAAACTTCCATTTTTAACAAAATCAGCATTCATCTCTATGGCATTTGTTATGTTTAGTGCAAAGAATATTGTTCCTAAAATTAGTTGCCTACCTGATGTATCTGGTAATTCCAAAAGGTACAAAGTAACAATTCAGAGCATATATTTTACAAATATACAACTGACCATTACACGTGTAATATGAAAACGTGTATACAAAGTTACTTGATATAACACGATTTATGTTAATTCTAATATGATGAATTTACATACAAATTACTAGTATTGAAATTTTAATGGAACTGAAATTGATTTGTTCAATCAAATTTATACTGATACGGTTTTGATAAACGCTTCAATATTATCTATAAAAGCGATTTGCACAGCTGCAAATGACAAAGTCCCAAAAGGGTAAAGGGTAAAGGTTACTATCGTCGATCTTATGCAAATGTATTTTTTACAAAGTAAATACCACTAAATGTTAAAATAATATTAGATAAGGTTGAAAATTTAGATGTTTTCAGTTCCGCGTTACATCCGTGTACATTCATGGTTTTCAAATAATCAGCTTTGGGCGTTTCTAATAAAGGTATATCCGTAAAGCGCTTCGATTCTAGTATTTATAAATTGTTGTTTTCATTTTTTTTTTCAGGTGTATTTTACATTAATTGAGACTAGTTTGTGCAATGTGAAGTCAAGGATGTTCAAAAAATGATAAATATAACAAATAAAGATATGTAGAATGTTGATAATGATTCACGGTTGATGGGAGCAACTACTTTGCAAAATTCACTGCATACAGTTAAACATTGAATAAAACCTATACCTGATAGTTCCTAATCCTTGTCGCACTTTGGCTATATTGTTTGTATTTATTTGTTTTTAACTTCTCTATTTTTTTAAAATAAATTTAAGAATTTCTAAATTATTTTGGTCGAGCATTCCTGAAGAGAGTTTTATTGTCAAAATACGCTTTGGTACAGTACAATTGGAACCATAAAAAATATTGTTGAGCTGAAAATAACACAGTTACATGTGTATGTCTTGCAAATACAAACATGTAAGCATATTTTTAATTTTGATTCTACACAATATGTCATAGGGCAAATATAGGACCTTATGGGTATTATTGGTGTTGATAAAGTATTGCAGGGTAACCGTAAATGACATGGATACTCAATGACACTCATACATGTTAGCCAAAACAGAAATTCACTAATGAACAAGCGAAAAATGGTATGGTATTGTCAGCTGAAATCAACCCCGAATTCCCAAAAACCAAAGAAAAGAGAAGGTATTATTAGAGCCTCTATTTTGCATATTGTTAATTAGTTTAAGTCTTTGGAAATAATGCTTTTTTTATTGATAAATGATTTCATTTTTTAATTGGAAACTTTACAGCAGAAAAAGAAAACAACAAAAATATCGAAATCAAAGGATTCCTGACTTGGTACATGTTTTCTCTTATGTAGAAAATTGAGAATTTATAGCTATAAATGTTATTTGTGATGTCATGTTAATGTTATAAACTTTCGAAATTGATTTACTTAAAAATTGACAACACAAACTAAAATTTTTGTTAATTACATTTGAAGCAAAATATCTGTTTCGGTTAAGCTCTTTCCCGCATATGAATATTGATAACATAAACTCAAAATTATGCTACTTTGGTAGTAGATGACTTTTGTATGAAACGTACAAAATTTTAATATCTAATGAAACTGAGACGTTACGCACGTTATTTCATCAATACCGTGAAATCAACTAGCCCACGTCAGAGATTTGACCATTGGACAAACTTGCACGACATTGGATGTTTTTTTTTTAAAACGAAGAATGTACTACTGTGTAAACTATTTATAAGCCAATAAATAGTGGAAACTCTTGTATCACAGACAGATAATAATCATTACACATCACATGGAGTTAGTGTAAAGACGTCATTAATAGTCTTATAGTAGTTATTAAAGGTACCAAAATTATAATTTAGTACGCCAGACGCGCGTTTCGTCTACATAAGACTCATCAGTGACGTTCAGATCAAAATAGTTAAAAAGCCAAACAAGCACAAAGTTGAAGAGCATTGAGGACCCGAAATTCCATATGATTGTGCCAAATACGGACGAGGTAATCTATTCCTGGGATAAGAAAATCCTTAGTTTTCGAAAAATTCAAAGTTTTGTAACAGGAAATATTATGTATCTATAAAATGAAATTACACAATATCATACTTGTTCAGATTTAGTGTTACAACATTTGGATTTGCTTAATTGATTGTTGATTGTTAAACGTCCAATGTGAAAGAGTAATTGCATGTTCACATCCATAACAAATCAATAATTGATAAAGAAAAAAGCAGGTTATGTAGGCAAGGGTCTATATGGATGCTACCGTTATTTATCAATTATTAATTTAGTCCTGGTATCTATGATGAGTTTATTTATTTAGGTATTTAATGTATTTAAAGACATAAGTAATAAACCGCTTTTCAAAAGTTATCAATTGATTAAGAGCAAACAAATCTTGGTTACAAAATTTAACCAATTGAAACACTTCAACTTTAAGAGAAAAACAAAGGAACAACAGAAACACTGAAGTGCAACAAATACAAACGCAAATGCTACATTTCTAGAAACAGAACTGTTCGATAACAACTGCGGACATAAATTTTGCCTTGCAACAATTCACACTCGTATAGTTAATGCAAGCTCTTTTAACATATAGACATTGTCAAACAAGACATGGATTTAGAGTTCCTGTTAAGACTGGACATACTACGAATTTATGGATCCCACAAAATCAAACGGATGTCCAATTTTGGTTAGGGCTAAGCTTATGAACGGAAGACGGCCAAGGGATTACATTCGTTCCATAACCCAGTCAACAATTGGTGTTGCTATGCGGAATTTCGATGCATTTGTAGCTGCATCGTGTCTAACTAACTGAAGTGCCTATCTAATATCTGGTCATATATCGTAATAAAATGGTAATACGGTCTTAATTATATATTATTATATTGTTTCTGTGATTTCAGATGAGTAATTTGCTCATTCACGATGGACAGTGTCATCATTTAAACATATAATTTAAATTTTAACCTTTGAATTAAGTTTAAATTAAATCCTAACATTTAAATTTAACAATAACATACATTTATTGACAAGTTTCTGCATATTTAAATTTAATGAGTATTTAATGAATTTTATATAAGCTATCAATCAATAGTATATCACAACTCGTTCAACTCCGGGTCGTAGGCCTCTCATTCAATTTAAATGTATACATTTATACCTTTATGAAATTAAAACCACCACTGGAATAGATATATTTTAACATCAAAGGAACGTATGGTACATTAAATATTTCTCAATAGTTTATAGCCATACTCTCTTCCTCCATTTATCGAATTTAATTTGACAATCACTTGTCACCAGATATTAGACTGCATGATTGATATGCAATTTTTGCAACAGGAACTGATTACCTTTCATTAGCAGATGAGTAGTTTTTTTAATTGATTCGTGTTGGTCCTTAGTTATGGTTTTCGGAGATGTTTTCATGTGTAGAATATTGTTCTTACCGATGATTATTGTTACCCTTGCTTCTTCGTCTTCTTTATTTAGCAAAAATAATGCTTGCTCTGCATAAGAGCCTGTTATTCAATAGTTGTCGTTTGTTAATGTGTTATATATTTGTTTTTCATTCATTTTTTTATATTAATTTGGCCGTTAGTTTTCTCGTTTGAATTGTTTACATTGATCTTTCGGGTCCTTTTATAGCTGACTATGCGCTTTGCTCAATGTTGAAGGCTCTACGATGACCTATAGTTGTTAATTTCTGGGTCATTTGGTCTTTTGTGGAGAGTTGTCTCCTTGACAATCATACTACATATTCTTTTTTACATATGTAGGACTCGGTGGTACGACGAGGATGCTAAAGTGCAATGATCGTTCTGAAATTAGATTATTGTGGCCGCAGTGTGATAGTTAAAATATAATTATATAATTGGTACCAATTATACTGCACCAGATGCGCAGTTTGACAATTAATGTCTCTTGTGTACTATAATGAAGCCAAATTTTTTAAAAATCCAAAACTTATTCAAATATTGAAAACATTTTGTCTATATGCTGTGCGATGACCATTTTAAAATCAAGAGAACAACAGTTATTACTATATATTATCATATAGTTATCAGTTTCTCATCACGGGTTAGAAAGTGGTTACTTTATATCAACATTATATTAAATGTACAATTACTTCAACTGTAATATAACTTCCGGGTCAGAATACTCAGACGGGTTGTTTATAACCAAATTGAAATGATTCTCTATAACTGATGGAATGAATCTGCCATTACAGCCATGATGTGATGGAGTGAATTCAGCAAAATAATACTGGTCATTAGAAGCAAAAAAATCCATACGCATCATGATAAATGGCCGAGATAAAATTTCTGCGTGTCGCAACATTTCATGAAAGAATGGAGGCTGTTTAACTAAAGAGTTAATGGGATATATTTCTGGTACCTCCCTCATCTGAATCCGCTTCCATTTTGGCGTGAAAAAGTCGTGAGTATGACGTCCATCCTTTGTTTCGTCAACCTGAATGAAATAGGGTTTACCATGAAATGTGAACACTCTATAGTCCATAGGAACCCCACTAGAGCCTAGATACTCCTCAAACATACATCTAGGTGGAATATATTGGTAGTATTTTTCTTTTCCAGGGTTGAACACAATTTGTAACCATAGATCGCATATCTTCTGCAAGCATTGTAACAAATCTATTCCGTTACACGATGGGCAATTTCTGTAATAGGCTGATGTGCATTTAGTTACTTTATTTGCTTCAATAATTGCTAATCCTCCAGACATATGGTTCGGTTTGAATATATATTTATTTGGTAATTTACTTATAATATCTTGTGATATATCCTTTGCTTTTGTGACAACAGCATACTCGACAGCGGTTTTGAGATCTGGCGTTACACTTTGTACATACAATCTTGCCCAGTGCTTGTCAGCATATTTAGTATAGGTTAAGTTATTTAATTGATGATCCGCACACCAGTGATGGACACAAATAAAGATAATATGTAGTATGCTTATGAATAAGCTACACAGAATCGTAAATACGATAGACCATTTTATTCTTTTTGTTGTACATCTGTGTAGAAATTGCATAATTAGCAATATTTCTGCGTCAAATCATCGGAATATAGCCTTTACAGATTCATTCCTTCCGACGAGCTTCGTTGGATGCATCGTCATCAGCAATGCTCCAACCCAACCACTTGAAAACCAGGGATTTATATCTGAAGGAACTGAAAGAGTTATATGACAAACAGAGACCTGCAAATAAAAATTCAATAAAAACAATAAAACTACTCATGAATTTGTTATTGAATATTATGTACAACTCTCAAACATAATACTCTCAATGAAGTTGTAAATGAAAAACATTCAAGAAAATGACAGATATCAGAGTTGCATGGCTTCATAGTCAATACATTTAGTACTTTGTTTTTATTATTCATGGTCTATAATTTTCAATTCAGCTTTATTATTTTCAATTCGACTTTGATAAGGGAATTCCCGTTTTGAATTTTCCTCGGTGTTAAGTATTTTTATGATTTTGCTTTTTTTACTTTTTTTTTAACTTTGTTGCGGTTTTTTATTTTCTACCATGTATTTTGAATTTTTGAAATACTAAGGCTTTTCTACCTCTGGCATAGATTACCGTATTATTCTTATAAATTTCGAATGCAAGGTGTCAAAAGGGGGCATGATCATTCCTTCCCCTTTCTACTAGCCACAGCGATAATTATTTGACACATGTTTTAATTTGTTTAACCTCTGGTAGGACCTGAATAAATAAGTCGGTAAATTTCGTTTTTGAATATACATCACCCATAGTGTATAGCAATTAGCAGCAGATCAAAATTAACGAGAAAGTTCAGATGAACATAAGAAAAAAAACGCTTTTCTAAACGTAGCATCTGTATGCATACGAGGAACACAAATCCATCAATTGGTCTTGTTTGTAAATAGACTCATCATAGATACCAGGACCAAATTTCGTATATACGCCAGACGCGCGTTTCGTCTACAAAAGACTCATCAGTGATGCTCGAATCCAAAAAAGTTAAATCAATATTTAATCACTTATTTATATATGAGATTATCACATATTGAGTTTTTGCTACAAATTATATTTTACAAAGTAATTTAAAAAGTGTGAAATTATCTCTTCCTGTAAAGCTGTTGTTCATATATATTTTTCTTATCAAGAGCGATGTTAAAATAGTCATTTTATGTCGAATAGGTTTTCGTTGATTGATATGAAAAACTTCAAGTTCTATGAGGTGAAGTGTTCGCTCATTATTGAAAGCCATACGATTACATGTACACTGTAGCTACTCACATACACGTCATTTGAACTCCGTGTCATTGGCACTTTATTTATTTTTATCTATTGATATTGAAAAACATAAACTGAATATCATGAACTGCAGCCAAGCTATTTTCTTTTCTACGTGCTTATTGCAATTGACGTCTCGGACGTGTACAATGTATTGCTCCTGTGGGATTAACATATACTTACACATTTTATAATATTTCAATATGTAAATCACTAGCTTGTCATTATAATTGTTCAGATAATTTAATGGTGAATTTATTTCATCGGGTATTTTTATGAGAAATAAAGTATTTGTTATTCGATAAAATTAGAGAGAGAGTGTTTTGAAAAGATATGTTAAATTAGTTTTACCGGCTTGGTTTTAATATCAAATCACTAGTATATAACCATTCATGATATCTGTTTATACAAGTTTAGATATAGGCTCTAAATAGCAAATGAAGCAATTTATAAATAAAGTAAAAATTATTGTTGACACAATTTATAAATGAAGTGAAAATTATCGTTGACACAATTTTGTTAAAAAGATTCAATATTGCTTTTTTTTTTTGTTTTTTTTGTTTTTTTGCTTTCATTTCACTTACATGTATCTTAAGAAAGATGATATATGGACGTGTTTTACGCCTATTGGCAAAATTAAACGCATATCGGTAGCTTAATAATGTAATGTGAATATTATCCTGAATGTAATGTACCAGAACGTAAAACTTCACCGGATTTTTAACGTGCTATATCCACTGTGTCTAAACCATACCGGCAAAATTTGATCGGACTCGATGGTATCTAACATCCGACACAATGACGGAACATTAAAAAGTAAAAACACAAAAATACTGAACTCCGAGGAAACTTCAAAAAGGAAAATCAAAAATCAAAAGGCAAAATCAAAAGTCCAAACACATCAAACGAATGGATAACAACTGTCATATTCCTGACTTGGTACAGGCATTTTCTAATGTAGAAAATGGTGGATTGAACCTGGTTTTATAGCTAGCTAAACCTCTCACTTGTATGACAGTCGCATCAAATTCCATTACATTGTCAACGATGCATGAACAAAACAAACATACTCAAAGAGTAAAAATGTCAAAAATAGGGGTACAACAGTCAATATTGTGTTATCATCTTAATATCACTACATAAACAACAAATGTAACAAAGTAGCACAAAAAGGCATACATCAAATTTAACATTATCATTTTGCTTTTCTTATACGGCTGAATTTATCTATGTAAAGTCTACCCATAAATGAAAGAAGGTTTTCATTACTGGTGTAAAATTGCGCGTTTGAAATTCGCACAGGTAGACATAAAACTAATTTTGTCGTATGACGGCATACATAAATGCAGACTCACGTAAAGTAGATATAACAAAAAACAGACTTACAGTTAAAATAATAAATAAAATAATGGTGTGGTTCAAAGTATGACGGGACACATAAGTACAGTTTCACGTCAAATACGGCTGAATTTATCTATGTAAAGTCTACCCATAAATGATAGAAGGTTTTCATTACTGGTGTAAAATTGCGCGTTTGAAATTCGCACAGGTAGACATAAAAATAATTTTGTCGTATGACGGCATACATAAATGCAGACTCACGTAAAGTAGATTTAACAAAAACCAGATTTAACAGTAAAAGTAATAATAATAAATAAAATAATGGTGTGGTTCAAAGTATGACGGGATACATAAGTACAGTTTCACGTCAAATGTATATCATAAAAAACAGACTAAACAGAAAAAGTAGTCTTATTGAATAAAATAGTTTAGTCATTCATAGTATGTCAAGATCCTTAAGTAAAAGTAATATCAATAAATGAAATAATTTTGCCGTTCAAAGTATGTGGTTTTACGTAACCACAGATTCACTTCAAATGAATATCTAAAAAAGACATATAAAAGAATACTATAATACGTAATTAAGATGCTAACAAACGTCAGTACGCAAAATCTATACTTCAAGACCATCTTGTATTATTTGTGAAGTTGATACGGAATATTTATCAACAAGTTCCGGGTATCTTCCGATGAACTTTTTAACAAAAAGGACGAGACGTTCTTTGACATACCCCTGGTTCATCAATTTTCTGCTCAGACACTGGTGACGTTTTACAAAGTCTGAATAGGAGCTGCAAGCTCTTGAATACCTAATAAGTTGGGAAATGTATATTCCATATGCAGGTGAAGTTGTTATATTACTACTAAGGTGGGGGAAATTGATAATTTCAAAATTAAAATCGTCTCGTTTGTCATAGATTCTGGTACTGAGATGACTGTGTATGTCAAATTCGAGGTATAAGTCTAAAAATGAGGCAGAGGAAGCCGTGTCTGTGGTCTCTTTAATTTCTAGTTCTGGTGGGTATATTAATGGAATCCAATCAGAAAAGTTCGGATTGTTAATGGAAAGAACATCATCAATATATCTGAAAGTGAAATTAAATAACCTGGCTTCTTTGATCTTCTTGTTTTTGACAAGTGTCTGAAGGAACTCCGATTCATATGAAAATAAGAAGAGGTCGGCAAGGAGAGGCGCACAGTTCGTTCCCATAGGAATGCCGACAATTTGTTGAAAAAGTCTACCTCCAAATTCAACAAATATGTTGTCAATAAGAAACTCCAGCATACTGATCACTTGTTCCTCTGTGTAGTATGTTTTACCCTTTTGTTCCTTATTAACAAAATATGCCTTATGGTATCCCAAAGTGATAAATTTATAGCGTATGCTACTATAGACAGAAGAAAGATAGGTTTCTCCTTATTTTCTAATTTTTTTTTCTGACATCTAAGAATATATATACATATACAACTATTTTCTATTGTGATATGCAATATTTTCTACAACCGTTCTATATTAACGAAGAAATAAGTAAAAATGCATGTCAAAATGACGAATTGAGAGAACTTTGCCTCGAAATTGTTTAATTTCTGGTTAAATTGTTCACATTGTACGGAAAGAAAGGTACGGGAAGATAGATACTGACACGGAGATTGCAAAACTAGTCATTATGATCATCTCAATACTTGTATTTCTGTGTATAGAACGAAAGAAATGGGTCATGTCAAATTAAAATACACCGGTTTCGTCATTGTTGTTTACTACACAATCGCCCGGTTTCGTCTATATATATCACCCGGTTTTTTTATATTTTTTTAAAACCAACAATTTATGAAAAGCAACATTAACACGGATCTGAACATTTTCTTTCGAAAGAATTTAAATATATATTTATTATAAAGTAAACTTGGCGTGTTTAAATTTATTTACATTGGTAATTATAGTAATACATATTTTCCTTATGAAAGGCGTATCCGTTATTTCACTGATCTTCAAACTAATTTTAAATAGAATATAAATACTCAATAGCAAACACTGATATCTAATTATTTTTTTAACATTAACATTATGATATTTTTTATAGGTTTTGAGATACATCGCAATATGTGACCCCCCCTTTTTTTTACAGAAAAAACTAACGCAACTTTAAAATATCACCAAAAAGTATGCAGAAGTTTAGATTCATATAAGAAATGTGTACAGTTTAATGCAATAATTATAAATCGTTTTGAGATATGGCGCGACATGTTAAAAAAAAAACACAGCTCCTGTTTTTCTTACAAAGTCCTGTAACTCAAAAAGATTTAATTTGATTTTCACTAAAAGGTTTACAGATCGTTTGACCATTTCAAGAAATAACTTTGTTAAGTTTCATGAAAACTAGATCAGTTGTTCTCAAGTTACGGTGCGACATTTTTACGCTGAACAGAAGGATAGACGGATAGAATGACTGATAGATGGAGGAACGGACGGATGGAAGGAAGGACAGACGGACGGACGGGCGGATGTATACAATAATACGTCCTCTCAAAATTGTGACGGGAGTGTAAAAACGCAATGAAATGAAAAAAAAACTCTTAATTAAAGGTCAATAAGTTTTATTAGGATATCGGCAAAGTCGATTTATTTGTATATCTTCTTGACTTCCTAAGTCATTTTTGCTATATGACTTATATGTTTGAAAATAATAAATAGAAATTGATAAAAAGAACTTCAAATTCGTCATTTAAGGGCAATGCAATAACTCCTTTAAGAACTAAATTAAATGTGAAAATTTTATAGTAAATGGACAAATGGTAGAGCTCAACATTTTGAAGATAATCATCTGGCCCTTTCGAATTGTCTATATATCTACGGTTGTTTTTAAATAATTGACATCATGCACTTTCCTGTTGGGTCAAGTGAGGTGAAAACAGCAAAGAATTCCAAACAAAAATACACCGTTCTTGAATTAAATAAAAAAATGTGTAACAACTGAAAATTTCAAATTTCACGAACCAGATAACTTGATCGGACATAGCAAACAACTTCACTGGCGGTTTTTTTCAATAAAAAAATAATAAGACATATTATTTATATTTAAGTGTACGCACTGACATGTCACAAATGCTTAAATGATATATGTTCATAATGACAAGTTTTGCAATCTCCGTGTCAGTATCTATCTTCCCGTACCTTTCTTTCCGTATAATGTGAACAATTTAACGAGAAATTAAACAATTTCGAGGCAAGGTTCACTGAATTCGTTATTTTGACGTGCATTTTTACTTATTTCTCCGTTAATATAGAACGGTTGTAGAAAATATTGCATATCACAATAGAAAATAGTTGTTTATGTATATATATTCTTCGATATCATAAAAAAAATAAAAAAATAAGGAGAAACCTATCTTTCTTCTATCTATTAATGTTCCGTCATTGTGCCGGATGTTAGATACCATCGAGTCCGAACAAATTTTGCCGGTGTGGTTTAGACACAGTGATATCACAATCCCATAGTACGTAAGAAAAATTTCACCAAGTTCCAACCTTGTACACGAGTCGAATTTTATTTTATCTTACTCTGAAAGACAATACTTAACGGATAAGCAGTATTTATTAGTCACTAGTTTTACAGTTTACAAAGCATTGAATTTTTCGAAAAACTAAGGATTTTCTTATCCCAGGAATAGATTACCTTAGCCGTAATTGGCACAACTTTTTGGAATTTTGGATCCTCAATGCTCTCCAACTTTGTACTTGTTTGGCTTTATAAATATTTTGATATGAGCGTCACTGATGAGTCTTATGTAGACGAAACGCGCGTCTGGCGTACTAAATTATAATCCTGGTACCTTTGATAACTATTCACTGGCTCGGATGACTTGGTTGATTTGAGACTTGTTCCCATAAAAAAATATATATCTTCGGTGACAAGACTTGTCCTGATGTCAATTATGAACAGGATATGATACTTGAGTACACGATAAAAATAAATATACATATATTTATATAACCGTTTGAGGTATAGGCAAGATGTGCATATTTATCTACATGTCCAACAATGAATTAGTACTACAATTGGATTTCTTAACTTATGTTATATTTTATGCATACGGGCCCAGGTATTCTCAAATATTTAGCAAAGTCATGGTGGTGTCCCTAAAACTTTCAATATTTTAAACTTTACTTCTAAGAATCTATTGTTTTTAAGCATTTGGATAAATGAAAATAACTCATTATGTATTAATGACATCCCGTCGAAGAACTTTATGAAGAACAGTTTGATTTCTTGCAAAAATAATAAAACAGTTTATAACAAACTACGCAACAAACATTAATATAAAATAGTAACGTATAGAACTCACCTGAAAGTAAAACAAACATTATATTAGACACAAATTTCCTAATCCCCGCATACTTTAATAATGATAATAAAAAGATGTGAGAACGCTTGAGTTGGTGGTAAGGTCAATAATAAAAATGTAAACGTTAAAGTGTCATCACTTACCTGATGGCTATATATATGTATGTCCACATCGGATTACAACCTGCAAACAATGTATTCAGTCGAACACCTGTAAGATACTGATTTAATGTGTAATGAAAAGTAAAGTTTACGGATATCTGAACGTGTAATTTATAAAGTATAAAGATGCACATAAATAATTTTAATTTTAATAGGATCTAGTTTTTTTTTTTAAATAACCCGATTTTATGATAAAAGAAAAATAAATACATGTATACTTAATATGATTTCTTGCGGAGCTGAATGACAGTACGAAACGTGTGAATATTTTCGTCAAATGTATATATCGTTGTATTATAATGCAACCTTTAATTTGTTTATCATTAGGTTCATATCATAAAATCGTCCTTTTGAAGTGACTAACATTTGAAATGTCTTTAATTTATATTTTAGATACACAGCATATATTGACATATACTATCAAACTCTTTCGAATAAAAACAATAAGCATTCGTATGAGGTTCTACGTTCAAAAGAAGGAATTTTATTTATTTGAATTGTTAAGTGTTCAAATTCATTGCTATGAGACACAACTAAGCTAAACCAAAACTGACGTGATGGCATGAACACCAAAATGTGCGAGGTCAGGTGTTGAAGAGAGGGGGATGATAACAAAAGGAACATTCAAGTGCCTCGGAAGGGTAGGCAGATCTTGTTTTACATGTGACACTTGTCCTGTTGTTCATGTTAGTACACACTCGTTGAAAAATCGTATTCGGTAGGTCATCTACCGAGAAAAGGGGAGTAGATTATAATTACGACTATTGGAGCATAACCGTTGTCATCATCGATACGGATATTCCATAATGGTCGACCAATTCGTGATTGCGCCATTAAGATAAATGGAGGGTCGATTTAAACTTCACCAAATTGAACTTTTGTTTAAGAGCTTCTTGTTGAGCTCCAACCCTCTATTAGGAAATCTTAATAGTAAATATAAGCCCTGGGATATCGTCACAACTTGGAGATATATACTCCTTAATCAGGCGCCGCTAGATTGTTACTACGTAGAAATAAAAATAATTGAGCAGCTGAAGTTTGCTCTTTTTGTCTCACAGCTCAGTTCTCAGCCGACCATAATTGCCAATTTCTAGATGTAAATCAAGCTATGAGACAGACTTTTTTCCTGTGTATCCTTTATCTCATGTACAATGGGATGTATGATTTCAACACAGTCACATAATTTAAATAATCTAGTGATAGAACATCATCTATATAGCATATTATTAAGTTAAAGGTTGCTGATAACTTTTATCTTATTCCTAAGAATTTCTTGTATAAATAAAACATTTTAAAACACAAGTACAGTTGGTTTTGATGGGAATGCCAATTATGTGTTGAAAAACAAATCGTTCAAATGTAACGAATATATTGTCAGTCAAGAAATCAAGCATCTTGATATTGTCAGTTTTAAGAAAAAATTGTTTGAATCAGAGTGAAGTACGATTAATCCCTCCCTATGACAAGAAACTTGTATCTAAGTAAGCCATTATTTTAAACAAACACTTTCAATTTGTCTTTAAGTTTGGAATGGGGAATACTTGTGTAAAATGTAGAAAAGTCAAATGTGTTAATTCTATATATAGCACAATGAAAAAGTCTTAGATATATGTACTCCAAAACCAATATATACATAAATCTGATTTCATCAATAATATACATAGATCTCACGTCTTTTGTTATTAATCAACAGAACGACTTATGTTATTTAACATTCGACCTGACACGTTTAAGAAGACAAGGTTATGACAGATTTTCTACGATGACTGGAGAGGTACCGACGAGAAGATAATCATAGGTACGTCTATGTTATATGTTCCTTTGAAAATATATAACTAAAGCTGATAAAATGTCTGTTTTAAAAATAACGAATAATTTGTATCGTTGGATTACTGTTTAATAGACGCATCCATATTCTCAATGCAATAACCCCTAAGCCTCAATTTATTCGCCATGAATATCTATTTTTTTTATATATTTATTGAAAACAATATAAAAAAATCTAAAAGATGGACAAAAGTTACTTTTGGGATATTCAAACTCACAGATCGAAAATAAACTGAAAACGCCATGTTTTATATGAAAAACTCAAACAAACAAATAAAAGTTCACCAGTCACAACATAGAAAACTAAAGACAACTGAAGCAACACTAACCTCGTCAAAAACTGGATGTGATCTCAGGTCCTATTGAAGGGTAAACATATCCTGCTCCGAATGTGGCACACTTTGTATTGCTCATGTTATTACAAACCGATCAAATGGTCTTATTTGATAGGTCATATTCGTGAAAGGGGACCTGGATTGTAGTTACAACATAATAAACATATTCAATAACATATTTCGAAACGGTCAGCCAACAGGTGAATTTTACAACACTAGTTCGTCATCTACTGGTGTCCTTATTCTAATCTAGAGCCTCGAGTTTTGTGACAATTATATTATGGGTGAACTATTCAACACTAAACAAGTAACTCTATTTACATTTCAAATAAACTCTCTTTAGAGATGTGAATATGTTAAAAGCATTATTGATTCCAAATGTTTTTTTTATTACGGATGAATACTTTTAAATAAAACATACTAGTGACCTAAACTTGAGGAAAATGTTGGTTTAAATATTACTTGTTTTCAAATTGTTTTTCTTTCTCAAACTTTCATCGAAACGTCAGGTTTCTAATCATTGTTTATCTGACTGCATTATTTCAATCTCACTTAAAAATGGTGGCCGGCATTTTTAGTATGAACGCCGGTACCGATGTCATTCTTCATTTACTTTGTTTTCTAAGTTATCTTTCATTTAAATATCCATTCATTTCCATTTTCGTTCAAATCTTCTCTGATGTTGGGTCTGAAATAAAAACAAAAGTGTAATGTGTATGTTGCAATTATAGTTTCCAAAGATATTTCTTTAATTTGATACATTCTTTTTGATTTTATTTAGGCTTATATTGTAGATCGCAATTCTCCTATGTTAACATGTATATATAATGATATACAGACATGTATAACTAAACATTATCCCTGATAAATTGTCTCACAAAAAAAAACTTTATACGTAGATCAAAGTTGATCCACCTAAAAAGTAAACTAAACAAAAACACTGAACTTCGAAATAAATCTAAACGAAAAGTCACTTAGCAAATGGCAAAATCTGACTAGGTACAGGCATTTTCTTAATTAGAAGATATAAATAAAGAAAACCAGTGATTAATTAATTATATTTACGCGAACAATATAGTTTACATTTCAAATCTCTATCAAACATTGTAGGAATTAACAAAAGTTGTAAAAAAGAGGAACGAAATATTATAAATCCGATGTAGAGACGACCGAATTACAATCAAAATCAAATCGTACTTAATATAAATAAACGAAAGTGGTAATATTCTTAAAATGAGAAAGCCATCCAGCCATAAGAATAACAATGTCAATTTTAACCAAATCAAAAGAAAACTGTAACTCAAAAGTATTGAGTGTTATCGCATTATTGTCTCAAATTTTGAATGAGAAATATACATTCCAAATAGTTCTATCAAATGAATAAAACAAACGATTATCGTATGAATCGAAACATACTGACACATTCATTTTAGCTGAAATTAAGCAACACTAAATATGACTGTTGTGCTCATAAACGTCTACTAACTGTCCTTTATAACCGCGCATGCGTGGATAACTGCTTAGCAATGTTTCAGTCTTTAGTTTTCTATGTTGTGTGTTGTATACTTATGTTTTTTTGTTGGTCTTTATTTTCTGTTAAGCCCTGGCGTTATCAATGAATAAAAGAAGGTGTGGTATGGTTGCTTGTGAGACAAATCTTCACAAAAGACCAAACGACATAGAAATTAATAACTATAGGTCACTGTATGGCCTAATGAGCAATGTCAACTACAGGAGGACCCGAAATGACAAACGTAAAACAACTCAAACGAGAAAACTAACGATCTAATGTATGTTAAAAAAATGAACAGAAAACAAACATGTAACTCAGAAACAAAGTACAACATCTGAAATAATATAGGCACCTGACGTGGGACAGGCACATTCATACAGCATGGGGAGAGGTTATTATCGTTTTTCTTTTGAATGTACATTTGGTATGTTTCGTCTTTATAGAATTTCATCATCCATAAACTTTTAATAAAATGATAAAATTATTACCTCTTCCAGTACTGCTATATATAATATAGCCGGAGGCGATTATACTCTGCAACTTTGTAGATGTATTTCTTCCAACGTAAAATATACACTTCAAGTTGATCATTTTTCTGAACTTTATATAATTCATCAAGAACTAGCTGACTGAAGAAATTATGTTTTCTTCCTACTTTACCAGACATTCTTTGACATGTTTTCTGATTTGTGCGTTTTAGAGTTATACAAGCAGCGGTCATAAGTTTCCCTCGGTAGGTTCCAGTTGTTAGTGATAGCTCTGCTTTTAAAATTCCATCAGTAGGCACAATAAAACTGTTATGCTTGTTTATTTGAAAGGAAGATGAATTTGAGATTTGCTTCCAGGCAAATTTGAACGATTTGGTATCGTTTATCAAACGTTGGAATGTGAGTTTATACATCCCGACGTCGTCGGTGGATTGGTTTGCAGTTATCAACAATACCCCAGTGAGCATGACAAAATAACTCAACGACATGTTAAGGCACTTCATAACAGACTCGGAACACACTGCAAAAGTCATAAAAATATGTTAATACACATTTTTAGTATTTACACGCTATACATATTAAAGAGGTATATCTTGTGTATTTGAGATAATTCCTACATATGAATTGGAAGTAATTTGTGCGTTTTAACTTAACATTGCAGTAGATGAAACAGTGATCAAACAGTAATATGCTTACTTTTGGCTATGAGAATGATTTAGTACTATTTTAACAAATTGGACGAGTTAGACGCATCTAAGCATTGATTTCAGAAACTTAAATGTCGTAGTTATATGTACAACTTACAGATAGAAATATTTAAATAGTTACCATGGTCTACCCCTTAACAGCGAAACAATCACTTTTAGAACTTTGTCTATTTACCAAAATGATGAAAAAGACGATAAACATGATGTGTGCTAATCGGTGTTGAAATGGCTATAATAGGTCGGAAGAGGGATTACAAACCCAGTGATATTGTTGGCTTTTTTTCAAAACTACTTCTACCTTTTTTTTTATTTGGGAAAATATGCGTCATTTTTATCGAATTTGGAAATTTATAATAAACCATGAATATGACTGAAACTTCAATTTTTAGACCCCCTTGCATTTGCCTTTCAGAGGTAAACTCTCATTTGAAATAAGACCCCTTATTGTCAGTGAATATACATAAATACTTTTAAATAGACACTCAAATCTGCACATATAGTCATTTTAGGCATGAAAAATGTTTAAATGAGTGTTTTTCAGTTTGTATTGATGCACAATTACTACTGAGACTGCACTGTTTGGGAAAAAGTTGTCTCGAATATTTTTAAGCCATTTTGTTCAATTCGGATTCTTCTCAAAGGTAAAAACCCTTTATTCTCCAGTTCGTCCTCAGTCAATATACTTCTTTCAGGTAATATATCCTTGTATCGTCCTCATACAACGGCAATAGTTGTATAGTACCGACCTCATACAACGGCTATATTTGTATAGTATTACTTTGGATTTATAATTATTCGTTTCTTACCGATTTTCCTGGATTTTTTTAGTAAATGTTAATCACTAATTTAAACGTTCAATTACACATACATCTTTGTAAGGCTTGTATGGAAACTTTTGAAATACCACGAAATCAAACATACATGAACATGTAAAATAATGGAATCCGAAGTTAAATTTTCTTCGTATTTTAATTCAGTGTGGACGTATTTTTCTATACAAACGTTGTTTAAAATTTGAATTATAATAAAGAAAATCAATATATTTATAGAAAAAATAAAGATGTTTTTATCTTTTGTTGCCATCTTTATTCATTGAATAAGATTTTTTTCACTTGTTTTAGTTTTTTTTTTCATTATGAAACTTAAGATCATTAATTGTTAATTTCGATCAAACCATATCCGTAGTTGTGTACTCAGTAGGTGATACCTGTTGTGACTGTCAATCAGCCGAGGTATCGGCTAAGTGTAGAATTGCAATTAACAGTACCTATGTTACTGCTCCAGGGGAATATTTAGACTTATAATGTCTCTTCGATGAAACTAAAGGCCAAAATAGTTTCAAATGATAAACCTCCACGATTGATGAATTCAAAAATGATCCTAAAATGTAAAATCACAATAATACAAAAACTCCGAGGAAAATTCAAAACCGAAAGTTCCTAGCCAAATGCCAGAATTGTCTTAATACAGGCATTTTCTTAATTAGAAAAAAAGTAAAATCACAAAAATTCTGAACTTAGCGGAAAATCAATACAGAAAGTCCATAATCACATGGCAAAATCAAATAACAAAACACATCTAAAACGAATGGACAAGAACTGTCATATTCCTGACTTAGTACCGGCATTTTCAAATGTAGAAAATGGAGGATTAAACCTGGTTTTATAGCGCTAACCCTTTAACTTTGATAACAGTTTCATCAAATTCCGTTTAATTTACAATGATGCGTTAACTAAACAGACACAATTATAAATAAAATAGTCAAAATATGGGTACGACAGTCATCATCGTGAAACAATTTTAAAAGGAACAATTTAACAGAACACAAAAACATCTATCTACAAATACATTCATTGATTTGTGTGTCTGACGTCAGAAAATTTTATATGTCACACAATTTGTCGTTCAATGTACATACAAACAATTTTAAATTCCACATATTAAGCAGTGTTAGCATACAGTGTTAAAAAATCAAAAGTATGTAAGAATAAATTTCAGAAATAGACCGAGATTTAAATATTCCAAAATTTATATCGAAATTATAAGAATCCACAAATAGCTAATTCCACTACGCGATATATGGTGGTTTTAACCTAATTTAAAAGCCTACTTAACCTACCATGCACTTATATGAAAGTTGCATAAAATTCCATTATATTTACAACGATGTGTGATCAAACAAACAGACATAATTGGTAAAAATGTTTAAAAAAAAATAGGGATATAGCAGTCAATATTGCGTAATAATCTGAATGAATATGAAAACAAACAAATATGTTTAAAAATAATCACAAAAAGACATTTATGTTTACTTGTGTTAATATGTCGTCATTCAGCTGGCCCCTAAACAAAATTGTGTATTATTTTAGTGATAATGGACGTTATACTCCTAAACATATAAAAGAAACTAAAAGTTAAAAATCATAAAATCAGACTAACAAAAACCAGAGGTTCCTGACTTGGAATAGGCGAAAAACTGCGGCGGTGTTTATTTTAAAAGTTTCAAATCATAATTTTCTAAGTCGATTGTTGTTAATATGTCGTCGTTCAGTTTGCCCCTAAACAAAATTGTGTAAACTCCTAAAGATATGAAAAGAGGTTCCTGACTTGGAAGAGGCGAAAAAATGCGGCGGTGTTTATGAAGTTGCAAATCATAATTTTATAAGTCAATTTTGAAGTTTAAAATTTTTAAATTTAAAATAACCAGTGAAAACATTAACTTTACTGAAATGTGTTTCTAGTTTTAACAACATTATATCATGCCAGCCGATTATTGTAGAATCCAAGTGATCAAAAGTAACAGTCATGAAGAAAAAGATAATTTCAAACTCTTACCTGATTAAAATGTGCGTCCTTCCCGATTCAGAACAGAAAATTAAGGGGAAAATCTCTTTTAATGTGTTACGTGGTATATATATTTAGAAAATCTTGTAGTCATTTCATATTTTGTGTGGTCTATTATAAAAAAAGATAAAATAGACCACATATTTTGATTATGAGTATGAGAAAAGAAAATATTGACATTTTAATCATGATTTATGTCATGAATTGGATAATACAACATATAGTCCTAAATTTATTAATTTGACATATAATACGTTTAAAGGACACCGGCCACTTCAAACAATTATTTGTAAAATAAATCGTAATGAGATGTAAACATCGTTAATTTCGTAGATAAGTGTGTAACACATATCGTATGTCTATAAAAACAGGTTGTATCAGCTTGAAATAATCCTTCTCCGGACATTACCGATAATTACCGACATTTAATAAGCATCGTCCCGAATGAGTGCGTGACGTCACTTGTGTTGTTTACATCCGCTAGACCACGAGAATCATACTATTTCCAACTAAAATTAAACAAAGTATACAATGGATTTCGACGGACAGGACAGTGGCGATGAGCCATTTATAACTGCTGTTGATAATATTCAACCGTATCAGTTCGAGCCTGTTGTTCATCTTGAACAAAACGAAGTGAGCATTCAAAACCAATCGGACTCCTCTGAGGAAAATTCTGAAGCTGAATCTAACGCCTCTGACCTGCAAGACAGCCGGATGGATAACTTGGCATAGTATGGTTGATTGTATAATACTGTCTAACATGATTACATACTTCACATTACCAAGCCTCCTTAGATGTAAATGTTTTCGTCCGTTTTTTGTTCTTTATAAAAAAGGGGGGTTGGCATGTATATCATACACATATGCATATAGTATTTTACACTCGTATATAATTTTACACTTCCTAAACTACATACAGAGTCAAATAAGTCATATAAACTATAAGTTTTAATTAAAAAAACTATTCACTTGACACAATAATATTGAATTGATGTTAAAATGCACCATGCTATTCATTTCACATTGATGCATTGTAACTTTTTTTTTATGAATAACTTGACTGTTTTTTACAAATTTACATAATAATGGATCTTACTGAGGATTTATTGTAAAATATTTGCAAGTCAAATCTTCTTGTACATTAAATTTCCCAGGTGTGACTGTAACAACTGCACTGCAATGCCCACTGTGAACGAATGCCTTTGTTGCAAGGAAGTTGGTCCGGTTGCAGAAAAGATGGAAGATGGGGACCTTGTTTGTATAACAGACCATGAGGGGTTCACTGGAAACTGTCTAAATAGACATGTCACTGAGGTCTCTTTGTATGACTTTGTTGAAAGGCAGGGACCAGTAGACGATAATGAACCAATTCATGAGTAAGATTAATTTAATATTGATGATTAAACATAAACATAACTTCACAACTATTATTTTTTAATTACAATTTTAATCAGAAACATAATAAAATAAATGTCAAGACCAAGCTGATGATGAAGTGCAAAAAAGGCTAAATAATAAATCTGGATAAACATACAAAATATACATGTATCATCATAAAAATATGAACTCATCTTGATCACTTTTTTCAGCATACTGATATATGTCATATATCAGTTAAAATAATATCCTTGTTCAAGCTTTGAGTATCACTGTATCACTTTGTAAAAGAAAATGAATAATCTGTTAAATACGCTATTTTTTCAGATTATATAGATATGTTGCGTACAGACGGTTCACTCGTTGGATCTGGCATATACTTGGTAAAAAAAGAAGAAAAGTGATACCAGCATGTACAGTATTAAAAAATTCGTGAGGCTTTCCCGTCTGAGGACTTTACTGGGTTCAAATATGCCAGGCCATGATAATTTGAAAAAAATAATTGTGGTTAAAATCTGGGTAAATTTCATGTTTCCACAAACAGAGCTTTGAAAGATAAAAACACTTGTCTACATGATGTAAATTGTGGTAAATACAATGTAAATGGTGAAGAGTTATATGGAACAATGATCGCATAACATATTTAAACAAATGTACGAGAAATGATGTCAGTTTCTAGCAAAACGACTTCTTCGATGTCTTATTAGCTCCTCCTTATCAAATTGAGGGTTTGATGCTGTTAGTGGAGGAAGTCTCTGGTATACAACATTAAAGTCCTCTAAGGCTTCTTTAATGCTTGACAAGTTATTTCGTCTGTCAAAAGTTCTTTTCAGAAGAGATCCAACATAATCTACAAGACAAATATAAACTATATGTAATAGCTCAGCCTCTAATTTACATAACTAATTAACAGTGCGAATTTATAGATGCAATGACATTACTTGCATGTGCAGTCTGCATTTTTAGAATATTACCTCTTTTAATTCCAATTGTACAAAAAGAGACTCAGAATACTGTTAATAAACCAATATTATTACAAAATAAATGTCTTGCATAGTGCTTTTTATGTTTTATTATTGAACCAGAAAGTTTTATGAAATCTTACCATAGGTCGCTTGAACTTTCTGCGGTTTGACAACACATTGCTCTCCTTTTTTTGCTTTAGGGTACGACTTTCTCATTTCAGGATGCCTGCTTTTGTGACAGCTTGCTGTCTATTTCCATTTTCATTGTAATGCAATGCAGCAATATAAATTCTGGAGAAGAAGAAAAAACATTACAAAATCATTTAACTCATCAAATTTTAAGATAAGGAACCTACTTAACTTTTTAATTTACTGCTTTAAAGTTTAAAATTAGCCACTGATGAGTTTATGTGTACACTATGTGGTGACCATGATTACAGTACAGGTACACACCTTTCATTATTTTGTTTGGTATTGGTTATTTTAACATATTGTACACAATCAATTACCTTGCTTTCATTGCATATTGGAAGAAGTGGGTGTTCTTTGGTGCATACTGGTTCACAAGAGAGTGATACACCTCAAGGCCATATGTCTGGTGCACTGGTGACAGCTTTTTTAAATCGTTTAGCAAATATTTGCTTTCGATTACTTCCAGAACAAGTTTATGAGATCTGGAACCTAGAAATTAAAATTGAATATCATTTATTAAAAAGATAATATGAGCCATTGAAATTTATAGATTCAAAACTGAAATGTCTCACTTGATGCAAACATTTAACCATATATGGCTATAAATGATGAGGCATTTTCTCAAAATAGTTCCTATTTTTTAATTTGTACAAAGCCATGAAACACAACAATTGGCCCTTTTTCATAGAACATGAAAACCATTTGTATTTCAAGATATTTGTTTACCTTGTTTAAGCCAAGCTCTTTGTTCCTCAAGCTCTCCATGGATACATTGCGGAAATACATCAGACTCGTGGACATGTTTATTGATGATGTGGTTGGAAATTGATGTCCATTTGTGTATTTTTTCGTTTTGATCTTCCCCACTTGATGCAGCTACCCAATATGTATGGTTAACAATGCTCTTTATCCATTGTCTTATGTCTCCTGTGTCTTTTATTTGGCTCTGGTTTCCAACTTTTTTTATATTCCTGCAAGTAATGGATTAAAGAAAACATTTTGAAATGTATTTTTTTATCAACAGCCTAAGAGTATTGCGTATTTATAAAACATGATTTTTTTTCTCACAATTTGATAAGATAATACAATTAGCTCTAGTAAAAAGTTGATTGAGTTATACCTTTTGCTATATGCCATACATCGAAATAATGATTTATTTCTGGATGGTTGTCCTTCATGAACTTCTTAATCATAACATGTCTATCTGTGACAAGCGTTGAGACTTCAATATGGTTAGTGTCTATAAGAAGGGACAAACCCCTCTTAAGTCCTTCCAATTCCATATGGGTTGACCCCTTAACTTCATTGGACTGAAAAAAAATAAGCAAACACTGAAATTATTTGTCAACATGATTTATGAAAACAATGTGATTTGGGGGAAATTCATGAAATACTGGCCACTGGACAACAGCAATAAATCTGTAGTATGTGTGTTTAACTATTTACTTCTAAGCATTTATACAGATCTTATTTAAATCTTAAATATACATATAAACAATGAGATTTGGGTAATATTCATGAAATACTTGCCACTGGACAGCAACAATCAATCCGTTTTAAGTAGTATGCATGTTAAACTGTATTTATTTGTAATCATTTTAATACAGATCTAATTTAGACTTATATTGAGAAACCCATCAAGAGTTAAATTAATGCAAACCTGAACAAGCTGAATGTCCAATATTTTATTTGTGTTCAAGTCCATTAGAGTGTAACTGCCATATTTAGCACTATAACCAGGACTGTCACACCTTCCGTCGCCACCAAGTACTACTTGTTTATCTGGACCTGCAATATTAAAAAGTGTAATGCGTGAAGATTATAACACTCTTATTTATATAATTAACAATAAAATTATTCTGTACAGAAAATATATTAACAAGATACCTAATTTGAGAGTGGGAGAAAATGAGGATAGAAATAAACATGTATTCCAGGAAATAAATAAAAAGATACGTAAGTATAATAAAAGAAGTAACACTACGAAGAAATATACATACCTTGCAAGGAAGTTATCAGATCTGCTTGCTGGGAGTCGAATTCATAGATAACTGCACATGATGTGTATGCTGTTTGCAGTCTTCTAATCGAGCGTTCACTAATGCCTTTTAGTTTCATTTGATTAAACAGTCTTACAATCTTGGCTGTATTGTTCCCGCTAAACATTATGGCACTTGCTAGCAAAAGATTTCCCCATGGTAGTCTTTCATGACAGTTTTGGGATTTCCACTTGTACACGTGTCCAAAAGCACATACAGAAGATTCAATAATTGGAACGCATCGACTGTTACACTCTCTGCATACTGATAGTAACTGAAATAGGGCTGTTTCAGAGACCATGTAATATTTTTCTTCAACTGGATCATTACATTCTTCCATTCTGTAATTGCTTGTTTCTTCCTCATCGTCAGATCCATACTCATCGTCTCCATCTTCTTCCTCGGACTCGTCATAAATATAATCCGGATCATTATCATATTCATCTACATCATCTTCATCATCATCAATCTCATCATTGTCATCCAAGTTTTGTTCGGTCGGTACCGGTGCAAGGCTACTGCTTGTAATATTTGCGGTTATCGTGTTTTTCTTTGATGTGGTGAATATACTTGCTGAATCAATATCTGAAGGGTTACACTGAATGCCTTTAGATTTTCTCTTGGGTTTTAACGTTTGGTTTCTTCTTGTTCTCTGTGGAATGGGATCTGTTTGATTTTTCTGTATTTTCATGTTTGTGTAATCGATATTAAAAGATTTTGACTCGAATGTTTTTGGTATAACTGCCGGAATTTCTTCCTCTTCCTGAATCTCCATACTGTCAGGTGCGGGTGGCGATTCAGTTTCAGTGTCAATGGAGTCTACGGACTTATCTAATGAATCATTAAAGGCCTCTTCAAGAACCTATAGGTGAAATTAAATTTTTATTTTAAAATTTGCTTTCATAAATAAACCATACATGAATGTAAAAGAAATCATATATCCTGTAAATTCACCTTTTTTGTCGTTGTATGCGGGAAAGGACCGGGTCGTAGATCTCCAAGCGACTGATTTCATAAAAAAAAAAATGCGAGAAAAATATAAATCCCAGAAGTCCTTGACTTAGATAATTTTTTATTGGATCGTAATATTATGTAAAAGAATGTATACCTTTTCATGTAAATAAGATAAATGCCTTTGACAATTTTTACTAGAACCAAAACGGGAAGAAAGATATACAAATATAATAAATAATAAGTATTGAAACCATACAGATAACCATGAACATATTTTTCACAAAAGTTTCGATGGATAATAAAGAGAATCAATTGTACCTGACGTTTCTGTCTTTTTTCGAAGGCCGACCTAGGCTTTTTAGGAGAAGATGGTCCTTTTTCTGCATCCACAACTACAGGAATGTCGGGCATGGCGTCATCTTTTAAGGCTGCCTTTGTACCCGGATATCCCAATTCTGAAAGTCTTTCAGGGTGTCTGCTATACTGATGGAGGGTAAAATGTTTAGAACAAATTCTGCTGTGCTTAGACGGTGTAAAGTCCTGTCGTTTACAATAGTGAACCCAAACACGATTTCTCTGAGAATCTTTCGGAAAAGTAAACCAATATATATTTTTGTCACATTGAGAATTGCTATTGCAACCGTAAACCGCACAATACGGCATATTTACACTTATATTTACGAAATAAAAAATAATTACTTCTTACTTTTAAATAATTCTACTACGTAAAGATTTGCTTTTACATAAAACTAAAACATGGATGTAATATGAGATATGAATGGAACCCTATACTCATGGCATTTCTGTATTATCGATATAGTATTACCACTGAGAATATACAGCTGGTAACACAAGTGATGTCATAGCCGTGAGCCTCGTTATCATGTCTGAAAATATGCATACAATGGCGATCAAGGCCATCTGTGTATACACTACTGATTATCACATTACATGATAAGAAATACATATTACAACATGAAGATATCAATTTTATTAACTAAGAAGGTTTTATTTTACACATGATTGTTTGAAGTGGCCGGTGTCCTTTAACAGAATGTGCAAAATATACTGGAAATTAAACGGGTTTAAATGAAATATGAATACCTTGTTAACTACACGATTTTCAGAAAATGTATTTTAACATGTAAATACATGTAACGGTTCTTATCATATAAGGGAATTGTAAATGCTTTGTATCATTTTAAAATTTCTACGTGTTGCACGTTTCAGAATCCTTCAGTGCAAGGGATATGTATCCACATATTAATTACACTACACTAACCATGAATATTACTTATTGTCATCATGTTGCATAGACGGATCCAGGGGTTCCGGGGGTTAAATGGGAGCATAAAGTTGGACCCTCCCCTTTAACTCTGGGTTGGGAATCCCCCTTTTTAAAATGGCTGGATCTGCCCCTGCGTTGCATTTTATTTAACGCTTTCAAAAATATCAGAATTTATTTCTAACTTGTAACTAAGTTCAATTTTTATGAAAGAAATAGCTGAGACTCAAGACTTTTTTCATAATGGCCAAAACATGAAAAACAATGTCACGTATGAATTCTTGTAATGCCACAGAAAAAAAAACAAAATGTTAATGATTTCTATTCAAGGGTAAATAATAGAAACGGAAACCCATTCAACGAGTTAAAAGAACAGTTGTTTCACTTTTTGTTTCATCTATTTTTCATTACAATAAATTTGCAAAGTGTTTAGTTTCCAGAGTGTCAAAATGTGCTTCTTGGTATTGTCTTAAAATGTGAGACTGACATACCATACATACCATATATTGATGAATACACTCAATTTTCTGGTGACACAACGGAAGATATTTTTTATAACTCATCACAGATTCTACATTATAGCACAAAGGAGTAGGTCCGGTAAGGGCCGATTTTGGCCTCAAATTTCATGTTCATCTGACTAAAGATTTTAGACTTTTTTAAACACGTAAGTGTCAATTTCAGTTGATTCAATTAGTTTATGTGAAAGATTTTAACTGATTTACTGATTTGAAAAGCTCCGATTCTAGCTTAAATATGAAAAATCTATCAAATATGACAAAAAATGTCACTTTCCAGATGGTTTTTGTCAAAAATTAAAGAGGCTGCATCGGTGTTCATCCTCAACCTTTATAAATGTTATGTATTATCATCAAATACAACTAATATTTCAATATTAAGATTGAACACAAATGCGGCCACTTTCATTTAAGACGGAAACGTCTAAAATTTAACTAAAATGCTGAAAATGTGAAGATTTCAGTTATTTAGCATGACTTAATGATGCTAGTTCGCGATATATGTGCATTGTATTGTCCAAAACAGCCCATATTTTTGTAGCTGAAGCATTCAACTTTCTAAAAAATAGCTAAAAGTTCACATTTTAACAAATTTGTAAAACTGCTATATTTTGAGGCAAAAAAGGAGTCTTACAAAATCTACTTCTTATGGATATATTGACCTACATAAAGGCAGAAATTTACTGCGCCGCGGATTTTTACAGTTCAAGCTGTGGTCACACCTTACCGGATAGCTCGAACGGACGACGAACAGATAAAACAGTTTTCAGTTGACACAATTTGTAAACATTGAGTGTCCGTTGATATACTGATCAAATGAAATGGACGGATAACGAATACTTAACGGAAACTCACTAGATATTCAAACGTACGTTAAACGAAAATGTACTGGACAGAACAGATCTCGACGTACATCCAACGGACGAGTACCGCATAAACAGTAACCTAACAGAAGTGTACCCGATTAAACGGAAGAACAAGGTAAGCGGAAATTAAAAGCGATAATTATAATACAAATCTTTCAGGACTAAGCAATACTCTTGCCCACCATTTCCTTTGTCTTATCCTTCTTCTCCTTTCGACAATTAGTAGGTTTATATTTGCAACATTTAAGTTCCGTCGGACCTGAATAAGAGCTGCTTGATAGTAAAGATATGCTTTTACATGACTATAAACATTCACTACACTCAAGACATCTGACATTTTCTGAGTGACGTAGAAAATTTCAATTGACATTTATCCGTTTAACATTCGGTAGGTATCCGTTATCCTTCCGTTCATGTCCGTTTCTCATCCATTTATCCGTTATACGTCCGGTAGACGTCCGTTGGTGAATTTGTCTACCGGACCTTCAACGGATGTATAACGGAGAAGTAACGGATACAAAACGGAAACGAATCTGACGAGTACCGTACAAAACGGACGCCTAACGGACGCTCACCGGACATTTCATCCGTTGGACGTCCGTTCAAAGTTTTGAACATGCTCAAAATTTTCCACCGGACAGAACGGACGTCGGCGGATAAAACGGACGTTTAACTGAAATAAAACGGATATGGACGGACGTCTAACGTATCAGAAAGAATGTGTTACGGACAGTAACGAATTGAAAAAAGGTGATCTGTTCGGCATCCGTTCGAGATGTCCGTTTATGTGACCGAGGCTTAATGATTAATAAATACGTAGTAGAACGTTGGAATTTGTAATGATCACGATTCACTAGGACTATCATTATGTTTATTGTTACTTGATGCTAATCACGAATTGCTTATCAGGACATATTTTCGAGCCTCAAAAATAAATGAAAGATTGTCGACTATGTTGACAACTAAACAATGCTTATATCGGGGGAAAGTTAAGTAATTCGGAAGGAGTTATCTTAATTTGTGGCTTTCAAAAACAGAAAAAGTCACACCAATGCTATAAAAATAGTGGTTGCTTTTTATATAAAGAAAGCTTGTGTTATATCATTTTTTTCCGACATAATTATTTCATATCATCAGACTTTAAAGCATTTGAAATATTAATAATTATGAGTTTTGTAGTTTGAATTAGAATTTTAAAATATAATTTGAAAATTTTCTAAATTTCCCTTAGATTAAAACGATAGTACGAATTTCAAGTTTTACAATACATTACAATTACACATTTTTTTCTTCAAACTAGCAGATTTTAAACTTGATGGAGCATAAAAGATAACTGATTAATAGTCCCATATAGTCACTGAAAATTCCCAGCGTCATACTATTAAATATCTACACGTATTTGTGTCAACATATAAATGCCTTACAATTGTTTACCAATGGAATTTAGAAATAAATTATAAGATATGACTGTAACATAAAAAAAAATGTGGTGCACACTTTAAATAACACCCTACGAAAGTTATTCAGTGTTCAACACATTTCTGATGTTATTTCATTAAAGACAGAAACAAGTATTATAGTCAATTCATAATTATAAATAAAAATATCCCACATATTTCAATTATGTGCGTGGGAAAAGACATTATTGATGTTTTAATAACGATTAACAAATTTAGATTTTTTGATTAAAGATGATAAGCTTTAATTAATTTAATTGAAATACTATAGGATGTACACAATACACCAGAAAGGACAAGGTTCACTAATGGCACAAAATGGCCTAAAATATCAACTTTATCATAAAACACCACAAAGGTCTCAATTTGGTTCGTAAATGGTTGTATTTCAAAAGTCTAAATGCTAAATATATCAGTTCTTTTCATAAGAGAACATAATATTCTCCAAAGTAAGCCTATATTGGACATTTTGTCAAAATATGATGATTTTGTGCATTTTTTAAACCTCAAAGCTTTAAAAGCATCTTGGCCGCCTCCTACGATCCAAAATGTGTTGTAACCAAAAGATTCCAAATTTGATATAGATTTCATCAATATAAAAACTTTTTGGATCGTAGATGGCGGCCAAGGTTAATTATGCCATATCAATTAAAAATTATGGAAAAAAGTACCAAATAAAGGCAACAGTAGTATACCGCTGTTCAAAACTCATAAATCCATGGACAAAAAACAAAATCGGGATAACAAACTAAAACCGAGGGAAACGCATTAAATATAAGAGGAGAACAACGACATAACACTAAAATGTAACACATATAGACAAAATCCCACGAGAATAACAAATATAACATATATATATAACATCAAAACCAAATACATGAATTTGGGATAGACAAGTACCGTGACACGTCTTATCGCAATGTGAATTTACACTCAAAAATAAGAGAAAACAAACGACACAACGTTATAATGTAATACACACAGAAACGAACTATAATATAACAATGACCATATTCCTGACTTGGTACAGGGCATTTTTAAAGGAAAAAATGGTGGGTTGAACCTGGTTTTGTGGCATGCCAAACCTCGCACTTTTATGGCCATGTGAAATATAACATCAAAATGACAACACAGGACTACAATATAAATAAATTGGAGAACACAATTGACAAAGAATCACACGAACAACAGCCAACAAAAGGCAACAAGTTCAAAATTTTAATACGCCAGAAGTGTATTTTGTCACACAAGACCTATGTGTGACGCACAGATACAAAAGTTTGAAAGCCGAAACGAGTACAAAGTTGAACAGCATCGAGGACCAAAAGATCAAAAAGGTTGTGCAAAAAACGGCAAGGGTTTTCTGTTAAGTTACCAGAAAATCCCTATAATTTAGAGTAATTTATACTTTTGCAAACAGTAAATTTAATAAAATGAATATTCAAAATATGTACATGATAAAGCTGAAGTATTAACTAATTACAGGAAACAACTGAAATACATTTACATAACCAGACATTTGAAACACAAAAGTAGACACATCCGAATACGTTTAAACCTCTACGCCAAGTGACGTCCTATTTGAAACTGAAAAATGACGAAAAAATGACGTCATTTGAATTAGTAAAACAGAGCATCAAAAAATGAAAAATGACGTCACATAAGAATGAATAAGATAGAATTAGGATTAATTTAAGATTATATATTTGAACTAAATACTGATATTGCATTTAATAACAAAGCACATTTTAATTCTTATTAATATAAAACTGAGGTAGCAATTAACTATATTATAAAACTATGTCAGGTTTGTTATGAATCTAACTTCAAACGTAAAATGTCGTACTGATTACTTTGAACGAAATCAAATCTGATAAATGAAGGCGGTGATTAATTTTCTTTACCATAACACATAAATATAATAGAAAAGACGTCAACACATTTGACAAAATCCGATGAGAATTACAAATATAACATTAAACATTTAAACTAAATACATGAATTTGGGATGGATAAGTACCGTACCACGTCTTATAGTAATGCGAGTTCACACTCGGCAAAACAGTCACAATCGGGAATAAGTCACGTTTGGTAATTAAAAGATTAGACGACATTATGACAAAACACAATCTACTATGTGGTAAAAATGTCCTTAGCTAGTTTGGTCAACGAAACATCGTATGGATCCACCAAATCGTGATGGTGTCCATAAAATTTACGAAGTGTCAATTTTAATCTGTCCTCCTCATAACTTTGTTGGAGCAGTTTCTGCGTAAGGAGCACACTCCTGTATATGAAGTCCGTATAGTGTGAACAAGCACGTGAATAACGTATCAATTGTGATATGTAAACACCATACGAAGGGGCAGAGGGTATGTTACTGCTGAGAAATGGGAAATTGATAATTGGGAAGTTGAAATCGTCCCGTTTATCATAGATTTTCGTGTGAAGTCGTCCATCTACGTCAATATTGAGGAAAAGATCAAGGTATGAAGCAGTCCTTCTAGTATCAGTGGTATCCTTAATTTCAAGTTCACTTGGATATATGAGATGTAAGTATTGGCTGAAATATGGGTTATTCAATGATAGAACATCATCAATATATCGGAAAGTAAAATTAAAGAATTTCGCAAGGTGCTTTATCTTTTTGTCTTTTAGAAGGTTCTGAACCAAAATTGACCTTTTAATACAAATTATGTTTATTTAAGGGGTCATAGCTCCATAAATTGTAAAGGAAAGTGCTGGAAATTTTTTGTTGGTCTTAATAGTATTATCACAAGAATTTCTACGTGAAATTTGTAATATTTTGGCCCAATTTAAAAAACATTAAAAATTCAGGGCCAATTTAAGCCTTCGTGAACCTTCTCCAAATTTAACGGGTTTAGAAGGAATTTCAATGGTTTGACTAAAACACGAGTTATAATTATAAAAATTATATTTTGTATATTAGGTACATGTAAATGCATCGTGTCAATTTGAATCTCTGTGTTTTACACGCTTTAGAATCATTAATTATTGTTAAGGTCTTTCCTCTACCCAAGGAAACCCCTTATTGTTTTTCTCATTTTTTTTTCTTTTTATTTTTTTCACTTGCAGCCTTTTTTTTTACATGGACTCCCCCTGTTTCTATTGGAGTTATCAAGACCAAAAATGGACCGTTGGTAGATCTCATCATGAGATTTTACCAGATGAGGCTGTTTAGGATTTCATCATACTCTGTAGAAGTTATCTACCTTTTATTGTTTTTTTTTCAACATGCCCTCCCCCTCGTTGTTTTTAAAGATATCATGACCTTATCTGGACATTAGGTAGATCTCATCATGATGTATTACCATATGAAGCTGTGTAAGATTTCATAATCCCCTTTGAGAGTTATGTCCTCTTGAAGAAATTTGTTTTATTTGCATTTTTCTTTAAAAGTATTAGAGATAGAATCGATTTGAAAATAGCAGCATGTACAAGAACAGATGACAATGTTTATAAACATAAACAATTCATTTGTTACTAAGCCTTATAAGGAAATATTTTCCTTTGAAAATCATAAATAATTTTTGAAAAATTCAATTTCCAGAACCAGAAGTCATAGAGACTTGGAACCTTCACCAATAATCTTTAATTCATGTGACCTTTAATATGCACCCAAGGTCAAGGGTCACCGAGTGCAAAAAAAAATTACGCTGCAATTTCAAGCTTACATATAAGGAAAACGATAAGACTTTGCTGCATACATACAGCGTATAAATTGTTCCTCTCGACGAGCTCTACATTTTATACAAGAAGCCCAAAAAAGTCCGACCGTCTGTTCAAAAGTTACAACGGGATGATTCTTAAAAGTATAGTATTGTGTGTATATCTTTTTAAAGGTAAAAGATATCAACCTACTATAAACTGCAAAGATGATCAGTAATTCAGGACCTTCAATTTGAGGTCAATGTCAGGTCATGATGAAATTTCACCTTGACCTTCACAGTATACGATGACCTTGACCATGTGATATTTGAAAGGTCAAGTGGTCCTGAGTTGAATGGTGGTAGTCCCATGTCTACACGACTTCCGGTTCACAAGTTTGGTATTGCATCATATATTTGATGATTGATTGTGACATTGATGAACTTTGGAATTGTCCCAATTTTTTTTCTACAATGATATGCTTCATCTGCAGATCATTTATCATTTAACAGATTTGAGATATCTATTGTCGTTTTAGAGATAATGCAGTTTGGAGATTTGCGAGCGGAGGCATGTATTTCTGAATCAAAAAGAGCTTACCACTTAAATGTTTTAGAAATTGAAAAGGTTAACATAGTTATATGTTTTACCAAATACCAAAAAACATTCTATGAAAAAAAAAAACCTAAATCAATTTGCAATTTTCAAGTTTTGCATTGACTTTGTAAGTTTCATAACTTCTTTTTATATAGTTGATGTTGCATCATTATTTGCACTTTGTCAAATGGGGTCATCTGATATATCAAATTGAAGGTCTTTATAAACTCTACTAAAAAATGAAAATTTTAAACCCCCTTTTCATCCCAGGGGGACGGTGGGGTCATTTAGTGCAAACATTTAAATCTCTCAGATGGTAAGGTTGTTGCATATCAAATGAAAGAATATAAAGCGTACATTTCAAGTTTCAAATTGACGTCTCCCAAAAATGGATGGATGGGGTCATTGAGTGCAAAAAATAATTTTTCTTTTAAGATAGGATTGTTGTATATCAAATGAAAGGTCATGATGTGTACATTTGAAATACCAAATTCCGACCTCCATAAATTAGTTGGATAGGGTTATTAAGTGCAAAAATCAAACTTTCTAAAAAATGGCGTTGTCGCATGTCAAATGAAAGTGCATCTACTCTATGTTACATATATCATAATTCTGATCTCAAAAATGTAGGCGGATGAGGTCATTAAGTGTTAAAAGCGAAAAGTTTCAGAAGGTATGGTTGTCGTATATTAAACGAAAGGTCGTACAAAGTACATTACGAAAACATCACTTTTACAAGAAAGACCTTTCAATTGTTTTACAAACAATTGAGATGCTAGTTACTTATTGTTATTTTCTTGTCGGAAACATACTGACACAACCGTGGCTAACAAAGAAAAAAACAACACACGAACAATAGTACACAAAACACAACATAGAAAACTAATATTGAGCAACACTACCCCCATTGGGTCATCCAGCTGAGGTTGTGTAAGTAGATTCTGCTCCATATGTGGAACTCGTCGTGCAAATGTTTCGTTAAAAACCAACATCAACCAATAGATCAACTATGACTGTTGTAGTATTTTCCCCGTTGAAATGTTTTAACATTTTATCAAACATACTTGCATAATGCTACAAATCACCAAATTTAGATTTTGAAAAATGAAAGGAATGAAAACTTAGTCGTCTTTGAATATTTTAAGCAAAATTTACCCACCACAAACTATCACCCAAAGAGAATTCAATGTGCATTTAACATGAAAAATAATGTTACTGTAAAAAAAAGACACCAGATGTTATAAGAGAAAGACTTTAACAGAAACTTTAAGATGAGATTTATTTCAGGGACCGAGTCTGAACTACGAATCCTAATTAAAAACAACTGGACGCTTCATTTTCAAACAAACCTCACATCGTATGGTTAAATTTTTTTTAGAAATTCATTCTTCCTTGCCTTGTATTGATATAAGAAAATTGTGTTACAACTCAATTCACGCGGTTAAGATCACGAAATTACCCAAAATGATAGATTAATTACACTGATGAAGCCACATCAAATAAAAGACGCATTTTTTACAATTAATTGATTCCAATTTGACTTGAAGGCAAATTAGGAGCAGGTTATATAATAGACCGAAAAGTATCTATAATTCGAATATAAGAAACACATGTTGTTGCATAATATTGTGACGAAAACGTGACCTCCGGGTTGTGTCGGGATGGTAAATGCTGGCTGGGTCTCCAATCTTTAAAAAAAAAAACAGACGACAGATGCCAATAACACCGTGATCGACAGACACAAATGATGCACATTACTGATTTCCTTGTTTAGGGAAATCCTGGTCACATGAAATTATATGGGTTCTTGAGTAGTGCATAACGTAAGAAACTCTTAAGTCGATGAAACATTTCACTATTATTATTCAAAAGACATTTAATACTTCAAACACCATTTCACAATGATTTGTGATACACGTAACAAGTGATGATTATTATTTCAAACCCGCAGAGTAATGTTAATAACAACGCAGGCCCTATTTATACTAGTAAATAGCCTGAATTATGATAATAAAACACTAACCAAAAAATATCGTGCATAAGTTTCCGATGGGATACCTAACTACAAGGCCAAACGGGGCATATCTGGTAAGGCTACTAGGGCAAAAGATATAATTGCACTAGGTCATGGGAAAATGAAAGTTGATACAGGAAATATCCGTTATGTATCACTAACCTTATTCCTGAACAAAGAATGGCCCTAAAAAACTCATTAACATACTAAATTGAGATGAACAGGAATATGAATGATGAAATACTGATGATAAGTGCAAAAGTAAATGAACTTCATGAAATATAAAATAAAGAGGAAGGGTGAAATGCAAATTCACTACAGTATTTTCAAAACATTCGGTAAAAGATAAGATTGGAAATTTCGTATAACGTATGATAGACATTGAAAAAAGGGAAATATCAAAACAGACATTATCTAGAAATCTTTAGTAGGTTAGTTTTGTCTGAAGTGTATCTCTTCATTCTCCTATCTGTATTGTAGCCATATTAGTCACACGCAATTTTACAAACTGGTCATATGTTCATAACGGTGTAAAATGATGCTTTGAAGTTATAAAGTTATAAAGCACAGAAAGGGACACTGCACTACTAGCGTACAGTAAAAAAAATATAAGACTTGAGAGTATTCTTTCTGAAAACATGACAGATCTTAAGGATACTAAAACGAAACATGGCATTATAGAAATTATAATTATATATCTTAAAAACTGAAAGCTAAAATTATACGAAAATATTGTAATTTGTGACATTAACATCATCCACTGTGTTTTAACAAAATATTAACAAACTTCCTCATTTCTATAAATAGTATAATCGAAGGCGATTATACTCTCCAACTTTGTAGATATACTTTTTTCCACGAGGTATTGACACTTTAAGTTGATCGTTTTTCTGCACTTCAAATACTTCATGTAGAATTAACTGACTGACGAACTGTTTTCTTCTTCCCGGTACCCCAAATATTCTCTGACAGGTTGTCTGATTTGTGCGTATAAGGGTTATACAAGCGGCAGCCTTAAATTTCTTTTCCTTGCTTCTAGTCGTTAGAGATAATTCTGCTTTTAGCATTCCACCTGTCGGCACACTAAATAAATGGCAGTTGGTCACGTTAAATGAAACTGTTTGTGAAGATTGCGTCCAGTGAAAATTGTATGATTTTGTTTCATTGTTCGAACTACTTCGGAAAGCAAGATTGTATAATCCTACACTTGGTGTTTGTTTTGCAACTACAAAAAGTTTTGCAGAGAGCACAACAACGAGCACGAGCTGTACTAATGGATACATCATACCAGATAAATCTGCAAAACCAAGAAAAAAATAACATTTTAATTAACATGTGACATGTTGACATTATTAAAAGAAGTATACAAGAAATCTTAAATGCATTCACTTGTTTTTATTCTTTTACAAATAGGTAACTGAATGCTGATATTGTTCTCACAAAATTAAAACATTGGGATGTTACAAAACATTACAAAACATAAACAATTCAGAACCAATTCAATGTCAACTGTAGTCGTCAAAAATTAAAACCACCACGAACACATCAAACATCACAAGAAAAGAAGATGTTTCATATTTCATTAATTTCAATGATCCGAATTAGTAAACCCAACTTAAAGAAGAATATCAAAATTTGGTACATATATAAAAATATCAAACTCATGGTATTAAACTAGTTATAATTCAAACTGTTTAGATGTCGACCTATGCAAAAAAAAAGTAGATTACTGTGATAAATAACCTCATCAAAGATACTCATCTTAAAATTTGGTACACCAGAAGCGCGTTACGTCTGCAAAAATTCTCATCGGTGACGTTCATGTATTAAAGTAAACGGCTAAATAAGATAATTTAAGATATAATGTGCATATATGAACAAAACAAGAAAAATTACTATTTTCTATAATATTTTTATCAATTTTTAAAAAATTTCTCTAAGTTACTAGATTTGACATGAACCGAATATTAAATAGTTGTTAACCGTTAAGTTCCGAAAAGAGGAATCTGGTGTCATGATTTAGCACACCATTACATTACATTGTTTAATTGTAGAATATCTTTAAAACAAGAAAGAAAGAAACGTATCTCAGATACCAGGATTAAAATTTTGTATTTGCGCCAGACGCGCGTTATCGTCTACAAAAGACTCATCAGTAACGCTCGAACAAAAAGTTTAAAAAAAAAATGCCCAATAAAGTACGAAGTTGAAGAGCATTGAGGACCACTAAATATTGCCAAATTCTGCTAAGTGACAGACCTTGAAGCAAAGACGATTTTTCCGCGTTTTATTCTCTACCTGCTCAATTCTTTTTCGCTTTCTCGGGTAAACTAATAATTGATATCATTCTTAACACTAATACCTGTATAGAATTTTTCTATCCAATTTGACGTGATTACATTGCATCATTATCTATTTTACTACAAATAAACTTCATGGTAGAAATTTAATATTTTACAATTTTGAAAAGCAATTGCAGTTAAATTTTGACTACAAGTTGGATCTAAATTCAATTTAATCGCAACTTTTGTCTAGATGAGTCAGCACGAAATATTAATTAACAATAATATGTGCTTCCATTTTATAAAAAAAAACAATATCTAGATGTTTTAAGGCTTTTAACGGATTGAAAATGTCATTCGTGATATTACATACCATGTATTTCAGAATCGGCAATATCAACAATAAAGGAAAACACATGTTTTTATTTGATAATATGCTTTTTTCGTTGTCCTAGAATAGCCAAATTGCAACATTGCTAAATATACTCTGGAAATAACCGTTTCATCACTGGGATTGGTTAGCCTCAACATAGTCTTGAAAATTCCCGACGACGTAAATAGATTTAAAATAATGTCAAATGAATCTGATTAACACTATGGACTAAAATAAAGAATAGAAAGAATAATGCAGTGTATTAAATCCGTACCTCATGATTGTAACTTTGATCTTAATAGTCATTTTCAAAATGTGAATTATATTTGTATATATGTATACTATACGCTCTGTTCGCTTATACATAGTTTCAAGTATATATATATATATATATATATATATCGATAGCTCAACCGATAACCTTACTGACACAGAGAGTTCGGTTCGTCCAGTGATTTTTTTACAGGTCTTCCATTTACTACATACTGTCAATCTTCGAAATCAATATAATGAAACAAGGACAGCACGGAAAAAAATCAATTGTAAAGAAATATACTTTTATCTACACCTGATTTGATCATAAAATTGATGGCGTCTTTGTTAGAATAAATTTGTTTTTTTTTTTTTTTTTTTTTGTATTAATTCTTTAGTAAGTTGTGTTGTTGCATGTGTGTAATTTGTTAACTGTATTTTTGTGCAGTGACCCAATTATTGTAACATTAACTTGTTAAATCTTTTTGGGTTTCTTATCCAATATAATTGAACTATAAAAAAACTGCTAGTTTCATAAAAGAAGTAAAAATTAAAAAGTTAAGGCAAACATGAATTCTGAAAAATATAAATATATAGTGCAGCTTACCACAACGATGTTTTTCCAAATAATAATGTAATGTTAGTAACAATTGTACAAATATTAAATTCGAAAAACTGAAAATTAGAAAAGGGGAAGTCCGTAAAAACTACCAAATTCATATGCTATTAATCGAAGGAAAGAGTGCAATCGTGTATCTAGCAAGAGAAAAACGACCCTCACTAAAACTTTAAGAAAACCGCAGATAAGATATGATAACTGATATAATAAAAGGGGGATTAACACGCCCTATTAACGTTAAAGTATTTACTTTATTTGATAAACATTTAAGATCAATTAGCATTTGTACTACTAACATTTGCCATTGTAACACCTTGACATTGAACTCAATAAAATTATTCGATATGTAAAAGGTGAACCCTAAACACTTCCTCCTGTGCTAAGTAACCAGATATATTAGAAAACAACCAATCATTAAAACGAAATCTTTCATCCCGACATTTTTCAATACCTTTAACTGTTGATATGTAAAGTGACTGTTTTGTGTTCATTCGACTATATTGAGCTATGTTGAAAGACGTGCATAATGGCCAGTTTTACAAAATATAAATGGTTTGATCTTTTAAAAGACCAATATGATTTTCTCGGCTTTTTTGGGAAAATGAATGCAATTTAGAGATCACCCCTAGTTTTTGGTGGGGTTCGTGTTGTTTATTCTTTAGTTTTCTATGTTGTGTCATGTGTACTATTGTTTTTCTGTTTGTCTTTTTCATTTTTAGCCATGGCGTTGTCAGTTTGTTTTAGATTTATGAGTTTGACTGTCCCTTTGGTATCTTTCGTCCCTCTTTTAGGTACTTGGTGCAATTTAGATACGTTGACGGTTGAGATACTATGTTTATAAGGAATGCGCTATATTTATTTTTTAATTCTATATTCCTTTTTTTTAAGTTTCGAATCAAGTTTTAACCAAGTTTAATAAGAGCAGTAATGATAAGATAGTCATTTCAAAATTAATTAAGATTATTATAACTTTAAAAACAAGAATGACTTCAAAACAGCAGTGTTTTAGAACTGCTAAAGAACGTATTGTAGTTTTAATTGCACTGTTCAAGTATTCGTAAAAAGATTGTAGTAAAATGATGACCTGTGCACCGTGTCCCGTGGTAATTGTTAACAATAAAATAATTGGTTGGTACAAAACTGAAAGTAGTAAATACGAAAAAGCGAAATTAAAAAACATTTTTTTTTCAAATAAGGAACTCTTTATTATATTTCCTTATTTGTAATAATTGTGATTACCAGTGTAGCTTAGCTTTAATCCATTCTTTATATTTTAGTACCTCACTTGTCTTTAAATCTCAGTTTAAAACATGCAGCGTTACATCATTTTAATATATCAACCGATATCAATATTGTGTTGTAGGTGAAGATAATGACAGTTTTTTGCAAATTTTTAATATTATTTGTTTATAAGAGTTAACTTACCACAAAATCTGATCTTGATAGTTTAAAATTCAAATTTCAGTAGTGTCCAAATATTACTTGAAGTGCCAAAGTTTATAATCAAAGTGTTTGTTAAGGTTAACATTTAATAACATATTCAACAGTTTTATCTTATCAATATAGTCTACTGATGATACGTCCATAAAAACTATAATGAAATATACATGTCTTAAACTACTAATCAAAATGGAAATTTTGAAAAAAAGTTTTAAATAGTAATGATGCAATTTTAGTATAATTTTATTGGTTGTTGCCACAAACCCCTTATTGCAAATTTGACCCGGCAACAAAACAAACAAGTTCAATACATCTGTTTACAATGATTTAAACACAATTTGTTTGAAAATCAAGATTAACTGCAGGATAGACGAACACTGTATGCTCGTGAATGTAGTTCATACACAATGTGGAAATGTTTTACCTATTGAAAGTGTACGTTTTGAAAGGAGAGGGGAGTCAAAAAATATATAGATCGCTCAATTGTTTAATAAATTTACAAGGGGACAAAGTTTTTCATGCTCCTGAAAGTATATCTAGTTGCAGTCAACCTTTTTATAGAACGCATTCTCATTCATGAAAATTTATTTCATGCTAGTATTATGGATATACACGCCTTTCAATGACTGGCTTCCCACAATTCAGGAATAAATGTATATTCTACCGACGAATATTACTGGACCACATTTGAGTTATTTCATATTTTTTTGTGTTATTTCGCAATTACATTATTAACATAGTTTTTCAAAAATATATTACGAGACTCAAAAGGTTAAAAAACAATATAATGAAAATGAAATCATGCTGTCTCATCATACAGACATGACACAATCCTGAAATTGCTGGTGTTTGTGAGGTGGCTTTTTCATCGAACCTTTGGAACTGAAATTTGAAGTTTGTAATAAATTTAATGTCTAATGTTTATAATATACCGACTACGATCTCATTCTTCTTGTGAACCTTTTGATATAAAATTTATCAATATGTGTCTACTACACTTTGAACTAAACCATGAAAATTCCAAAGTAATATTTCAGACATTTTATGTTCAGTAAATATCTGCATGATTGAAAGTTGCACGTTATTGTTTTCTTTATAATTTCTTTGAATGCTATAATATCAGTTTTGTTTGTGACAAAAAGATAAACTGAGATCATGTTTTATCTTCATAAAGGTTGGTCGGTAGATTTTTAAAAATTTATATGGTGAATACATATCACAATTTATATTGCATACAAAGAAGTGGTATGAATGCTACTGAGACAACTCTCCACAAGAAACCACAATAACACAGAAATAAACAACTATAGGTCACCCGGACCGTACGGCCTTCAACATTGAGCAAAGCCCGTACCGCATAGTCAGCTATAAAAGGCCCCGAAATGACAATGTAAGACAATTAAAACGAGAAACCCAACGGCCTATTTTATGTACAAGAAATGAATGGAAAACAAATATGTAACACATAAACAAACTACAAACACTACGCTGTTGACTGCTCTATGGTCGGGTTGTTGTCGGTTTGACACATTCCCCATTTCCTTTCTCAATTTTACTAAATTACAGGCTCCAGACTTAGGACAGGCACATACATACAGAATGTGGCTGGGTTACACATGTCAGCGGGATGCCAACCCTCCCCTATCCCGGGACAGTGGTGTAACAGTACAACATAAGAACGAACTATCAAAATCAATTGAAAAATGTATTCAGTCAAGTAAACAATCTGAGATTGACTTAGAGTACCTGTGAAAAAAAAATCATAATAAGTCTTAGCGTGGACATTCTAGTAAGTCTACATCAAGAATTGTGATTTAATTGATTATGCGTAATGTTTCAATGTTCCAATATATGTGTATTTTAACTATATTCGCAATATTTATGAAGCTGTTCACAAATTCATGTGATATGACCAAAAATTGTAAAGATTTTTTAAAATTAGAAATGCATGTCAAAATAGTAACAGGCATTTTGCTTTTTCTTAGCATACTATGATGTATGTGTTTTGCTATATTTTGAGTTTCGAACGGTGACCTTTTGTTGCATACATTTAAATCATTTGGTCTCATGTCGACAGTTGTCTCAATAGCAATCACAACACTTCCAAATAGTAAGTTCTTTACATTTTACCTTAGCCTTGTCAAATTGGTAAACCTTAAACACAGGACTGGCCTCAGTTATTTCTTTTCAAAATTGCTTTGAAATTTGTCTGCTGTCAATGAGTCCAGCTCCTCTCCAATTTCACACGAAAAGATCTTCTGAGACGATTCAGGCAATGCCAGAATCTTCTAACAATAATAAAACTGATAATTAAAGCTAAATAAAGATATTTTCCTGTTCACTGTCAGGACACCTGCATTATAAAAATAGAAAATCCGTTGTTGTCGGAACAGTGGAAATCTTTGCGACGTCAGAAATATGCCAATTATCGTATCCACAATCCCGTCCTATATTCCTCGAATGTGACTTTCATGTTACGCTGATCGCGAGTTGGTGCTTACACGAGGGACACGACAGATGTGGAGCAATATCAGCTTTTCGTTCCGAAGCAGCTGACGCAAACCCCCCACCCCATCCCCGGATGATTTTATTGGGGTTTCGTGTTGCTTAGACTTAAGTTGTATGTGATTTTTGTTCTGTAACGTTGTTTGTTTTTCGTCGTTTTTTGTTTTTGTTATGTCATGTCAGTTTGGTTTCGATTTATGAGTAGTTTGAATATACCTTGATATCTTTCGTCTCTATTGTAAACATTCATTAAACTTTATTATAAATCACGTGAAATTGATACGCTTTTGATAAAGACGAAAAGAGTAGTGTTCATTCCATTCATTGATACGGACGGATATCAGTCTTCTACATATTTTGTAGATTTAGCGACAACAATGACAACATGCATTCATTTCTAATATCTCTGATAACACGTCATCACTCAGCTGTAATATTTCATCAACAAAGTTTCGATCATTGTACTACAACAGTAGTTTAAGCAAACATTCACATTATTTATTGATCGATTATTATTTGTATTTTGTTTATTTTTTCGGTGTTTAAATATTAGTTGACAGTGGTGTAATTTAAAATGTTTACATAAATAAGTACAGTACAGTTAACATGTGCGTTCGAAATATATATTGTTTATTTTGAAAAGTAATAAACCAAAGAAAACGTTATAAATGTGTTTGACGCTAGCATCGATGAACAGCAAGATATAATACTCTTACCTTACTTCTACATGTTCTACAACTTGCTGTGTACTGCATGCAAACAATGTGTGATCGTTGGTTTTTTGGTGTGAGTTGGTACCTCTGTTATGGTGTTACTATGCTATATAACTTTTTTTCAGAATATTTGTTTCCAAATCTATAAGAAAAATAAACTTCTACTTTAATTCTGATATTTTTCACTTTGCATGTAAATTGATCACAGTATTATTGGTGTTTCGTTCTTAGTGTGGCAATTATAAAGACATGTGTAATGTTGTTTTGTTGCCACTTTTTAGTGGGCAGCAAAGTAATTTCCAATGTTACAAAAATTAATACAGTACAATTGAAAACGAGAACGTTGAAAAAGCAGTTTTTGTTCGAAGGGGAAAAACCTCCTCATGCATTTTCTCAGCTACTAGTATTTGTTATTTATTTATTTAACTGAATGTTCTGTTGTAACGTATATATACTGTCTAATATGTATTCAAATACAAAGTTATGAATTATGACTGCTTGTAAACACTAACCATTTGTATTAAATAAAGGGCGTGTTCTCATTTCGCCTTAGCTGTAAATTCCAGGTATAAAAGGTAAAAAATATATAAGGCCAGATGGGAATTGAACTAAGGCGAAATGTGAATTTAGATAAAAAATATTAAATAAACAAATTACACCTCTGTGTTTTTATAACAATTTAAACAACATGTAATTAGGGAATTGTTTCTCTTGAATTATTACTTTTAATAAAAGTGACCATTTTTATGATTTCAAAAGTTGTGAAATCAGGAAAAATCTACAATAAAAAAAAATGTAGTTGGAAAGTTGCTTCTCTTGAAATATTGTTTGTTTCATATTTAATAAAAGTTGCAACTTTTTTTTAATTCATGCAGTTAGAAAAATCAAAATAATTTAATTATCCTTTACATTATGCAACACAAAAAGTTTAATAGAAAAAAAAACACATATTTTCCCACAGACTTGTTTTAAATCACATAACAGAAACTTTAATAAAAAAAAATAAAGCGGACCCTAGACCAAGGGTCTTTGTTAAAGGTAATAGAGTCCATGGGATAGGGTAAATGATATCCATCACATAAATCAATCAAAATCTTGCATTTTGGCACAAAGTATAATCAAGTAAAATATGTACTGTTAACATATTTATCATGCATGGTATTGTAAACAGAATTATTGTGACATTACAGAAGATCATGTTGTTCTAAAAAAAAACATACAACATTCTTACTCTGGTGATGATGTAGGTGTACCAACTGATATTTATATTTATATATGGTTTATATATTTACAATAAGCGAGTAACCAAGCTTTCCGTAACCAATAGTACTTATTTTAAAGTGTAAGCATATTCCAAACATAACCAAATATTGAAGATGGAAACTTTCTCACCCATTGCTCACCCATCCCTTACAGTGAATATCTAAGTGATATATATATTATTTTCATCAAAATCAAGTATAACACATTTTATACCTGAGCAATAAAACAAAACAAAAACTGACACCAACGCAATATCACACTAACGAGAAAAACTTTTGACACGTTTGTCTAGCACATATAAATTATCATACGTGATATTCTAATATCAATGTCTCCTGAAGTTTGTGTGGTGTCCTTTAACCAGTTGAATTTCGTTATAAACCGTAAAAAGGCTGGTCCATTAATGTTGTTTAAACAATAGATAACTTACTGATGATAATCTCTTTGTTATCACTGAAGATATTTAATTTCTTTTAAGACCATCACTTAAGTGTGACGTTAGATACGCTTGAAAGTCGGTTTTTTTTAAATGACTTACAAATATTCAAAACCATATTGTATTTCTACAGGTATTTTTACTACATGTAATAGCCAGCATGACACATAATCAATTGATTATCTAATATTTTACATTTTCGTTAGTTTGTTTCCAGAGGGAGGTGAATAATATTGATAGGTAAAATTCAGTATTTTTCTTATTCGATCGATTTTTAAGCTTTTATTGTTTGGATTCAAAAGGAAGAAATATTTATGTTCATTAATGAAGAAATGTGATTTAAGGATATTCCATTCGTTTTATAAAGCTTTCGGTTGTTTCAGTAAATATTGTTTTAAATTGTGATCTTAAAAAAGCAAGAAACTGTCAAATATTATGTCGTATGTTAAATAATGTAGTAAACATTAATTGAAATGCATGAAAGCAATCACGCTTGTTAACATCTGTTCATATTTTTTCCGTAACTGCGAAATTATGGATTATTATTTCCGATTGAAGTGTTTGCATTTAATTTGTTCTATAAAATATATGAAATAGAGTTTCGCCAGTGTTAATTAACCAACCACCTATTTAACATAAATAATTTTATCGGCAAACTGCAGTATGTTTAGTACATATTTAGAAAAAGAATCAACAACACTAATTAAGTTGTGTTTTATTTTGTCTTTTCGCAACTAGCATGCAGATATTTCAAATGGTATGAGATTTTTTTTACAGTAAATCTTATTTTAATACATGTTTGACCTTCGTCGTAGATTATTTTGTAACATTTGATTTAATATGTATGACAACTTTTGCCTTACATTTTCACGTCATTATTAAGGTTGATTGGAAAGCGGCATTCTGATCTGCTTAGTAGTTGTGTTTTATGGTGTATCTACTTACATAATGTCTTGAAACTTGACACAGAACAACTAAATGGCAGACATAAAGTTTTGTTAACGTTTTTTTTTTTTTAATTTATTTTAGGATAATAAGTTATAAAAAATCAAACAAAAAAAATATGTATATTCTGTAAAATATTTATCTTCAATAAAGTATCAGTAAAATGTTTTCTGTCTTCTGGTACTTCTATAGATAATATAAACTGTAAGTGAGTGTCCAGATAACTTTGTAGATGTACCATAGAAATTAAACACTTCGTATCGATGTTATTTTCTGGATTTCAAATTTTTCATGACGATTTAACCAGATGTGAAAGTATTGGTGCTCCATTAACGTGTATGCCTTCTTCTAGATGTCACTGATAGTTCTGTATTAGATAAGTGTTTATAATGATTAATTGGTTACGTCAAAAAAGTTATTTCTAAAAATTCCACCCAGTCAGAGGTGGATGATTTTGTATCGTTGTCGAACTGAATATGTTTAGGAAATATAATCCTACATGGGGTGTTGATTTTACTGGATAAAATATCTCAGCTGTGTGAAAAAAAGTCAAATTATAAAACTGTGAATTGACACTTAATATTTGACCACACTATACAAACGAGTAATTAATGATACATCAAAATGAAACAAAAGTAGCTCTTTTTAATTTTCTAATGCATAAAAGGCGGATTAATATGTCTTTTATAATGTGAAAATTCACTCGAAGGAAACAAATACAAGCTGAAATTGTGAATAGTTATCAAAGGTGTCTTGAAAAGTTCACGATACAAATAAAAAACGCAAACAAATAAATAAATGATTTCTTTTGCCTTGTGATTTAGGAGTTTGATCGTTCATCATGAGAGTAAATCAAGAAAAAAGTTGCGGCTGCATCAATTTGTAAAGTGTTTTTTTTTGTTTTTTTGTTTTTATTTATTTACTAAAGAACAATTTAATTTCATATGCAACACATATTTCAGATGAATCACATTTCAAGTTACACTTTTTGTAAAACAAAAAAAAAATGGTTATGGGCTAATGATAAATGGTTTATGACAACTATCGCGTATACAATTTTATTTTGTAAACAAAACTCTTTTGACATTCTTACAAATACTGATAAATTACGCCAAATGGTACAATGTATAATTCATCACTATTTTGTAGAGCGTAAGTATGTATAGGAGAAACAAAGCATACTGCCCAGGCTTTTCATTTATTTAAAAAAAATATGATTTTTAAAGACCGTGTATATAAAAATTGTTAAATGAAATAGCTCACAATACAATAAAAACATAAATTGGAAATACAAATATCAAATTAATCTAACATCAAATAAAAAGAAAAATTACTATGAATATAACAAAGCAATCAGACATTGAAAAACACAACAAAGTGCTATGTTAAAGTTTTGATCACTAAGAGTTTTCGTAACATAAATTCGAATGATTTTTGTTGTTGTTGTTTTTTTAGATTGTTGGAGGTTGACGCCACCTTCATTCAACATTTCTTATCATATCATGGGGGTCAAGTTTCAATAGTGGAGGAAACTATATTAACAGTTGAAATATAGAGTTCACTCTTTGTTGTGAGGAACATTAAAAAGTCAATAAAGTAAATGTATATATATATGTATCCGAAAAAAGAATTCATTAGGGTCAAATTAATTCTAAAGAAGGTGTAGTGAATATATAGAATTGAGAATGGAAACGAGAAATGTGTCAAAGAAACAACAACCCGACCATAGACCAGAAAATAGACCAAGACCACCAATGAATCTTCGAGACAAGCCCGCACGAAGACGTATCAGAATTATTTAATAGTTAAACGATTATGAGAGAAATCCTGAAAATGTATGCATATAAGAGTATAAACTGCATACTGATATATGGAATTAATTGGTTATGTAATTTAAACACATTTATTCAGAACATTAGTGAAATGGATTGGAGAGCAGTAAAATTCCAATACAAAGCAACATGGCACCTTCCAGTGTGCATTACAATTTATATTCAAAGGGAGATGACTCAAATTGTATCACATCAAACTACTGATATTCATCAAAGACGCTCTTTTACCGTGTTGTAAAATTGGTGTTCACGGGAAAAATCTGATTTAAAATGAGTAAAAGAGAGAATAATACGCATAGAATAAAAAAAAAACTTCAATTACTCGTAATGCGGATTTTGTCGGGCGTCATAGTAGTGCGCTCTACATAGAGTCATATAGCAAGATAGCATATCATAACATAACAGATTAATGCCTCTTCTGAAAATTTGAAGTCCCTTTAATAAATTGGTTACTTTAACTAAAAAAATATCAATAAAATATTGTTTCGGTATCAAGTGTGTGTTTTACAACAATATTTCGGTATTTATCACTAGTTCCTTAATTTCTTTGTAATAACTCATCATTAACTTTGGTAATAAAATGAAATCTGTGGAACTAACGATTTGTAGATAATAAAAAACCTCTTTTGATGTTATAGTTTTATGGTCCTTTTGATTCTGTTGACAGATTTGACTTTCAACTATTTACACTACACTTACATACAATTTTATATATCAAAAATATTTCTGCTTAATTGAATGGTCGTTTTGGTAAATCTGAATGCAAATATATGAACTGCAACTAATTTTACTGTCTTATTAGGTAGATATTCCAGATAAACTCACTGCACGTGTGTTTAGATGATTGATTGCTTGTAGGTATTCCTGTTGGCACCAATCGCGCCTCTTTAATAGAATAGCCATTATCTTCTTTTTCTGTTATGAATCACAGTTGATGACCAAACTCAGTAAGGAACCGTCTAAATTCCATTCAAATAATCACGAGTACACTGCCGAAATTTACCCTCAGAAAATGTTAACGATTAAAACTGTCCTATCTTAATCTAGATATTTTAGTTCGCACGGGAAACTCTACACTACGATTTTCGACGCACAGGACTGAATATTAAACCAACAAAAAAAATCCATGCATATTTGAACACTCTGTTGTTGGCATATCGATGGCTTGCACTGTCAAACAAGTGAGAGGTTAAGCTCGCTATAAAACTATATTTAATCCACCATTTTCTCCTCAAGAAAATGCATGTACCAAATCATTAATATGACAGTTGTTGTTTATTCGTTTGTTACGTATGAGCTTTTGATTTTGACATTTGATTAGGGACTTCCCGATTTAAATGGGAATTCATTATTTTTGTGATTTTACTTTTGACTCAATTCGCCCATAACAAAGAATTTATACATCCTAAAACTTATTCTAGGGCAATCGAATCTTTGGTAATTGTGTATATAAGTATGCCATTTTTTTTATTTCTTTCCGAGGGAAAGTCAGATGAATGTTTTTATGTCCAAAGACAAGTATGTATGCATATTTAGTACGATGTCGTATTGAAATCGCTGTTCAGTGTTCATGTCGGTTGTTGTCTTTTTTGTAATCGAGACTTTAAAAAAAATCCCAAGAATGCTGGCACAACCTTAAAAAGTAAAATCACAAAAATACTGAACTTAGAGGAAAATCTAATCGGAATGTCCATAATCGCATGGCAAAATTAAATAATAAAAAAATATCAAAAATAATCAAAAACGAATGGACAAGAACTGTCATATTCCTAACTTGGTACAGGCATTTTTAAATGTAGAAAATGGTGGATTAAACCTGGTTTTATAAAGCTAACCCTCTCACTTTGTTGACAGTCTCATCACATTCCGTAATATTTACATTGATGCGTGAACTAAACAGACATAAAAAATAATATAGTCAAAATATGGGTACAGCAGTCATCATCGTGTAACAATTTTAAAAGGAACAATTTAACAGAATACAAAAACATCTATCTACAAACACATTCATTGATTCGCGTGTCCGACGTCAGAAAATTATATACGCTACATATTTTTGTCGTTCAATGTTTATACATACAATTTTAAAATTTTAGCAGACAGGGTTAAAAAAAAATCAAAAGTATGTAAGAATTAATTTCAGAAATAGTCCGAGATTTAAAATAGTTCAAAAGTTAAATAGAATTTATAAGAATCTACAAATAGTTCATTCCATTACGCGATTGAATAATTTTGACGTTTGTGGTTCAACGTACTTTCTAATTCATAATAGAAATATATCACAATGACATATACTAGAACAATATCATACTGACGGGATATTTTAAAGTACAGTCACGTTATAAGAACCAAAGAAACACAAAAAGTCGCATATACAAAACACACCAGCAAAACACATTGACGGGATGTGTAAGTACCGAGCCACGTTAAATGGATATTACATAAAATAATCCAACAGTAAAAGTAATATTAATAATATAACAAAGAAAAATGAAAGAACAATAAAACACGTTGTTAAGATGATAAACAACATCAGTACCTTCCGATGAACTTTTTTTAGAAAAAGGACGAGACATTCTTTGACATACCCCTGGTTCATCAACTTTCTACTCAGACACTGATGACGTTTTACAAATTTACAAAGTCTGAGTAGGAGCTGCAAGCTCTTGAATATCGCATAAGTTGGGAAATATATATCCCATATGCATGTGAAGTTGGTATATTGCTACTAAGGTGGGGAAAATTTATAATTTCAAAATTAAAATCGTCTCGTTTGTCATAGATTCTGGTTCTGAGATGACTGTGTAAGTCAAATTTGAGATATAAGTCTAAAAAAAAAAGTGGCAATAGTAGACCTCGCTTGTTGCCTGCTTAATGGTTGGGTTGTTGTCTCTTTGACATATTCCTAATTTCCATTTTCACTTTTATTCATTAGCTACAAGAAATAAAAAAAAACGTTGGTTCAGTCATTTATGAAGTCAAAATATTCGCCTTTTGAAATGATTTTGGTTCAATTTTATCTGTAAGGGCTAAGAAAGCGCTGATAAATTATTCACTTTCAAGTGAATAATTCGACCTCATTCAATCCGTTATATATGAATTCACCTCGGTGGTAAATTAGATGGCATCTAAACCGAAAGACACATGAAATGGTAATATATATTATCGAGTACATACATAGTAAATTGTTTTTAGACTCTTTATACTTTTAATATACGTTAAAGTTTGTTGGAAATCAAATATGAGAATTATAATCAAATCGGTGAACACAAATTATGATAGCTAGTGTCTTTATCAATAGATATCACTTAAAAGCAATATTTAGTTACAACATCTATTGATATATTTAAATGCAAAAATACTTCCTTATTTGGGGGATTTAAAATCAAACACATTAAACAGTGATTCTTTGGTTAATTTATCATTTATTCAAAGATTGGTTTTGATTTGAACAAATGGCATCAAAATACACGTTAAAAGTGTATATGTTTCTTCCTGTTGTTCGACTGGTGTTAGAAACTACAGTTGAAATAAAGTAATCAAAACTAAAAATGGCGTTATTTTGAAAGGATTTTTGAAGTGCAAACATGTCAAATACGCATTAAGAGTATTGAAATATGACATAAGTATAATATTTAATATCCTTGAAATTCTATAAAAATGTTCACTAAAACCTATTTGTCTTCCTGCACATCTAGAGATAATATAAAATAAGGCGATTGTATTCGGCGACTTTGTAGATGTATTTTTTTCCACGTAAAATTGCCACCTCAAGCTGATCATTTTTCTGCACTTCAAACACTTCCTGGAGAATTAATTGACTGATGAACACTGTTCTTCTTCCTGGTATACCAGATATTTTTTGACAGGTTTTTTGTTTTGTCCGTTTTAAAGTTATGCATGCGGCGATCTTTAGTTTTCTATGGTTGCTTCTAGTCGTAAGTGATAATTCTGCTTTTAACATTCCACCAGTAGGCACAGTAAAGAATCGATTATTGGTTACGTCAAAGGCAGATGTTTGTGAAGTTGTTTTCCATGTGTATGATTTTGTTTCAAATTTTAAACTTTTAAAGTTGAGGTTGTATGACCCAACGTACACTGTTGGTTTTGCAACTGTGCAAAGTACCCAAGTCAGCAAAATGAAAGATTTCAACGGAATAAATGGACACGTCATAATGAACCTACAACAGAAAAGAAAACTACCTTTTCATAGTGATTATGATTATAACATACCTGTCGACTACTGTACACTTATTTTTACATTTTTATCTATTATAAAAATAAAATTGAGAATGAAATGGGGAATGTGTCAAAGAGACAACAACCCGATCATAGAGCAGACAACAGCAGAAGGTCACCAACAGGTCTTCAATGCAACGAGAAATTCTCGCACCCGGAGGCGTCCTTCAGCTGGCCCCTAAACAAATCTATACTAGTTCAGTGATAATGAACACCATACTAAACTCCAAATTGTACACAAGAAACTAAAAGTTAAAATAATACAAGACTAATAAAGGCCAGAGGCTCCTGACTTGGGACAGACGCAAAAATGCGGCGGGGTTAAACATGTGTGTGAGATCTCAACCCTCCCCTATACCTCTAGCCAATGCAGAAAAGTAAACGCATAACAATACGCACAATAAAATTCAGTTCAAGAGAAGTCCGAGTCTGATGTCAGAAGATGTAACCAAAGAAAATAAACAAAATGACAATAAAACATAAATAACATCAGACTACTAGCAGTTAACTGACATGCCAGCTCCGGACTTCAATTAAACTGATTGAAAAATTATGTCTTCATCATATGAATATTGGCACAATCCTCCCCGTGAGGGGTTTAGTATCATACCATCATAACATATATGAGAAGAACATAACCCGTTATCATGCCAACAACTGGTTTATTAATAATAACTGTGTTTAGTTCCGATGTAAAGACCCTATAAATGAATCAATATTAACGCCAAAATATGCAATCTTTAATGACTTGACAACAGTATCGTAACTATATCCCTTCTTAATAAGTCTATGTAAAGGTTTTGTTAGCTTCTGAGGCGAATACTGACATTTTTGTGCTTTATAAAGAATATTTCCATAAAATATTGGATGTGAAATACCTGAACGTATAAGAAGTCTGCATGTTGATGATCTATATTTACGAATGATGTCCTTATAGCGATGATAAAATTTAGTAAATGTTTTGACTAGTTTATGATATCGAAAACCCTGGTGTAATAATTTTTCAGTAGTACATAAACTTCTCTCGTTAAAATCTAAAACATTGTTACATACACAAGCGAATCGTACAAGTTGAGATAGATAAACACCGTAAGATGGTGACAATGTCTGCTTGTATTGTCAATATAATGAATTTAATGCGCTACAAATGAGAGGTTTCGATAGCTATTTTGCTTTCAGTCTTACAGTCTAATAGTACTGCAACCAGAGTTCATTTTTTTAAACTTTAATGTTCCGGAAGAACACATACCTAAATTATATATCGATGGAAAGAAGAAAACGTGTTCAATAAGAAAAGTTTAGTCGTAAAAATCCAGAGTGGTATCATTCTTGGGAAATTGAGGTCAAAGGTCAGACCTAAAAATATCAATATGTCAACAACAAGGAAAAAAGGAGAAATTTCCTGATGTTTATTCAATAGAATGCTACAAAAACGGTTCAATCATAAGCATATGCTATAAACGATGTTGAGACGAAAAAAATGACTAATTATATGAAGATCGGCCATTACAAAATGGCGTTGATCTGGAACTTTCCGATTTTTTTCCATTGATGACATAGCAAAAGAAGAGGTCGCCTTGATCTTTTCACATCCTTAAACTTTCATATTTCTTTAATTTTTCACTACAGTAAATTACAGAATTATTTTCTAAACTATAAAACACCAGTTAATCAAACTATTTTTATATTTTTTTCTATCTTTGAAAAAAAACTAATATTAAATTCAATTTCCACTACTTAGATGCAATATATCAAACCACAGGCATATCGGATTCCAACTCATTCGGTATATAATAGCATGAAGCTGCTATTCACACTTTATTAAAGTGTCTGAACAGAGAGTTACTGAACTAATGTTAAATCAAAGAACAGCTCGTTCTTTTTCTAAACCATTTCAGCGGAAGATACAAAGACAATGATGATATATATCAACTTCACAAATGAAAATAACCCCTCGTCAAAAGCCAAGATACATTAGGTAATTCATGACCTTGATTTATTAGATATATGGCGATTGTATCATCCTTTTAAAAAGATGCACTCATGGCAGGGTCCAAATAACAAAGTCGTTTGGATTACTTCCCTGATAAAGAAGCATTTGTAACATCATCAGATATAGGGATCAGTTATAGATCAGATAATTCTACGGTACTTATTAGGTTAAGGTTTTCGAGCCAGTGAAGTAGGAAGGGTACATGTAAATTTAATACAGTCTTTTAAGGGAAACTTAATTTATTGAAAAAGTAAAAGGGACATCAAAACTATCATCGAAGAATATGAGTCTGATCCATCTATGGATATTGAGACAGAGGATAAACAGTTCAATATAAGCTATCACCTTTTATGGGATATGATTAAAATGAGAGTTCGCGGATCTGCAATCTCATTTTCGTCAATTCAGAAGAAGGAAAAAAATAAAAAATAAAAAATTACGATACAAGATAGCATTATTAAGTAAAAAAATAAAAAATTTTATTCTGGTAAATTTTTCCAAGTTGAAAAATAAATTTAAAGTTGAAAACAATACTGATATTCTGGACAAGTCCATATGGCTGAACCCAAACATCAAATTAAAGACGATCTTGAAGTTCAAATATATATTGAAAATTGTATATTTCTTATTAATGATCTGGTGTCCGATAATAATACATTATTCTCATATGAAGAATTTAAAAAAAGTATCATATCAATACTAATTTTGTAGAATTTTATGGTATTTTAAATGCTATTCAAAAGCGATGTAAATATATGATAGAACTTCGTTCAAAGTTGATAATAGTAAAAGTAAATGAATAGATTAAGTTAAAAAAAGAAACAAAATCTTGTATTTTTTTCTTTAAATTATATTTGGAGGACAATAAAGTGTTATCTTTATCTTCCAGTAATGAATGGTAAATAGATTTCAATATAAGAAGATTGGAGATTGGTATGCTATATATTCCATGCCCTTCATTTTAACCAGAAATTCGTTTTTACAAAATTTTAAATTTAAGATGTTTCATAGGATTCTTTTTAATGATCTGTAAATTAAAAGAAAATGACCCGGTACATTTTGTTTAGAAATTAGAGAAAAATATTTTTCATATTTTTGAGTAATGTAATGTTACACAAAACTTCTGGTTATCCATTACAGATTGGATTAGAAATTATGACATCTACAGCGCAAAAGAAGTAATTTTAGGTGTGTCTAAGGATTTTCTCAACAGTAAAACAGTCAAAAATATCTTGTTGTTAGTTAAAAACCATATATATACAAATGTAGATGTAAGAGCATATCCTCCACAAAATAAGGTGGGATAGATATTTAAAATATTGGGTTCATATAGAAAAATACTCAGTACTCACAAAAATGGATAAGAAGTGGTACTTGTCAGAAAGAAACAGCATTTGATTAACAAAATCAATTGTAATATTTATTTCTTATTATACCATTATGATTTGATCGATCTTAAAAGTGTTACTTATTTTTTTTATAATTTGTGTCTAATACTGTATTATGTAATTTCCATCATGAAAAATAAAAAACATATGAAAGCAAACTTCACAAATAATACATGATGGTCTTGAAGTATGAATTCTAGGTTCTGGCGTTTTTTATCATCTTTATTTCGTGTTATTTCATTAGTTTTTATTTATTATTAATCTTGACTGCTTAGTACATTTTTCCTCTTGGTGTGGCTGGGTACATATACATCCCGTCATTGTGTTATTGTCCGATTATCATTTTTGTGTATTCTAGTCTTATTTGTATGCTTTTTTTTTACAACAAATTGCACTTTCTTCTGTTAACAATATACTTCACTAATCCGACAATCCAGTGAAGAGTTCCTGTTTGTTAATACTATAAGTCCAGAGTTGTTTTATGGTAAGCATCATTATATCAAATTTATATTAGTTTTAATTTAACTGATAGATTATAAAAAAAAAATATATCAAATTGAAATATACAAACACTTATTTGTTTAACAATTCACTATATATATATCATATAGTAATAATTGATTTTATTGCATTGTTTCTGGATTTTTTTATATTTCCTCCGTAAACGTGTGAATTGTTTTTCTATCCTGGTTTTGAAACAAAGTTGTCATATTTGTGCTTATGTGCTTTGTCTATATGTCATTTTTTTTTCTTTGTTGACATGTTTGTTTGTTTTTATAATGATTTAATTAAAACACAATGTTGACTGCAGTATTCCTATTTTTGATATTTTACATATCATGCCTCTTTGGGTTTTTTCACACATTGTTGTCAATATGATGGAAATTTATGCGACTGTTATTCAAGTGAAAATTGTAGCTAACTATAAAACCAGGTTTAGTCCCCCATTTTTAACTTAGAAAATGTCTGTACAAAGTCATGAATATGACAGTGTTATTCATTCGTTTGATGTGTTTGCACGTATGATTTTGCCTTTTGATGAGGGACTTCCCGTTTTGGATTTTCCTTGGAGTTCGATATTTTTGTTATTTTTAGGTTTACTTTAAAGTGTTCAAAATAAATTCGACTTATCCTCTTCAATGTTGGCAGCCATTTTTAATTTGGTGGTCATTATGAAGTTTTTAGAAGGAAAGAAAAAAAGGCAACATAACTTACATGTTATGCTTTTACATTTAAGTAGTCAATATTACCAATTTTTATGTTTTGGAAATAGTTTACATGGCTTTTCATCCAGCTCCTGATTACTCCCAAGACATTTTATTTTTTATTTATTTTTTATTTTTCCTACTTTATTGAAAACTTACACATGTGTTAGTAAGATACAAAAAGTACTGGTACCTTATCACAGCCTCGTTAATCATTATAGTGCCTAACAAGGGAGTTGTGAGGGAATTCGATGTTTGCTATACCACTGTTTATTTCAACGCACTTTATAACAATACTTCTGTACCAATCGAAATGAAAATTTTTGCATTGTTTTGAGAAATGATTTATTTTGTAGTTAGGTATTGTTTTGGAAAGATTTTATGTTTTAAAAGGACAAATTTTCTGTATAAAGTCAATAATTATGTGTACTTTTGAAGCCCAAACTTGTATGGCCTTAAATACATACATGAAAGATCCAAAAACTGTACCAATACAGAACGACATGTTTATGAAATTAAAGCAAAACTTTTGGTTGACAAATTTTTATCCGTTATTGCAGAAAAAATAATTTTGAATATCTTTCATTTTCTCCCTACCTAGTTTACCCCTATTACTTTTTATAATGTGGACCGGTCATTGTTATTGAATATTACGAAATTTGATTGGGTTAAGTTATTATTAGTTTACCTTCAAACTGTTTATGCTATAATTGATTAACTCAGAACGTGCATGAATGTGACAGTAACTAAAATGACCTTTAAACTGGACACTGGATGAGTCCATGTTATGTTTTATCAATGAAAGTATAGGTATGAAAGGTAAGAATTGCCAATTCTATTTTCACAAAATTTTCCAAATACACAGTAAATATATTATTTTCTAATAGTCAATTGCGGATAAAATCAGAAAAAGTTTACAAATAAGAAGTTTTATTCTAATCAACAAGTCATTTTCGGAGAGAAATGCCGAAATACACTTTACACACGGCTACGCCAGGTAAAATTATTATTTATCTTACAAAAAAAACAACATTTTTCAGTCTCATAGGAACATGCTAATTACAATTAATCCCAAACTAAGGAAGTCATTAAATAAAGTCAAAATATGTCCGATCTACCTATTTTTGGAACAAAAAAGTCAATACGATCGTTTTAAGGTCAATTTCGTCTACCTCACAAAATCTTGTTAGGCACTATAGATTGTATATTTAGATAGGAACTAGTTATCAATTGTTAGTATTCTAAATCATAAAATATACACTATATTAGTATGTATCCATTATTTCAATTTTGTTAAATGAAAAGAGAATTATATTTCAAAGGAAAAGAAAAGAGAGAAGAGAAAATAATAAATAAATAAAAAAACAAACAAAAACAAAAAACAAAAACAAAAACAAAAAACAAAAACAAACAAAACAAAAACAAAAACAAACAAAACTAGAAAAAAAATCACTGAAATTTAGATTTTTTGCAGCAGTATTTTGGTAATAACTAGCGTGTGTCTGCAGAAACAACATTACATAAATTTGGCAAAGTTGTTTTTTCCATTGTGAAAAAAGTTCATACAAACACAAAACAGATATTTAAAAAAGTACATGTGGTTTTAGGCACAAAAAAAGCAAAACAAATTAACACCATATAACAATATTTTATATAAAACACATATGGTGTGGAGAAGGCTAAAACAATACACACAGTAACATTACATAGGGTAATGATAAGTTGTTTAAGTGTAAATTTTTCTAGTAATGGAAGACAGGGGTCCCAGTAGATGTTGGCATGTGAAGAAACTTTGTTTTTGAACATATATTCTTTTGTAGTATAAGTTTTCTTTGGATAATATATCAGTCCTGCCAAATTTACTTGATTTTCATACAGTTTTGTTCTATCTATAAAGAATTTTGATGATAGTATTATTAATTTTTTTCTAATATTATTTTCTATTTTTCCTAAATTTCCAAGTAAAATAATATCCTTGTAAAACGGAATATTCATTTGTGTTTGGTTATAAATCCAGTAACCGAGTCTTATCCAGGGATCTGCTGTTTTATGTCATGTCCAAAATATGTGTTCAATATCTTCGATATCTTTAAAAATACAAAAATGATACGATGACCGTATAATTCAAAGACACAGTACTCCATGTCGGCATCAAACAAAGTTAATGTTGTACAGTACAACAAAAAAGAGTCTGTATCAGCATACACACCTATCATAACTGTGGATGGGAGAGTGTTATATCCAATGATTATTCGATGTAACAGTACTCACAGATATCTATTGCATGCCACCCGAATAGGCTTCTTGTAAACATCTAGATCTGTGACTGCGACTCATTCAGCAGTAAACATCGACGAGGTTAACGTTATGCCCAGCTGATCAATAACTGCTTGATTATAACCGTTTTGAAGACCACCACTTCAATCCAAAATAGTCAACAACCATAATCATTATACGCAAAAGCAAAATGGCCGCCTTTTTCCGACTACATGATAAGGCAACATTCCAATGCTTTCCAAATGTATTAGGGCACCGAGCACCCCCAATCGTATCAAATATAAAGCTGTGGATATTCATGTTTTTACCATAATGTAAATAATTGTTATACATTTTTTTTAAACACAAAAAAAAGGTCAAAAGAATATATTGTTTTAAATATGTGGTTTGAATAAAATAAATCAACAAAAAAATAAAAAATGTACTACATACCTAATAAAAAGCAATCGTCAGATTCGTTTTTTTCTATTATTATCTCATATTTACTGCAGAATACCTTGGTGAAATACCATTATGTGCCCTTCCCATAGAAGAATCATCTGTAGACCTAAAATAACAACAGCCAGGGACCAAATTTGTATGCGGTTTTTATGTGTGAATATTCGGCATATGAAATAGCTGTGTTTACACCACATGTTTCACTCGGAGTAGAAACTAGCCTGTGCCCCTTGGAAGACTTTTTAGGCATGACTTTACCCAGATAAATAAAATTTAAATGTGGTATTTTTTTCGTAAAATTTCTAGTCGTCTGGAATTGTTTGCTTCAAACATAAAGTGCGTCAGAAACTACATTGGAAAAGATATTTGTAAAGCTCCGTCACAGTATAATTATAGTTAACTGTATAGATTGATACAGACAATAAAGTGATAATAAACATCTTCAAATAATAGTTTGCATAATCATCACTCAAAAACAAATACGAATCTCTAAATTCAAAACATATATTACATTTCTGAAACATACAATGCATATAACCACTTTATATCCAGCCACGCCATAAAATATCAAAAGGTGGACATATTTTGCTCTACTCAGATTACATTTTCAAGTGTATTGAGACATTCCTATTTTTCTATTATATTATTTGTACCATGTCATTTCATGTATTTTCATGCTTTGCAATCATACCCTTAACTCGCGAAATACTCATGAGTGACTTATTTTGAAGTATACAGTCATTATCAATATAAAATGAAATATGCATTTTATTTATATTGCAATCATCCATTCAGTTTACCTGTCTTGTTGTGTTTCTATGCAAGTCTTCTTTCCTATGTAAGTCTTCTTCTCAACTTTGTAGGTGTATTTATTCCAACACAAAACTGACAAGAAAATATTACCATATTTGATCATTTCAAATGCACGATAATCTTTATAACGAACCTTTTTCTTCTTCCTACAACACCGTACATTCTCTGACAGGTGTTCCGATTGTTCATATAAGAGCATAAGTTAGCTTTTAATTTCCTATTTTCACTTCCAGTTGTTATTAATAGTGTGGATTTTAAGAACCAAAGACTAACCACATAAGATAATGAATGATTTAATCCGTGTGCAAGCGAAAAATTTCAGAAATTTGCTTCCAGACAAACACATCTTTGTTTATGATTTCAAGGTTATATAATCCAATACTTCCACAACTGTCGAATGCATTGCATCGTATCTCAGATGTATATACATGTACTCCGTATTAGACCACACTACAAAAAAAGAAAATATTTGAATATCATAATGAAAAAAAAGTAGCAGTTTAACATTATTCAAACTAAATAAAAAGAATTAAAACAATGACCAATAAAAATCAGTACAAACGACCACAGATTGAAAAAAAAATCAACAGAAGGAACCATTTAAAATCCTATAAAGAACTTGTTAAATTTGCAGTTAACGTTGATTGCATTTTGGAGTTCTTATGAATTTTTTTAATTTGGTCATTTGTAATGGTATATTCCTTGAATGCCTACATCCTTTGATATACGGACAAAATATAGGTACATATATACTCGCATTGAAGGAATAGCGGCTGCTTAAAATTAAATGTAGTGAAAACACATAGTAATTATAATGTTTGCAGGTAAGCTCTGTCTTTTGAATAAAACAAAAACTTTTTTCTATTTGGAATGAATATATCTGTATGTTTATGTTTGTTTGATTTGATTTTTTATGGATGGATGAAAAATAAATCTTTAGTTAAAAGCTCAGTGAAGGCATGTTAACGACAACCAGAATATGTGTGTGTTCAAGTACCTGTTAAAGATACAAAAAATGGTTGCAGTCCTTTTATTTTTAAGATACTAGGATATCATTTGCGGCATAATTTATTTTTATAAGCTTTTAGTTGCACAAGAAAACGAACTTATTATTATACAAAATTACTTGTTTGCATGTTTATCAAATGATTTATGCTAACCTGACATATATCTTAATATTCAACCAATACTTTGGAAGAAGAGTATTGTTGCATTCGAAGCATTTTTTTCTGGATTTACTTGCTTTATGAATGATCATTGCTGAATAATTAGAAGCCAAGGATGTATAAAGCCGAAACAATTGAAGAAATTTCACACAAAAAGAGACATACAAATAAAGGCAAATCCAGTTACGAAGGTAGACCTAGGTTAAGGGAAATAACTCTTAAAATCATCAGTACGTTTGTGTCAACCATTTTCAAAAATATATTCTAAGCATCTAGTTACATAGATTATTTTTAATCTGTTTCAGGTAAATGCTTAAAATACATTGATGAACTTGACTTTTACAAACGCTTAACTGATTTAAAGAGTTATCTCCCTGAACTAAGGTTACCCCCTTAAGATCAAAATTATAAAGTGTGAAATTAAAATTACACTTTTTCCGCGAAATAGTGAATAGGTTTATTAAATTTTTGACAAATGATACTATTTAAAAAGCCGAAGCGTGCAAACGTATAGACGCAAGTTAGTTGAGATACAACAGAACAATTGTTCGACACTAACCAATTTCTTTCAGAATTGTTGTGTTAACATGCAAAATGATATATTTATCTAATTAGATATATAAAAAAAATTACAAAAATATTTAAATTTATAACATAAAAAGATCCAATTCACAGTTTTTTCGAAACAAATAGGTTCGTTTGGGATTTATAAAAACATACATACATGTATAGGGAAATTATTTCATATAAATGTTTTAATTTTATTTATTCGATTTTAAGTTTTCATACAAATTAATCTGTCGCATACTAGTGCAGAGAAATTTTATTATAGGTTTTATTTTTAAAGAAAAACATTTAAGATGCGTATTTTTGTGTACATTCGAGAAATAAAGATTCCTATGAAGACTCCTTAATAATATTTCCTTGTTTGCTACTTTCCCTAATTGTCGGGCTTATTTAATTTTGATGAACATAAAACACTTCCAAAGAAATAACTTTATAGAATTAAAATAAACATATCGGAATATATTCACTGCGATTTAAGGAGATAACAGTTTAGCATATTTGAAACATAACTTGAAAGCATTGGCTGAATTTAAAGTTAAATTTGAAGGGGAAAAATGAAGTCCATTTAAGTGAGTACTAAACGGAAATTTAAAACAATAAGGCATAGTTTCTCATTTCTTAGAATTGCAATATTGATATCGTTTAGGTTTTCACAAATAGAAAATTGCAGAAAAATAGATTTACAATACAAAGCTATTGAGAAAAGTTCAAATACATACTTTTACCTTATAAGAAATAAAGTCCGTTCTCCTAAACATGAGCAAAAAAGTAGAAACATTTAATGTAATATATATTCCTAGAAACGGATAATAGCAATGAAAATAAATGAATTGGGTGGTAGTTTAACTGGTAAATCGATTGTTGGGATTGTGTCATATGAACTTACCGAAAGGTCAAAACTGCACAAATAATCTTTGTTATTTCAACATAAGCTAGTCAATTATCAATAGAACTATATCAGAAGTATATAACTCAAGTTTTATAGGAATATCTATAATCAATTAGTATGCCTGATTTTTTGTTTAGATGCCTGCGTCTAGAGCGATAGAAAATACAGTACATACCGTTTGGAACTAACAGAAATCATTTTATAAAAATTCAAATGCCAGAGATCACATTCTAACATATGAGTAAGGTACCTGATTAGAAATGATTTGCATACATGTTGTATCCAAACTAATGGTATCGAAACTCCAATCATCAGGAAAAGCGTCAATATCACAAAAATAGTTTGACTTTCTTCAAAATTTCAAATCTTATATGCTTGGGATTATGTCACATAGGATATTGAAGAAAATATAAGGGTGTACAATAAAAGGTAATTAGCAAAAAGTATTTGCATACACTAACTAACCTTATAATAACCTTAAGTATCCCTTAATTAAAAGAATAAAAATAAAATGACAAAAAGTTAAAACATCAAACCAGTAACGCCATGATAATTCCTAGAAATTGTAAATGACAATTAATATAGATCAGTGAACTTATTATTTTGAAAATTCGCATGAGCACACCTTAAATTCCCAACAGAAAATTATGTTTTCAAGCCAACCTAGATTGAAATAACAAATATGTTAATGTGTGTTTCCCTCGGTTTTAGTTTGTAACCCGAATTTGTTTTCTCTTAATCGATTTATGGATTTTGAAAAGAGGTATACTACTGTTGTCTTTATTCAATCAAGTTCGAGAGAGATATTATACCATAAAAATCACTGTATATTAAATGAATGGCACTTAGGATTTTTTTATCCCATGCATAGATTACCTAAGCCGTATTTGGCTCGACTTTTGGAATTTTGGGTCCTCAATACTCTTCAACTTTGAACTTGTTTGGCCTTATAAGTATTTTGATCTGAAAGTCACTGATTATTCTTTTGTAGACGAAACGCGTGTCTGGTGTAATAAATTATAATCCTAGTACCTTTGACAACTATTTACACCACTGGGTCGATACCACTGCTGGTGAACGGTTCGTTCCAGAGGGTATCAAAAGCCCAGTAGTCAGCATTTCGGTGTTGACATGAATATCAAGTATATGGTCATTTTTGTAAATTTTCTGTTTACAAAACATTGAATGTTTCGTAAAAAATAAGGATTTTCTTATCCCTTGCATAGATTACCTTAGCCGTATTTGGCACAACGTTTTGGAATTTTGGGTCCTCAATGCTCTTCTACTTTGTGCTTGTTTGGCTTTATAACAATTTTGATCTGAGCGTCACGGATGAGTCTTATGTAGATGAAACGCGCGTTTGATGTAATATATTATAATCCTGGTACATTTGATAACTAACTATCCCCATTTTTAATATAAATATTTACATGCGCATTCGAAAGTGGCAAAATAGTTCTTTTACTGATGTGGGCGTATCATATTATATGCTCTTGATAAGTTATAAATTATCTTTTTAAAACTAATGTGTCAACGCCTTCAGACAAAGATTTAAGTTCAGTTTTAGTCAAATGGCTCCTCGTGTTTTATGATATTTTAAACAGGTTTTTTGTGTATTTTGGCTTTGCAAATTTGAGGTTTTATCGTTCCTTATAAAGAAAAGCAATTTGGACGCATTAAAGTGTTAATTTCATTTATAGTACTGGAAAGCAATTTGATTTCAACCCGTATTTATATATGGTACATAACAACGAATAGTGATGTACTAGTATCATCGACGAATAGTTTTATATTATAATTCATACTTTTTATATATTTTATATATATATATATATATAACAAAAAACGACCTAACAGAGGTTTATTGGGATTTCTAACACCAATTTATTATTGGTTATTATTCATAATGCATATGTAGGACTCTAAAGTGCGATGGTACTCTAAAGTGCGATGGTCACGCTAAAGTGCGATGGTCTACGCTAAAGTAAGATGGTGTATCAAGGCGTGACGCTAAAGTGCGATGGTTGTTTTGTTTTGTACGATTGTATATCACGCTAAAGTGCAATGAACCAATATAGTAAAGTTCGAGGGATTAGAGCTAATTTCCTAATGCTTGTAGAGTAAGACTTTAGTTAGCTTGCTTGCATATATGCAATATTCGCCAAGCTTTCTTCTTTTTCTTTGTAATGAGTACCAATAGATATAGGTAGATGTTGTATGAGTGCCAATGAGACAACTTTTCATCCAACTGCATTACAAATTTATAAAAGTAAACCATTATAAGTCAAGATACGGCCTTCAACACAAAGGCATCACTACATGTTATATTTTCATACACTGTACAAAATAATGTTTTAGCGGACATTTTATGATTTACGCATGAATCTACTAAATTACGAACGAAAAGGTGAGAATTCAATTAACTTGAATCCATTCTTAAGCTAGCATGAAGAATTTGACCAAAGCGATGTCCTATTTAATAATACGCTGGGGCCTTACTATTTTGGGTACTCATTTGTGTTTTGAATAATGATAGAGATTCACATTTTCTTATGTTTAGGTTAAGAGTGTTCCATAGTTTTGTTGTTGCAGAGATGAAATATTCAAAATATAAACGGGTCCGTGTGTCGACTTCTGTAATATTATTTCGTGTCTTGTATTATGATCATGCCTACTTCATACTGAATCAGGCAATAAATCTATTAAATATTTTAATGGGGACCGCAAAGTAGAAAAAAAACTGCAACATAAACAATAATTTCAATTATCCGTTATAGCTTCTAATATAGAAACAAGATTAAGGATACTTTTGTATCTGTATATTAAAATGGTCGACTGCAGGACATAAGTCCTTCTTCCAGAACCCGGAGAAAAACATCTACTTCAGCCAACAAAGCACGGTTAGGTTTAAATTAAGTAAGTCATAGACATTTAAAGTTATTAATCAAATACAATTTTTGTATTTTAAACATTTATCTTTCGGCATGTTCATTTTTCGTTTGAATAAACGACTGTTCACGTCATAATTCATTGTACGTTTATTAAGCTATACTTTCGCGGACAATCGCACTTTAGCGTATGTAGGCATCGCACTTTAGCGTAGACCATCGCACTTTAGCGTGACCATCGTACTTTAGCGTCCCCATCGCACTTTAGAGTCCTACTGAATATTTGTTCCCCTAAATAAGAAAATGTGCTATGATTGTAAAAAAAAACTCATGGATTTAAATTTTGTATTTTCACCAGACGCGCGTTTCGTCTACAAAAGATTCCTCAGTTACGCCCGATTAAAAAAGGTTGAAAAGGCCATATAAAGTACGAAGTTGAAGAGCATTGCAGACAAAAAAATCCTATACGTTTTGACAACTGACATTATTTTTCGTTGGATACCAATTTCCGTGGGTTTCGTGGGTACAGGGGAACAAATATTCAGTAACATGTTAGTTTTCTTTAATTCCTGAAAATTCGAACATGCGAAAAATAAATGAATCCACATTATGTCGATAAATATCAACTTAATGTTTGTTGTTTTTTCTATATACTTGATTTCTTAAAGGGTTTTTTTATAGATGAAACAAGACAAGTACATTTAGGTCAAATTGTGTTCTCTAGGGTTTTTATTTTTACATTGGCTTATCTGTATGTATTCAAAGACTGTTATTAATTCCATTTGATTTTTTTGTCTTTTTAGTGTGTTTTTTTTATACTGGAAATTTTTTTATTCGTGATGTGTGCATGACTTTTAAATCATTTAAGTTTTGGTGGTTTACATTTTATCGTTTCTTTTCTTGTATTTCGATTATTTTTATGGGGTTGATTAATTTGTACAAGGTCGGATTTGATGGGATTCCAAAAAACAATTATAGCGAATCGTTGCATGGCTGATAATACCAAGATTGTTTTCGATTTGAACAAATGAAATAAAAAAAAATCGAAACAACGCACATATGTTTATAAAAAAACCAAGAGTGGTATGATTGCCAAAAAATTAACCAAGATAGGTAACCGTTATGCCTTGAACAATAGGCAAACTCCATACCATAAAGTCAACTATAAAAGACCCTGAAATGACAAATATAAACGAATTCAAACGAGAAAACTTACGGCCCAATAATGCATTTCAAACAAAAAAGAGTTATCATCAATAAGTAATGACGTGTTTCATAGTATAGGCAAGTTTTGATCGCTGGCACTGGAAACCTGTACATAATATAAATTAAGTAGATAGGGTTTGATTGTCAATAGGACAACTATCCAGAGGAGTCAAAATAACGTGGATTTAAGCAATTTTAAATAACATGATACATCGAAATAAACTCTACAATTGAAGGAGATAGCAGGTTATCATATTTCAAAAAAATCACTGACATAATTGTCAACAACACAAGTTGTATCGGAACATGATTTATCGCAAATTAGGGATCATAATATAAATAATTTCTAATACAGGGTTATTCTGAGAAGGCCAAATTTACCTGATAACAAGCAGACATCTGTTCCCCTATAAACTCGCCAAAACACTGTTATAATGTTACGCAATGATAATTCCTAGAAACGGAAATGACAATGTGACACGATTGTTGGGATAATGTCACATGAGAAGACCGAAAGGTCCTAACTTCACAGATTATGGTTAGTTTCCAAGAATCCAAGTCTATCTACAATATAAATACATCAGAAGATTTAAACCAGTGTTATCGATTAGATTTTGTTTATCATAAACAAAAAGATGTCTCCTATAGATAACAGTTTAGGGTGCCTGTTTTATCGCTGTTTGTGGCCTTTCAGTCCTGGAGGGTATCATTATCTCAATATTCAGAGTTTTTCTCGGAGATCGGTATTTTTGTGGTTTTAATTTTTGTTAATATACTTTTCTTATGTTGATAATAAGTGCGCGTCTGTATTTAGTTTATAGCATAAGTTTTATTAGATTTCGTACATGTTGCTCATGTTATTTTAAACCCGATTTAAACACGGTAAATAGTCTTATTCGTTACGTCACATTCGTGAAAAAGGGAACCGGATTGTAGTTACGACATCGATACATATCTGATATCATTTGTGAAACGAATATTCCATAACGGTCAACCAACTCATGATGGCGTCTGTAAAATTTACGAAGGGATGATTTCAACTTCACCATTTGGAACTCTTTACAATTTATTCCTCCCTAAGACAAGATACTTGTTTCTAAGTCGATAATATTTTTTTATGAAACAGAGCAATACCAATTCTTTCTTTTTGTCTTTTAGTTTTGAATGGGGAAGACTTGTTTAAAGTAGAAAGTCAAATGTTTTAATACTATTGCAAGATGAAAGAGTCTTAGATTGTATGTACCCTAAAAGATCTATGGATTGTTTAAGTATCCACAGCTGATTCACGCCACTTCTAGAATAGGCAGTTTCACAATAGCTTTATGGATTGATTTAAAATACATATATAAGTAAGCAGTGAATGTGGCTGTTAAATTTGATATATGTTTGTGTGCTTCTTTATTAAATATTTGTTTGTTTTGAGATTGTGACACAGTGATGACTGCTGTATCCCTATTATGACAACGTTACCTAATATCTGTTTTGCTCACGCATCGTTGTAAATATAATGGAATTTGATGTGACTGTCATACAAGTAAGAGGTTTAGCGCTATAAAACCAGGTTCAATCAACCATTTTCTACATTTAAAAATGCCTGTACCAAGTCAGGAATATGATACTTGTTGTCCATCCCTTTGCTGTGTTTTGTCATTTGATTAGGGACTTTCCATTTCGAATTTTCCTCGGAGTTCAGTACTTTTGTGATTTTACTTTTTGAAAACCGATGAAATAGATGTTGATAATTGATAGAGGTTTCGTGGAGCACTTGGAAGATCCAGCAATATACCGTTGGTTGTAAGTACACTTATGTAGTTTATGTGTCCAATACAGTGATGGAAAATCCAGTTCCATATTTGTCATGGAAGTAGAACAAGTGTTTTGCAACATTTTGGTCTTTGCAGATTGACGTAGCATGGGTATTGATAGACCCATTCAGTTTCTTGATTCTAACTTGTATCTACGACCTCACAGCCTTCATCCATTGGGAAAGAGCATCTACGTCTTCCTTCTCGAGTTAAGTTCATTGCCTGGCATAATCCTCAATTGAATTAATCAGTATTTTGAAGTTGTATTTTCAATTGATGGCTTTAGGCTCACGATATTTCAGAATTACGTGGCCAGCTGGATTATATGTGATTTGCGAACGAGCACAGGTCCAATCAGGAGGTTTAGACTTGAAGTCGTCAATATGAAGATCCTTCAAAGCGAGTTTAAAATTGAAAATTTTAGTTGCAATTGGTTAAGTATGGGTATAAGAAATGATTGGTACAGGCTGTTCTTTAAAATAAGGAGGTATTATTGATTGAGCTAATTTATGATGAAGGATATTGCCCAAAGTTGACGCCATCGATACATTTGTTGGCAAAGGAAAGTTTTAGAAAAAATCTTTTCTCTTTTTCATCTTTTCAATGCCAACTGGTTTGAAAAGTCTGCGACTTGCAATATTCGAAAATGATAGCTGTAAGTTTGTGTTGGTTTGAATAAGGGTCTGTAACAATAGTTTCCAAATATAAATTGAACAGAGAATGAAGTTTTGAAAGAGGTAATGAATAAAATTTTGTGCGAATGTGATGTAATGGTTTTTGCTATGACTGTGTCTATGTCGGGGAGTAGAGTTGAAAATATTTTGTCATTGCAACCATATGGGGTCGTAGTTCCCAATTGTCAAATCAAGTAGGCCTCTTTTTGTCTACAGAGAGGCATTGCAAAGTGAGGATTGTTAGTCCTGTGGTATATTTTTTCATTAATGCAAATTGTCATAGAGACGATAGAATAATCAGGCTGATTAAAATCCTGGTAAAGAATGTGGCTTGCATTATGGTTGATGTATGTTTGTTATGCCTTAGTTACAGTCAAGTCACAGTTATAATTCTTCATCAGAACCCATATAAATTATGATTTGACAACAAAAATAGCTAGGTTGTAACAATAAAGACACAGGAATAATTCATTATCGACAGAGATATACTGATGTAGGACCACAGAGAAAAGGCCCAGAAACACATTTGTTTAAGTTGTGCATTTTTTTTCAAACATTAACACATGCCTGTGCTTTCTCAAAAATATGTTGACAAGGTGATCTACTACTTTCATTACACATAGTATCAACATTATAGAAAACTTCCTCAGCTCTTACTCAAAATATAAATAATATAATATAATGGGGTCTTGAATGCTATTTGACAGCATCAGAAAAATTTAATTTTAAAACTTTTTTAACTGTACCAAATTACTACTCAACTTTAAATGTCATCCCTTTCTTGCATTAAACATTAAAAAAATAAATTTGGAAGGGGTATGAAAAAATATAGTATACACTATCCTTACTAGGGACTATACTTGTACACAACGAAAATCATAGGACAAGAATTATGTTCCCAGAACAATAGTTAGGCTGTGTAAAATGATAACATTTAATATTTGTGACAGATTTTATTGTATGATTTTTAACTTATTAAAGGACTATATGAGCTGAATAAATAATGACAATTAAAATTTAAATCATATGTATAACATAAATATAAAGAAGAATATACAACTAAAAAAAATTATGCCAAATTCCAACATACAGTTGAAAATATTTGACATTATAAACATGCAATTTGTCAAATTTTTATTGAAGTAAAGAGGTACTTTCGAATAACTTTCGATAGACTGAAAAAAAGCATATTCAACACATTTGTGACTTTCATAACTTTTGTGACAAGGTCTTTAAAAGTATAAGACAGAAATTAAATTTGCTTGTAATTAACACATCAACTGAACTTTCGATTTTTAGTAAAATGAGAATTGAAGAAATTTACTTTGATTGTATAGATAAGACAACTTTAAAAACATTTGTGAACAAAGTAAGACAACATTTTTTCTTTTGTCACTTGAAATTAAACACATTGTTTTATATGACTAGTTTTCAGTTGTTCATGTTTTATCTATAATAAAAATGTTTATAAAATGCAAAATTTTAGAGGAAAAATATATCACTTTATTTCAAATTAACTGTGAAAAAAAGTGCAAAAGGCACATAAATATCAATAAACCAATAAAATTGTTTGTTTGAAGAACACATAACCTACCTGGTTTCATAAAAAATTAAGAAGGGTTAATTTTTTTAATTTTTTATGTGTGAATTCGACTGACTCCATTATCACAAACTGATTGTTGGTAATAGTTTCAATATCAACAAATTCTTTCTTAAATAACCTTTCTTACTAATAATTCGAATAAAATGCACTTCAAACTATTTTAGGATAAAAAAAATCCTTAGCACTTGCAGAACTATTTCTTTGTGTATGAATTCATTCACTTGACTACATGATAACAGAATTTAACATACTTAAATTGTTGGTTGAAATGATGAACACCAATAGAATCAGACTTTACATACAATATTGGAGGCCTCCGGGTTTTTAAAGCTTAGTAGCTAGACACACTTCTATTCCAGCCCTGCAAGTTATCCCATTTTATGGGGAAGATAACCTGAGTTTTGAAATTCTTTGTTTTATAAACTGAACACCTCAAATTAAGTATTCAAATGATTTAAAAGGGTATTTAAGCACATACATACTCATTCAAACAATATAGTAGTAGATTTAAATCCCTTATGACCAAAAAAAAATTGGCAGGTATGCTTTCCTTACAACCAATTATTTAGCTGCACATATTAAGCACATGAAAGGAACAGATGTAGTAACCATCGTAATTAAACAAGGATGCATTATGTCATTTAATGGCTCCTTATTTCTAATGATATTTTTCCAGAACTCACATGTTAAGTATCAATGCTATCTTTCATAGAAAATTATAATACCTTCATTACTCACATTATTCGTGAGTAGTTATGAAAATCAAAAATATTCATGTAAATATTAATTACTAATTCTGTTTTGCGATGTATGGAGTTTTACCTAATTTGCAAATAATCAATCAAAATTAACCCAATTTTGGGTCTTTTGTTTAATAAAATTCATGACAATTAATTCTCTAATCTGCTTTCTTTCTTTATATTTGTGTCTATATGGATTAAAATAAGCAACACATAAAATGATTGGAATATGTTGAGACTACATTGGGGGATCAAAGTGGGCTCTTATCATACCTAAATCTTGTGAGAAAAAAAACCAGTTAATATTGACAAAATGATACAACATGCAGTTTGAACAATTATATGAATACTAATTAAACATTTTGTTCTAATAGAAACATTAATAAATATGAGCTGATAGTGAAATAATGATATGCCCTAAGATTTCACAGAGAAACCAGAATATCTTATATGATTGTGTCATGACAATGTTGACCTTTTTCATTACCTGTATAATATATTGGCTGATAAAAATTATATGATTCTATTTAATACATTTTGTTTTAATTTTAGAAACCCAAACAATGAAAATAGAAGAGTTGATAAAATATAATTTTAGCCACTCCATTTTTTTCCTTTCATGATAAGAATATTCTCATATCATACAACTTTATGATAAATTATGAATTGTCATGTATATTATGCATTTGTTCAAATATATGTCAATGCAGCATCCTAAAATAGTTTGTTTTTTACCTGACTTTACAATTCAAGGGTTGAAGTGAAATAATATTGAGTTGTTCTTAGATGTTCACATGCACTGTTTCTGAGTTAATTGCCTTGTTGTAATTCCAAGATGGCTGAATTCCCTGAATAATGCATTAAACCATAGAAAAAGAAAACTTTTAAACTATTTGTGGGTGCAGGGCTTATTTTGCAGGTTTAAATGTTAAAAAGATGATCTGTATGCATTGTGACCATTTTGAAAAAATAAATAGCAAACATTCAATACTGTATTCTTAACCTACATGCGAGAGGTGATGTTTGTAAAAAAAATATCCTTACTATTTAGCAAATGATATTTCATGTGAGATACTGTTCTAATATGTAAATAATTCCTTATTTGACTTGTCTAAAAAGCCGAGAGAGATCATTTGGCCTTTGTAATTGTAACTTAGTTCTGGTTAATATTCAGAATTTGATCACATTATTTTCTAAGGACTTAAACAATCACGAAATAGCAAGTCAAAAGTCAGAGATTCACTACATTACAGAAAGACTAACTTGTATGTATCATTTAAATGACCAGTTATTAAAATGTGTGATACATGTATCACATTAATATAAAAGTACACTCATGAACAACACATATTTAAAAATGTCACATCCTACAAATGACTCCACACAAAATATTGATTATCACAGATTGTATATAGCTGAAGCAACATTTCCATCTTGAAAAACTTGAAACGAACAAAATCTCAAAACTATTTCTCTGTTTTATATGCAGATACTGCTAAGTTGTCCATATTTCAGATAATAATATTCCTCCTCATAACAAACAGTCGCTTTTGTACTGTTTATAATAAACTTGACAGATCTTTTATCAGTTATGTTCCTATCAGTCGCTGCACAACATTGAAAGCTGTTGTAGGGTTTCAGGAAATGCTGACAAGATTCACACGTCATCAATACTATTAGACAAGAAATGGTAAACAAAAGCAGCTCTTTTCATCTCTTCTTCTTTTGCTACACTGCGGACATTTTTGTTGGATTTAGAGGATGTTGGAACATAATGATGGTCTGGTCTTAAAAACACATCACCAAACAAGGATGCTGTAAAAATATAGAATCAATGTCAATCAGTGAAAGCAATGTCACAGTGAGGTTTTAAACAAATTTTGTTTGTATTTTCAAAGAACACAAGGAGTCCTGAAGAAACAGGTATTTTTTATGTGAAATGAATTTGTAAGTCTGTTGCATATTTTCTTGTTGACTAGTCTAACATCTGCTTTACTTCATATTTAGATTTTTTATTTGCAGTATCAAATGATTATGAATAAATCAATGTTTGAATGGTGAATGAAAAAAAAGGTATACACTGTCCACAATGGCTACTAATTTGTAGAAAATGAAAATCAAAGGAAGAAAAATGTGATCTCAGACCAGTGTAAGATAACTAACTTGATTAAGAAAAAAAATCATGAAAATCAAAATATTAACCATATGCATACCATTCAATGGTTCTGATAAATGAAAATTGTCTACATAGAAAAATGTGATCTCAGACCAGTGTAAGATAACTAACTTGATTAAGAAAAAAAATCATGAAAATCAAAATATTAACCATATGCATACCATTCAATGGTTCTGATAAATGAAAATGGTCTACATAGAAATCTAAGAGGAAAAGTGGAGTACACAAACAATTCATAAATTTGTGCAGACATTCAGGAAGACAGACTGGGGTCAAATAATAACCATCTTTTTACAGGTATAAACAGTTGGATCATAAAATGAGAAGACATGATGACTTACCTAGAAATTTAATGTCTAAACCATTGTTTTGTGATTTTGACAGGAGTTCTTTGAGGAATGAACATAGATATCTAAACACGTTTCTATGGTATTCAGGAATTTGCAGTATAATCTGAAAAATAAAGGGAACAACATAAAGAAGTCAGTTGATCACATTCTTTCTTCATCTGCATTACATACAAATATCAAAATAAACTTAGATGGATTACTTTTAGACAAACACTAGTTACAAAAATTGAGATAAAACTCTAATTAATTGAACTTTTTTACTAGACATTAAGTAACCACTAATCAGATGATCCATTGAACTTTAAATAAATTCTATATATCTGGGCTTCAAAAGCATGTCACACAATAGCCTTGATCAAATTGAAACTAGGTGTCCTAAGAATTGAACCAGTGATTTTAGAATAACTTTAAAATAAACAATAGCCCAGTAGATCTTTTTATGGTTAAGCCAGTTCAGAGGATAAGGTGAACAAATTAAAAGTTTAACAAATGTGACATGACTCGCTGAGAATTTTTATAAAGGCTTAGATGACCATGTGATGAGCTTAATCAGGTTATTTTTTTGTGTGATATCTGATTTATTACCTGCTTTCCCACTAAAACTTGAACCTCATTTAGATATCTTTGAACAAAAATTCTTTGAGGGATTTTTACATTAAGTTATTTTTAATCTACCAAATAGACAGTGATATGTATTAACACATCTTTGAAGAGATATTCAGTGTACTTACCTGTTTACACAGTAGGTAGTTATTAGAACATTCTAAACATCGCCGGTGTACACTTTTTGGAATGACAGGATCTGGAAGGGATTCTAAAAACAGCAATAATCCTTCTGCTATAGAATGGATGCTACCAGCTAAAATATGTTAAGAAACTATAATATAAGATGTTTTGTTATTATAATTTTTACATTCCGCTCAAGCTGATGACATATATACATTTTGGTTTTCTTTCAAGTGCATTAACTCCTATCAAATGTTGACTTCATATTTTTTTCCTGTTATTGTGGATTCATTTATTTTCGTGGGGACCAATTTTCATGGATTACGGAAACCTTGCATGGATATTTCATTTGTAGTTTTGCCCAGGTCTGAATATAAGCCTATACATGCTATAGAAAATTTGTTATTCATTGAACGTTTAATTTTCGTGGATCACCTGTAACCACGAAAGCCTCGAAAATTGGTATCCAACAAATAATAATGAATCCACAGTTTGTAAATCTTGTCCTGCTCTAAATTTCTCTTGATCTACTGCAAAAATAACAACATAACAATACATGGAAAGTCATTCAAGGGCAAGACCTCTTCAATTGCAGCCATGTTGATTTATTTGTAGAGCTAATCATGAACTAAATATTGCTTTTCATAGTTTCTACCTTTTTATTGAAGATTTCAAGATAATAGATAAAAGAGTATAAAAAATTTGCATAAATCATCATTAAAGGGCAAAAACTCCAATAAAGAATCACCTGAAAGTTTCAGTAAAAATTTGACATTCAGAACATTTCTGCCCTTTCAAATTATCTCTCTCAATAACAATTTCAAACAATGGCATTTTTCCTCTATAATCATTTTTAGCCTTGGAAATCCATGCATGTTTATTGGTAGGCTAGATCATCAGATAAAAGATACTCAAAGAATGATTGTGGAAGTTTAATTCCAGTTAGCATCCTAATTCAGAGAAGATTTTTGCAACATTTAAAGGAGAAGACAAACAACATACAGCAAGTGATGATAAAAGCTCATATGGCTTGATGAGATTATTAACATGAGTAAAGGTCCAGTGTTTGAATTGTAAAGGTCTTCACATGTTTTATGTGCATGAAAAAAAATCCCTTTCAAGACACCTTTTAGCTCATTGAGTTATCTAAGTAAATCAAATTCTGCCTTTTGATAAAATTTGTTCATTAATATCATAATAAGTCAGAATTTAAAAATATGAATGTGTGTATTTGTAAAGGATACGAATCTTCTCTGGAGCACCAGTATCAAGACAATCCCTTATCAGTTGAATCTCTTTGTTCAAACCTGGTTGCTGGAACAAATCTTCCTGCAAAACAAGATTTCATAAACTTAGACGTAACCTAGTTAGAAGAGTGGTATAGAGTGATAGACTCAGTGCAGGATCAATTGCCAAAATGTCACAGAATCATGGAGATCCTGAGGAAGAAAGGACATTAATTTGCAGAAGTTGTTGGTTTTATTTTAGACAGTGTATATATGCATGAGATCGTGTTAATCTAAGGAGGAGCGTATTTTCAAAGTGTTATATTAGGGGTACAGAACACGTAAGGGAGTTAACTCTTAAAAATCAGCTGTGCATTTTAATCACAGTCTTTAAGTAAGGAGAAATCAAGCTTTTCATCGATCAAATTAGTGTTTGTCTTACTGCTATTGATTCAACCTAATTATTCCTGTAAATTGTGCAGTTCAAATTTCTAGAAATTTTCATATTTGCGTAAACAGGTCAAGAAAATATTTTGTCAAAATTTTATGAAAATGAAACAAGCCAAATCTATTTTAGTCGAAGTGTTGGTTACCCCCTTAAAGTCAATGTAAAGTATACATATAGCATAAACACAACCTCTGGTAGGCTAGATTTAATTTGAACAGTCTGCAAGTTTCATAACATTAGGTTGATGCAAAGTAAAGTTAGAGTGAACTGCAAAGTCAGCAAATTTTCAATTTTAAAATTTGATCTGTGTTTGGTGGTTATAACCATTGTGTATAAGTTTTATAATAATATTTGAATCCTGCAAACTTTAGTTAGAGAAAGAAAACCAATTTTGGAACATATGGATGTACAGACAGACAAGAGTAAACCTAAATGCCCCATTTGTAAGCATCAAGCGCATAATTAGTACAATGTTGGATGTTTTCAAATATATCAGAATATATTTGTATATATTGATAGATATACAACTTGGTACCTATACATGAAATACAATATATTACAATTGAAAACATATGCAGTCAATAAACATGCATAGTTAAACCAACCAGTCTTTAGAGGCTTATGATGCACTGTCATTTGAGTACAAAATATTATATGAATAAATTTCAAAATCATATTAATCCTTATTAGATAGTTTCGATATACTGTAGATTCATTATTATTCGTTGGATACCAATTTTCGTTGCTTTCGTGGGTACAGGTGAACCACGAAATTAAATGTTCAACGAATAACAAATTTCTTATAGGCTTATATGCAGACTTCGGCAAAACCACGAATTTAAATATCCACGAACATGCAAGTTTTTCGTAATCCACGAAAATTGGTACCCACGAAAATAAATGAATCCATAGTATCAGTTTTTAACATTAAATGAGAAAATAAAGATGAAAGTATCTAAATAGTTATTGGTTTGATATTGCAAGGGTTGTACATGGAATATAAGATATGAGTTGTTTTTTTGACAAACCTGATCACAGCCATACTGCCACAAATGATCTACCAGTCTCCATATCTCCTTAGGAATGGCATACAATCTGCCTCCTTGGTTTAGTACATCTCGCTTCACCAAACTACCTGGTTGTTCCTGTTACAAAGCATATAAGCACTTTTAAAACAATGAGAAAATAAGTCTGTCCTATTTTTTTCTAACCATACTGTACATGTAAGTTAGTAGATCACATAAAGAAGAATTACACGGGTGAATTATTTCTATATTTGTTTCCTAAACACTAGCCTTTAAACTATTCTTAAAAATTATAATTTAAATGCATTCAGCCAATTAGTGTGATTCAACTTTAAATGTCTCCTTAAAAAAGTTTTTTTTATACTGCATGAAACTCATTTTAATTTCTTGATTTTACCGATGATCATATACTGGCTGCTGCAAAAAAAAGTCCCAATTTAAACAGACTTATAGGCGGGTCAAGACTGAATCCTTAGATTTTAGAGCTGAAAAGGGCATACGACTTATAAGGGGATCAACTTATACTCGAGTACCTACTATAAAACAAACCATCAAATAAGCTTTTATTTAAACAGATCTTTTACTTTACAGACTATGGTTAGATAAAGTACCAACAGAAGGGATTTGCTATAATGAACAAGTTACCCATCTATCAAATTCCAATAAAACTTACAATTTCTACAAGTTGAGCAGTAGGTATTTCTCTGACTGGACCATGCATCTGTATCAAAGCTTCTAGAGAACTTCCAAAACTACTAGCAATATAATTACCACTCACTGATATGTAATGTTGGTTAAGGAGAAACTCATCAAGACATTTTTATACATACTTCATTTACATATTTCTTTCCAAGCAAACTATCATAACTCAAATGTTTTATATTTTAAATTCATCATCTCCATAAAGTACAAATTTTTCAGTAACAACTAACAATGTACAATATATTTATTCATTGCTTTGTATATAATTTGGCTGCCAGTTTCTAAATTGAATTGTTTTACATTTGTCATTTCATGACCTTTTAAAGCTGACTAAGCAGTGTAGGTTTTGCTCACTGTTCAAGGCTGTAGTTACCTATAGTTGTTAACTTCTATGCCACTCAGTCTCTGATGGAGTTTGTCTCATTAGCAACAATACAAAATCTTCTAATTTTTAATTATATAATATGGTTGACACAAAAGGATATAAAGAAATCTTTTCCCCCATTTAAATGTAGAACAAGTATGTCCTCTAATTTATCTTCACCACTGTTCAGTACAGCAGCACTTTTCTTGTCCACATACACAGATATATTTATTTCACAACTTTTTCCTGCAAAACAAATACATTTGTATAACCCTTTCCTCAATAATAACGCCTTTTGACGCCACCCCTTTTACTCCATAATGATGCCTTTCGACGCCTGTAGTGCCTCAGTTGAAATGTATATTAGAATTTCATTGATGAAAAATTTGTTTTCGCAATGCATTAATACTTTAAACCTGATGATTATTTTTCATTGAAAAAATCCTATGCGAATCAAGTATGTAAAAAAAAAAAATCCATGGAGGAAAGGGTTAATATTTTAAGAGTGAGATTCAAAATGAGTTTTGAAGTTTAACAGTACTGCTACTCACCCAAAGTGGTGCAACAACATGTGAAAATAAACGAAATTTTAAAAGAGTAAATGCGTTCCTGAATCTTAAGTAACACATCTGTCTTACATAGCAGTTACAGACAGCTTTGTTTGTTTTAAATCTCACCTGGCGTTATCACAGCCTTAGATGGAGATGCCATCATCCATGGTTTACAATAACTAGGTTCATCAAGCTTCTGTATAAATTCAAAATTTACAGGAACCTGCAAAATAAACATAGTACTGCTGTATAAACTGTTCTAAAAGTTTAAAAGGGTTTTACAGAATAATAATTCAATTATATATGAAATTACTATCAAATTTAACAAAAAATCCTTATTTATACATTTCCATACTTGACACAAATTATCGTTGTGGAACAGGAAAACAAACACTAGCATAAAAAAAAAATATTTTCCATCTTTCAGTTTGCTCTATAAACTCATATTCAATAAATTTCTGTTTTGGGTATCTTTATCAAAGGATCAGGTAAACAAAAATATAACTAACCTGACCAGAATTTGTTATTGTTAATATGTCTTCTTTGGTGTCTATAAACTTGACATCATTTAATATAATCTGAAATTAAAAATAGTATTAGGGCGTGTTAAATACAAATAGTTGTTGTGACTGCCCGGCAGATCTGAAAATATCTTGCCAAGTAAAAAGCATTACAAAGTTTAAGACTAGATATCAAATCATTCTGGAATTTTTTTATGACTAATGTCATAAAGTGAATCAGTGACATTTTAGATTTTATACTATTTTTAACGAAGTATCAAAGTGAATAACTTTTAATATTGTCCGTGTAATATAAGCCTATCATCTTTTAATATATGCAATTGCATTTTATATTGTGAAATAACAAAGGGATTTTAGCCATATAATCTGTGTAATGTGAATAATCAAGAAATTGCTGTGCTCCTAACCACAGGAGGAAGTTACTAAAAAGAAGAAGAAGAATATGAAAAGAAATGTAAAAATGCAATTTAACAAACACAGCTTGGTTCCAAGGATAATATGCACCCCATTAGTACATGCAAAAATTTTTTTGTCTAGCTATATCAAACTGTGAGTGAAAAAATCAATTATCTACCCTTTTCAAATTTTACCTTGATTAAGCACAGTTTCTCTCAATCTAAAGTACTTTCGCAAAAGGAACAAAATATGCTAAGAAAGTCCATCATATACATTTTTGTATAAGGGGTTTCCCAACTATTTTGGTCATGTTGTCTTATTTGTAAATCTTGTCCTGCTGATCAATTCTACCTTTTTACACCAAATATATGATATCTTACTTCTGTTTTATCAAGTTTAACTTGAGGCAGATAATCATTCTCCAGTCTGTCTAACTGTTTCATTATATCTTCATAAACTTTCCTAGATTTCTCTTCGTCTACCACTCTCACCTATAAAAGATATAACATCGATATTATAACATGTTCTACAACTTTACCTGCTTGACAACAATATACATCCACTATAGATAGTTTTCAAATAATAAAATACTAGGTAAATCTTGCAACTTTTTTACAGTAACTATCCTGAAAGACTATATTTTGTAATCAACCAGATATTGCGTCAAATCTATATTAAACTCATTTAGATAAAATTCTGGGAATATACTATCTCATACTCTTTTAAAATACTTTATCGTTTATCGTTGAGATATAAAAAAAAGAATGTGTCCATAGTACATGGATTCCCCACTTGCACTATCGTTTTCTATGTTCAGTGGACCGTGAAACTCTAATTTGGCATTACTATTAGAAAGATCATATCATAGGGAACATGTGTACTAAGTTTCAGTTGATTGGACATCAAATTCATCAAAAACTACCTTGACCAAAAACTTTAACCTGAAGCGGGACATACAGAGGGATGGCCTGACGAACGAACGAACAAACAAACGGCATACAGACCAGAAAACATAATGCCCCTGCTACTATCACTGTTGTTGGTGGGACATAAAAATTTGCATTTGACACTGGGATTTGTTTTATCAGCATAGAATTTTTCATTCATGTCTGCACACCTTGAAGCTTCTTGTTTACAATAAATACAATATGGAAAATTCTCCAAAGAAGAAAAGTTCAAGATATCTAAGGATTAAATGTCATTGACAGAAATCTCAGTATTAAGTTTAGCAATAGAAAAGCAAAGTAAAACATCATTCAAGAAAGGAATTCTAAATCTTTTAGAAATCTAGAACAGTTTTTCTTTCTGCAAATGAAAAACCCTTCAAAAACTCTATACAATATGTCAGTAACAACTACTGACAGACATTACCAGGCTTTGACGACAGGCTTTTTATCAAACTGATTTTTAAATAGACATCATTGGAATAAAGATGTACCTTTTTTTTCAAAAGTGCAAATGTTGAAAATAAAATGGCAACACCTGTATGAAGCCATAACTGTATTCTTCATCATATCTAATAAATAAGTATCTCATTGACCTTAAGTATCTCATTGACCTAATTACAAACTTAAACATGTAAACTATGCAAAAGTTTCAAAGTCAATGGACAAGAAGGTGGGGCTCAATAATCCCCATGAAAATTAGATTTGAATTTTCTAAAACAACTACGGTACATATCTATTACTAGTACTGATTCTATACCTCATCACAAACTTTAACAAGTTGACTTTTTTTAGGGAGATGATTCAAATACTATTGGTATTTTAAATTTCATTCAGAAAATTGCTAACTTAGAAAATAATGCAAAATTCAACTTACAATTTAACTGATTTCTACCCCATAATAGAAATTGTTTCCATGAATTATTTATGAATGAAAGTAAACAAATAGTAAGTTCAAATAATACAACAAAAGACCGATATTACAGTGCAATAATGATAAACAATATGTTATCTATATTATTTTATGCATTATCTTCATTTGATAATGTTTATTTATAAAAGAGGCTCCCAAAGCAGTTTATCTTTCTTACCTAACATCTATGCTTTTAAAATAATTTCAGTAAAAAAATGTTTAATGTACGGTGTAAAAAGAACTATTCTGAACAATTTTGTTTCTGTTTGCCCAAGGAATACATCTCCAAAAAGATTTTAATGTATTGTCATTCTAGAGATTAATTCACCTGTTCTGGTACATGGAAGCTTCTACTTTACTTTTTGGGGGAAACAAAAATAATTTAAACCCACCTCAACATCAAATAGATCTGAGACCGGTTTGTGGTCACTGATTTTTAATTCTGGATGGTAACGATACTTCAGGCTGGTTATACCACCTCCTTTATACAGGATCCTATCACACCAGGCAGGAGGACGACTTTTTTCACTGAAAATGGAAGAAAATAATCAGAATTATTCAAATATAATAAAAGGCTTTAACTCTCAACAAGAAACTGTAAATTTAGTAATATCTGAGTGGATTTATAGAGATTGTTGAAAAGTTGACAAAAATTAAATATATTTATAATTTATAATTTCATTTTACAGTTATTAGGGTTTAAGGAGATGCTGCATAAAAATAATACTTACAAAATGATCAGAAAATAAATCTTCTTTTTTTTGGCCATATAATGGTCAAAAAAACTTTCACCTATTTAAGCTCAGCACTATTTTCATCTTTACAAACAATCAAGGGGTGTACACCCTCTATCCTATACCTGTATCTGCTACTTAGAGTCACAGGCATTTGCTAATTTGTTAAAAGGTTGAATTTAGAGTTGAACTTTACTTGCTTATATGAAAAAAGTGAGAAGGAAGTATTTAAATTACTATTAAATTACAGCAATTGAAATCAGAACTAGACCAAGATCAACTAGAGGCTCTAAAGAGCCTGGGTCGCTCACCTTGGTGTATGTGAATATTAAACAAAAGAAACAGATGGATTCATGACAAAATTGTGTTTTGGTGATGGTGATGTGTTTGAACATCTTACTTTACTGAACATTCTTGCTGCTTACAATTATCTCTATCTATAATGAACTTGGCCCAATGAAAATTGTTAAAAATTGACTATAAAGGACATTAACTCCTTAGGGGGTCAATTGACCATTTCAGTCATGTTGACTTATTTGTAAATCTTACTTTGCTGAACATTATTGCTTTTTACAGGTTATCTCTATCTATAATAGTATTCAAGATAATAACCAAAAACAGCAAAATTTCCTAAAAATTACCAATTTAGGGGCAGCAACCCAACAACGGGTTGTCCGATTCATCTGAAAATTTACGGCCAGATAGATCTTGACCTAATAAACAATTTTACCCTCTTCAGATTTGTTCTAAATGCTTTGGTTTTTGAGTTATAAGCCAAAAACTGCATTTTACCCCTATGTTCTATTTTTAGCTGTGGCAGCCATCCTGGTTAAATGGCCGGGTCATCGGACACATTTTGCAAACTAGATACCCCAATGATGATTGTGGACAAGTTTGGATTAATTTGGCCCAGTAGTTTCAGAGAAGATTTTTGTAAAAGATTACTAAGATTTAAGAAAAATGGTTAAAATTGACTATAAAGGGCAATAACTCCTAAAGGGGTCAACTGACCATTTCGGTCATTTTCACTTATTTGTAAATCTTACTTTGCTGAACATTTTTGCTGTTTACAGTTTATCTCTATCTATAATAATATTCAAGATAATAACCAAAAACAGCAAAATTTCCATAAAATTACCAATTCAGGGGCAGCAACCCAACAACGGGTTGTCCGATTCATCTGAAAATTTCAGGGCAGATAGATTTTGACCTGATGAACGATTTAACTCTGTCAGATTTGCTCTAAATGCTTTGGTTTTTGAGTTATAAGCCAAAAACTGCATTTTACCCCTATGTTCTATTTTTAGCCATGGCGGCCATCTTGGTTGGTTGGCCAGGTCATCGCACACATTTTTTATACTAGATACCCCAATGATGGTTGTGGACAAGTTTGGATTAATTTGGCCCAGTAGTTTCAGAGGAGAAGATTTTTGTAAAAGATTACTAAGATTTATGAAAAATGGTTCAAAATTGACTATAAAGGGCAATAACTCCTAAAGGGTTCACCTGACCATTTCGGTCATGTTCACTTATTTGTAAATCTTACTTTGCTGAACATTTTTGCTGTTTACAGTTTATCTCTATTTATATAATAATATTCAAGATAATAACCAAAAACAGTAAAATTTCCATAAAATTACCAATTCAGGGGCAGCAACCCAACAACGGGTTGTTCGATTCATCTGAAAATTTCAGGGCAGATAGATTTTGACCTGATGAACGATTTAACTCTGTCAGATTTGCTCTAAATGCTTTGGTTTTTGAGTTATAAGCCAAAAACTGCATTTTACCCCTATGTTCTATTTTTAGCCATGGTGGCCATCTTGGTTGGTTGGCCAGGTCATCGCACACATTTTTTAAACTAGATACCCCAATGATGGTTGTGGACAAGTTTGGATTAATTTGGCCCAGTAGTTTCAGAGGAGAAGATTTTTGTAAAAGATTACTAAGATTTATGAACAAGAGTGCACACGCTGAAATGTCTCGCCTTCTATACTAATCATTGATATTATGTTGATAGTCCTAAGTATAAAGCTAAGCTTTATTACAACTGTCACATAAACTTAACATTAACCAAGATAACTAAACAAAGACCAATGAACCTTGAAAAAGAGGTCCAGGTCAGATGAACCATGCCAGGCAGTCAGGTACAGCTAACAATGCTTCTATACAACATATATAGTTGACACATTACTTATAGTTTAAGAAAAATAGACCAAAACACAAAAACTTAACACTGTGCAATGAACCGTGAAAATGAGGTCATGGTTAAATAAAACCTGCTCGACTGACATAAAGATCATAAAATATTTCCATACACCAAATATAGTTGACCTATGGCATATAGCATTAGATAAAAAGACCAAAACTCAAAAACTTAACTTTGACCACTGAACCATAAAAATGAGGTCAAGGTCACATGACATCTGCCCGCTAGACATGTACACTTAACAATCATTCCATACAACAAATATAGTAGACCTATTGCATATGGTATGAGAAAAACAGACCAAAACACAAAAATTTAACTATAACCACTGAACCATGAAAATGAGGTCAAGGTCAGATGACACCTGCCAGTTGGACATGTACACCTTACAGTCCTTCCATACACCGAATATACTAGCCCTATTGCTTATAGTATCTGAGATATGGACTTGACCACCAAAACTTAACCTTGTTCACTGATCCATGAAATGAGGTCGAGGTCAAGTGAAAACTGTCTGACAGACATGAGGACCTTGCAAGGTACGCACATATCAAATATAGTTATCCTATTACTTATAATAAGAGAGAATTCAACATTACAAAAAATTTGAACTTTTTTTTCAAGTGGTCACTGAACCATGAAAATGAGGTCAAGGACATTGGACATGTGACTGACAGAAACTTCGTAACATGAAGCATCTATATACAAAGTATGAAGCATCCAGGTCTTCCACCTTCTAAAATATAAAGCTTTTAAGAAGTGAGCTAACGTCGCCACCGTAGCCGCCGCCTCCGGATCACTATCCCTATGTCGAGCTTTCTGCAACAAAAGTTGCAGGCTCGACAAAAATGGTTCAAAATTGACTATAAAGGGCAATAACTCCTAAAGGGGTCAACTGACCATTTCGGTCATGTTGACTTATTTGTAAATCTTACTTTACTGAACATTTTTGCTGTTTACAGTTTATCTCTATCTATAATAATATTCAAGATAATAACCAAAAACAGTAAAATTTCCATAAAATTACTAATTCAGGGGCAGTAACCCAACAACGGGTTGTCCGATTCATCTGAAAATTTCAGGGCAGATAGATCTTGACCTGATGAACGATTTAACCCCAAGTCAAATTTGCTATAAATGCTTTGACTTTGAGTTAAAAGCCAAAAACCACATTTTACCCCTATGTTCTATTTTTAGCCCTGGTGGCCATCTTGGTTGGTTGACTGGGTCACCGGACACATTTTTTAACCTAGATACCCCAATGATGATTGTGGCCAAGTTTGGTTAAATTTGGCCCAGTAGTTTCAGAGGAGAAGATTTTTGTAAAAGCTAACGACGGACGACGACGACGACGACGACAGACGGCGGACGCCAAGTGATGAGAAAAGCTCACTTGGCCCTTTGGGCCAGGTGAGCTAATAATGTATAAAATGTATGTCAGGAGGATATTGTTTCCATTTAAATCTTCAAGGCTACTTGAACCAAGCCAACTGATATGTTTTGATAGTGACCTTGTACAATTATTATCTATGCATGAAATTATCTATTTATTATTTTATTTATCCATAGTTACTCTTAATTTTTAAAGTAAATATTATCAAGTTTTCTGATGAACTACATTTTCTCTATGAGATCGTTCAATATCAGAATTTAACACCATAGATCATATTCCTGTGGTATGACATAATTATTCACCAAATATTGAAATACATATTTCCAATTACAGAATAAATATCTAAATTATTCTTTTTTTTTATGTTTTTTATAATCCAACTTTTTATGAAATTGTTTATATATATATTAATACACTATAATACAGTAGAGAATAGTATTACAAAAATCTGTATAATATTACATATAAGCTGTAAGCATGAACTGACCTTAAGTACTGGTATTCAGTTTGGCTATGTTATAGATTTATTGTTTCATTTGATTTTATCATGAAAAAATATATATTTATAAACAATACTTCCTAGTCTACTTAAAATAAATGTAAATCACAGGAAATCATCAAAACTTTCCATTTTTATAAATCACTTACAAATATTTGAGGTAAAGCATGAGGGATATATACATTTAGTACATAAAATTTAGAATTTCAAAAACTTACAGTCAGGCAATATTTACTAAAACCAGGGTAATAAAACTTCTCATGTCTAGAGTATATGCATCTGGTACTTTGGCTGCATTTTGAAACTCTGTATGTAGATATATAAACTACTACTCACAGGGCACTAAATAAGCTAGGGTACCATTAGGGTTTCTCCAAATCTCTGCACTATTACTAGGCAAAAAGGGGGGGGAGTTAATGACCCAATAGGGTCTTGATTGGTCAGTAATCCCTAAACTTTTAAACAACATCATAATACACATTCAGGAGGGCATCTTCTTTGATAGTGTGCATGTTTGTGCATGTATCAGATTTAAATTTGCAAATATTAAGACAGGTCTTATTTTTTTCTAAGAAACACTTTTATTTTTTTGTTTGACATTTTTAAATAAACTGTTATCACAGAGATATGTCTCGCCTTTTTGTAATTTTAATATTGCAAATGTTGAAATTAAAATAGCAATATTTTAACATGTAAGTTATGCAAATATTCAGTCAATGAATGTGCAAAAATTAGCATACCTATGTGTAGCTTTTCGACCTTGTCATGGCGAGACACAAATCTTATTGCTTGGCTTTGTGTCCAATAAAATATAATTTTGTTTGTTTAATATTTTTTTAAATGTACTTAAGTAATTTATTCAATGTATAATATCAGAATAAATCTCTGTTTGATATTTTTCAGAACCTTTGTATCTTGATTACTATCAGAGTTAATACCTGTGTGTCAATGGCAGAGTGTTGTAAATGATATCTTTATTAAACCAGATGCTTCGCAGGACGCAGCTTTATACAACCGCAGAGTTCGAACCCTGAACATTGGGGCAAGTATGGACACAACATTCAAGCTTGATACAGCTCTGAATTTGGATTGTGATTTAATAGTTGACACAACACAGGTTTCTGACACATAATGAATGTGGTCTAAGAACTTAAACTTAAAAAAATCTTAAATTTTAAATTGAACATTACTTATTACGGTCCAATATCCAAAATCTGAATACATGGTTAGATTCAGCTTATCAAAGAACCCCAATTTTAGATGAAATCAAATAAAACTCAATTTTGGACCCTTTAGACCTCAATGTGGACCAATCTGATAACCAGGCCCAAACATCAAAAATCTAAATACATGGTTAGATTAAGTATATATCAAAGAACCCCATATATACAATTTTTGTTGAAATCAAACAAAGTTTAAGTTTGGACCGCAATTTGGAATAACTTGAAAACTGGGCCTATAATCAAAAATTTAAATACAGATTTAGATTTAGAATATCAAAGAACCCTAAGGATTCAATTTTTGTTGATATCAAACAAAGTTTAATTTTGGACCATGACTTGGACCAACTTGAAAACTGGGCCCATAATAAAAATTATAAGTACATGTTTAGATTCAGCATATCAAAGAACCACAAGGATTCAATTTTTGTTGAAATCAAACAAAGTTTAATTTTGGACCCCAATTTGGACCAACTTGAAAACTGGGCCAATAATAAAAAAATAAGTACATGTTTAGATTCAGCATATCAAAGAACCCCAATTTTAGCTGAAATCAAATAAAGTTCAATTTTGGACCCTTTAGACCTCAATGTGGACCAATCTGATAACCAGGCCCAAACATCAAAAATCTAAATACATGGTTAGATTAAGTATATATCAAAGAACCCCATATATACAATTTTTGTTGAAATCAAACAAAGTTTAATTTTGGACCGCAATTTGGACCAACTTGAAAACTGGGCCTATAATCAAAAATCTAAATACAGATTTAGATTCAGCATATCAAAGAACCCCAATGATTCAATTTTGGTTGATATCAAACAAAGTTTAATTTTGGACCACAATTTGGACCAACTTGAAAACTGGGCCCATAATAAAAATTATAATATAATAATAATAATAATAATTCTTTATTTAAAGAGGGTTACAAAGTTAGCTATAAAGCTAATCTTCCCTGAGGCCCTCATGAAATACAATGAAATATAATAAACAATTGCAAAATATCAAACAGACACACATACATGAATAATGAAATAAAAAATTGTTATGAAATATCCAATTTTCAAAACAGGTAAAAGTTACAAATTCATATATGACATGTATAGTAATGGCATCAACAATATCATAACTTTGAGTAAGTGTGTGAAAATTATTATGCATATTAAAACGCACAGCTTCTTAATGTTCCATCAAGTAATTTTTTAAATCTTTTTTGAATGAGCTTGTACTTGAGGTTGATTTTTTCAAGGATATATTGGTAAGTTATTCCATAAAATAGATCCTGAATATATAAAAGATTTCTTATAAGCTCTGTTTTGGCTTTTGGAACTTGTAAATTTTTGCAAGGGGCATTTCTCAAACAATATTGGTTTATTTCTGGCATTTCTTTAAATTTTTCAGTGAGATATACAGGGGCTTCATTCTTAAGGCATTTATGCATCAAAACTGATTTGTGGTTTAAGTACATGTTTAGATTCAGCATATCAAAGAACCACAAGGATTCAATTTTTGTTGAAATCAAACAAAGTTAAATTTTGGACCACGATTTGGACCAACTTGAAAACTGTGCCCATAATAAAAAATATAAGTACATGTTTAGATTCAGCATATCAAAAAACCCCAAGAATTCAATTTTTGTTGAAATTTAATTTGTGACCCCAATTTGGACCAACTTGAAAACTGGGCCAATAATCAAAAATCTAAGTACATGTTAAGATTCAGCATATCAAAGAACCCCAAGAATTCAATTTTTGTTAAATTCAAACCTAGTTTAATTTTGGACCCTTTGGACCTTAATGTAGACCAATTTGAAAACGGGACCAAAAATTAAGAATCTACATACACAGTTAGATTAGGCATATCAAAGAACCCAAATTATTCAATTTTTGATGAATTCAAACAAAGTTTAATTTTGGACCCTTTGTGCCCCTTATTCCTAAACTGTTGGTGGGACCAAAACTCCCAAAATCAATCCCAACCTTCCTTTTATGGTCATAAACCTTGTGTTTAAATTTCATAGATTTCTATTTACTTATACTAAAGTTATGGTGCGAAAACCAAGAAAAATGCTTATTTGGGCCCATTTTTGGCCCCTAATTCCTAAACTGTTGGGACCTCAACTCCCAAAATCAATCCCAACCTTCCTTTTGTGTCCATAAACCTTGTGTTTAAATTTCATTGATTTCTATTTTCTTATACTAAAGTTATTGTGGGAAAACCAAGAATAATGCTTATTTGGGCCCTTTTTTTGGTCCCTTATTCTAAACTGTTGGGACCAAAACTCCCAAAATCAATCCCAACCTTCCTTTAGTGGTCTTAAACCTTGTGTCAAAATTTCATAGATTTCTATTTACTTAAACTAAAGTTATATTGCGAAAAACCAAGAAAATGCTTATTTGAGCCCTTTTTGGTCCCTAATTCCCAAACTGTTGGGACCAAAACTTCCAAAATCAATCCCAACCTTCCTTTTATGGTCATAAACCTTGTGTTTAAATTTCATAGATTTCTATTCACTTATACTAAAGTTATAGTGCAAAAACCAAAAGTCTTCGGACGCTGCTGATGCTGACGACTACAGACAACGACGACGCCAATTTTTGCGGTCGTATAAAAAGTCTGTCAAATTTTACATGTACAATGTATATGTACAATGTGTTTATTAAACACTATAATGAAGAAATATATCTGTGATAAGAACCTGCACTGACTGAGGTGACTGGTTATAGTTGATAAAGGTAATAAGATGTTGCAATGTCCATATTGAAATTTCCATATTGAAATCCTTGTGTAATTTTAACAAACTCTAATATAATACTGTTAGATAGATGTTTCCATAGAAATGCTTTTCTTGTTGAGATGAAGTATTGTCAATTATAGTACAATGCAAGAATGTTTTAAAATGTCTTTGAGAATTCGGTTACACTCCAAAATAGACTGTTGATGAGATATCATATGATTGCTAATCTTTCAAGCAAGTTATAACTGATTGTGTTACACCACCGAATTTATAAACCTTGCAAGGTGGTGAAATCTTTATAATCAGTGAATCCCAATCAATTGACCTTTAAATATCACAAACTAAAACATGTATGTAAAGTAAGCAAACCATTTAAAGTCAATAGACCATGACTGAGGGGTGGAGACAAATAATCTCCATGACAATGAGATGTGTCAATACTAATACATCTGCATACCAATTATCATTGACCTACCACTAGTGGTTCCCCATAAACTGAACTAATCACAAACTAATACATGTAAAGTAAGCAAATCATTCAAAGTCAATAGACCATGACTGAGGGGGCGGAGACAAATAATCTCCATGGCAATGAGATGTGGCAATGGTAATACATCTGCTTACCAATTATCATTGACCTACCACTAGTGGTTCCCCATAAACTGACCTAATCACAAACTAATACATGTAAAGTAAGCAAATCATGCCAAACTCTGTCAAGGCGAGACAAAAATGCACTACAATTGTCAATCTGACGTCACAATGGAAAAGTAAACAACCGATACCGGAAACACCGGAAGTAACTTGCACGATAGGCACTATTATAGGTTTTGTGCACGAGATGCACCTGATATGGGTTATCAGCCCGGGTGGGAAATTATGGCTTGTGTACTTCCGCTCATTACACATATGCAAAAGCTATCATATCAATGCTAAGTATATGATAAACAATTATAACTAGTGGGAACCTGGGCTTAATCTTGTATTCTCCCTTCACCTATTACCAGGGATGGGGTAATTGAAAATGTAATGGTAATTAAGTGTAATGCATTACAATTCTCCATGTAATTGAATGTAATGTGTAATTAAGCATTTTTTTAATTACATGTAATGGTAATTTAATTAATTACATTGAAAAAAGCATGTAATGCTCAATTACTTGTGAATTACATTTCAATTACATGTACTTTTATTGTGTTAAAGATAAGGATTTGTGTTTAATAATATAAATTGTTAAATTATATTTACTTTTAAAATATTGATATCACATACTTCTTTAATATATGAAGTCTGTAATTTGTTTTGAAGTTTTTATATTATTTATTTGACCTACAGAATTTTTTTCTCTCAATAGTCTTATAATTAAATAAAAATGTGAGAATATTTATATATATGTGTTGTTCAGTTTTTTAGAAAGATCTTTGTTAACTAAATAGATTGATAAGTTATTAACCACCTTGTTAAACAAAACCAAAAAAATGTGTCACAGTGAATTTTTTTTCTTATACAAGTAATTAGAATTTAAAATCACTGCACACAATCATTTTGTCAAATTAGAATACACAAAAGGATTATAGAAATAAAAATCAATAGCTGTAAAAACAAACAGCAATTAATCAGATTAAAATGTCAAGGGACAATGCCACTTTTACATGTATTTTTATCTAATTAGTGAAATACATGTATTGCTAATATTTAGACATTATGTACATAGTTTGTACTAAAAATTATTTTCAATATTGTGACAAGCACACTGTTTAATATCTTTAAAGTAAAAAAAAAAAAAAAAAAAAAATTATTTATAATTTCTGTTTTATTTAAATGAATGTCAAAATACCCCTTAATGTATTGGCAAGTAATTATGAACAAATTCCCTCTCCTATCAACACATCTTCTAATCATGGAACTTCCATGTTCTGATCAAGCAATATCTGCCGCATAAGCTCCTGTCAAAAAACTTTAGAACTGCTGTCAAAGTGTTCAGACCAGAGATATGCAGACTAAATGACAAAACATTAAAATAACTAATGATTATCAAATGCAAGGCTTAAACTATGCTTATCGGTACGTCATGCATATTTTACACATGGATTTTATATACATGTATAATATTGTTAAAAAAAATTTATGATAAAATGTAATGTGTAATTTAATTAATTACTTTAGTAAAGTAATTGTAATTTAATTAATTATATTTCAAAAACTATGTAATGTGTAATTAGTGTAATTGATCATTTTTGCAATGTAATGTGTAATTTAATTAATTACATTCCAATGTAATTGACCCCAAGTCTGCCTATGACTGTCATGGCATTTAGAATATATAAAGGGAACTAGATATTTTCAATTACTCATATTAGGGTGCTTTTGCATGACCCTATAGAAGAATTCATTGGGGTACTAGTATTTCATGTCAGGACAAATGAAAGTATTCAACATATGTAGTTTAGGGATTGGAATTGAACTGCTTTCATTTCAATTGCATGACCAAGAATGACACAAGGTTTATCAATAGAATTAATACATGAAGAAAATATATGGTTTAGTGGTGTAAAATGTGAACAGTTTCTTTGATATCTAACAACTGGGACTGGTTATAAGCAACAAAGGCTAAGGAAATAGAAAGATTTTGCATTGCAAAAAGTAAAATATTGTCTTGGTGTACTAATAATATTTCATCTTGACGTCGAAGGTTAAGGTCTTGAGGTAATGCACATAATGCCAAACATCAAAAGGATAAAAAAAAATATAACCTGAATAAGAAAATGTAACACAAAAACGTTACTTATTAAAAGTCAATGATAAAGGAAATAATAATTTTACTAAACGATCAGTTTTCCCATTAACACAGGAAAGTATCAAATTAACACAGCCACCAGTACCATTTACAAGGTCATACATTTTTGAGTGTTTTTAATTATTTGATCAATAATACTTGAGAGACAATTTACTATGGATACATTAGTATTTTCTGGGAACCTATTTTCGTGGAATGACGAAACTTTGTATTTTTGTGGATAGTTGATTTTGTGGTTTTATTAAGGTCTACATACAAGCCTTTAGAAAATTTGTACTTAGTTGAACATTCATTTCATCTGTAACCAGGAAATCAATGAAAATTGGTATCCCAGTAATGAATCCACAGTATATCAACAAATATTCTTGTTTCCTCTTATTGCCAAAATATAATAAGCTCCTCTGAGCATACTTATGTTATCTTTATATTGCAACATAAAATCTATTGCTTAAATGTTCTAAGTTTAATATTTAATGATTTTACCAAATTCTTTATTCAATAAGAATATGTGACCTGTCATCAATCCCAACTAGAACTATTATATTTCAATGTTCCGTAAACCTGACAAACCCTAATATTTCAACTACAGCCCCTAAAGAAACCATATTGTCCATATACATCTTCATCAATGGACAGTCTTTCACATTTTAGACTATAACATTATTCGTTAATAAAATCTATAAAATTTTGTTGAACCAGTATTGCTTACTGTGGATTTATTATTATTCATTGGATACCAATTTCTGTGGGTAGAGGTGAACCAAGAATTCAAATGTTCAATGAATAATATATTTTCAATGGGCTTTATATACAGATATTAGCAAAATCACCAGGAATATGTAAGTTTTCAGCAATCCACGAAAAAATAAACCCACGAAAATAAATGACTCCACATTTGTTTTTGTGAAAAATGTGTTAAAACCATCACTGAAGGGCAGTAACTCCTCTGTAAAGACCACTGACAAGTTCATTAAAATGTCACCTGACCTGTTAGATACCCTCATAATAAATGTGGCCATGTTTGGTTAAAGGAGATAATTTTTATAATAGTTAATGAACGTTTGAGTACAACATACTTTGGTAGAAGCTCACATTGGCCCTTTAGGCCAGAAGAGCTAAAAAGTTTTCATCATTATAATGTTTGTATGATTTGTATATCTACAAATACTTAAATATGATTGTTTAAACTTGTATGTAAACTAGGCTGCTGGAACACAAACTTTACATAAACATAAGAACACTATTCATTTACCTTTATATAAAAAACAGGGAACTCTTGTGAACAAAGGGATGTATAAAACAATCTGTTTTCAATAGAAGACCTAATGAATATGAACCAGTCAGTGCTCTCCTCATAAATTTATTACACTCTAGCAGACAACAGTTTAGTTTTCTGCAACAAAGTATTGCAGGATTTGCAGAAGCAGCTACTCAAAAACACTTTTCATTGTTAAAAATTTAGGAAATTAAGAAGATTTTTATACAAAAGGTCTCTAAAAATACTTGACAAACAACAGATTTTAGTGCAAGGACATATCAATCTTATTTACAAGAGAAAAATCTATCTGAAGATTCAAGAATTTGCATAACAAGGAATTGGACAGTATTTTGTTTAAATTTTATCCTGAGGCTCACACAGAAAACTACTTTGTTTTTAATGACATGGTATCTAGCTGGCACAGGACGTTTGCGCTTTTTTACCTGTAAAACGATAGGACATTTGCGCATCAAATACTATGGACATTTGCGCTTTAAATTTTGATTCACATGTATTAAATTGACTGGACATTTGCGCTTTTTACCTATAGTCTTCCACCTGTAATTTTAATGAGAAGTAATATTACGTAGATGAATTTAACTTATATTTGTCATTAACACAATAAATGGTGCAGAATCCTTCCATGCCCACTTTAATGAACAGTTCTTCTTACTGATTCTGCTATTTATTTCTTTTTTTCTTTTTTGAATAGCTCATTTAACAACAGTTAGTGAATTACATTAAGATTTGTGATATTGATGAACAGGCACCCCAGAATTGAGAAACATAATTATTTATTTGAAATATGGTCGAAATACCAGTCAAAACAGATAACAAAAGCTATTTTTTTTTCCTTGGGTTTCAGATATCAAGCTAAAAATGTCCTATGATTTGAAGTGCAAGTGTCCAAAAATAAAAGCGCAAATGTCCTCTGAAAAAGCGCAAACGTCCTGTGCCGTATCTAGCATTCCAACAAAGTGTCATTAGCAACTACAAAAGATCTTAAATGGCAGGGTAATTAATCATTACCCCCTGATTGAATTGTCACAATAAAAGAAATTGTATGAAAATTTTGATGTAAATAAAAATGTATAACTTCAGGAAAAAAGTTCTCATGTTGATTTGATGCTGTATTCTGTGAGAAGAGGTCATGAAATGATGAAAACATTCTTGAACTTAAAATAAAATATTTCACAGCCACAAAAGATGCAGATGGAGGAGTATACATATCATTGTTTACATTTTTATTTACATAAAAATATTCATACAATTTCTTTAAAAGAATGATAATGCAATCTATTTCAGGTAATTAATCTGCAACTAATTTTCACATTAAATTTCTAAGTGATTGAGATATTTAAGTTTGTAGAACATCTACAAAGCAGTGGCAATCCAATGAGGCTTTAACACATACAAATGACCATAGTTACTGTATCATCCTCTTCTTCTTCATAGTAAATCATAGTATCAGGATAATTTATGCCAGTAAACCACTAAATATGTCTCAAGCATTCAGGCTTCTTCACGCCCAAGTTAATTAATTTAAGTGAAGCTTAATTGGTTAAAACTTGCAGGAACATGAATATAACTACAAACTCCTCCTCTTTTTCAAAATATGGGAATTTAAATCAGTATTTGGTATTATTGGCTATCCCACTGTCTATATCACTCTGCTCAGCTCTTAGTAAAATTGCATATCACAGCTTTGTGACGTTAAATACAATGTAGGTTGACCCAGCCTTAATAACTTTGACTCTGACATATCAGCCACGTCATGATGTTTTAACCAACATTGATAAGTTTAATACGAACTTATCAAGTCATCTTCCGGTTTTCTGGTGAAACAAAGAAAACACTTCAAAGACGCAAATACAGGGCTTCATATTTAGACATATAGCAGACAACCTGATAATGAGTACTTATTAGATTAAATGACAGCTTAGCAATTCTATGTACCCACCTGGAATCCCAGTCATCACTGTTGATATCATATTTATATGTGGGCTGAAATGTTACTTCAGCTTCAGAGTAACCTTTAAATACTTCTGTTCTTCCTAACTGCCTATGAAGCTGGAAAAACAAAATACATGATTACATTTCTTTGATGATTTGTATATAAAAAATATATATTTTGTGATTATTTCCTCAAAAGGCTGGTGTCAAAGTTTCATTTAGAAAATTGAACATTGTTATTGATGTCTAATAAACTTTATCCTCAGCTGCATCTTAATGTTAATTACCAAAATTCAAATATAGAAAAAAAAGTTTCAAAATTTGGCAATAGATGATGAAAAGCCTTCTTTCAAAGTTTCATAAAATTCAGCTATACTTTGACCAAGTTTTTCATGAAAACAAAAACTTAAACCACAGACTAAACCTAAATGTTGACAACTTTGGAGGAATGTACAATCGCTATGTCTTGGTTCTGTAAAGTATGAAAACTATTAGAAAAAGCAGCTGTATCTCAAAAGACTTTAGGAGAGAGCATTTACTTTCATTGGTTGTGTCTTTCCCAAGAAAACATCATAACACCTGTCAATCTTTTCTAGGGATTCAATGTTATTCCATGTGTTAGAAGAAAACATTGTAATTGGAGATCTTAGAAAAGCTTCTAAATATCTATTTAAAAGTTAATGTCAAAAACTTTTGTTCTACCTTAATTGATTTTGAGGATGATTTCTTTTACAATGACTTTGTTGTTTTGTGACACCCTGCTTAAGTACAAATTTTTTTTTCTTTCTATTTTTGCTAATTTCACAATAAATGTAATGAAAATTCATAATCAAGGACACGATATATGTGAAAATAAAACCTTATCAACTGGCTATTAATTTTTGAAATTCTGAAATGTGAACTCTATGAAAGTTATTTTCTATAAAGTATACAGTAGAATGGCTTGTATAGTCCGCGGTTTTATTCTCCAAAATTGGACCTTCCAGACAGGGTGCGGACTATAGAGTACAATAAGCAAGAAATAAGAGAAACATTTCAATTTCGCCGGCGAGGTGGTTTGTTTACGTTCTGCCATCTTTGTTATTGATATTGTAGAGAGCGCTCTTATCATTTTTCAAACAGTAATTTTAACTCATCCATATTAATAAGTTATTTCTATTCAATATCAAATTATAACTGATAAATATAATAAGAGTGCTCACGCTGAAGTGTCTCGCCTTCTTTACTAATCATTGATATTATATTGATAGTCCTAACTATAAGAAAGCTTTATTGCAACTCTCACATAAACTTAACATTAACCAAGAAAACTAAACATTGACCAACGAACCATTAAAATGAGGTCAAGGTCAGATGAACCATGCCAGGCAGACATGTACAGCTAAGAATTCTCCCATTCAACAAACATAGTTGACCTATTGCTTATAGTTTAAGAAAAACAGACCAAAACACAAAATCTTAACACTGAGCAATGAACCGTGAAAATGAGGTCAAGGTCAAATAAAACCTACGCCACTGACATATAGATATTGAAATATTTTCACATACCAAATATAGTTGACCTATTGCATAAAGTATTAGATAAAAGACCAAAACTCAAAAACTTAACTATAACCACTGAACCATGAAAATGAGGTCAAGGTCAGATGACCTTAACTTAACCTACCAGTCGGACATGTACACCTAACAGTCCTTCCATACACCAAATATAGTAGACCTATTGCATAAAGTATAAGAAAAATAGACCAAAACTCAAAAACTTAACTATAACCACTGAACCGTGAAAATGAGGTCAAGGTCAAATAAAACCTTCACGACTGACATATAGATCATAAAATATTTCCATACACCAAATATAGTTGACCTATTGCATAAAGTATTAGAAAAAAAAGACCAAAACTCAAAAACTGAACTATAACCACTGTAACATGAAAATCAGGTCAAAGTCAGATGACACCTACCAGTGAGACATGTACACCTTACAGTCCTTCTATACACCGAATATACTAGACCTATTGCTTATAGTATCTGAGATATGGACTTGACCACCGAAACTTAACCTTGTTCACTGATCCATGAAATGAGGTCGAGGTCAAGTGAAATCTGTCTGACGGGCATGAGGACCTTGCAAGGTACGCACATACCAAATATAGTTATCCTTTAACTTATAATAAGAGAGAATTTTACATTACAAAAGATTTTAACTTTTTGACTGACGGAAACTTCGTAACATGAGGCATCCATATTACAAAGTATGAAGTGTCCAGGTCTTCAACCTTCTTAAATATAAAGTGTTTAAGAAGTTAGCTAACGCCGCCACCGTAGCTGTCGTAGCCGCCATAGCCACCTCCAGATCACTATTCCTATGTCGAGCTTTCTGTGACTTTTGAGGCTCGACAAAAACTAAACCTTCCATTACAAATTTCTCGTTTCTTTTCAATGCACCCGTTTGAATGGTTTTACACTAGTAATTTTGGGGCCCTTTATAGCTTGTTGTCCGGTGTGAGCGAAGGCTCCGTGTTGAAGCCGTACATTGACCTATAATTGTTTACTTTTTTTAAATTGTTATTTGGATGGAGAGTTCTCTTCCTATATCTATTGGTTGAAATAAACTGGTATCTGCTTGATTGAAATGATACAAACATGGTGAAAAGACAACTGTAACACAGCTTAGAACTTGTAAACTACAAAACGTAATCGGTTATTGTTCGTTCCGTTTTGGTGTTTTATACTGACTAATATGATTTGTGTTAGCTTAAGACTATTCAAACATTAATGTGATAGATATATTTAAGACTGTTTTACAAAAGGAGGGAACTGTTTTACTTTCAAAGTCGAATTATAGTGATATCTGTTATGTACAGATTTCGACTCTCACCGGTTAATTTTTTCTTTTTCACATGCTTTTTAAACTTCCTGTTTAAACATATACAAGTTTCTAAATTGTTTTTTAAGTGAATTAAACTTATTTTAACAATCATGAAGCGTTCTATAGAATCATTTACAAGCAGTTTCAGCTGCTGTTTGATGATGGAAAACAGTGTTTTCCAAGAAAATGCCGCAAACAACGGCACAGGATTTGAAATTATCGGAGTTTCATTAGACCTTTTCTAACAGTTACAAAAAGTTTTTTTACCTAAAATTTCATGGGGAGAAGGGGGTGCGGACTATGTACCAGTGCGAACTATATCAGCCTTTCTACGCTAGACATTTCTTTATAAAGAGGTCATTGATACTGGTTAATCTTATAAGGTTTTTCATATCTAAATTATGAATCTATGTTATGCTTAATGTTTCTGTCCTTATAAACTTAGTAGCTGGTATCGTGATAGTATAACTTAAAGAGGGAATCTTTACAATATTTACAATAAAAGTATAACAGTTACTATTTGTTATATGGAAATATTTCATTTGTAAAAAAAAAAATCCAATCATTTCTCCACTTATCAATAACAGTAATTTCTTATATCTCTATTTTCATGATACGACTTAATTGCTTGATTGTTGTCTGTTAAAATAACTTTGTAACACAATACAAAAAAGCTGTATTTCTATATATAGCCTGTACCTGGTCATAAGACATCAGATCTTTTAACTTGGAATTCTTGATCATTGATTTTACTGTATCTATGTCTAAATCATTTAATCTATAGTTTAAATCACCGAGCCAGAAAACTAACCTGAAAAATAATAACAGTATAAACAAGTCTGTATTGTCAACTTTAATCAATGTGTATTATGTAATATTGATTCACAAGTATGTTCTTTTATTGCATTTTCTGTCATATTTTTCATCCCACTTTCCATGTTATTTCATAAAAGAAGTTAAAATGATAGTTTTAATTGAGTTTTAATGTGAACTACTTGACAAGAATGCTACCATTACTGTTGGCAGTAAATAAACATTAAACAAAGACTGTTTGTAGATGTCTCAAAATCATCAATCCAGTATATTGCAAACCATTGGTTCTTGGGTTAAAACTAAATAAGAAAATGTGTCAATGTCTATTAGTTAACACTGGTATTTTGGTTCCAGAGATAAATATTTCAGTCCCATATTGGAACTACCAACTTGTTTGCCCCCTTTTATATATCAAATGAAATTGTTTATTGAGGGTATCATCAATTCTGTAAAGTTTAAGGTAATTTTGCCTTGTTGTCACTATCATGTACTACCTTTACCAAATAAAGGGAAATAACTTATATTATATTCTACATTTTTAGAGACAATATAGGGCAACTATTCTGATCATTCTTACACATCTTTTCTCTCAAAATAAAAATTGATAATAACATTATTCCTTTAAGAGAAGCTACAACTTATCTAGAACCAAAGATCCTTTCAAAAAGTTCTTCTAACATCTTTAATTTTTTTAAGAGCATTTAAATGACAATACTTACTCATGCTCATCAATAGTTAATGGAGGGACAAACTGTTTAAATCGCATTTTAGATGATATGTCTCGATAATCCTACAATAAACAAAATATATATTAAATTAAACATGTTTTATTTCTTTCAGTTTCCGTGTGATGAGAATAGATATAACCATACAAAAGCATCCACTGATCTAAAATTATGAAGTATGTCAGAAGTTGATCAGAGTTTCACATATAATTGAAAATCCTTAATATATAAGGAATGTAATTTCAAAAGCATTGTCTTACCTTGGCCAATTGAATAAATGTTCAAGAACAAATCTATAATTCGGTGGATTTCCCTTGTTGCTTTTAATCCTAAACCAGGACATTAGTTTTCTCTTTTGAATTGTTGGACATTGTGTCATCTCAGGGTCTTTGATAGAAATTATTATAATATTACTGTGAATTGACTCAACTTATTGTTATAAATTAAGGAATGTATCTCCCTCATGCAAAGCTCTGATTCCTTTCACGGATTTGGGTATACTTTTTTGGACCTTTTGGATTATAGCTCTTCATCTTTTATATAAGCTTTGGATTTCAAATATTTTGGCCAGGAGCATTACTGAAGAGACATGTATTGTCGAAATGCGCATCTGGTGCAAGAAAATTGGTACCGTTAATTTTATTATAGCATGGTATATACTGTATTGATGTTGGTACTGTATAAGAACTGTAGTTGCTAATATCTAATGTGGATTCATTTATTCTATTTTCATGGATCGTGGAAATCTTGCATTTTTATTGTTTTTTATTTATTTCGTGGTTACGTCTAAGTCTGTATACAACTCAATAGCAAATTTGTGATTTGTTGAACATTTAAATTTCGTGGTTCACTTGTACCAATGAAAACCACGAAAATTGTTATCCCACGAATAATAATGAATTCACATTACTTCGTTTCATCTCTATTGGAAAGTTGTCTAATTAGCAATCATCCTACATCTTCTTATTTCATATAACAATAGGAAATTGAACAAAATTTAAAATTTTCAAATTATAAGGGAAGAAAAATCTGATGTTTTGCATTTATGAGGGGAAGGGGCAGGGGGAGACTACACTGTTTCCAATATAAAATAGGCAAACTCTTTGTAAAATTGACTTCCTTGAGTGTTTCAAAGTCTTCATAATATAAATATCAATTGTAGATATAAATACATTTATTTTTACTTTCTGTAAAATATACTGAAAGTAAATAATACCCCACCTGATTTCTTCGTTCTAATTCATCCTGATGAGCTGCTAGATGTGAACATAGAAAACATATAGAGGTACTTTCTATGGTAAAACGTACTCCAACACCACCTTTATTCCCCTACAAAATAGAGAATCATTTAGTTACAGATATAATTTCATAAATATCCTAACCTTCAAAAAACCTATTTCCCTAATTTAGATAAAATCATTACAATTAATATATTTATTTACATTAAAACATATCCCAGGAGCCTGTAATTCAGTGGTTGACTTTTCTTGCTGTTTCTGTATTTGTTTTCAGTTTGTAGTTTATTGGTTTGAATGGTTTATTCATGTGTTCATTGTCCCATGTTAGAGAACGGAGGTACCTTCAGCCCTCCCCCTGCTCCCCCACATTTTATATGTTCCTGTCACAAGTCAGGAGCCAGATATTAATTGGTTGAGGTTAGTTCAAGTCTGACATATGTGTTTATAAATATGCTACTAGTTTTTTTTCAATTCACAATTGCATTGTTTCAAATTTTGCATGTTTGGCCTTTTAATGCCCATGATATTTGGTATGGGTTTATCTCATTGTCGAAAGGCTGTACGGTTGGCTACTGTTGTCTCATTGGCAATCATACCACATCTCCTTTTTTTGTATATGTACCTATATAAAAAAAAAACATGTTTGCCTTACCATAATTCCCATAATGCCAGTAGCTACAGTGTCAGAATCTATAAAATGTACTTTATTTGAATGCTTTTCATTAACATATACTATCAGCATAACTCCAATCAATCTAACTAATTTAACCTACAATAAAAATAATTAATTACTATTTGTGTAATGAACAAAGATTCTAATTACAATGTCTGTATCAACCCAGGATTCTAATTACAATGTGTATAACAATCCAGGATTCTAAATACAATGTGTATAACAATTCAGGATTCTAAATAAAATGTGTATTACAATCCAGGATTCTAATTGCATTGTGTATAACAATCCAAGATTCTAATTACAATGTGTATAACAATCCAGGATTCTAATTACAATGTGTATAACAATCCAGGATTCTTTTTACAATGTGTATAACAATTTAGGATTCTTATAACAATGTGTGTAACAATCCAAGATTCTAATTACAATGTGTATAACAATCCAGGATTCTAATTACAATGTGTATAACAATCCAGGATTCTTTTTACAATGTGTATAACAATCTAGGATTCTTATAACAATGTGTGTAACAACCCAGGATTTTTATTACAATGTGTATACAATCCAGGGGTCTAATTACAATGTGTATAACAATCCAGGATTCTTATTACAATGTGTATAACAATCTAGGATTCTTATAACAATGTGTGTAACAACCCAGGATTTTTATTACAATGTGTATACAATCCAGGATTCTAATTATAATGTATATAACATGTATAACAATCCAGGATTCTAATTACAATGTGTATAACAATCAAGGATTCCTATTACAATGTGAATAACAATCCAGGATTCTAATTACAATGTGTATAACAATCCAGGATTCTTATTACAATGTGTATCACAATCTAGGATTCTTATTACAATGCGTGTAACAGACAAGGATTCTAATTACAATGCGTGTAACAGACAAGGATTCTAATTACAATGTGTTTCACAAAGCAATTCTAATTGCAATGTTTTGTAAAAATCCAGGATTCTTATTACAATGTGTACAACAATCCAGGATTCTAATTACAATGTGTATAACAATCCAGGATTCTTATTACAATGTGTATAACAATCTAGGATTCTTATAACAATTGTATAATATCCCAGGATTTTTATTACAATGTGTATACAATCCAGGATTCTAATTACAATGCGTATAACATGTTTTACAATCTAGGATTCTAATTACAATGTGTTTCACAAAGCAGGATTCTAATTGCAATTTTTGTAAAAATCCAGGATTCTAATTACAATGTGTATAACAATCCAGGATTCTTATTACAATGTGTATAACAATCTAGGATTCTTATAGCAATGTGTGTAACAACCCAGGATTTTTATTACAATGTGTATACAATCCAGGATTCTAATAACAATGCGTATAACATGTTTTACAATCCAGGATTCTAATTACAATGTGTTTCACAAAGCAGGATTCTAATTGCAATTTTTGTAAAAATCCAGGATTCTAATTACAATGTGTATAACAATCCAGGATTCTTATTACAATGTGTATAACAATCTAGGATTCTTATAGCAATGTGTGTAACAACCCAGGATTTTATTACAATGTGTATACAATCCAGGATTCTAATTACAATGTGTATAACATGTATAACAATCCAGGATTCCTATTTCAATGTGTATAACAATCCAGGATTCTAATTACAATGTGTATAACAATCCAGGATTCTTTTTACAATGTGTATTGCAATCTAGGATTCTTATTACAATGTGTGTAACAGACAAGGATTCTAATTACAATGTGTTTCACAAAGCAGGATTCTAATTGAAATGTTTGTAAAAATCCAGGTCTTATTACAATGTGTTTAACAAACCAGAATTCTAATTGCAATGTGTGTAACAATCTAGGATTCTTATTACAATGTGTTTAATAATCCAGTCTGATAAATGTAATATGTGTAACAAACCAGGATTATTTTTGCAATGTGTGTAACAAACCAGGATTCTTATTGCAATGTGTGTAACTAGGATTCTAATTACAATATGTGTTACAATATTACAGGATTCTTATTACAATGTGTTACCATCCAGGATTCTAATTGCAGTGTGTTTAACAAGTAAGAATTCTTATTACAATGTGTTTAATAATCTTGGATTCTAATTGTAATTTGTGAAACAATCCAGGACTCTAATAACAATGTGTTTAACAAACCAGGATTCAAATTTCAATGTATGTAACAATCTATGATTCTTATTACAATGACACAGGAAAGACTATACTCTGGTGACAAAGGAAAAAAATACACACTATGATGACACTGCAAAGAATACTTACTCTGGTAACACATAAATCAATTTATACTCTTGTGACACAGTTAAGAATTTATATAGCTGATATACCTTTCTATATCTTCCTTTTGGATGTAAACAACTCTTTACAGCATGTTGCCATTCAGTTTCTTTTGCCGAATCACTAAATATATATGCTTGATTGCTCAAATCGAGCTCTTGAAACCTGTCAAAAAAAATTAAATACCAGTTTAAAACTACGTTTAGAATAAGCAGTGCTCCAGCTAGAATTCAAAAGGGGCAGGGTGCCAGTGGAGGGCAGGGCACTTTTTTATGATAGGAGAAGGCACTGCTTATTTCTAATGTCTACGTCCCTGCGTGTATCACAAGTTCACATATTTTTCTACTGTATATATTGTCAATAAAGATGCATAAGTTGTTGTTATGATTATTTATTCTATAAAATTTGCATAAGAAAAGTCATTCATACTACATGTTCATATACATTTGTAACATGGCAATACACATTCATACTATTAACCAAAAGAGGAAAAATAAACTTACTATTCTCCCCCACCCCCTCTCCTTCCAAAAAGAAAGAACATAAACTAATATCTCATAGTTTACCATAGTTTACCATACATGTACATGACAGAGTAGTTGTATTTCAAAATTTTCATCTACAGCTTGGCCCTCAAACTTTTTTTATTGTTTGTGTTTAGGAATATATTACTTAGTGTAGCTTCATCATGTTGATTTGTGATGAGAGTTTAACTACACACTTCCATTTTTGTAAGTTGATAGCTTGACACCATTCAAACAATTGATTTATACATATTTCTTAATTGAGAATGTATAAAACATGGATTGCCAAAAGTATGATTATCAAAAATAAATTGCAATATATTTTTTTTTGTATGTTCAAAGACAGTTAGTATCCTTAAGGTAACATTCTTATATAATTTTGTATTCAATTGGTTATTTTTTTCCTATTTTCAGTGCTAGATAATATTTTAGGAGCACAATTTTGTAATAAGCTTTCTCAGGGGAAGTAACTCCAAAATTAATTTCCAACATGTTTACGTCTGCTTGTCGCTCACAAGTTGAGATGGACGATGTTTCTGTGAAGGCAAAGTTGATTACTTCAATTCAATTCTAAATTCATGAAAGTCTTCATTCATACACTCTTCCATTGTGACTTGGAGATCGAAAAGAAAATGCCGACACATTCATCATATTTATGACAAAAAGGTACATTGTCTTAATTAAATTACCTAGTAATTAACACCTTTGAAGTCTTATCCACAATAATTGATTGTAATGACATGATTAACCTCGTTACCTGGGGGCAATCACCAGGTGTCATATATGTAATTTAACTTCTGATAAGAAATCAATGAAACAAAAGGCAATTTTACCAAAACGGCACAAGGGTTTTTCAGACAACGGCGTCAGGGCAGAAGGGCGCGGCTGAGGGCACACAGGGCACGGCTTAGGGCACCCAGGGCGCGGCGTCCTTCTATTTTGGGCTAACGAGACCACTGATAAGTGATAAAGAATTCATGGTCAACCTACCAAAAACTGTAAATTTGGAAATTTTGCAAGGCTTTCATCACATTCTGATATCTGATACACTTATATATGTATGCAGAGTTTTCTGAAATTGCAATAATTTAACTGGCATTTTTTGGCATTTATAACTACATGCATTAATTTCTGATTTTACAGTAAGCAAACTTCACGTTACTGCACTAAATACACACTCACATAGATCACTTATTAGGAAAATGCAATTAATTGTTTTATATATGTGTTAATGTAATGAACATACATGTATCTGGGAAACAGGAAGTAGATAAGTAACAGATCTAAAACGAAGTTTCCAATCTAATTAAAATTAAATCTCCGCACTTGCTCCTCGTTGTTTATATGTCGGAGAGCAGATTTAATTTTAATTAGATTGCGATTTTTCACACAGGGAATAGCTCACCAATATAAAGATTGATATGCATTATTCAGATCTGTTTATTAGTTCCTATGCAAATTGCAACAAAAATGTAACAAATGCTCTATATTAAATGTGCCTACCCTATAGCATAAATATCTGGAGGTTCTGGGTCTACTTGTAACCACTGAGCTATCGATATTGGAGGGGACTGGCCATTTGTATTCCAAGTTCCAACAAATATTCTGTAAAATAGAAAATAGTTCAGATTAGACATCAAAATTTTTTGCATAACAAAGCAATAAATACTGGAAGAGAATTCCTGTACAAGAAAATTATCTGCATGATATAAAAAATATCTGACTCAGTAAATATTATTTAGTATATAGTAGTTAAGGTTGTAGTAATTCAATGGACAGACCAAGTAAAATTTGCAATAAATATAACTTAAAACTTTAAAGACTGTATAACATTTTCATATAACAATGTTTTGATAGATGATTTAAGAAATTATAAACTGGACCTTCTTGGTCTACATAGTAGGTAAACAAGAACCTCAACAAAAAACTTGTGACTATGGAAGAGGTCATTGCTACAGTTAAAGTCATATTTAAAATCAAAATAAGAACATGCTATTCAGAAATATACTTTATAGATATTTTCTGTATAAACTTACTTTAATTTTGATATATCTGTAAACTCAACCTCCCTTTCATTCATCATGTATTTGACTATTGTCTCTCTAGCACTGACTGGTTTAGCACCAGATTCAGTTGAAGGTTCTGAGGAACCCAGTCCCAACATTTTCTGGACATCTGGAAATTCACTACTTCCACCAAAGCTATCAAAATAAAGTCAACAATTACTAATACAAATGTGAGAGGTATTTTTAAACATTTTTTTCATTAATATATTTATATACCTTAGGTTAAAACACATTTCTTCAATCTATAGCAATTTTGAAGTTGTTCCCCTCTAATTGTAATTTTTTTATCACTGTATTCCCTTATAACATGTGACCTGTATGTTTTTGATTTATTTTATGAAAAGTGATAATAAGAATGAGAAGTTCAAAATTGAATTGATTAAAATAAAAAATCTAAATCTTAGAAAAAAAATAATTCACTAATCATATTTTATGATATTATTATTAGTATTTAAAGTTTCAGTCTATTTTTTTTTTATTGGTTGACATTTCTAGCATCAATGATACATTTGCGTTTTAACACTAATTTTCTTTTGTATTCCACCAGATGATGATCTTTCAAAACCAAATGTGAGAGGTGCCCCTAGAATGAGGAATAACATACTCATCAATATCTAACTCATCTAAGGACTGTTTACTGGCCGCCTTTCTCAGGGGATCCAACTCTGACAGGTCTGTAATTCTCTGTGATATCGGCTCCTTCATGTTCCTTGGTCTGTCAGGTACAGGAGGAGGCAAACTCTGTCCATTTCTAATATGTACAGCTCTCATCCTCCTAGGTGGCGCTACTGGTAAACTAGGAGGCTTTGTCAGTGCTAAAAAGGAGTTAATAGCATATATAAATAACATGGTTTATTTTGAAATATGCTTATATATTTTTACATTTTTTAAAAGCTATTTCACAAGAAATTTATTATGAATGTCTTGGATATATGTAGCTTTAAATAAAATTTCTTCTGTGTAACTTGAACATAAAATACAATTGAAAAAGTAAAAAGTTTTACAAAACACAATACATTTGTCTTAAGCAGATATTAACATGATAAAGGATCAGTAAAATCTTTTACAAGTGAATTTTGTGGCAAGTATGTATCAATCTAGCCTATTTCGTATAGTTTTAAAACTAACTACAAAAACAAATGTCAATTCCTGTAAATTCAGAAATGTTTGTGTGTGTTTATTATTGCAACGCTAACCAAAAAAGTTAAATGAAAGATTAACTTTAAAGTTTTCAGGAAAATCTGCATTCAGGTAATGTATCTGATATAAGTTCAAGTTCTTATTATTGTGATACTCATCAAGTACCATTATCAAAATTATTTAAAACCTAGAATTAATTTCTGAATTTACATTATAATGATTAAAGAGGACTTCAGTGTAAATCTACAACTCCATTTTCTTCAATGTTTTCCAATCAAATGGAAATACACTCACCTGCACCTCAGCAGTTCAAAATTAAAGTTGTAAAAGTGAAATTCAAAAGTCTATAATCATTACATATGATTTACTTCATTGTTTGAACATATCTGTGGCTAAATATGAAAAGAAAAGTTGACACTATTCTGCTTTTAGTTATAAATACCAGTACAGTATCTCTTTGAAACAGCTAAAGTGCAAATGAGACTAAATAAAAGATTTTTTTTTGTCTGTCTCATGCTGAAAATAATTGAAACAAAAAAGTAAATAGCAAACAAAATCCCCAAATTGTCAAATAAATTGTAATTCTTGTTTAAAAGGAAGCTAACTGTTTTGGAAAGGACATTTCCCCATTCCAATGATTACCTGAGGCAACACTAAACATTGAACTGAAGGTATGGGCTTTAGGGGAAAAGGTATTAGTATGTGCTATACAAGATCTACATCCTGAAAACAATAGTTAAAATAATTCAATTAATTACAACAATAAAAGATATTAATATTAATTGCAAAGGCAGAAGGCAAAACAAATTAGCTCTTTAGTAAGACAACAGATTCCAAGAAAAAGATGTCAGATTTAAAGCTTTACTTATCTAAAATATTAAGGAGGCTCGAGGGTATAAAAAATTTCAGAAAAAAAATAAACATTTTTTTTTTTCATTACAAATTTATTTATTACTTTATTAGTTGTTACTTCGTATGGTACAAAAATCATTAAAATCAAAGCGCTGTAAGCGCTGAAGGCAGTTAACCAAAAACCAAGGCAACCGTAATTATGAAAACTGTGGCAATGTTGCCTCAAGATTAAACATTCACATATAGTAAATTCATGTTTATCTAATGATTTATTTATTAAGGCAAATAATTTATATGTTATCAAGGTTTCAAAAGCAATGCATATATCAATGTATATTTTTTATGGTGAGTCTGCAGTGGTACAAGTTCCCAATGATTGCAGTTGTTCTACTTGGTAGTTAACCTTGATTTTTATTTGACTGCTAGAAGTTCAATTTGACGTAGTATGAACATGTAATAGTATGAATGGACTGGTTTCCCTGGAAAGAAAACTGAGTTTGTGTTCTATAGTACAAAAGTTATGAGACACGAATCAGACAAATGTTCACTACAACAGGGATCAAAGATGAGGTCTGACTGACTTGCCCATAGTAAATGTAAAATTAAAATGATTTGTTATTTTGTCCCATACATATGAATATATATAATTTAGGGGTGGGGATCTCAACGGTTTTCAAGTTCTCAAACAGGTAGGGGTAGGCAGAGGATTTAGGGGGCAGGGGGCCTGGCCCCCCCTTTTTGGGAAAAAATTTGGTTGCTTATATAGGGAATCACTGAAGCGTGACTGGAGCGGGCCCCTCTTAGGTCAGTCAGTGGGCCCAACTTATGAAAATTTCTGGATCCGCCACTGGGGGTAGGGTGACCCTAGGGACTTCCCCTACATTTCATTTTATTTATTATATTGTCCCATACATGAATATATATGGTTTAGGGGTGGGGATCTCATTGGTTTCCAAGTTCTCAAACAGGAAGGGTAGGCTGACCCAAGGGACTCCCCCTATATTTCATTTACTTAGTTATATTGATCCATACATGAAAATATATTGTTTTGGTGTGGGGATCTCGACCATTTCCAAGTTCTCAAACAGGAGGGTTGGGATGACCACAGGGACTTCCCTTATATTTCATTTGATTTGTTATATTGTTCCATACATGAGTATATATGGTTTAGGGGTAAGGATCTTGACCATTTCCAAGTTCTCAAACAGGAGGGTGAACAGTGACCTCAGGGACTCCCCCTATCTTTCATCTGATTTGTTATATTGTCCCATACATGAATATATATGGTTTAGGGATGGGGATCTCGACCATTTTTAAATTCTAAAACAGGAGGGGTGGGGTGACCCCTAGCGACTCTTCCTATATTTCATTTGATTTTTCATATTGTCACAAACATGAATATATATGGTTAAGGGGTGTGGATCTCGACCGTTTCCAAGTTCTCAAACAGGAGGGGGTGGGGTAACTCCAGTGACTCCCCCTATATTTCATTTTTTATTTATTATATTGTCCTATACTTGAATATATGCAGGGGCGGATTCAGACGGGGGAGAGTTGCGGGCTTGCACCCCCCTTAAATTTGAAAAGCATGGGTTGTTCTCAGCTTAATAAAGAAAATTCCGATAATTTTACCTCAATTTTTTTTAGCCTCGCTCTGCTCGGCGAAAATTTAAGTTTGCGCCCCTCCTAACCTAAAATCCCGGATCTGCCCCTCATATGGTTTAGGGGTGGGGAGCTCGACCGTTTCCAAGTTATCAAACAGGAGGGGGTAGAGTGGTTCAAAGAATGCCACCTATATATCATATGATTTACTTACATTAAGGTATATATAATATAGTTGCATTATTTGTGAAAATAAAGAATGAAACTTTCAGCTACTTTAATCGACCCTTCAAAATTGAGAAAAAACTAATAACCCCTCGAAATTGCAGTAATATGTTTACACTTTAAAAGCATCTCACATGCATTATCATCATTTATCATTTATAAAGAAAATTTAGACTGTGACCATGAACATGTATATCGTTAGATATACTGTTCCCAGCTGTCACGTTGTATTGGATTTTTAAATTAAAATTTATCAAAAAGTAATTTTTAGTTTCTGAATAAAATATTTTTCTGCTTTTTCTTTCTTTAACATATATCTTTTGGTTTACAATACTAGTGTTTATATTCATTTACCATGCATAGATGTATTTTTTCACCTGCTTGGATTTATTTTGTAAATGATCGTCAAACCCGGAATTACCCTTATCCGCTTCCGGAATCGGATCCGATTTTGTAAAATTTTGTCTTCACGGCCGCCATTGTTATGTGTTTACAATGTTGTTTTTGTCAATCAGATACGATTTTACGGGATTTTACTCGAATTTATACAATATTTGTCGGCGATTTTCTGTATAAAGCTAGCGGTTGAACAAATTGAACATCGCCGTCATGAATAATAATGATAAAAATAAGTTTTTAGCTCGTTTAATTGGAGACTTTGGTGAACATGGTGAAAAGGTTTGCAAAGTAATTTCTTATTTTCTTTCAAATGTAAGGCGACTACGTCGGGCGTAGCTAGAAACCAACTATCCTAGTCGAAATTCCGCTTGCAAAAGTGGAAGGTCGCGGACCACCGCTAATTTGCACACCTGCCTCCAAATTGAAAAGCTACGAAAATTTCTTTTTCTAATTTGAAATTGCCGCCAACAGCATGAACAGTTGAATTATATAATAGACTACTGACGTAGTTGTACTACGTATTGATGACAAACAATATTCCTACGACTTTGGTCATTTGGGAAATCTAAACTGCTTGTCTTAAGAGATTTTCGGCGATTAAATATTTCATACAATTGTTCTTTGACATCTTAGCTAAAAGCTCAAGTCATAATGAACTACACAAGGATTTTTAATAAGCACTACTTCCTATGTGTAACTTTAAAACTTTTGGATAAATCGACGATCATTTAAGGTTTTTCTGGTCATTTTTTTTGTAATCCAGAATAAAAAGTATTAAAAAAGTGTTCAATTAGTTATATATAACATAGTAACAAGCTAGATAATAACAATGGCAAGTATTTCAGGATTTATTGGATAGAACACAAATCTAGGGTGCTCGCATAATGCAGCTTAACTGCATAAAAATCAATTTGTTTTGGCCCCAGATGACTTTTAAAATGTATGTATCATTATAAAAAGCTCCAAATTATCTCCCTTTGGTGCAAAAATGTCATTTTTTGGCATTAAAATTGAAATATTTTTTTAAGTCATTGGTGACCTATATTTTTTATTATTATTTTCAAATAAGCTGTACTTAAACTAAACTATTGTAAAATTTTAGCGATTTCTGTAATTAAATTCTTTTTTTATTTTGATATTACCTATTTTTCTCCTATTAGTTCAACAGAAAAAAAGTACTTTTACATAAGTGAATGGTTCTTTCGAAGGCAGATTGTGATCGTAAATGAACGGTGACCCCATTTTTTTATTTTATTTTTCTATTAAGTATAAGTTAAAGTTCATTTATTAAAAAATGTAGCGAAATCCTATATTAAGAAAAAAAATTCCTTTAGACCCGCGAGCCCCCTTAATGAAACATATTTCAGTATGCATTACTAGACTAAAAAGGGATGAATTTGAAAAAGTTTGTTGTTGGTGGTGATCCATTGGTTATAAGTGATGAGAGGTGGAACTATTTCATGCATGTTCAGGGCTAGAAACACTAGATGCACTAAATCAGTCTAATTGGCTTGAAAAGTGGTTCGTTCTCAAAGATACGAAAGTTTTGAAAACAACCAGAAAATATTGGCAAGTTGTGCAGACTAAGATTTTTTTTGTAGAGCCACCCTGGATTTTTTGCAAGAGTTGAGATATTTAATCTTACTGAGAGTGTAACACTCTTGTCTCTTAATGTCAAGAATCAGGTTGCACATATTTTCCTATTTCAAATCCTGCTATATATTATAAAAATAAGCATTTTCCAAGTTAGCAAACAAAATCAAGGTATATATTTTAAGAATTCTAAGAGAAACCTAAGACTGACACCATTATAAACAGAATTTATTAGCTTAGATAGGGTTATTCCAAATTATTTGACTGAAACAAACACAATATTTTTGCTTATTCTTATAATTTCATGGGTACCAATTTTCACAGATCGAGGAAAAATTGTATGTTCATGAATATTTTATTTCATGGGTTTGTCAAAGTCTTTAAAAATTGATACTTCAACAAACACTTAAGTTCATTATTTTCCTTATACCATGAAATCCACACAAAATTGGTACCCTAGAAACAATTCTGAATCCACAGTATTTCCATGCTCCTTTACTCTTTATCTTTTATAAATACATCAGATATAAACAAATTTATACAGTAACATTGCAAAATAAGTGAAAACTAATGCATATCAAAGCATATTTAGCATTTATACTGGGTAAACTGCAAACAGAAAGATCTACCAATGTTCTCGTAAATTAAAAATACAGAAAAAAAAGCTGTTTAGGAAATGTAAAATCATTTAATATAATTATTATGCAAGCTATTAAATATTGAAGGAATATACATGTATTACAATGTATAGCATTTGTAAACTAAATTTTGAAGGAAGCGTTAAACCCTCATATTTCCCACAATGGTTAAGATTTGTTACCTCTAAAATACTTGTTCAGGTTTTTCTCACTTTGCAATATTGTGATTAAACTAGGTATGTATAAACCTGAAATAATTTTTATTAAGGACTTTTTAAATTAAACAGATAATAAATTGCTTGGCTGAGCGCAACTGGATACAATGACAGATGTCCAACCCTGAGAAGTTGGGGCCAAAATTGACACAATATTCACCCATGATACAGGTTTGAATTTTGATTGTAACTAAATTTTGACCCATGCAGACTATTCGTAGTGAAAGAACTTCAAATTCGTAATATGATTTTAATTTATATTAAATTTTTTGCTTTTGTGCAATACACTATGCTGATGTGAATTGACCCCTTTTGGATTACCTCCCTTACACTGCTTTTAAATTGTCTCAATTGTCCTTTAACCAGAATAAAACTTGTTTTTCCCCCTAATTACTAAATGATTTGAGCCATAACCCCCCAAAAGTCAATCCTAACCACCCCTTTGTAATATGGAAACTTGTGGCATAGTTTCAGAGAGATTATTGTCTGGAAACTACAAAAATGCTTATTTGGGCCCCTAATTCCTAAACAGTTGGGACCATAACCTCGAAAATCAATCCCAATCTTCCTTTAGTGGTTATAAACCTTGTGTTAAAACTTTACTGATTTCTATTTACTTATACTAAAGTTATTATCGGGAAACCATCTGTCTTTGGATGACACTGAAATAAGGCCATTCATAAACCAAGAACTCCTAATAATTTTGTACTAACTTTAGTCTATTAATTTGAGACAATCAATCTTGTAATATTAGATTAAGTGAATATACATCATTACAAGCAAATGTGTAGTTAGTAAGTAACATTCATTTTGAAATAAAAGTACAAATAAAATTAAAAAAAAACAACAATCAAGATGTCAGACTCTATTTAACAATATGCAATAATTTGAAGTGATGATGGCCATACATATATGCTAAATGATATATTAAAACAGCCTCATTAAATTCAACTTTATCAATTATTCTAATAAACATGGAATAACCCTATAGATGCACGATAGTGAAAGCCAAACAACCAAGAAAAAAGTAAAGGGCAATAACTCTAATTAGTAGAAGCCAGAGTGACTACACACACCACAACATTGACAAACCTTCTGCCTTTTTCACTTGGTTATTTTTTACAAAAGGATCAAACACATCCTTGGCAAATGGATTGTCGTTTTGTCTATTGTAATTCTCTAACCAAGCAAAAGTTGGAGGATTACCAAATGCTACTATGTTAGAATACACTGAAATTGAACAATCAATACAAAACATACAATAAATATACTATTATCTTGTTGTTTGTCAAAGCTTATAAATATTTGAAATGCACTGAAGAAGCTTAAAAATAATATAAGGGACTATATAGATGGTTTAAAATGTATAACTCTTTCTTTTCATAAATGTGACAGAGACTTCGCTGATGAAAAAAAAAATGAATTTATTCTAAACAAAATGATAGACTAGAAAAACTGGCGTGATTTCTGTCAAAGTGAGCCTTTGTTTTTGGATAACCCATCAATAATTACATTCAAAATCAAATGTAATGCTTTGAGGTACATCACATTTATAATGCATTTATAATTTGACTATTGAAAGTAAATGAAGATAAAAATACACACAATTGTCTTTTTTGTGAGAAAAAAATAGGAATTTACACATTGAGATGCCTAGCCTGTTTTAATAACTATTACTGACTAAAATGCTAAGTCTTTCAATATGTATCATGAAATTAAACAATCTACGAAACATGATACTTAAGTCTTGCATTATGTAATGACAAAATAAATTGTGTGTTTAAATGTAAGTCTTAAATTTTAATATGCTTAATGTTGAAGAAATATTCTTTTTAATTTCTGTAATCTGAAATGAGAAAAATTGAACCCCCCCCCTCCCCCCAAATTTTTTTTCACCTCCCCCTTTCCCGTATTCCAAAAATGATCTCAATTCAAACAAGAGTGCACACACTGAAATGTCTCGCCTTCTTTACTAATCATTGATATTATGTTGATAGTCCTAAGTATAAAGCTTTATTACAACTGTCACATAAATTTAACATTAACCAAGATAGCTAAACAAAGACCAATGAACCATAAAAATGAGGTCAAGGTCAGATGAACCATGCCAGGCAGATATGTACAGCTAACAAAGCTTCCATACAACAAATATAGTTGACCTACTACTTATAGTTTAAGAAAAATAGACCAAAACACAAAAACTTAACACTGTGCAATGAACCGTGCAATTGAGGTCATGGTCAAATAAAACCTGCGGGACTGACATATAGATCATAATATATTTCCATACACCAAATATAGTTGACCTTTGGCATATAATATTAGATAAAAAGACTAAAACTTAAAAACTTAACTTTGACCACTGAACCATGAAAATGAGGTCCAGGTCAGATGACATCTGCCCACTAGACATGTACACCTTACAATCATTCCATACAACAAATATAATAGACCTATTGCATAAAGTATGAGAAAAACAGACCAAAACACAAAAACTTAACTATAACCACTGAACCATGAAAATGAGGTCAAGATCAGATGACATCTGCCAGTTCGACATGTACACCTTCCAGTCCTTTCATACACCAAATATACTAGCCCTATTGCTTATAGTATCTGAGATATGGACGTGATCACCAAAACTTAACCTTGTTCACTGATCCATGAAATGAGGTCGAGGTCAAGTGAAAACTGTCTGACAGGCATGAGCACCTTGCAAGGTACGCACATACCAAATATAGTTATCCTATTACTTATAATAAGAGAGAATTCAACATTAAAAAAATTCTGAACTTTTTTTTCAAGTGGTCACTGAACCATGAAAATGAGGTCAAGGACATTGGACATGTGACTGACGGAAACTTCGTAACATGAGGCATCTATATACAAAGTATGAAGCATCCAGGTCTTTCACCTTCTAAAATATAAACCTTTTAAGAAGTTAGCTAACACCGCCGCCGGATCACTATCCCTATGTCGAGCTTTCTGCAACAAAAGTTGCAGGCTCGACAAAAACTACTCATTTAAATACATCATAAAATATTAAGATATAAAATGTCATACAGTCATGGTTAAATTTAATATTAATTAATAGTAACTTCTAAAAAAATAAATGGTGAATGTGTCCAAAGGGACACAGATGCCCCCCCCCCCCCCCTTAAGCATACTTAAGTCTTTGATTCTGTAATGACAAAATAAGTTGTGTGTATATGTAAGTCTTAAGTCATTTGCAATAAAATATGTCTACTTTTTTTTTAACTGGAATAAGTTGATATGGACTTAAAAAAAAATCATTTCAAATTCATTAAAAAAGTATGCCTGTTCAAAGCAATAAACCTACATTTATAAGCATGTGACTGTTATGTTTTAGCTGTTGGATAGGCATGCTTCATCGGATTGGATTGTTTGGTTTATTTTTAGATCACAAATCAATTCTTTATTTTTAGCTGATGGATTGGCATGCTTGATCGGATTGGCTAATTTGGTTGAAATTTTTACCACAAATCGATATATAAAATGACAAATCCATGCCAATCATTACCTGATTGAGCTCTTGTCAATTCTTCCAGAAATGTTGCTGTTGATGTGTGGTCTGGTAGTACAAGCTGGGCATTTATAAATTTTGACTTCAAATGCAAGACATAAAAATCTAAAAGAATAAAATTGTATTATTATAATTTGCTGCAAAATGTATGTTGTAAACATGTACAATGTAAAACATCTTTTGAGTAAAGGCTTTAATCAGATCTATTTGGTACAAAACTATGTGCAAAAAAAAATGGTCAAATATGTCAAGTTTAACATATTTATGTTGTCAGCAAAAGAGACATTTCTGCACTAAAGTGTCCAGATTATATGAAATGGTTCATTTATCAAGAAACTTTACATACTTTTGAAAGTCTTGTATAATATCAATATTTTTTTCTTAAATGCAGGAGATCTTCTTTTCTGTAAATCAGCTCTAGTGTTTTATAAGTGAGATATTATGCACATTTCAATTTTTATCACAACAGATTAAAATCTGATAATTTGATAACAAATTTACACTTAAGGGAGTTCGCTTTTCAGTTTCAAAGTAATTAACTTTTGAAAACATTAGTTTATATAGATATCCAAAGAGAAAAAAAATATATAGGCCACTGTGCTTGTTTAGAAGATATTAGCCATTGAAATTTTGGCGAGAAAATATTCTTTCTTGACTTTTCATAGCTTTATCATTGACAAGTTGAAGTTCTCAAAAACTGTTAACTAGAGGCTCTAAAGAGCCTGTGTCGCTCACCTTGGTCTATGTGAATATTTAACAAAGGAAGCAGATGGATTCATGACAAAATTGTGTTTTGGTGATGGTGATGTGTTTGTACGTCTTTACTGAACATTCTTGCTGCTTACAGTTATCTCTATCTATAATGAACTTTGCCCAGTAGTTTCAGTGGAAAATGTTAGTAAAAATTTACAAATTTTATAAAAATTGTTAAAAATTGACTATAAAGGACAATAACTCCTTAGGGGGTCAATTGACCATTTCAGTCATGTTGACTTATTTGTAAATCTTACTTTGCTGTACATTATTGCTGTTTAAAGTTTATCTCTATCTATAATAATATTCAAGATAATAACCCAAAACAGTAAAATTTCCTTAAAATTACCAATTTAGGGGCAGCAACCCAACAACGGGTTGTCTGATTCATCTGAAAATTTCAGGGCAGATAGATTTTGACCTGATAAACAATTTTACCCATGTCAGATTTGCTCTAAATGCTTTGGTTTTTGAGTTATAAGCCAAAAACTGCATTTACCCCTATGTTCTATTTTTAGCCATGGTGGCCATCTTGGTTGGATGGCATGGTCATCGGACACATTTTTTAAACTAGATACCCCAAAGATGATTGTGGCCAAGTTTGGATTAATTTGGCCCAGTAGTTTCAGAGGAGAAGATTTTTGTAAAAGATTACTAAGATTTACGAAAAATGGTTAAAAATTGACTATAAAGGGCAATAACTCCTAAAGGGGTCAACTGACCATTTCGGTCATGATGACTAATTTGTAAATCTAACTTCGCTGAACATTATTGCTGTGAACAGTTTATCTCTATCTATAATAATATTCCAGATAATAACCAAAAACAGTAAAATTTCCTTAAAATTACCAATTCAGGGGCAGCAACCCAACAATGGGTTGTCCAATTCATCTGAAAATGTCAGGGCAGATAGATCTTGACCTGATAAACAATTTTACCTTTTTGTCAGATTTGCTCTAAATGCTTTGGTTTTTGAGTTATAAGCCAAAAACTGCATTTTACCCCTATGTTCTATTTTTAGCCATGGTGGCCATCTTGGTTGGATGGCCGGGTCACTGGACACATTTTTTAAACTAGATACCCCAAAAATGATTGTGGCCAAGTTTGGATTAATTTGGCCCAGTAGTTTCAGAGGAGAAGATTTTTGTAAAAGATTACTAAGATTTACGAAACATGGGTTAAAAATTAACTATAAAGGGCAATAACTCCTAAAGGGGTCAACTGACCGTTTCTGTCATGTTGACTTATTTGTAAATCTTACTTTGCTGAACATTATTGCTGTTTACAATTTATCTCTATCTATAATAATGTTCAAGATAATAACCAAAAATAGCAAAATTTCCTTAAAGGGATAATTCGCGATTTTTCACTTTTCATCTTATTATGTTCATAATACCATAAAAAACATATTCACCAAGTTTTATTTTGATATGAAATCTAATAAAGAAGAAAATTGGGAATTATTAATTTTATTTTTTGAAACTTCCGGACTTATGTGACGTAGTTTAAGTCTTTGATGCATGCCGGGAGTGAAAATATCTCATTTAAGTCTTGTTCGTTAACAATCTAATAACGCGATTTAAAGCGCATCGACAACTTTTGGTGTAGCTATTAACCAACGAAAAATAAGTGATAGCCATGCAACTTTAAAAATTAGATCGTGTGGATTTTTTAAAAAGAATTTTAATAATAAAAGTAAATCATACAATAGAACATTTTTATGATTTTTTTCTAAAAATACTTTAAACAAACATATGAAACTGACATGATCGATAGTGTATTAAAAATACTTATTCTGACCTTTTTGCTTCATTCCAGCAATCATTTTCACTTGCTTGTACGGTGGAAACAATAAAATGTGTATTGTTTTGTGACACCTGAAGAATGTGGAATGCGTAGTTTAACTCAAGGTAATTAAAAGATTAGCATTATGTAATTCTAATCTTTTGATCCTCATTCAGAGAAATCTAGGCGTCACGGTTCACTGGCATTTCAGGTGTGAACAACATTTCGTATCGATTGTAAACGGGAGTCAGACAAAGTTTCAGACACATGAATGTAAAAAAAAATAATTAAAATTATTTAACGGGAATAATAAGATCGCACAATAACTGGATAGCTGTTGTATATTTTTATATTTTGCATCAGATCACTTTTAATGACTTTTGATTACTTTAGTAACGATAAAATACTGAGTTATTTTAATTGAAGTATTTATAAATAAAAATAGCCTTCTAAACACGAGTTTATGAACTAAAAATTGTACTATTTCAAATTAGGATCGGCAGCCTTAAATATTTCAAACAGATCATTAACAATTGCAATTATTTATTTTAGTCCATCCAAAGTGATCTTTAATTACCTATTTAGGAATTAATCTGCTCACCAAAATATTTTAAATCTCACAACACATGATCGAATACTTCAGATATTTGAAAAAAGATGTTTTAAAAAATTGATAGGAAATTAAAGGATCTAATGGGAATGGAATCAACAAATTACGAACAGATATGCTTTTCAAGTGTGAAAAACATCAACAAAATACATAATCGGGAATGTCCTTTTTAAAATACTCTTCGTCTCACACCGTAACTATATATAATACTTTAGCTATTTGACCAACGATGTATTAAAAAAAAAAATTAACGAATTAGATGTCATCTTTCCCTATTTTTTAATGTAATTATAAGTCTGTTTCAACTGGCCAGAATACCACACAAGCAGTTTATTCTTTAAATTGCTGTCATTGAATATCAAGAGAGAAAATAAATCCCGAAATTTGAAACTTTGATACTCTATAGTTTTCCTGGAAAATATTCACATCCCTCGGTATTAGTGTACTTCCAGTTGTGTATAAATTACATGCATGTCGGAACAATTGTGATGATGGCGAATTTCTTCCTTTGTTCGAGAACAATCTAATTGATATATAAATGTCCATAACTTCGATGAGCCAAATAAAGTTATATATCGACCTGTATTTAAATCGCTTCTTCTTCTTCTTCTTTTGGTATACAATAGTCTATCGACATTTGATGATTACATACTGTTGGCATACGTGGACTTGTCATTTTACAAAACGTTTACCCCAATGTACGCAAAATGTATGTTTCCTTTCTTATGTTCTATGTATACATGTATATATTTTAATTTGCGCTATAGTTCCGTAACTTATAATCCAGGCGTATAAACGAATGGTCAACAAGTGCGTACATTTTTTAAAATCAATATTTCTGGCCTTCACCATTGACAACGAGTATATATTACATTTTACCAAATTTACCCTTGGAAAAAATACATATATATAGATTTTTATTTCATCAAATCTGTTTGGTTTTTTTTTTGTATTATTTATATTTTTATAAATAATTTTCTTTTCACCAGAAATGTTATTCATAAACAAGCGTATGAGTTTAGTAATATCACTTTCGGACACGCAAGATAGAGATGTATACTATACACCTAATAGTTCAAAATGGAAAGTTATAAGTTATCGGCCGTGTACACAATACACTAAGAAGTGAAACGATGCATGAATTTGCAAACTCAACAGGAAATCGCTTGAATACCTGGACGTGTCACCTCACACCCCCTACAATACCTTTGGGAGTAATACCTTTAGCCATGAAGGTGATCAGTGGAGCGAAGATCCTAATTTATTTGAATAAAGTTTATTACATAAAAGAATTATGAACTAATTACATTTCCGAAAACAATTCAAGTTTCACGGAAGACTTATTTATGATTTGAAATTTTGACTTTTTCACTAATTCCTATATTATTAGTCTATAACAGATCATGGTTATTTAAAAAAAAAAAAGAAGAAAATTTTCCGTATCAAGTTAGTTAACTAGTTAACTAGTCGGATAAAACAACCGTACGATTGACGAGATATCGACACGCAATCACGACTACATCGGGTTACTGTAGTTTTGGTCCTTAGACATATCGTGACTGCAAATCAGGAGTGACAAAATGGCTGACCGCAGAGAATTGATACTCTAAATTTAAAATCGATGGTGATCTCTTATCTAGCAGAATAAAACTTTAATATCTATGAATTTGAGCATTTTTATACAGAATAAACATAATATCAATTTTTGATTTTTTTGCGAAGTTTCCCTTTAAAATTACCAATTCAGAGGCAGCAACCAAACAACGGGTTGTCCAATTCATCTGAAAATTTCAGGGCAGATAGATCTTGACATGATAAACAATTTTTCCCCATGTCAGATTTGCTCTAAATGCTTTGGTTTTTGAGTTATAGGCCAAAAACTGCATTTTCCCCTATGTTCTATTTTTAGACGTGGCGGCCATCTTGGTTAGTTGGCCGGGTCACCAGACACATTTTTTAAACTATATACCCCAATGATGATTGTGGCCAAGTTTGGTTTAATTTGGCTCAGTAGTTTCAGAGGAGAAGATTTTTGTAAAAGTTAACGACGCAGGATGACGCAGGACGACGGACGTGAAGTGATGGGAAAAGCTCACTTGGCCCTTTGGGCCAGGTGAGCTAAAAAGTAATTCAAATTTTATAAGACTTTTACAGATGGCTTATCATTATACATGTAAAAGATTTACAAAAAGAAATATGGGGGTCACGGGACAAATTTTTCAAGGGATTCAAATGGATAAAACTAGAGGATTCCGAAAACCTGACAAAAAATCTAAAACATGACAAGCCAGCTTCCTTAATCATCTGTCATAATATTAAATCAAAATCTAACTGAATTTGTACCGTACCTTTATTCTGACTTTTGTCTGGAACCTCTGAAAAAAATTAACAATGCAATTATTCAAAATGTTATATCAGGGAGTTAAATTTTCATGGTTAAGTCTGAAACATTAGCTTTCCTGTAAAGAAAACAGCTTGACAATCAGTCAATTTTAAGTGGTTTATTTTCAAAGATATAACAAAAGTTAAGAACTTGCTATGACAAAATAAATTCAGAAAACAAATGTGTTTGTGTAGCTGATAGTTGAAGAACATTAGTGACGCTTAAAAGAAATAATGACATTTTAAGAAGTGTAAGTTTGATAAGTAAGTTTGAATAACCTAGCGGCTAGACTCTTAAAATAATATCAATCATGTTCACTGTTAATAACTCAAAATGCCAACATACCTTTAAATCTTTCATGAAAGAAAACAAAACATGTTGTACTCTATAAACTTAAATTCATAGAGTGATGCATGCATTTATCATTGGGATTGTTGCCCCACTGATAAAAATTTAGATAAACTTTTCCAATTCTATGATTAAATGTTGCATAAAACTAAAAATTCAAAGTGCAGGCTTTCATTTCTAAGTAAACCTATCATATTCTTATTATAGCAATTTCGCAATTATAACAAGTTTGCAATTATTTTTTTTTTAATTTACAATATGACTATATATAGTAGTAGTAAATACACAACTTTCAAATATGAGGCTTAGCTTAATATCTGTTTTGGGGGATTTTTTTTCTTATTTACAGTATTTTGTTTCATTCTGTACATATTGAACACTATTGTTGAGTAGAACACTTATCTTTTAAAAAAATCTCAAAATGACAATTATTTCTTTACACATGCATTGAATACTATTGTTGAGAACAACACTATCTGATAATACAATCTCAAAATGACAAATATTTCTGACATATATATTTTTACCTGAAACTGTCCTTAAGTCTGCATCTACAGGTACAACTTTATCTATATCTAGGTCATGTATAGAAGGATTTGGGAATTTATTCACACTAAAAATAAATAATCTGAAAAACAAATAACACCATATAATATTTTCCACGAAATACCATGTACATTTAATTGATTTAAATCAGGCGAATCCATATCTCACAATATCCTGCAACCAATCAATTAATATTTAAGTCTTTTTTTTATTTAAATATTGGTAACAGAAGATACTAATTGATATCTAAAAATTAGAAAAAGAAACTTAAATAGCTCTGTATGATATATTTTACGTGCACATGTAATCCTTTTTAGAGCTGTAAACAGATTGGGTAGGAGGGGAAATCAAGATAATATTAAAATCCACTTAACAGTGTATAAAACTTAATTTTTAAAATCAATTATTTAAGTGATTTTAAAGATGTGGTTTCTAATTATGACACCATTTTCCATTTTTTCCCCCATAACTTAATAAGTGACACCAAAATAAATCATTTGTAGTACAACTAGAAATTGTAGTAGTTTTACAATCTAATTGCAAATTTCCTCTTTTAGTACAAACTTATTTTAAATATTGTGTATTTCACTGAACATTGTCTTTTTTATTTTCTGTTAAAAAGTATGCCTGTAATACATTTTACCTTCAAATGTAAACAAAAACATCTAGCAACACATAATAATCAACAGCTGGCTTATAATTACTATAGTAAGTGTAGGATAAAAGATCAATATGCACGCAGTGTGAAACACTTTGTCATTAAAGACACCATTCAATATGAATATCAATTCATAACATTATTTTTTTCCAATAAATATTCTTATAACCTTGACCAGTTAAACCAGAAAATCATATAAATTTACCTCAAGCTTTTACCATGATTACAACTGAAGTGTTTACAAATTTCATACCTATAATTATCTCCATCCTCTACATGTACATATATTAATTAAATCAAAATCAATCATATTATGTACTTTGTTTAACCTTTTTTTTAATTTACTTTACATTATGTTTGAAATTTATACTGTAATTATTCTGATCATTTTGGGCGCCATGATTGACAAATAAAATATTTGTTTGTTGTTTGTTTGTTTACATATATACTTTTATTTGTGTTATTGGGTAGGTGCTGTCTCATTGATACCAGAACAGTATACATATTCATATATTATAGTTATAATTAGGACTATCGCCATAAAGTTTATAATAAGGGAATTTTGTTTCTCCTTTTCTTGAATTTCTCAGGATTTCTCAGGACTTCTTTGCTCTTATAGAATTTTTAATTGTCTCTACTTTGCAGATGTATTAACTAATAAATTAAGTGTTATTTCATGGACAATTACTATGGTTAATTATAATAATGCTAATTTTTACAAATTTCAAGAGGAGAAGCTGAATAAGTACAATCATTTTTCTCCCTTGACTACCTCAAGGTTAACATCACTTCCAATGTATCAATCAAAATTCTAAATAACCAAAACAGCATTATAAATGATATATAAAACAAGAGTGCACACATGCATGACATGTACACTTAAAATTTCTGGTCTTCTTTACTTGGATATTATGTTGATAGTCCTAAATATAATATAAAGCTTTACTACAACTATCACATAATCTTAACATGATCCAAGAAAATAAGGTCAAGGTCATCTACACCTACACCATACATACGTGTACACCTTGCAATCATTCAATACACTAAATATAGTTGACCCATTGCTTATAGTTTCTAAGAAACAGACTTAACCAAGAAAAACCAATGAACCATGCAAATGAGGTTAAGGTCAGATGCACCATGCCATGCAGACATGTACAGCTTACAATCCTTCCATACAACAAATATTGTTGACCTATTGCTTATAGTTTGAGAAAAATAGACCAAAACACAAAAACTTAACACTGAGCATTTGCATGGTTCATTGGTCACATTTTAAGTGTTCAGATACATTAACTTTTATCTTAGTGGATAATTACTCATCAATTGAGGTGCTCCTGAATTGGAGGAAGATACTCAAAACAGAATTTTACAGAAAAATGAAAATAATTGCTTTCTCCCCAATCTCATGTATCCCCACCGCCTTTGTTTACTTTAAAAGTTGTTGACCTACAAATTAAAGTATTGCATGTTTATGTTTGAATCATCTACAACAAACATAATTATGTTTAAATTTAACAAATACCAATTAAGGGCAATTTTTAATTAGTGCACGAACTCTGAGAATGATTTTAATAACCAGTGAAGGATATCCCTGCTTCTGCGTAGTGTGGCATTCCAACAATGACGTAACTATAAAATATAATGAAGGTTGGATATATTTAAAATATCTTGTCATACTGATTTTTTCCGATTGGAAAATAAATGTAAATAGTGTAAAGGAGAGCTCAAGATACGATAATTTCGCGAGAAACAGAGGGGAAATGTGTAAAAAAGTGTTTAAAGTCAATCTATTAGTTTGTGTGTCTCCTTCTCATCAATCTCAGTAAGATTTGTTGGTGGGGTTTTCCGCAGCATAAAAACAAAATGAATGACGTGAGGGGATGTCACTCTGTCAACCACATAGGGGATTGACGACTTGAAGCCATCTTTCCCCAAAAACAGTCCAAACACAAAAATTTAACTATAATAATTAAACCATGAAAATGAGGTCAAGTTCAGATGATACCTGCCAGTTTATTTTGAGATTGTGACACAGTGATGACTGCTGGACCCATATTTAGACTATTTTACCTATTATGTTTGTTTTGTTGATGCATCGTTGTAAATATAATAGAATTTGATGCAACTGAGAGGCTTAGCGCTATAAAACCAGGTTCAATCCACCATTTTCTACATTTAAAAATGCCTCTACCAAGTCAGGAATATGACAGTTGTTGTCCATTTGTTTGATGTGTGATTTATCATTTGATTTTGCCATTTGATTAGGGACTTTCCGTTTTGAATTTTCCTCGGAGTTCAGTATTTTTGTGATTTAATTTTTTGACATGTTCACCTTACAAACCTTCCATACACCAAATATATAAGACCTACTGCTTATAGAATCAGAGATATGGACGTGACCACCAAATCTTAACCTTATTCACTGATTCATGAAAAGAGATTGAGGTCAAATGAAAACTTTCTGCCCGGTAGGAGGACCTTGCAAGGTACGCCCATACAAATATAGTTATCCTATTACTCATAATAAGAGAGAAATTAACATCACAAAAATTATTTTTTTCGAGCAGTCACTGAACCATGAAAATGAGGTCAAGGACAATGGACCAAAGAAAACTTTGTAACATGAGGCATCTATTTACAAAGTATGAAGCATCCAGGTCTTCCACCTTCGTTAATATAGCTTTTAAGAAGTTAGCTTTCTGGGACAAAAGGTCGCAGGCTTGACAAAAATCAGCAATATTTACATACATGTGATCCATATTAAGTCAGCAGTGATCCCTGAAATAAACAGAACTAAACAATATAAGTTGCTAACATATGTCATAGACTTACATCCTGTAGATAACATGAACTTTTATTTTGGCATTGCACATTGTGTTTTTTTCATACTGTTTATGATGTCTTTAAACTTCTTCATGTTCTTGATACTTTAGTCTGAGCATACTGATACACTGATGTTCATGGTTAGTGCAAGGACTTCTTCTATTATATACATGATACATCTCATGTATTATTACAAAACTTGGTATGACTTACCCATGATCATCTTGTCTTGCTACCAGAGCTATGTACAACTGGACAGTTGCATGTGAAAATGTATCTAACATCTTTCCAGGGATGCAGTATTGAAGTTAAGGCATATTAAATATCAATGTATGGTACTATGTCAATAATAACACAAACATAGTTGTGCCCATATATTTACAAACATGTTATGCATGTACAAAACCATCTTTTAAGAAAATAATTCTATAACATAAACAAAATAAATCTTGCATAAAACTAAGCATTTAAATTTTTAAAAAATTGAAAAATTAAATAAAATGTAAAGTGTTGTATATTTAGCAAGTTTGTATATATTTTTCAGCACTTTTCATTTTTGGATGTCCTTGAATTACATTCATTGTTTAAAATTTGAAACATTTTAAACCATATGCATGATACATGCATATCTCCAAAAATTAAAATAATAGACAGTAAATTCATTAAAGAAGAAATAAATATGACTGTAAAACATTTAAAAATGTAGCGTGAAAAATAATTTTGTTTTCACTAACTAAATAATTCTCTTACTCAAGAGGCAATACCAATTTCATCCACAGACCTGTGATTGTATATAATCCACAAATGAACAAAAGACTTTTTAAAAGTAAAACTTCATTGTTTTATTCATGTTTTAAATTAGAAATCATAAGCTAAATAATCTGCAATCATGTCAATCATCGTTATAAATGATAAAGGCAAAAATTGACCTGAACACTTTCATCAATGTTTTCAAGGAAAAAATTGTCATCAAAATGTCAATGCATGTTTGTAACTTGAAATAATTGAAACCTACATAAATAAGATAAATAGTCAATCAAACAGGACTCCTCTTGGACAGGTTGGAGTGTCTTAAACAAGCAACAAACAATTCCACTTGAGCCAAGTGAATGATATGATTCTAACAAGTTTGATTTAATCTCAGATTTGTATGAAAATTCAGGGGTTCAAATTATTATATTACCAGTGGTCTGAAATCTGTGACCTTCAACTGTTGCAACATCTCACACTGACATGACTATTTAAAGTTTTTTAATTTTTTTAAGGTAAAAGAAATTATCTTTTATTAAGCAAACTTTAATGACAAAAATGAGGAAGACTATTCATTTGCTATTCTGTTGGTGAAATTTACTGTTTCTTGATATTAAAATAATTTTAAAAAATGTGAATTTAACCTCATAAATCGAAAACATATAATCTAAAATTTATAAAAATCAACAGGGAGCTCATGTTGATAGAAATAAACAATTCACCAAAGTTTCTTGCAAATTGGTAAAATTGTTTTTGAGTTATTGTCCTAAAACTGGAATATCCCCCCTTTTTACCTAATAACTCAGAAACGGTAAATCTGAAATTTATAAAAAAAATCGAAAGGGAGCTTAGGTCAATACATTTAAACAGTTTACTACTCTAAAGTTTCATGTATATAAGTGTTTTTGAGTTAAATGTCCGACATATTGACAACGGAAAGACAGACAGACTGAAAGACAGTCAATGACATACTATAATATGTCCTGTAAATATGTGCAAAAATCAAAGAGCAGATTGCTCTGAGGGATACGATTGCCATTGTTTTCATTGACACATGTATACATGTAGCTGGATACTATTTTCAAAACTAATTCAACTGCACATGTAAAATGTAATTTACGTAATCTGAAGTTACAAAATAGCCAATCTCGGATACAAGTGTACGAACAATGTATTTTTGTTTTATTTTTGTACTATAAATTCCAAGTTAACTTTCCACAGAGGTCACAGCAGAGACTCAGAGTGAGAGAAGGTATTTCACTTCGTATCTTATCACCTATTTTCCTACGACAATTTTAGGAGGAACCCCATTCCTAACTCTTTTAAACATATTTAATTTCCTTTGGGTCAGTGGTCATGACTCCTTTCCGTACACATTCCTCGGTTAAAACTGCGATCGTATTTAACATGCTTAATATAACACGACGTTTATCGACAAAACGAGTTAATTTTTCTCGACATGTTTTGTTTTCAGAAATTTTGTTTTCAGAATTTACGGAAGTTACTTCCGGAAGGGAGACAACTCAAAACGATAATATGGATGACTCCATTTCACCGTAAGGGGTGTTGCGATGTGGAATACATTTATTTTAATTTAAATGATTCGTCTGATTTAAAATTATGAAACAACAATAACCCTCAGTATCAGACAAATATAGAAACGATCCCATGAGTTTTAAATCAATCAATTGAGTAAGGAATCCAGAGCAACCATTCAATCTTATACCCATTAAAGTCAAGAAAACTATACGTATGCGCATAATTACCTAAACAAACCCTGGAGCAAGAACGTATATTAAATGTTAATTAAACGACCTAGATGGTGCTCTATTTCTTTATGGAAGTACAATATCAAATATCAGTTTCATAACGGTGACATATAATAGAAACTTCACTTCAGTTCGTATATGACAGAAATAGATTTATTGGAATTCAGAGAACTCTCGCATGTTTATCAAAACTGGGGAATTCCCTCTGACGTGTTTCTAAATTTATAAAAACACTAAATATAAATACTGCTTAATTCTGATTTTCCGTGTTGTTAAAACATGCATATAAGTCAAGAGAAATATCAAACATGAAGATTATGAAAAGAACATTACATTAAAGTTGTTGAAGTTCAATCCCTTTGTTTGGTTTTAGTTTTAAAGCAAGACAATCATAAGAATCTGAGATGTTCCTTAATGTTTAGAATAAAACGATTGACGTGAGGGCATTGATCTGAGCCACTGGTATAAGTCTACAGATTGCTTCAAAGCAATCGTATCCCAAAAACGAAATGAAGGACGGAAAAGCAACTTCTTCCCAATCACTTTGTAGCATGTGCCCTGTTAAGAAGGCCAACATATGACATACCCTACAAAAACCACTTGACATACATAAGATTTCATAATTTAAGGGAATTTAGATGATTCCAGATACTGATTAAGGTTTACTATAAAAGGATATTATTATGCATTTCTCCTCTTTTTGCAGGAACTTTTCCTCAATTTGCTTAGTGCTCATTGACATCTTTCTTCTACCAAACAATCATCCATAACATAGATTTGCTTCACTTTTTGTATAGGCATGCCATAGACAAATAAATGTGTTTAAACTACTATGTTGTTGTCAAGAACTTCATGGTTCCTGTCTATAAAGATCTATAATATAAAACGTTTAAACTTTAAGCTTAGGGAATAAAATAGACTGTTTAAACTACAAGTTTCGGTATAAACCTTGATGTGTAACTATAAATATTCAGCTCTATTTCTTCAGATAAAGTTTCAAATGGTCCTCTAGGTAAACAAATCAAAATTCTGATATTTTTAGCTTCAAAAGCAAAACCGTCTGCCAAATTTTGAAAACGGAAGTGACTTTGAAGATTTTGCTAGAATTGGTTTCGAACTTTAAATGTGAATTTATCAAACATAATCAAATTGATTCAATTTAAATATTTTTATCCTAATTTGATTTTTTCGTTCAACAAATTATTATCTAAAGAGGAATAATGAGATACGAAAATACATAAATGTGCAACTCTGCTTGTATTTGTGTAAGGCTGCCAAGGAAACAGACTTCCTTTCACAAAAATATGTGAAAATACTCATTTCATATGGATTGACGACATATAGAACGGTAAAATATTGATTTTAAAACAAATGATTCCTAACTCGTGTCAAAATAACTAGTTGAATCTGACATAATCCAAGTCAGAATGAAAAAATCAAAGGAACAAAACCTGAAACAATGGGCTTTGTCATCTCTTTGCCTTTGGGAACAAAGGCCAGTTCCTTTTTCGATAATTTATTTTACCACGCTACCATTTAAGATAACAAATCAATAAGTTTCTTGGGTGCATATAAAATTCGAAGTGACAGTACATGATTTGAATAATCAGTAATGTAGTGTACTGACTACTGCAGGGTTTCCCCTGGGTCAATTATTTTTTTCGCCAGCTCTTTCGCCAAAACAATATATTTTTCGCCACTCTATTATTTTTTTCGCCAAGTAACACAAACATATTTTTCTTTTAAAATTTTCCTTTTTTTTCCAGCCTCCTCCGCCCCCCCCCCCCCCCCCCCCCCCCAAAAAAAATAAAAATAAAAATAAATAAGAAGTGGTTTTTACAACAAAACGAAGCATCTTATCACTTGGAATTGATCCCTCGTGTAAGGTGTAGTCTTTACATTGAAGGGTTACTCTCATGCCAACCTTTTGAATAGATTTCATCATAACGAGTCGACAGTTTTCTTTCAAGTTCTAGACAATCGTAAATAAGTAAAACTATATGCTTGAAACACGTGTCACTGAAACGACTTTGAAGTACCCACTCAAATCAATGTTCTATATGAAAGTTAAATGATAAAGTTTTAAATCAGAGACCTTTCTTGCTTTTGAACATTTTTCGTCATAACAACTATTTTATTTTCTGGACTATCATTAAAGAAGAAGGAGAGAGGAAGCGTCAAAAATTTGTCCAAACACGTGCGTCGCAAAGGGGTTAATAAATTCCTTTTGTGACATGTGACAGAAGTCATTTAACCATATCATTTTGTCATATCATACAATCAACACCTTTATTAATTAGTCCTTTGATGTCGTTAGCTATGAATGCAATCAGCTGGTTATTGATTTTCTGTCAAAATCTTAACGAGTTCAAGGTGAATTCAGAGTATTGTCTGATTGGTAAAGTCAGAGAAACCCCAAAAAGTAAATAAACAAGATGGCTGAAAATAAATCGTTATATATATTTCTTTCGCCAAATTCTTTCGCCAATGACGAATTTTAATCGCCACAATTATTATTTTTTCGCAAATTGCGAAAATGGCGACCGTCAGCGGAAACCCTGGACTACTGGCAGTACTGCATATAGTTTGTATTATAATTTATACTCACATTATAGTATTGTTAATTGCTGTTTCTGTATACACCTTATCGCCAATCCCTGCTGACCGGGCGGTTTGAACTATTGACACACACAACTATCACTTTTCCATTGTGGCGTCAGATATTTTGTTTTATGACGTCAAAATTTTACAGGAACATGTGCAGGGGTGTGGAAATATTTGTTATAAGCACTTGTCCCTGGGGGTATCGGGACCGTTCGCCCTAATAACATGCTCGCCCTAGGTCCGTTCTCTCTGAGTTCGTTCGCCCTACTATAAAAATATTAATATTCATGAGGGCATTTAAGTTGAATTAACTTATTCAGATATTTCTATGGTATAGAATAGAATAGAATAGAATATTTTTATTTCCCAAATTACAGGGCCCATAAAGGGCATAAAATCAGAAACAATTGATTTACATAATTGGTAACAACAACAATAATAGAGGCATATATATATATATATTTGGAAAATAAGCATTGGTCAGAATCAAGCTACAAACCACATATACATGTATATTGTGAATAAAAGATAATAAAATTACATTATACATGTACAACTGTACATGTATATGTACATGTATTTATTCTCAAATTATTTACTTGACTTATTGTCAATGTTCATACCTGATTTCCTTAATTCAAAACAGTCACAAATATAACAGCCCAGTTTTTCCATAAGAGTAACATTTTCTTGGGTCAAGAGCCATAAAAATTTAGAAGATTTATTTAAATTTATAAAATTATAACAATTGTTAGAAATGTCTTGAAAAAAATCGTCCCTTTGAATATCATAAAGATGGCATTCTAATAAAAAATGAAGCTCATCTTCAACTTTACCAAGTGAGCAATTAGAACAAAGACGCTCAGATCTTTCTATATGCTTTTTTGAATATATCTGTCTGTCTCAATTTTTAAAGAGTGAGCACTTATTCTTAATTTACAAATTGACTGTCTTTTTTGAAGTCCTGCAATTCTAAATAGTTTTCTCTTTTAAAACATTTTTTTATAGAAAAATAAGTACCAAGCTTCCCTTTTTCAGAGTTAATTGTTTGATACTTCAGTTTATTCCAAAATGTGTCATAACTTTTACATAGTTTATTTTTAACATACTGACATACAGAACCAATTGATTGGTCAAAATTTGGTAATTCAATCTCTCTCTGAATATAATCTATACTAGCAGTCTGCATGGTTAGCCACTAGTCCGATGCCCCAGACTAGTAAAATTTCATTCGGACTAGTAAGTTTTTGCAAAATTTTGTTTGGCCCAATAAGAAAAATGTCAGAATATTGGTCTTCGGACTAGTAGTTGAAAAAGTTTTTGGTGCAGACTGTACTAGAATACCATATATTTACATTAGAGCTATGTAACTGTTTACAACATATAAATGCATCAAATAATAATCCTTCTTTCAAATGTTCCAGTCTATGACAATATTTTAACATTGATAAAATTATAGTAAAATACATAGGAAATCTACCAAGCTCTGACATTACAGCTATATTACTTGACTTTCTGTTTACACCAAGAATATATTTCATAAATTTGGTATGACCTTTTTCAGAAGAATCCTTGACCAAAGACTTTTTCTAATATATAATCATTATCTTTTTTACAAGCAGCTGAATCCGTTCTAAACATTCCCCATATTTCACTGCCATATAATAGTATGGGTTTAATTGTATGATCATAAAGATGTAAAAAAGTGGCAATACTACATGTAGGGTTAGATGATGACAAGCATCTCTGTAGCTTAAAACAAGCTTTTAAAGATTTGTTGTATAATTCATCTTTACACTGCTTAAATATACCACTAGATGTAAATTTGATTCCAAGATATCTATATAATTTTGCACTTTCAATCTCTTTACCTCCAAAATGTAAACAGCATTTTAAAAAATTTTCCTGGCTTGTTAAAAATTATACTTTTTGTCTTTTTTAAATTTACATCAAAACACCATTCTAAACAATATTCATGTAACATATTAATTCTCTTTTGCAAGCCTTCCTGTGTTTCTGAAAAAAATTACTACATCATCAGCATACATAAGACAGTCTACTCTACGGTTATTAATATTTACTGGATCAGGACAAGATAAAAACTTGTCAGGTAGATCATTGATAAATATTTAAAAAATATTTGGGCTTAAAATATCACCTTGTCTAACTCCTATAAATGATTTAAAACATGGAGTCATTTCATTATCAATTTTAACCCAGAGGTCACTTTTATTATACATATCTTTAATGATAGAATAAAATTTCCCAGTAATATTGTTTGTTAAAAGCTTATATCTGATACCCTCATGGATCACTTTATCAAAAGCCTGTTTACATTGTATATATCATATATATCATGTATATTCTTGAAATTTATTGAAGCATTGAAATATTTAAAAGTTTATGGCTTGTTTAGGATAATTAATAGTTCAATGACAAAATAATTCGAATCACTGATTATTGTGATACTTGTCTTTTGGTGGGTTAATAGTAAAAACAAACGTTTTGTTTTGATGAAATTTTCAGCTTGAAATTAATAAAAACAATGATGTACAACTGTAAATTATGAAAAGGATAAAATTTACAAGTTCAATTTATTTATACTCTAGTCTAAGACTAGTCATCTGCCATACATTCGTGATTGACTGAATACAATTATTTTGTAAACAAATATCAATACATTGTATTCCAGTATTCTACTCTGCAAATAAAAGGGAAAATGATAAATTGATTGCGGCAATATAAATATTCTGTCAATTTAAAAAAAAAAAAAAACTTTTAACTTATTTTGTTCAAATACTTAAAATAATGTGAATAGACAAAAATTAGAAAAAAATAAAAATCAGGGCAAATGGACCCTGGGCGAACATAAATCAGGGCGAACAGACCCGGATTCGTCCCTGGGCAAGTAAAACTGTAAATTTTACTTGTCTGGAAAAAAAGTTACTTGCCCTGATGGTACCAATAAATATTGAAGTATTTCATTGTTAGCTTATATATGATTCTAAGCACAGTTTTGACTCACAAACAACTTAAATCAATTTGCTGATATGTGTAAAAATTCAGGAAAGTAGGAAATGGGTTAACATTAATGGGACAGAAACCTAACAGCAATTTAACCAATCAATGAAATGACATGCAGAGGAAGATTTTGCTGCAGTTTTTGAATAAAAATTGTAGCCAGTTTTAAATGTATAATTTTGAAGCAGAATATAAAATTTTATCCAGAAGTGAGAAATGTATAATTAAATACAAGGAGGATGAAGTAGAGCAGAATATAATGGTGCAACAGTGCCAGCCATCTGATGATCCATAGGTATTAAATGATTTTAAAGAAACTTACCATGAAGTAAATACAGAATTTCAAATCTGAACTTGGGAGTACTTGTCTGTTCGCATATTTCACGCCCATGGATTTTTTGTCAACATTGTCAGTTGTTATCTCTGATTTTTTGTCCAAGAACTCAATATTTTGCTATTACAATTTACTTTATCTAGCAAATATAAAGTATCTAGGAAGAAGAAATCAGTCAGAATTACTATTCAATCTCTTGGATCATCTATAATTGGTCATCATGTTGGTTTCGTTCTGACTTTTTTTAGCAACACATAAAATTTCCAAACAATGTTTTTTGTACAGATAGTGTTGTGCACTGCACAGTACATTCTATTGAAAATGTGCCATCTTCTTTGTAATAGAAAGTGTTGTGTGCAGCACATAAAAAAAAGAACAAGAAATACCAATGTTGGTCCTATTTTACTCAAAGTCTCATGACACGAGACCAGAAGAAAGAAAGAAAGAGATTTCTGGGAAAATGCAGGAAAATAAAAAAGTTAACGATTTTGAGTTTATTAGTACATTGAAAATTATATATATCTTTTTATTATTGATTTTTGTCGAGCCTGCAACTTTTGTTGCAGAAAGCTCGACATAGGGATAGTGATCCGGCGGCGGCGGCGGCGGCTACGGCGGCTACGGCGGCGGCGTTAGCTAACTTCTTAAAAGCTTTATATTTTAGAAGGTGGAAGACCTGGATGCTTTATACTTTGTATATAGATGCCTCATGTTACGAAGTTTCCGTCAGTCACATGTCCAATGTCCTTGACCTCATTTTCATGGTTCAGTGACCACTTGAAAAAAAAGTTCAAATTTTTTGTAATGTTGAATTCTCTCTTATTATAAGTAATAGAATAACTATATTTGATATGTGCGTACCTTGCAAGGTCCTCATGTCTGTCAGACAGTTTTCACTTGACCTCGACCTCATTTCATGGATCAGTGAACAAGGTTAAGTTTTGGTGGTCAAGTCCATATCTCAGATACTATAAGCAATAGGCCTAGTATATTCGGTGCATGGAAGGACTGTAAGGTGTACATGTCCAACTGGCAGGTGTCGTCTGACCTTGACCTCATTTTCATGGTTCAGTGGTTATAGTTAAATTTTTGTGTTTTGGTCTGTTGTTCTCATACTATATGCAATAGGTCTACTATATTTGTTGTATGGAATGATTGTAAGGTGTACATGTCTAGCGGGCAGATGTCATGTGACCTTGACCTCATTTTCATGGTTCAGTGGTCAAAGTTAAGTTTTTGAGTTTTGGTCTTTTTATCTAATACTATATGCCATAGGTCAACTATATTTGGTGTATGGAAATATTTTATGATCTTTATGTCAGTCGCGCAGGTTTTATTTGACCGTGACCTCATTTTCACGGTTCATTGCACAGTGTTAAGTTTTTGTGTTTTGGTCTATTTTTCTTAAACTATAAGTAATAGGTCAACTATAGATGTTGTATAGAAGCATTGTTAGCTGTACATGTCTGCCTGGCATGGTTCATCTGACCTTGACCTCATTTTTTAAGGTTCATTGGTCTTTGTTTAGTTATCTTGGTTAATGTTAAGTTTATGGTACAGTTGTTATAAAGCTTAGCTTTTTACTTAGGACTATCAACATAATATCAATGATTAGTATAGAAGGCGAGACATTTCAGCGTGTGCACTCTTGTTCTACTTTGTCCCCTTATAATAATGTACTTTTTACTAGATTCAATAATTCAATCTTTATGAAATTATATACAGTATATTATTATAGAATAATAGATAGCAATATTGTCATATTGATTGTAATATCTTTACTTTATTTTGTAGAAAAGGAAGAAATAGAAAACCAAATACCTGAGAAAAAAATTGTACAAGTGCCAAAAACAATCAAAAACACAGTAAAATGTCTGCAAGTACAAGAGAACAGGCTAAGCAATACTTAGCTACACACAAAATACCACAAATGTTTGAAAGTCTACTAAGCTGTCTTATGATTGAGAGACCAGATGATCCAGTCGTTTATATAGAGAAAAAAATGTCTGAAATCAAACAAATTGGACTAGATAAAGTAAACTGGGAAACTTTTGTTTTCCATCTACATCCATATAGATATCCTGTGCGCTTAGCAAATATTCATGATGGCAGTAAATATGACAAAGAGAGAGAGCAAGAAGAGGAGACCCTTGCAGAGATGCAACGTGAAAAAAGTATGGGAGAAGACTACAAATCAGATTTGTTTAAACTTACAGAAGCTCAATAATGACATTCATTCTAGTTTATTCAATTTAGTAGCATTTATAAAATGAAAATCATGTATTGAATATTCAGGGGCACTGTCTCAGTGTATGTCATTTACAGTACTTAAAATTACTACTAGTCTTTATTTTCTATTTTTTTAAGCCTTTTTATTCTGTATTGTTCAAAAGCTGATTTACAAGTGTAGCACTCAGCAGAATTTATAAGTATAGGAGGAGAAGGAATGTAAAGATCTTTTATATGTCACTTAAATTTCAAAAATTTATTCAAAATTATTCAATACGGAAAATGAAAATAACATATAATCCTGACAAGAAGTGTGGAAATGTCAGTAGTGATGTAAATTATTATGACAAAAACACATCAAGGTTATGCATGTAACATCAAATGACCATGTTGCACGTTTTTAAAGACAAAATAAGATAGCCTCTCAAAATGAAGGTAAATTTTGTAAGTGTTTGTCCTATACTAAATTCAAGCAGTTTGAAAACTTGACAGCAATATGCAAAACAAAATTTGAAAATTTGAACTCGTAATGTCTGCCAGTATAAAACTTTCGGTGAACAACTTGATAGATTATTGATACTTTTTTGTGATCAGATTTGAGGGGCTTAAAAAGTTGTCTTATCATATCATTACCTTCTCTATAACATTTATATAGAAGTTATAATAAGTTTTGTGCCTTATACTATAGAAATAATTTGAAAATATTTAAGGGCATTGAAAAATTTACAGAGAAATTTTTTTTTCCTCTTAATAAATGTATGTCTACATGTATGTAAAAGTGGATAATGTGAAGATAAAATATGCTAATGGAATACTTTGTAGACAAGACAAGACAAATACTTTTTTAATGTTATATATTGTGCAGGCTAGTTTACTTCTTCTACATTGTAATAATGAAATAATTCTGTGTGCATGCATATGTTATATAGACAAAAATTGGCAAGGTGCTTTAGATATGTTAGAAAAATATTGTGAAATCAAATCATGATAATAGAACTAATAACTTTTATATAGTTTAGGTTATAAAACTAAAGGTTTTGAAATCTTAATTGATTTGCCATAGTACAGAAAATGTTTATGTATGCAATATTTCTAAGAGGCAATATAGGAAAATAGTTTTTTTCAAGTACAACATGTTTTTGTATTTATATATTTTTAGACAAAATACTATATGTAATTAGGCAGTAGATTAGTTTATTTTATACATAAAATAGCTCAAAATAAGTGCCATTTACTTTGAGAATATAATAACAAGATTTTTTTTATATCTTTATAAATAAAAATTGCTAGCACAAAAGAAACTTTTAATTTCAAAATTTCAGAAAAAAAAGAGTATTTTGTAAATTGATGTTGACAATTTCAGTAAAAAACAAATCTTTTTAATAGATATTTGTTTAAGTTATGATGATGTTAATTCTTTTTTTTATCTTGGATCAAGTATGTGTATGCTTGTGAGAATTATTCTATAACTTACTTCTGGAAGTTCTGTTATAAATACATTTTTTTGCTTGATTTTAACAAACAGCAAATAATCATAATTACAAAATGATTGTATCAAGAGAATAATTCTATACATTAACATTGTCTTTGTTTCATATTTTTTTGTTTTACTATATCTATCAGTATTTTGTTTATTCTTTTTAAAGTAGTTATCCATGAACTATCCAAGCTTTACAGATTGACATTAACATACACATAGTTATATTGTTTAGCACATTTAACTAAAAATTGTGGGCATTGCTTAGTGCTTCTCTTTTTTTGATGATTTTTCTAATTGATCTTTCATACAGCTCATTTTTGCATAATTTTTAAGTACAAATACTTTTACTTTTTGAAAATGCATAATTCTTTAGTTTTGCTTTATTTGAAGATGATTTATCTTGATTTTTGATAATCAAAGACTTGCATTCTGAATAATAAATCAACATTGTTTTACGATTCAATCTCCATTCCATGATTCTTTCTTTTTTTTTTTTTCCCCCCCCCGTGATTCTGGTAAACCCAGTATAAAGTTAATATTTTTATTGACCTTCTCTAATCTAGGGTACATTAGTTTTTTTAAATGTATATGACATTTTTTACCTTCACCTCATTAATCTGTTTCTTTTTGTGCAATCATGTTTAATAGAGTTTTATCAATGATTATTTTTGATATGTTTGTTTTTTTGTTTGATAACATTTTTAAGTATCACATTGTTGAATCAGTGGACCAAGCCTGTTATATTTGTTATAAATAATGATTTTTACACTGGTCTAGATTGAAATGTGATACTTTGACATGCACTTTTTATAATCTCTTTAAGATACATACATGAAGGGGTTTAAGTATGTATTTTATAATATTATTTTCATTACAAGTTTTATTTGTATTATTCATATGATATAAATTATAAAAGTTCATATTACAGTTATATTTTGTTGTTTTTATCCGGGTTGTGACCAATGTATCTCAATTCATCTGCTACATTTGAAACCATGTCCCCTCTCAATCATGCTTTAGTGACTTTTAAGACCATTAATATTTGATTTACTATTAAATGAGTTCACGTCCAAGTTTCTGCTAACACAAGCAATAGTTTATGCACACATGTATTCCAGAGTTTACCATACATGCTTCAGTGAAGTTCTGTTTTCTGATTTTACATTGTGGTTGCTTCCATCACAAGTTTTTACCAAGAAATTATAGAAGATGTATTCTCTAGTAAAGGGTGAGAATGGTTCTAAACATTTGTCATCACTTCCCTCTTTTGATAAATAAGTATTCCTCATTTTAGGCCTGGTTAGATTGAAGGCATTTGTCAAATATTTTTCATTTAAAATGTTATCAATGACTTCATGAAGGGACACATAATACCACATGAAAAATAACCTCCTGATTCAATTAGAAGTTCTGTTAAACTGATATAAAATGAGATTTTTCGACAGACAGTTAGTATTCCTATGAGAACCAACTGTTCGCACTGAAATGTTCCTTTATTCATAGGAGACAGCCTTTATAGTTTTTTCTCAAGAAAAATAATAGAAACTAGCAATATAGTTTAATTTTACATTTCTCTTTATATAAAGATTATTATTGGAGACTTAACAGTGGCTGCATCTATCCCATTGAACTTGAAATAAGGATGTAGCAGATACAGTTAATATGAAGACAGGGTATGATTGTCAATGAGACAGCTGTCCATCAGACCAAATGACATAGAAGTTGACAACTATAGATAGCTGTTTTGTCTTCAACAATGAGCAAAACACCATACCACATAGCTGTAAAAGGCCTTAAATTACCGTAGAGCAATTCAAGCCAGAAAACTAATGGCCTGATTTTAGTGATTTATGTATAAAACATTAAAAAAAAAAATCAAATATGATATACAGCAACAAATAACAATCACTGAACTACATTGTGTACAGGCTCCTGAAGTTGGGATAAGTCTCTGACAGATAATTTAACAACTAAAAAAATCATGCATCTAAGACTGAATTATCAATTAGTATACATCCAACATCCAATGGATTTAGTGTAATGATGTTATTAACAGTCAGAGAAATCCATGACCTTGTATAATCAGCTTTAAAAGGACCAGATATAAAAAATATGAATCAAGTCAATGGTGAAAACTATCTGCCAAATTTATATACCACTTACGAAAAATAAAAATGATAGACCTGAACCAACGACAGCCAATGAGGTACAGGCTCCAGACAGACACAAACAAAATTGGTGGATCAAACCTATTTGCCGGTGAGCCCTAACGCCTCCCCTAACCTTGGACAGAGGTGTAACAGCACAACATAAGAACACACTATAAGAGTTGTCCCTCATCCGTAACAACAAAAAGAACAGGAAGTACAGATCTGAGAGTACTCACAGTTGCTGACAGTTAGTTATAAGCCAATAAGAACAAAGGAACAAAAAACCTATGTCTAAGACTAAATATTTTTGCTCATATGGCTTTTTGGGGCATTTTTTTAAACACAACAATCAGTAAGATCTTCGGAAAGAAAGATAGATTTAAAACCTCAAAAATGTTCAGTCAGATATCAAGCATCACCAAATTGCAGTCAAGGTAAAGATAAAAATCCAGGTGAGCGAATCATGCATGGCTTATAAGCCTTTTGCTGTCGATATGCATGAAATATTTGCCACTGGACTTTTAGCTGACATTAATCTAGAAAATAATATTCAAATGTGTATATATATTTGTATAGGGGCAAACTGAAGGACACCTTCGGGTGCGGGAATTTCTCGCTGCATTGAAGACCTGTTGGTGACCTGCTGTTGTCTGTCTTATGGTCGGGTTGTTGTCTCTTTGACATATTCCCGATTTCCATTCTCAATTTTATTACTCTTTTGTGTCACAGGAACCAACACTTAACCATTTATGATAAAATTAAGTATAATGAATTTTTGTTATTGGGTTTCTTTACTTTTTATATCAGTACTTCACTTATTTTTATCCTGTATATACATTACTACAAAGGCTGACTTGGATATAGACATATGATCATCTGAAATTCTTCCATCCATATATTAAACTTGTGTGTTCAAAAGGGTATGCGCAGCAGTATATGAATATAAAGGTTCAAATCAGTCCAGACAAAAGAGCTGAGGGGCTTAATATTTAGTGCCTCTTATAGGCAGTATGCTCTGTTCATTAATGCATCATCGAATTAATAATTGGGAAGTTCGCAAATGGCTTGTTACAGGCGGTATTAGCGTCCATTCCAAGAATATCCTCTCTTTCCTATGCAAGTACAAATTTTTCATCCTTCGTCACATTGATGTGGTCTATTCATTTTGAACCTGAATACAGGATTTGTCAACTCACCATGCTCTACGATGAATGAACGCTATTATTATATAGCATCTGCGTCTGATGTTTTTACAGGATATCAATCTTTGAAACCATGCACTGAACTAATTCCAACCTATCTGAGTCTGAATTAGCCTTACCCATCTACTAGAAAGCTTTGGTCCTGTCAGACTTATAGGTATTGTTGCCCTTACACGACAATTTTCCACATTTTTGGCAAATATCTAACAAACAAAAAAGTGACAGCATTAAGATTGTTCTGCAAATGTTTTTCATCTTCTGTCTTGGCCATCTTCTTCAATCTATCTAAAAAGATAGAAAGAAATTTTATACAGCAAATAATATCAGGCAGATATATGATACAAGATCTACATCTAAGTATATTAGGTAACCTCAACAAATTGTCAATTGACTCCTTAAAACCGAAATTACTCTTAAATGATAATTTCAACACCTTTTTGGTTGTTATCTTCAAAATTGTAATCAATGGATGAAAACACATCACAGCAGACTAGTATGAGCAATAGTAGATCCACACAAAAAAATCTACTGAGGGAGACACATATTTCGTATAAAAACCATTAACTTTAAAATGGTGATTATTTTACACATGTTTGATTTGTTGTTGATTGTCTTCAAAACTATAATAGAGAGATAAAATGTCAGCCAGCAGAAATAATATTCAGTAAGATGTACAAATTAATAAACCAAAAACTTTTATTTAACTTTTTCCAAGTATAACAGAGATTGAAAACATTATAAACAAAATAAGCCTCTTTCTGTTATTTTTTTTTGTTCTGAATTTTGGCGTTATGTATTTCCGCATTTTGGCACTACGTTGTCGCATTAAAATTCCTACGTTTTCGCATTTTTATAGTACTCTTTTCCGCATTGTTTTTACATTGATTTTGTTTAAGATAATTTACATTTCCGCATTTTAATTTTTAATGTATGTCGCTTCGGTTTGCCAGCAAATTTCAAACATATTCTTTTTCTGGAATAACTGCCATAATATCTTCTACAACACAATCCTCATGATCTCCTCTGGTGACAAGAAGGCGAGTACAAAGAACTGGTTGAGCCATTTCCCCACTTCACTTGACCTTTCTTTATATTTGGTACTTAGTCCAATAGTTCGTATTCTACGCCATCAACTTTAACCGAGATGGAATCTTCAGCAGCTTATATGTGCATTAAGAAAAATTACACTTACAGCATTACAGCATTGTGCATCATGACCTGTTCAAAGTCAATATGTATAGTTTTCGAAGAGAGCACTTAATTTCGAGCTTAATTTCTCTGTTGGCAAGTAGCATTTAGCAAATTTTACATATTTGAGTAGCATTCTTCTGTCATTTGCCATTTAGACACCCGTGTATTGAGTATAGTATAAGCATTGGCACATCTCCTTTCCATGGAGATTATATGACCCTGCCCCCTCCGTCATGGTCTATTGATTTCGAAACGTTTGCTTATTTTACATGTATTAGTTTTTTATTAGGTCAGTTTATGGAGAACCACAAGTGGTAGATCAATGATATTTGGTCTGTAGTTGTGTAAGCATATGCATATCTCATTTTCATAGAGATAATTTGGCTCCGCCCCCTTAGTCATGGTCTATTGACTTTGAAAATTTTTATGAGTTATCATGTATTAGTTGGTGATTAGGTCAATTCAAGGGGAACCATTAGTGGTAGGCCAATATTAATTGATATTCAGTTGTATAAGCATTGGCACATCTCATTTCCACGGAGAATATTTGGCCTCACCCCTCAGTCACAGTCTAATGACTTTGAAACTTATCTTAGTTTACATGTATTAGTTTGTGATTAGATCAGTTATGATAAGTCAATGGTCATGATGGTATTTGGTATGCAGTTGTATAAGCATTGGCACATCTCATTTACATGGAGATTGTTTAGCCATGTAACTCAGTCATGGTTCATTGACTTTGAATATTTTCATAACTTGTGTAAGATGTTAAAGTATTGCTATTTTGATTTCAACATTTGCATGTAATCAAAATTACAAAAAAAGCGAGACATATCTCTGTGATAACAGTTTATGTGTCTCCGATTTTCTATCTAAAGAAGATGTGGTAAGATTGCCAACGAGACATAAAACACAATTAAATGGAGAAATAACTGTAGTACCATGATCTTTGATTCGCGTGATCTGTTTGCGCTCAATCCCTGTTGTTTGATTCAAGGCGTTACATGATTTTGGTTTCAAGTATGTACTTTCTGTCTTAGAATTTGCAATAATTTCATTCAAGTTAGATTGAGCTATACTCCAAAGGGTGTTTGTCTAATTTCTAAAAACACATGTTAAGATTGCATTATTAAGGTACTTTTCTTGTTGGTTTGCATTTTTTGTCAAAAAATATAATTGAAATCTGTATGCAAGTGTAGATGTTAGTCCTGTTGTTTTATTTTTTATTCAGTTTAAATTGTCTGGTGTCGTTCACGTTTTTGATGACCCATGTATGGGTAGACCGTGGTTTTTTTAAGGGATCATATATTATATAAGTTTCCGATGCAAATGTATAATTGAATTGTCCATTGCGTAAATAAATCGATGTAAAGCAGTTTTAATCCTGAAAACATGAAGTCTCCTTAAAACCTTCGACGCGGAAAACAGAGAAGGTATGTTTGACTGGCCTGGGGACGTCTGCTTCGGCTTAAATTACATGAAATACACTATCTAATTAAAATATTCAACAGTTCGGTATCTTCTGTGCCAAACATTTTTTGGTACTAGCTGCCAAACATATTTTGGTACTAGCAATTCCCAAAATAATTTTTATTGCCTCGATCATGTTTTTTCACATCGAATCCACCCCTCGTCTAAAAAGTAAAAGAACAAAAATACTGAACTCCGAAGAAAATTCAAAACAGAAAGTCCCAAATCAAATGGGAAAATCAAAGGATAAAACACATCAAACGAATGGAAAACAACTGTCATATTCCTGACTTGGTACAGGCATTTTCAAAAGTAGAAAATGGTGGATTGAACCTGGTTTTATAGCGCTAAACTCTCACTTGTATGACAGTCGCATCAAATTTAATAATATTGATATAAAATGATGCGAGAACAAAACAAACAGACACAACATATAAAAATGTCACAAATAAAGGTAAAAGTTTTATTCGGTATGTCACAAATGTGAAAAGGGAACGGGATTGTAGTTACGACATAAGGAACATATCCGATATCATCTGTACAACAGATATTCCATATTATGAAATTTACGAAGTGATGACTTTCAGCTTCCAAATGCTTCATTATTGGGAACTGAAATCATCTCTTTTGTCGTAAAGTTTTGTTTTCATCCGAGCCTCATAGTCAATTTCTAGATACATTGTATAAATCCTAATCAAGTGGCAAAATCATAGAGAGACGGAAGATATCAAAGGGACATACAAACTCACACGTCGATGACAAGCTGACATAGCCATGGTAAAAAAGTTCAAAGAGAAACAACAAATAAAGAACACAACATAGAAAACCAAAGACTGAGCAACACGACCCCCTCCAAAACAGGGGTTATTCCTTGCAATCTGGAAGGTTAAGCTTATCCTGCTCCACATATGGTACCAGTCGTATTGACAACAACCTGTATATGCGGCGTTTTACACGAAAGAACTTAAAATTTAGTAACTGTATGTTTTAACTTTACATTTTATGTGTTGCAAGGTTTTTAGATAATTCTTAAAGTTGGTTTTGTAATAAACATATTTTTTGGCGAATTTGAAAGTTTTTCTGTCACTGTGTCTGAGTAACGGGTGTAGTATGTGTGTTGGTTGAGTTTGTGTCTCGTTGACTTTTACCGAACGTATCTTTTTCATTCATATTTATATTCTAAACGACTGTATTGATCACTCAAGAAACTATGCTCATATTTATTTCAATTTCATGAAAAATGCAACCGAACGGATTCATGCAGGCACATTCAGACGAGGGCGCACAAGGCGACCCATTGCTCTCCTAAAAAGAGAAAACAAGATAATATCTCGGTAAAATATAGCCATTTATTTTGTACAAGATTATCAAATAAATTTCATGTGTTTGGAAATAAGATCCGAATTATCAAGGGAACTTTCGCAATCAAGACTTTTGAAAGAAAGAATGTTTTATCCGAGTGCGGTATTAAAACTCTAAAATGACCAAAAACACGCCCATAATGCTTATATTGGATCACGATGACCATTTCTGGTCTTTGTCATAATACTTGTGAGAAGCAACGAACGACATCGTCGACATACACCAAAGAATGTACTGCATTTATTTTCTTACCCTAAAATATGATAACATTAAAACTAACAATTCATTCAAAAGCAAACCTTTGAAGTTCTATGGATTTTAAAATGCTTTTGTTTTCAAGGTATCAAGTTTAGCGTTACTGTAAGAATTTCTGTCTTAAGTGGCATCGGAATGGGCAGTTTGAGGACTTTTGCCATCTTTCGCTTGCAGTTTTTTAATATAAGATATTGGCACTCCTTCTTCAATGTCCAATCACTTAGTATATCTGCCATGTAGCTAATAATTTTGTTTTTAAATTTCATTTGTTCAGATGCATCTTCAGTTTTATACTCGATCATGTCGTCCATCATGTCCTTGACACATTTATGTGACATCATATTTAAAATATTCAAAAATATATCCAGATCTTTAATAGTGAGTGTTTCTACGGTGCAACAAACAAATTGTTCGAATATTAAACTAACTGGATAGAGCCCATTACATTCTATTTCAGGATCTGCACCATATTTTAACAATAAGGCTAGAGTCTTTGTGTCTAATCCAATCAAAATAGACATATCGCAGAAAGAGTGTAATGCGGTCCCCATCAATGACCCCTCCTCGTTAACTCGTCCTATTTGCTGCAAATTTGATCCGTGACGTAGAAGGATCTCTGAACATTGTTGCAACATTCCAACAATCGTTTTGAATTTGTCTTCCTCCTCAAAATGGAGATTTAAACTACATATATTAGAATAGAGGCAATGAAGCCCAGTAGAGTACGATAATCTTCCAAATGCAGTTTGAACATTTAGATTTTCATGAGCAATTTCAAATTCAATTTCATCAAAATTCTGATTAGCACCAGCGTTCAGCAACAGTACTATACACGCAATAATATAAGGACGTTTTTCTGGCATATCATAACATTTCACATACAAGCACAACAAACTGTACAAAGGATATGTTCGAAAAGGTACGTTTGAAGCAACACTGTGTCCATGACGTATTAAAACAGTGGTCACAGTCGGGAGTGCTTCAACCCAATTCTTGTCAAAAAGGAAACTATAGGAATAAAGGACATGATATAGGTTCATTCCTCCAAACAGTGATCTCAAATCTGGATGTAAGCGTAATAAAATATCCAAACATTCTGGTTTAGCTAATTTTAAAGCGGCTCCAACAGCACTTTTTATATCATCGTCTGTAGGGGACTCTGACAACAAAAGCTTCAAAGCTGAAGGCGAATCAAGTTGACATGCCATGTTGATGTGGGCGTCCTTGCCAGAGAACTTATTTCGGTCATGATATCGACCTAAACAATGGTCAAGTATTAATTTCACACATCTAATATGGCCACCTTTGCCAGCAACATCAAGTGGAGTAACTTCGGTTCGTTCATCTCCGTCCGTTGGTTTTTTGTAGTGTTTTTGACTGGCCGACTGATACTTGAAGTTAGTAGCTTTATTGTCATGAGGTCTGTCCTGTAAAAGTAACCCAAGTATAGTTCTGTGTCCAAGTTTGGCAGCAAGATGCATGTAAGATATTGAATAATACTCGTGTGGTGGCAAAAAATATCCTTTGAAAAATAAAACTGTCACTGCTTCAATGTTGTTGGCGATGATGGCATGGTGAAGGACATCCAGATTATTTTCATCGTGGTAAGATTCAATTCCAATTTTCGACAACTTGTCTACTTCTGATTTAACAATTTTTGTATCAGCAAAAGTTTGAACAAGTTGTATTAGAGATTGAACTGCTCTTGTCTTTGAATGTTGGCTTCTGTTCATTTTGAAATCTATAGCGTCACAACGACATCAAACGATAAGAACACGTCACAATTCATCATGGCATATTATGCCATATATAACATCTCTGCACAAAGTCAATGTTGACAAATCATGACTATCCATTCTAAGCTCAAGTAAATCTAAAGAAAAATGAGCTATGTTTACACAGGAAGTTGAACAAAATCGACCTTGGTAATGTTCTTGACATTTAAAAATTTAATATAAATCTATATATATATCATATATCATATATGTACAAAATGTATATATAAATATCGATTTAAATGTTCGCATTACCTTTCGACAGGTTTCATTATAGAGGATTAGGCAAGATACGTTTCATATATATAAACGCCTAAAAAGTGTACATAACAACACCAATAACATAAAAAGGAACTATAAATGTAATAATTTATAAATATTTCGGATAACAGATATCCTTCGTCAGTCAGATTCTGATGATAAATGAATCATCTTTAAGTTCTTAGATTAAACTTTTACTAAATCTTGAAATTTATACAATAAAAAAGGTAAACCGAACATCAGTTAAGACGCTTGCACCATTCTAAAAATTTGTTGAACATGACATAGGTTATATGACTAATTACATCAGAGAGTTCAAATATATGCTTTAAATAAAAATAATAATGTGCGATATGAACTAGCACAATTCTAAAGCTTTAACGGTGTCGATAATTATGATGTTACAAGAAAGATTGCGTCGGCAATAAGAATTCCAAATAAACAGCATTGAACGGTCTAAATTTCTAAAGATTTCAGATTTGACAACGGTAGTGTAGTTACATTAGAGTCTGCGATGTTTAAAACAAACGGTCGTTTAAATATAATAATAAATTTTGACTAAAGTAAACTAGTTGAACGTGGCTTGGTACTTATACATCCCTCAAAAAATTAAGCAATATAAATTGTTATATACAACAGATTTATTTTAGAGATGAGTAAGGTAAAGAAATAGAAACGGAGACTGTAATAATAAGTAATATAACCCAGATGTGAAGCACTGCATGGTGTCGAACTACATCTTTTCATTTATCCCATTTGGTGCCAAAGTTGTTAATTTTCTTATCCAAAATCTTTCCCGAGTAAGTCTATCCTCCCTAGACCAAGCAGAGTTGTGGTCAATGATAGTAATGGTCAGTCGATTGAGATCTGCCTTAGTGTGGCCAGGGGATCTCAAATGTCGACTAAGAGGGAGGTCTGGCTTGCATTGGTAGTCGCTACGATGACCGTTCATTCGTTTGTGAAACGGCTGTTCTGACTCGCCAACATACTGTTTACCACATTTACACTGTAGAAGATACACAACATTTGTAGACTATATATTATACCATGGAAGTAATATTTAAATATTACTTCCATGATTATACACATTTAAAATTGAGAATGGAAATTGGGAATGTGTCAAAGAGACAACAACCCGACTAAATAGCTGACAACAGCCGAAGGCCACCAATGGGCCTGTTACATTTAAACTCTTTTCAAAACATTTAGGTCTTTAGATTTCGGCTAAAGATAGACGTAGATAAATTCATTTTCAAAGGGGGCTCCAATCTGTGGAACTTCATGAAACGTTCACATAATTAAAAAAAAAAACGTAAATCAACATGGGGGTTAAAACAAAGGGAAAATATACACAGTAACTGCCCCAATAAACCTGGAATAACTCATTACAATATCTCAAGAAATGGTTGAATTTGCTAAGACTAAAGACTTATGTATTAGGAATTTCGGATGTTATAAAGGGGCGGATGGTACAAATGGGACATTTAAAACTCCGAAATGGTGATTAACTGGCATTAGACAAATCGAAAAAAGAAGAAAAGATAAAGTCTACATAACACTACATAGAAAAAACTATAGACCGAGCACTACGAACTGCACAAAAAACTGGTGCCGTGGTGGAAATCTTTTTTCCTCCGGAAGCACTAGCCAATCGGGCTTCACGTGAACATATGTGCATGCATTCGGTGAGGTCACAATCAAGTAAATTAGGACGGGATGACATCTGTAAAAAATTTTGAATGGTTGACTTTAACTTTTTAGTTTAACAACTCTCTTGTCAGCATCAACTCTTTATCAAATATTTTGTAAATTTGTGATTTTTCTCAGTTTTAAGAACAAAATGAATATTATTTCAAACTTTTTTGTTATAAATGATTAAAGCCATACATATGTAAGAAATTTGAAAAGACAAAAATGATATGGGATATACATGATTCTTGTAAAATCAATCATTTTGTACCCCTCACCCATTTTCTCAAAACTTTGGCTAAAAAGACTGACTTGTATTGATTGGTCATACAATTTAAAAACTGGATTTTTCAAAAACTATTCATTGTAAGTACACAATTTTTTCACAGATTTATGTTCAATTATTATATTTTGAAAATTCGTTGATATTTTCCACTTTTATCACATATTTTGGAAATAATTCCTGAACGAGATTCCAACGAGACTGAAACGTCAGAAGAATACATCCTTAAGTACACCATAATTAATAGGGTTTAGAAATCTTAGAATTCAAAATCTTCATGTGGGTATCTTGGTATCACAATGAGTTTTGTTAACATACACGTACACAAAAAAAAAGATGTTCCAACATAATCTTGCTAGCAAAAAAGACAAAGAAGGCCTAGTGTTTCCTTTTAGTATCTTGAAGCCGATACCAAGAGGCAATAAAAAAAATAAGTTGTAGAAAAACAGACAACAGAACCATCGAGAGATAAAAGATAAGACAAACAACAGTCCACAGTATATGTTTCTTTTGTCATTTCTTCCCTACTTCTGTAAATCCTGATCCAGACCCTTACACATAGATTTAACTGAATAAATAGTTTTTGTTTTTGTTTAAATGAATATTGAAATATACTGATATTGATGATGTCATTACTTTTATTGTTAACACATTAACTAGTTCTATCATGGCAAGATTGATTATTTGATTGTTACTTAACGTCCAGTGGTAAATATTTCATGCAAGTTCAGGACGAATTTTTGTGCAAGAGATATGCAAATAAATTCATAACGAGCATCGTCGGGTAGTTCTTACTTCAGTTTTTAAGAAGTTCAGGATAAGAAGAACTTGAATACACAACTTGCCGAATTTTCCCCACAGCTTCGGTTCGAGATATAAAATATGAATCCATTCTGGACACACATCTGTATTCAGCTTTTTACCAGGATTTGTCCTCGGATTTTGATGGTCCAGTTTTTGTTCTTATCGGTTTTTGATATGACACTAGCTGTATATGTTGTAGAACGTTTTTAGAAATCCAGACTGGACAAATTAATGTGTATGTGTCTTCTAAGTTATACCGCATTCTGTTCTAAATTATAAGTTAAATTGGATTGGGGCTAATAGAATTTTAGTCACTTTCTTGGTAGTACCCTGGAGAATCATAAAACTCTTCTTCCAGGTTTATATATTTGTCAATACTATCATGGTCACTGTAGCTATGATCTTCATAACTATCATTACTCCAACTGTCGTGGTCATCTCTGTCATGTTCATCTCTGTCATGTGATTCCTCTGGTGATGGTGACCGACTTCGCAAGTCTACTCCTACCCAGAGACAATTAGGGTAATACGTTTTCGTCAATACAGTTCCACAGAAAGAGTAAAAATATCCCCGCTCACTGCCAGGTTTATTGGTTTTTATCCCAGCAGTATCTCCGCCAAATTCCGAGCCATACGGGCCGAATACGTTGCCAAAATTAGAAGTAAATCTTAGACCCATTTCTGTCGTATTGTAAAAGCTCTCAACTTTAACAATAACTTCATTCCGTTGTAATATAAATCTCTCATCTGATAATTCTATATCAGAGCATTTCTTGTTGCACCTCTTTTCCTTGCTGTCTTCGTGTATGACGCTCAGTTCTTTACCACTTCTGCAAGTTACTACAATTCTATTGATCCTTGTTATAACTTTCTTTTTGTCCAATGTACTGCAAAGACATCTCGAAACAAAAATTCTGATTTCTGAAGCACGGTCATCCACAAATTGAAAATCCCTTGTCCAATTATGTCCATGATAATCATAATGATATTCCATATTTCTCCAGCACCCTGAAAATTTCCTGACCTCAGACCACTTCTTTGGCAATAGTTGGTCTATCGATTGATTTCTAGGGTACTGCATATAAAGTAAAATATTTCTTATAGCGTCACTGTCATATACAGAAGGGTAATTTTCTAATGTTTCAACTAAGTCGTGGAACGGAATTTCCGAAAATTTGATAGTCCATAAAAGGGAATCTACGTTAAGTTTTTCTATCTGACCACCACCTTTGTTTGAGATGTATTCTAGTACAACCTTCAGCAACTCCAGTTCTACGTTTTCGGCCGGAATATCAAATATCAAAGCCGATAAGTTTGTGTTTGACAGCAATGTTTCCAAATGATCTACGGAAAGTGAATTCAAAAGTCCTTTCTTTTTAACATCTTCAAAATTCTTCGTAATGAATGAGCACACAGCTTTCAGTTGTTGCATTAACCCCAATGTGCATGCAAAGGTTGACACTTTGACAAGGTTGTCAAAATCAACATGCATATGCCTTTTCATGAAATTTACTGTTGCCTTTTGCATGCCATCTGCTTTCAGAACAACAGTAGCTTCATATAATTCCATTGCATTGTGCTCTGTTATTTTTATTTCCCCACTGTACGCAAATTGTACGATAGTTTCTAATATTTCGGAAGAAATATTATCTATTAAAAAAAGTTCTTGTGATGAATGATCTTGGAATAGTGTCTCAAAAAAATCAGAAAAAGATGTCAGAATTAGTTTATGTGCGGTGACCTTTACTTCGCCAGACTGCAGAGTAACATCACAATACTTTCTGGCTTTACGGGCTTCGTTTATTTTAAGGCAGATGTTTCTATGGTACTGCTTTTCTCTGTATGTACTGAAAGACATTCCTATTCTGTTAAATTAGCCTTGAGCCTGAAATTTAAAAAAAAATACACCTTTGTTACTGGTTTGACTAATATAGATCTATTCGATTTTTGTACCTAGACATTTGACTGATAAACGCAACTAGGGGAACTCACGTTTAATGCAACACTTGTTTAATTTGTGTTTAATTTGTGAACTGTCAACATGTAGTCTGATGGCATACTATTTTGGAAAAGACAGATAAAATCAGTGGCTATTTTGCAGGCACTGATTAAAATATCTTGATTCAATCAGGCACGATAGCATGTTTCTATAACAATGGCTATTTCACCGGCATCAGCAAAAAAAGTGAACTTGATATTTTGCCGGTGATCGTTCTTCAAGTGTAAAGAGGGAAATTATTTAATATTTACTTTTGAAAAGTCCTATGAAAATGTGCACTGTCAACATAATTTAAAAAAATCAAATCATGAATTACTGATTTACCAGTATTTAAAAAAGAAAACAGCTAACAATCATGCCTCGTTCACACGGACATTTAATTCGAATTGAATTCGAATCGAATGCGAATCGAATTCGCTAATCGCGTTCACACACTCTTCTTTTTTAATTCGAATTGATTCGAATTGGCTAATTCGAATTACCCAATTCGAATTAGAAATACGTTTTCGTTAATAAGAATTAAAAGTTAACGTCGTTTGGACAGTAAAGCGAATTTGACGCGCATTGTACTTCGAATTAGAATTGACGTTAGGACGTAAAACGTTTCGAATGCGAATTAAACTAATTCGAATTAGTTAATGCGAATCGAATTCGAATTACGTGTGAACTAAGCATCCTATTTGAGACAGATACCGGCACACAATCGTTTATTAACACTATCCATCAAAGTGAAAATAAGAGTTTATCAGTCAGTCTAATGCTAAATGTATGCATCAGAATAAATCTCGGATTTTTTAACCGTATGTTATAAAGGAAAATTCTCGTTAAAAAGCTCATTGGATCAAAACTTTGATAAAACAGTATTACAACAATATAAATGGTCAATGACCGCGGCATACATGTAGCTTAACAAATAAAAAATGTTTAAACTAAATCTGCTTTTGAAATAAAAGTCAGTTCTTTGAATTGCATACATGTGTTTACAAAAAAAGTTAACCATTTCTATAGAAATGTGCTATTTATTACATATGAACTTACCTTCAGATCAAAGTGAAAGTACAACATAGAATATCCGAAAGTGAAAGTACAGTTTTAAAATGACTAAATCCGAAAAGATAAAATATTCTGATCTCTTCTTTATAAAAATTTGATGAAACTGATGAAAAAAGCTTACGATATAATCATTATGAGATAAAAAAAAAATAATAATGTTATAATAAATAGTTTAAGGGGAGATAACAACTGTTCGAACAGGTGCTTCATACGGGCACTTTTGGTTACCAACAACAATGATGGCGGCCTACATATGAAAGAAGTTCAGCGTTCCATAACATTAGAAACAAGCTACAGAAACCGTAGATGGAAAGGCCACTTTTAATTTTGAAATAGTTATATGTTGTAGATAGGTTTGGTACCATTTTTGTATTAAAATGGACGAACGACATTGGTGGATCGCTGGAAAGATCCAGGAAAGTTTTAAAATTGGTGGATATGACAACCCAACTCTCCTTGAAGATTTTATGACCGAACAAAATAATCTTAACAAAATAAACAAATTTCTAAAAGCAGGGGGGCCATGTAGATTGTTTTTCTACTGTGAAAAATTGCCTGAAGGAGAATTGGCAACCAGTCATTTACACGTGACTGGCACTCTTGCGTCACTGAAAGATGCCAACTTGGACCAGTTGAATGTATTGTATTTCTTGAGGAACAGAGTCGACAAAGATGTTGATCCCACAAGGATGGAAAGAGATATTTTCTGCGGTGAACTCAAGCATAATACCATGGAAACACTTACATCATTATTATCAGAAGTTTACATACCATTAATTAAAGCGCAGAAAGAATGGGGAGAATGCAACAACGAAAGCCAAAATAACTTGACTCATAGTATGGATAAATTTCTTACAGCTTTAAATGAGTCAACAGCATCCATGGCTAGTTCAAAGCAATTGGTAAAAATGATTTATATTGAATTACTGTCATAATTAAAAAAAATATAAAACTTAAATATATTGACAACTCAAAGTAGATATCTTCACATCACATTTACATGTACAATTGTCTTATGACAAATATCAATGTTTCATTGCTTCTTATGCACTTTCGCACCTCAAAAGTTAGCCCCTGGCATAGGTCACTCACTGTAATGAAATTTGAAATGTACATATATTTTACTGTGAAAAGATAATTATCCTCCTTTTGTCCACATTTAATTATACAAACTTAATTTCTATCATCTACATTGTGTACATGTAAAACAACCTCAATTTCTTATGTGTGTCTATTAGTTAGCAGCACTATACATTGACCTAAATATAGCAGATTCACTTTCAGAAATACTCAATAGGGACCAAACTCAAATTGAAATATTACTATTAAAATTGAGAATGGAAATGGGGAATATGCAGTCAAAGAGACAACAACCTGACTAAAGAGCAGATAACAGTCCAGGCCACCAATGGGTCTTCAATGCAGTGAGAAAAATTTGTACCCCGAGGTGGTCCTCACCTGGCTCTAAATAAAAATGTGTACTAGTTCAGTGAATATGGACATGATACTGAACTCCAAATCATATAAATAAACTAAAATAAAAAAACATGCAAGACAAGCAAGGGCCAGAGTCTCCTGACTTGGACAGTTTCAAAGTGGGGCAGGGTTAAACTTTATACAGTTGTTTTTTTTCTCTTTTCTTTATAAAAAAGAATTAGGGTAATAAGACCTTTATTTGGCTCTTATATTGTAGTTCAAATTTAAAAGTAAACATACATAATCTTAAATTTGTCCTAACTAAACTAAGGTTCAAGGTGTTTAGACATTGAATAAAACAAATTTAAGATTGGACATCTTGAAATGCTATAGTGCAGAGCTACAAATGTAGTTATATTGTACAAGTATTATTTAAGTTAAAAGCAAATTATTCGTATCAGTAAACATTGAAACTTGGTACACATGACAATTATTTCAAACTGAACATGGGAATGAGATCTTGTTATCCTTCCTTTAATAATCAATATGAAATTAACATAAACTTAAATGTCAAAATTTAACCATGTCTGTAATATTTATTAGATGCTGAAGCAGCCAGAAAATGTGATTTTGAATGACTTTAAGATGCAAAGACAAGCAGCATTAGATACACAGTTGATTGGTCAGTATGAAGAACTGGTAACTGATTGGATGAACACAATAGAAACTATTTTGAATGACACCTCAGATGAAAGGTATGTAGACATCATTGTATAAATTTTGCATACTTTGAATCATCACTTCATCTGGATTTTACACCAATCATGTTTTTAAGATTTTTTTTTGACTATTGATATATATACTTATCAATGCAATAAATGCCAATTATTCCATATTTCTTGGAAAATGGTGTTGGATAAAAATTGTTTGCATCTCACTGTTATTGTTTAACTGTAAATAAAAAAAATTATCTCAGTGTACGATAATCCTTTATGTAAAGTCCAAAAGTTAATTAAACCTTTTAACTGAAAACTAACTGATCATGAAAACAATCCGATTTCAAATATACCAATTCATTAAAGAGAGACTATTTAACAACAGAAATATAAATCGTTCAAGTTTCAAGACTAATAGACAAGAAGGCTTCTTTAAATACATCATAATTCTCCTTTGCTTTAGGGGTACTTTTATCTATATTATGTATTTCAAAAGCTTTGATTTAAAGATCAGCATCATTTTCTTATCTTCTTGCTTGAAACTGATATTGACTTTCTCTACTAGGAAAGTGGCTTTCCCTGATGAGCCAGCAAGGTGATTGTTTTTCTAACTTGTAGAAGTAGATTTCATTCTAATATACCATAATTGTGCTATCTGTATAATGTGTAGATTTTACAGCAATATTTTTTCCATTACAAATCATTTATGAGGGACATGAACCAAATGGTAGAATATTAGTACCCAAAAAAGTACTCTGGTTTCTTAAATCATGACATTATTAGCAATAAACAAACAAGATTGAAAATCAGCCTTGTTTTGGGTAAACCCTCTTTGTAAAAAAATAATTATGTTAAGATCAAGAAGAGCATTCAATGTATCTGTATTCATAAAAGCCATTCATAAAAGTAATATTTTTTTTTAAATAGGTCAGTAGCATGTAATTGTTTTTATTAGAAATCTTTTTCAAAGCCTGTTATCTTTAGACCTGTTGTCCGAAAAATGAGAAATTTTAGTATATAAAATCTTTATATATTAGATGTGACCAATTCTATTTCTACCATTGGACATGAAATCCCATCAAAATTAAACTAAAATATAATAATTCACATGTAAATTTTGCTTATCAACATATTTATTATATAAGCTAAATTAATTAACATGACTTTAAATGTGCTGAATATATTTTTACTGATTTTATGTATTGTTCATACATGTAAATGTCTTATTCAGTTGTAATGTCCTGTTACAAATAGGTAGAAGTCAGTGTTTAAAATATATAAATATGTGTAAAATACACAATCTTCACTTATTAAATGAGAATTTTGTAGAATTGTCTTCTGGACTTATACTATTGAAGAGCAATTCGACCATATACCTTGACCCCTTTAGTTTTAGATTCCTGAGACAGCACTGCCCTCCCTGTAGTATATAATGTACGTGTTATCTGTATTATTTAATATATGTCGGTACTTATAGGAAAGAAGTATTGATCAATTATTTCAAACATTTAAATAAATTTGACTGAATCATTGATTGATGTAGATTTGATCCTTTCTCTTTACACTGATAATAGTAAAACAAACACAAGAAGTGATGCAAACAGCTGGATCAATTTAAGGTTGGCATGTTTATGGCACTTATTTGTGATGGGGCGAGTTGCTGTTTTGGTGTGTCTAGAAAAGATAATATTATTATTTATTTGCTAAATATATCTGAATTAATATCTTGTATAAATTTTTTTGCATAATGATTAAATCTATTATGAAGATTGAAGTAGTCATTATTTTAGTCATCAATTATTATTTAAAAAAATAAGCATTTAGAACATTTCTGCCATAGAAAAATCACGTTACTGAAAATTGTGGACATTTTTCAAAAGATTTAAATATTATTTTGTGTGTCTAACTATGCAATTTTTGATGTTCTGACTTGAAAAGTGATTAACATTATGATTAAGGTTTTTATGCTAGGTGGAGAGCTAGGTTAACCAGTGTTGAGCAATGCTTTGTAGTAGATTTTTTTTCTTAACATGATATGTGTTATACATGTAGGATACTCTTGTTGACATTATTGTTATAAATTCTTATTCAGTAAGATTTTCATCACATTTACTATTGTGTTTTTAAGTGGAGAATCATTATTTCTGGACCTAAGTTATTTTGAAGAGAGGTAAGACTAGGGTGAAGATTTGTAGAATTATTTTGATTCCCTTGTAGAATGACACTGACCTTGCCAGATTTATACTTTGTTTTAATATCGAGAAATGGTTGATTCAAGTTAGTGTAAAGTTATAAAGAATAGAAGTTCCAACTTGAAATACTATTTTCATTATTGCATTAGGGTACCTGCAGATATCAGAGTTTGTGAAGACTTACAATGTTTACATACATTTATTTGTACATTTATTTGTACTTTTAAATTTATGCATGTTATACATCTTTGTTAAATTTCACTATATTTCAGCAGATTTTAAAATTTATGCTAATAAAACTTGAACATTTTATAAATCTGGTTCTAGAATAAGATTCTGTCATTATTGAGTGGTAGTTAATTTAGACACAATGATTAGTTTTATGTCAGTTTATCCATGCTAAAAGTATTGGAATTAGTTCCCCTTCAAGACAATTTTATTTTATTGTGAAATGTGGTGCAGTTTTAGTTCTTTTGGGTTGACTCGTTAGAAGTGATGTAATTAGATTCTAGTGATTTGATTAAAAAATCATTTGTTTGATATCTTTCTTTGAATTTTGATTTTCCTGTGATGTTTTTCATTGTTATTCATCTTAAATTATTTCATATGATTCACAAAATGTTTAGTTTCTAGATGTTTTGCCTTGATTTATTTGAATTTTGGGGAAGATGACCATGGCTTGCCAGTTTATCTAGATATTACTGGCTGTTTGATCTGCTTCCAATATTTTCTGAAATTTATTACATCTTACTGTGACTTGATAGAGGGTTGCTCTCCAGGTATTGCAATTTATTCAAAATTTTGACCAAAATGGCAAATTTCTTTATTTTTTATAAAACCAAACTTCAACTGATTAGAAGTTTTAACAAACTGCTGTAGAAAACCAGTCAAGTCGAGAAAGTGCAAGGTGATAACATAAACATTCTTACAATCATATTAGACTTTTATTCCACTTAAATGATATTTTGTCTTTTAACGATATTTATATAAATTTTACTGTAATTGTCATACTAAAGGTGTTAGGTTTTAATTTTGAATTGCTATAAAAAATTACCAAACTAAGCTTCATACAATTTTTCTTTGAAAAAGTCTTCTATATTCATAAGAAGCAGACATCATTTGAATTAAACATCAAGTCACAGTAACATCAAACACTTATTTTGGGGTTTTATTTGATAATTAACAAGGTATTTTGTAATATCAAGTGAGCTCCAGTCTTTTGTTTAGATGAGACAGCTGCCTTGAGTTGGAAAAATATTTAATCATAAGGAACTGCCTGGTATATTAAAGCTTAGTTTATTGTATTTTATTATTTACAATTATGCTTTTAACATGAAATAGATTTAAATCTTGATGATTGACTATTTTAGATTTATGGACCCCAATGCTGGACCTCTATCGGAGTTGGAGAGATGGCGTAGACGTCAGAGGTTGTTGACCAGTATTACAGAGCAGTTAAAGAGTAAGGAATGTAAAGCCGTTATTGGTGTACTTATCACTGCCAAATCTAGACTGCTCAAGAAATGGAAAGTTGTTGATGCTTCGTAAGTATTTGAATTTTTTTTTAAAAAGTTTTATCATTCAGTACATATACATGTATGACTTATTTTTGTTTTAGATAAATTAATATTGCATACCATTATTGTGGTATCCCGAGTACTGACCTTCACCATATTATTTTGACAAAAATATGTATTTGATTTGTTTTTTTGGTATCCAAATCACTTGAAAAATGCATTTTTAGAGTCTTCAAGTATGGTAAATGGACAGAAAGTCACAGGACAAAAAGTCACAGGACATAAAGTCAAAAATTTGGTAGGACAAAAAGTCACAGGACAAAAAGTCACAAATAATCTGTTGACAATTGTTTGAATATGTAAGAGAAATATCTTGAAATATTTTCTTTTTTAATACATATATTCATATTAAAGTTTAGGAAATGTGTCATTATACTTGAAAAATAAAGATTTATTTAATTTTAATCGTGCAAAAGAAAGATTTCTTGGTACCAATTTAAGTGCCAAGCCACTTTGACATTTTGTTTTTTTAATAATTATTTAATCATCTTTGATATTTTTTTGATAAATTTTGTTTACAAAGTTGGTTTATATACAATAGTTCAAGAAAAATACAAATTTTCTTTGTATAAATAATCGTTTTTTTATTCAAAGAAAATAATCAGAAAATATGAATTGTGACTTTTTGTCCTGTGACTTTTTGTTCGTGACTTTTTGTCTGTGACTTTTTGTCCTGTTACTTTCTGTCCTACATTACCTAATAAATATAACCAATTGCAAGCCCTAAAAAAATTAATGGATATTGAAGAAAAAAATACAAAACAGTGACTTCGAAAAAAAATAAAACCATGAATATATTTTGTAAGATATAATGGTATGTTCCTAATTACTAAATTGTATTTTTAAATCAACAGTTCTTAGAAGTATTTATATTTAAATTTTTGTTGGAAATATTTATAAAACCTTTATATGTATGTAAAAAAAAAAGAAAGATTGTTCTTTTGTTGTCAATGAACTCCAATCATAAGCAACTGTCCATAAGGTAATTCTTACACATATGTATCTACCCTTTGAATTTTGTTAGGTAAGAAAAATCATATGTTAATGTTTTCATTGAATTTTACAGAATTACAGATGCCATGAATGATACCAAAGACAAAGTAAAGTATTTGGAATCCCTAAGACGCCATTTTGATCAGCTATACCATGATGCAACACCAGCTTCCATTATAAACAATGCTATCCCAGGCATCACGAACAGTGTTCGACAGATGGATTCTATTTCCAGGTACTATGCCAGAACAGGGTTTCTTGGTATAGTATTTACAAAAATAACCAACCAGTTAGTATTAGCTTGTAAAGAATATATTAGAAATTTCACCAGTAATGTGTATGATGAAGATGAACTTTGGGTCAGGATAGCTGAGGAAATCAAACATAGAGAACTTCTATCAACAGTTGATCCACAACAAAGATTACTAAGGAGTCAAGTGGAGTCAAAACTAAAGGTACATTTTTACTATGCTAAGAAATATAAAGTCAGTTGTCCTATTACATTTTGTAAAGGAGGGAAATACTTTTCATTTTACAATATGTCCTTTGTATTTGGTTTAAATCGTATGTGTAAGAATGTTAATTGTAGATTTCCTATAAAGTACTGTTGTGGACAAATAATTCATTAAAGCAGTTTCTACGAGGCCTATTGTAAAAAAAAAAATTGTCATCAAATAATGTAAAAGAAGAATGCAAAAGTTAAGAAATATATCTTAAAAATCATTATAAATTAGAAGATGTGGTATGAGTTCCAATGAGAAAACTCCCCATTGTAGTAACAATGCATAAAAGTTAACAATTATAGGTTGAAGTTTTGCCTTCAACACAGAATCCTTGCTCACACCAAACAGCAAGCAATAAAGGGCCTAAAACAAAAAGTTCAGAATAATTCAAGCAGGAAAACCAACAAGTTTTCATATTTAAAAAATTAGACGTAAGATGTAAATGAATGAACTTATTTGAAATTTTTGTATATTTTAATTTTGTTCTTTAGGGAGGTATACAGAGAAGTAAAACCAAAGAAGGAAAAGATCTAGGATTACAAGATGATAGTCTGTATGGTCGTCTGAGGGCATGTCTGTCATTACAAGGCTTCTACAGAGACACACTTCGCTCACTGAAAGATGCTCTAGGACAGTCACAGAACTTATCACACTTTCCATCCATCAGTAGTATGGGAGGCCTGGGCTCTGTTAAGTAAGTTATAATATTCATCATATTCATATCAGAGATGGGCCCGATTACTTTCAATGTAATTGATTAAATAACAATTACTTTGTCATTTGTACGATTAAATTTAATTAATGATTACATCATTTCTGAAAGTATCTGATTAAATTAATGATTACATTTGCAAAGTAATCATGATTACATCTGATTACAATGAATTTAAAAACAAAACATTTTGAATGATGTGAATGAATAAACGTTCAATATAACTATAGCATTTTTGAGAAAGTATTTCATTTGGTTCAATTTTAAAATGATAACTTCAAATTAAACTTCATCTATTTAAATAAACACCAAATTTCGCTACATATATATACATTACACTTTATCACCAATGATCTCTGAATTATTTTGAATTAAATTTAATATAGATATATCATAATCAAGAGTTTTTTTGTTTGTCTTCTGACCTCTTTCATAATTTATATATATATGTATTCCAAGTTGCAGTTTATCATGTTTATGGAAGTTTAAATATGGATGAAATAAAGTTACCAGTTAAAACTATGTTAAATTTTAATAGAAATGTTTAATCAAATTGTAAACAATATGTAAGTACTAAAAATCATTGCATTTTACATGTCCAGTCCAAATACATTTTTTAAAATTTTAAACTACATATTTGTCCAACTTTTAATTTAGTTTGTGCTAATTAGATAAATTTTAATGTCTGATTTATCTTTTATCATATATATTTCCCTACAGCTATACTCAATTGGTAATTGCAATAAAATCAAACCTTAATTAGTCTCCTACCTGTCAATTCAAAGTTGACAAAAATCACGAAAATTAACAAAAGATTATAATTCAGGGTTAAAGAAAAGTATTACTTGAATATATAACAGTTATTATCAAATATTAATATGAAGATCATTATAAAACGATGAATATACATGTATATACAATATCTTTTACTAAGATAAAAGGTATATAATTGTATTATATGTCTCTGCTTAGGCTAATGATGACTTTTCAATACTGTAACAGTTTATTTTTTACTGAAGTAGACATGCTTAAATTAACCAAACCATTTTAGTATGTTAAAAGTTTATCAAATATGAATAACAAAGAGGTTCATTTTATGACCAAAAACACAATTTTAGATTGTTTTCATTGTAATCAGAATGTAATCAAAAAGCAATAATAATTACAGGGTATTTTGAAAAGTAATTGATTAAATTAAATTACATGTAATCAGATTTTTGGCTGATTAATGATTACACTGATTACTTGAAAAATTGTAATCAATTACAGCTGATTAACGATTACAATTACAATTACCCCAAGTCTGATTCATACAATCAACATGTATAAAGGTTCAAGTAAAGGTGCATGCTTTGAATACAACCTTTTAAGGTACCGGTAAACAATATTTCTTTATATTAGCCTAAATTTAAAGATGAATTATAATATTAATTGAGCCTAATGGAGAAAATTATCCAGTTGCTTTTTTTGGATAGGCTTTTTCATGTCAATGATATTTGCACAAGAAATTAAAAACAAAAATCGCATTTTACTCTTTCAGTATAATTTTTATGGATTTTTATTTTATGCTATTTATTATGAATTTATTTCAGATCAAAACCAGGTACAAGTGATAAATCTCGTGGAAGTAGTTTAATGGTATCGCCAAAGAAAGGAATATCTGCTCTAGATACCCAAGGTCATGGTGTGTCAATAGCTGATGATGATGCTGTAATGTCACATATGGATTCATTCTGTACACGCATAAAACAGCTGATTGATGTTATCAATACACTGTCTCAGTACAACAAGTAAGTGATATATGGAATCATTTGCATACATAAAACAACTGATTGATGTCATCAGTACACTGTCTTAGTACAACAAGTAAGTTATATATAGAATCATTTAGATACATAAAACAGCTGATATTGTCATCAATACCCGAAACTCAGTACAACAAGTAAGTTATACAGGAAATCATTTGCATACATAAAACAGCTGATTGATGTCATCAATACACTGTCTCAGTACAACTAGTAAGTTATACATGGAATCATTTGCATACATAAAACAGCGTTTCTATATTAGAATTTGATACTATTAACTTTGATATGCCACATTTTATGCCTTTGTTATTTTCTATTTAAGGTGACATACTATTCACACCCGAATACAGTTTGCATTGTTTTATTCTTTCAATTAAAGCTTTTTATAAGTTTTAAACTTTTAATGTTTTAAATTTTTATTACCATGTTTTTGTTAAAGGATGGTCACTTTGACAGCTGGTATGCCTAGACTGAGGAAAGATGATTTTGTTTTTGAAGATGAAACAGAAAAAGAAGAATATAAATATAGAAAGCGACAACTAGAAGCCAGAAAAGCATTAGGTTTGCTTTCTTTTTAAACATTTATATCTGTATTAGAATCAATGTTAGATAACCAATTTTACTTTCTTTGACAGCTAAATCATTCTTCTTTTATTTTGATCATATCGAAATTTTATTTTCTTTTTTTAAATTAAACATCCTTGGTCTTCAATTTTGGGGTATGAAGAAACTTAATGCAGGAAAACACTTCAAACTCAACAAATGTGAAAAGTGTTCTTTTTATACAACTGCAAAAAAAAATTTGGGATTGTATAATAGTACGTCGTTGTTTGCGTCGTCTTTGTTTGCGTTGTCGTCCAAAGACACATTTGGTTTCCGGACAATCCCTTTAGTTTAAGTGAATGGATCTTCATGAAATTTAATAAGAAGGTTCAATACTACAGAATGAACATTAGGATTGATTTTGGGGATGACGGTCCCAACTGTTTAGGAATTAGGGGCCTAAAAGGGGCTCAAAACAAGCATTTTTCTACTTGCAGGATAATAACTTATGTATAAGTATTTCAATTGCTCTCAAATGGTACCACAATGTTTAATACCACAAGTAGAAGGCTTGGATTCCTTCTGGGGGTTACTATAGTTAAGGGCACACAGTTAAGGGCCAAAAAGGGGCCTAAAACAAGCATTTTTGTAGTTTCTGTACAATTCCTTGTTTCTTTTAGAATAAGATAAATTACTTAATTCAAAGTTACGATGTGTGAACCTTATTTTTTTACAAGTTTTAACATGTTTCTGATGCTTTTATCAGCTTGGCAGCCTTGCGTCTATAGTACAATATATCATATTTTAGGAAAATAGAATCCTCAACATTTATTTGTATTTATTTAAACCATTCTATGAGTGCATTTGACTCAGCTTCCAAAGTTTATATCAATGAAAGAATATCAGGATTACAGAAAAAAAAACAATGTTTGCTGCATATTTATACAGGGAACTTAGAAAGCATTACACATAATAATAATTTCTCAAATGAAAAATATAAAGTAGAAACAATTATTTTGCTGCATATTTTCAGAGAGAGAAGCTGCTGAACAAGAAGAGGCAATGAATGCTGAGAACTCCCTTGAGAGGAGTCTAGGGACCATAGCTGAGGACGAAGACACCCCTAATTCTGAAGGAGGATCAAAAACAGATCTAAGGAAGGACGAAGGAGTCATAGCTAAAAATGATGAAGTGTTTGATTCTAAAGATAAAGAGAACAATCAAGGACTTAATGAAGAACAATTAGCTGTATTGAGTATGTGTCTTTGTTTCTGCCTCTTACCGATTACTCTAGTATTGATTATTCTGATGTGTAAACTTTTAAGACATAGTGTCAGCTATTTCATTTACTTTTACATCAGTTGTCCAGTTTTAAAAGCTTTAAAAAATTTCCTTTCAAACTTCTAAACTGATAACAATTAGATATGCCTTGAATTAATTGTTGGTCATTTCTGATCAGCCCATTATTTTTAATACTGTTAACATTCCATAAGTGTTAAAATACCAATATTGATACCATTATTTTTGATACTGTTAACATTCCATAAGTGTTAAAATACCAATATTGATATTGTTGTCTGCAGTATCATGTAACTGCCAGTTGGCAAAATCTACCAACAATAATATTTGCAGGAGTTTCTAGACACAATGAAAACTTGAAATTCAAAGGTAAAAATTAATAAAAGAGAGCAGAAAATACCAAATGGATATTCAAACTCATAAGTCCTTGACAAATTGACAACACCATGACAAAACAAAATTACCAAAAGACAAACAACAGTATACAAAATACAACATATAATACTAAAGACTGGGCAACACAAACCTAACTAAATACCATGTGTGATCACAGGTGCTCTGGATGGGTAAGCAGGTTCTACTCCACACCCATTGTTTTGTTTTTTGCTTGACTTAACTGAACCATATTTTGACCACTGTTTATTGAAATTTCTTTTATCTGTAGGGAAATATTACCCAGAAGATGAGGAGGATGACGGTCCTGGAGTGTCAGCTGTTATTCTGGATCACCTCGATCAGATGACTAGGGCTATGTCTGATAATGTTACCACCAAAACAATGTTAGATGTAGAATCTAAGGTAAGACATACAGAGAGGTCTGTTTTCTGAAAAAGAATATGGCTTTCTTAAGTTGTCACAACAAAGTTGTGATTTTAACAAAGCTGCATTTGAGATATCTATATTTAAGTTTTAAAGACAGACATTTCAGATAATTTTTTTGAACTTTGAAGGTAAAATACGAGAACAGAGAAGGAAATTAATTATTATCTTAAAGTAACCACATTCATTTAATGAGTGATTTTTGACAGCATTTCTATGGGGACAGTATAACAAAGTTCTTTAAGAAAAGACGACAGAGTAATTTTAATGGTGATGACCAAGAAGAAATAGAGGAACATTCGGTATCATTTGATTGAATGTTTTTATGTGGAATTCAGAGTAATATTTTTCAGCATTTTATAGAGTTTCTTTAAAAATCAAAGGTTGTAAGAGGAACTCATCTAGAATTTTGAAGTAGAAAAAACTTCAAAACACACAATTTATATTACTTTTTTGTTTTTTATTTTTCGCATACAATTTTTCAGAAATTTTAAGGATAAATATTTACCTGATCAACACACTCTTACAACTAAATTTAGCTATTGGATATGGCTAACAGGATTAATTTAAGTCAGGTCCTGCTAAGATATTACTGTGAATTCAAGAGTTTTTGTATTTATATTTATTGAGGTCATTTGACTATTGTTTTAAACTTTTGTATTGTTTCATGTTCTTTTTATGCCCCACCTACGATAGCCAATTTCACGGTCCACTGAACATAAAAAATGAAAGTGCATGTTTCAGGTTAAAGTTTTTCAGGTTAAAGTTTTTGGTCAAGGTAGTTTTTGATGAAGTTGAAGTCCAATCAACTTGAAACTTAGTACACATGTTCCTTATGATATGATCTTTCTAATTTTAAAGCCAAATTAAACTTTTGACCCCAATTTCACGGTCCACTGAACATAGAAAATGAAAGTGCATGTTTCAGGTTAAAGTTTTTGGTCAAGGTAGTTTTTGATGAAGTTGAAGTCCAATCAACTTGAAACTTAGTACACATGTTCCCTATGATATTATCTTTCTAATTTTAATGCCTAATTATATTTTTTATCCAATTTCATGGTCCATTGAACATGGAAAATGATAGTGTGAGTGGGGCATCCGTGTACTTTGGACACATTCTTGTTTTCTCTTGAATTCCTGTTATATGATATTCGTTTTCTTGTCGTATATCTTTTAAATGTGCTTGTAGGGTAATTTTTAATAGGTAAAATTGTTATCAATGTTTTAATGTTTAATTCAATATAAAAAAAACAAAATGCTATTCAGATGGTATATGAAAATTTGATTAAAATTATTGAACTGCAGTTTTGGTAATTGAATACAATAGAAACATTTCTTTAATACAATAGCTCCCATTTAAATCGTTCATTATTTAAATAAAAAACATTGTCTCATTGCATTAAATGCATAAAATCAGCTTCTGTCCCATAGTTAAGAATCAACTGTAACGCTATACTTTTTTCTAGATGAATTACAATGACAAATAATAAATATTTTCTAAATTAAATGATGCCAGATAATAATCAGCAAATTGATTGACAATTACAATTAAAATAATTTGATATACAAATGTATTAAAAAGTAGAACTTTGTTTTAATGTTTTTAATTTTACCTGTTAAAGAAAAGTTTGTAAGGATATATATTTTCATTACCTTTGCAGGATAGAGATAGATTTGATATGTACTACAATAACTTTAGAAGAGTTTATATGATATATATTTATTTTACTTTTACAGGATAGAGATAGATTTGATATGTACTACAACAACTTTGCTGAGATAGTTCAGGAACAAGAAAAATTGCTCTCAGCCTACCTTAAAGTTATCTTCATGAGGAAAATGAAAACACAACAAGGACTTGATATTATTACAAGGTAAGCTTATCAGAGATAATGCAATAAGCTATGAAATCATGAAGTTTTTTTTTTTAAATACAAATGTTTTAGTGAAAGAATAAAATATGCTTTGTAAGTAGTGAATCACAAAAAGGATAACATGATGAAACATTTGACCCAGAAACGCATGATTTACTGAAAAAAATATAATTGGAATATTTATAGCAATATTAATATTAGTCATCCTTTTTAAATGGCAAAAATAAGTTTGAAATTGACCATTTGGATGCCTCCACTAACAATGGTAAGCAATCGCCATATTAAATCTGCATAACATGCAATTCTTGTTTCAATATTAATAGCAATCTCAGTGTTTCATACATCTTCATTTTCATATGACAGTATATTTCAAATTACATGTTAAATTTTCAGATTTGGACCAGTACAGGGTAGGCCAGGGATTAGAACCACAATAGCAGAGAAGTTTGTAGAGATCTTTAATTGGTATGAAACTGATCTGGAGGAAGTTCAGAGAATTTATGAAACACACAAGGTAAAGTTTTAAATAGTTATATATAAAACATGGTATGAACAAGTAAAATGTATTTTCAGCTTTTTATTATTATCATAATACAACTAAAGGAGTACTATTATCAGTTTCATTGGACATTATAACTAACTTTACATCGGTTGGAAAAAGAAAAAAATCATTTTGATACTTTTAGTTTATATAACTTAGAGAAATGCAGCCCTATTGTTGTTAATTTTTGTGTCATATGGTCTATCTTTGAGAGTTGTCTCATTGGCCATCATACCACATCTTTTATCTTTATATGTAACATATCATTATATAAGCTAGCTAACCTATTACTGATGCAATTTAGGTTACAATGATGAAGATAACAAAAGAAATTTATCATCAGTTTCTGAACCATACTTAGTTAAAAAGAATGATTTAGAACCTGTGTTACATTAAAACAGGCAAACATGCAAATGTATTCTTAGAATCTTACCACAATTTATTCCCCTCTGAAGAAAAAATGACCTCACTCTCTTTATTTTTATCCTAAAATTACAATTTATGAATAAATAATTGATCTTAATGTAATTTGTATTAAATTTCTATAGGAAAGTCCACAGATGGTGAGGAATGCACCTCCTGCAGCCGGAGCTATCCACTGGTCCCGTCAACTTCTGAAGAGAATCGAGAATCCAATGAAAGTGTTCCGTGATAATAGAGCAATCAATCAATTAGGAGACTTCAGTAGAATAGTCAAAATATACAATAGACTTGCCACTGCTCTAGTGACATTTGAGAGTTTATGGTTTGCTCAGTGGAAGAACAGAATTGAACATGCCAAAGCAGGACTTAGGGCTACATTGTTTATAAATCATCCAAATACAGGAGAAATTCTTGTCAATACTGATGAAAGGTATGCAACAGGATAGGGACATAGTTAGTCAATAATGATCAAAACGGTTTTTCTTAAATAATTCACACTTCAAAAGTTACAAGAATCATATAGAAGTTTGTCTGACATGAATATAAATAACTTGCAGGTGTATAATTCCAGGAGCGACCTATGATTTATCTACAATTCAGAAAACAAGGTAGCTCTGTTGAGAGGGTTTTGCTAAACCGACTGTTATTTCTTAAACTTTCTGAGTAACCCTTATCTATCTGTTATAACAGAAAATCTTAATGTACATAAAATTGTTGAAACAGAACAAATCTTCAATTATTTAGAAAAGATATTTTATATTTCATTTAAAAAATAAATTTTAAAGATTTATAAAAAAATAAGTCTGTGTACCCCTATATATTTTAAGCTATAAATACATTTGATTATATAATATTTTTTTCAGAGTACTGGAGCTGATCCATGAGGCTAAATGGTTAACCAGACTGGGTATTCAGATTCCAGACTCAGCTACTGCCATTATGCAGCAAGAGTCACGCTTCAAAAGTTACAAGAGTCATTTAGAACTAGTTTTACATGAGTACAAGGAAACATGCAAGTGTATTCCAGAATCTCTCCAGAATTTATTCACTCCTCATACTAAGTTTGTTGAGGAGCAGTTACAACCTGGACTGACAACTCTAGCATGGAATAGCATGAATATAGGTATTTCTATCTTTTTTATATGAACATAGGCTTTTTTAACAGAAAATGCTGAATTTGATATCCTGACCTGTTCATATAAAGACGAGATGCATATAATAGAATTACTCTCACATTTTCATGATTTAATATCTGCTAGTCTTAAAATTTACTAAGAGACATTTTTTGTCAAAATGATTATTCAAGTATATCTGATGTGTTACCATTCAATGTTATCGACCGAGAATTTTCATAATTTCAAAACAATTTATAAACTGTTTTCTATTTTCAGATGCCTTTTTACATCAGATCCATTCTGCTACAAACAGATTGAAGGACAGAAGTACCAAAGTTCAGGACATTATGGAGAATGATGTTGCTGGATCACTAGAAGCCATCAAGAATTTCTATCTGTTTGATTATGAAGAAGCTATCACCAGACCATGGGTAGGTCTATCTTTTAATTATTAACTATTCTTTTATATTTTTGTTTATATGGCTGCTGTCAATTAAATTTCTAGAAATGATTGATAATTGTGTGGAGCAGAAAGGTGAGGGGGGTAGAAAAGTAATCACAAATGCACTGTTATTTCATTTAGATATCTTGATTATGATTTACATTTAAATTATGTGTTGGGAATTGTTAACCCTTTCGCCGATGAGTCCCGGTTTACCTGGATTCACGCTTCAGACAGCTGACGACGAGTCCCGTTTTACCGGGATCAGAATACATCTTTTATATTTCCCGCTCAAAACAGTGCAAACATGAGTTATCTTTCTTTGATGAATACCCGGATGAAAGTGTAAACATGACGCTTCCGTTTGTTGAAAACCGTGTCAAAATCAGAGGAAATTTACGGAATTTACGAGAATTTGAAATGAGGAAACATTTTTTTTGAAAGAAAATGGAAGAATTGAAGCCAAACTAGTATACTTTTTAGACATAAAATGTCGTTTTATGTACAAAACACTTGGAATGGACATCGTTCAGTGTGAGGAATTTGTACAGTCTCATAAAATTTTTCAAAATTTTGCCGTTTTGGGTTAAAAAATTACGATTTGGGGTCAAAGAGCAGAATTTTGAGAATTTCACCTATATAATGACGAAAATTAGAAAATTTGAATATTTTATGAAGAAAAAATTATCAAAACATAAACAAAACTGTGAACATGGTGTTAGTGAATGATATAAATACACAAATAACTACAAACAAGTTTTTATTGACATTTATTATGAAGATCTCCCACTTGAGTAAAAGTAGCCAGGGAAGCCATCGTCTCAGAGTAGCTTCTGTCTGGGCAGCAATCGGTGAAAGGGTTAAAGTTGGTAATTTTCGATTTTTTGCTATTTCACAAGATCTATTGTTTAGATATCATATTTTAGGATCACAGATAAAAATCTCTAGTACTAAACTTATAATGTATCTCATTTGGTTACTTGAAATAATTTGTGCAGAATATAATAACTGAGAAACAGAACTTTATCTTATGTTTGCAAAACAATGTAATGATCATTGGATGTTTCCTTTGTTATAGCCACCCCATGAGTTTAGAGATGTAATGTTAGACAGAGTACAAGAAAAAGTGGGAGAACTACAGAAGCTGGTACAGAGAGTTATGAATGGTTTACTGGCTGTGGCTAATCTACTGGCTACTAGAAAGGTACGAGTCAGCACTTTTTCCGGTAGAATTTTATCCCCACAAGATTTTCTATCATATAAAACAACCAATCATATATAGTCCTTTATCCAATATTTTTGCATTATTTTAATTTTTTAAGCACATGTGTAATTTCAGTTACCAGCATTAACACATCATTTTACATTTTACAGGAATACATATATTCAGCTTCGAAAGGCTTTTTGTCCATGAAAAATGTATCAGATAAAAGCAACCTTCAGAAACGTCATAGTGTAGCACATAAGACCTTGTCAGAAATGGTGGGATAATTTTTACTGAAACATATCACATATATACACTGTTTCAGTCAAATATATCATCAATTAGTTCATATATATCTATATACTTCTCTGTACCAGTAACTTCTCTTTTTAGTTACTAACAATAGTAAAAAATTAATACAAAATAAATCTTATTGCTCTGATAAAACCCTGGACACAGTCTGAATCCAAACTATGTGTGGGATACTTAATAAGAGGAACAAATAACAAATTTATGTTGAAATTTATTGCTCAGATTAACAGTTTTTTTCTTCTGTAACTTATTCCTTTGTTTTCTGTATAGCTGTTCAGTACGAAAGAAAATCATGCACATGTGAGTTTCAAAGTAGTCTGGGCTTAAAACTGAAAGTGAAATAAAAGCACATAATCTACTGACGCATACTTATTTACCCAAAATTTTAACAGACTTTACCAATCCCTTTGAACATAGGCATAGAAATAATAATCATTCTTGATAGAAATGTTATAATCTAAGATATTAAATTGCTAATATTAAACCTGATGTAAACATTAGATTACTAATATCTATACAATAGTATAACATTTAATTAAATTTTGAAGGCGAGACATTTCTATGTGTCCACATGTGTCATAATGTGTATACTTTATAGTTACATTGTAGATTAGAAAATTCATTTATAATTTTTTTTAGAATATTTATATATTTAACATTTTAAAAACTTGCATGTTCATATATACATTTAAAAAAAATCTTTTTAAGATAAATATAGTTATTTTTAAAAGTTATTTTCTGCATCGTACAAGATATATTTAAACAACAAATTCTTCTTTCATCTTAACCGACTTTATGGGAAGGTATATTGGAACAAAGTATATTTTATTTTCCTGGTATAAATATTAATTTTGATGTCATTAAAACAGCTATTTTTGGGATGACTTCATGAATAGATATTTATTTTAAGCCAGTTATAGAATTTGGAACCTGCTTAAACAGTAGCTACGTCTAAATTGTACAAAAACATGACTTTGTAATGTACATTGTATCATTAAATAGACAATAAGTTGTACTGTATCAAAAATGAGTTGTAAGAACAATCTGATTTATCTCTCTTGTAGTTGGAACATCATAACCCAAAGGCAAAGAAATTAGCATTAATGGTAGATGACACTGAAGCCATGAAAGAAAAACAGAGAGCTGCAGAGGAAGAGAAATTCATTTCTAATCTTATATGTATGTTGAAATATTATTGATAGATTACAGGTTTAATATGTCCATTATTTGTGAGATAACTTTTATGACCATGTTTAGTCCAGCAGACTATTTATATTCACAGGTTTGTCAATTTTTATTCTTTTAAAGAATTGTTTAGGAGGCACAGTTTTTACAAATTGATTATTTTTCAATTTGTTGGTTATGATATATTCCTTTATAGATTTTTTTAAATTAATAAATGAATGAAGGTAATGTACCTCAGTCTTTTATGTTGACATCACGTAAAATCATTCAAAATCAATCAGATTAAATGCACTTTCTGTCACCTTACAATGAATACTATTGTTTTACTATTTTAACTTTATAATACTTAGACTTTAAAATCAATCAAAAATCAAACTAGTCTTGAGGAATACTATTAAATAAAACATTTTACTAACCCAGATGTATTATTTAGAAAAAGTAGTCCCGGTAATTCAATTTGTAATATGTTTTAGCCTTTTACAAAGAACAAGTATATGAAGCTGTACTCACTGCCACTAAGAGATCTCTGTCAGCTTTAGTAGATTCTACAAGTTGTTCAGAAGAAGAACTAAGAACTGCCAGTGTATTGTCTAATCCTACATACTCACCAAACACTAGTCCTCGTCGTACCAGTAGAGCTGCTTCTGCTATGAGCAGGGTATCATCTGCTATGACAGAAAGACCGAATACCAGTATGTCAGCGTTATCCAATATGACTTGGACTACAGAGAAAACAAATGATCTCACATATCTTCAGTAAGTACATCATTTTTGTAGCAGTCAAATTGTTTATCACATACTAGAGTTATTGTAAAACATGGTAGCTGGACTGATGTCTAGTGGATTATGATACAGATTACCAAGATAGGATTATAAATAATGACATAGGAAGAGAAATAATCTGTACCTTTTTAATAAGTTAATGCTATTTTTATAACATGTGCAATAAATTACTACACATCAGCATTAAAGAAACAATTTTTTATCAATTATTAAATGTAATTTTTTCATATTGAAATTAAATTTCAACGAAGATCTTTTAAGGTTTGATAGAATATTTGATATGGTAGGTAGCCACTACTGAATTCTAAAACTGTTGTCCTTTCAGGTTTGAGATAGAAGTTGGTTTTAATATTCCAGTTATAGCAGTACAACCAACACTAGACACTGCCCAGACAGCCATTAATGATGTGGCTTCAGCTGTTGTAGAATCTTGTAGAGGTAAGGTATTATAATGAAGCTTGTCACTTAAACCAGACATTAATATGATGTTTGTATTATAATGAAGCTTGTCACATGCCACTGGAAGAATCCTTAAAGATACTGAAGGCAAGGTTAGGTATCTCATTGAAATGTAATAATTCTGCCCTACTTCCTGCAGAATAGATTTTTAAACATTCAAGTTGGAAGCATACAGTTGAAATGCCTAAACATTTTGCAAGACAATTTGTAGAATAAAGATGAGCCAGAAATAAAACAACATGGTTTAAAATAATAGATAGTTGAAGGTCAGCCTTCAGTGTATGACAACTGTTTGTACCATAAGTGTGATTGAGGCATTCTGTCATTAATTAATTATCATAACTTTCCTTTTTAGATGTAACCTGGGTAGAGAGGGACAGAGTTTATGACTTCCATGACAGAATTACTTCAGATGCAGAAGTAAATCAAATGTTGACACAGCTAACACACATCGTAGAAGGTAGACAAAAGAATTAAAAATGTGAACACAACTTGTACATATCATAGAATATAGTTAGAGGCAGCAGAATTGAATCAAATTTTGACGCAGTTCACAAATGTCATCTCAATGAAAGTAGATTAAAGGACACAATTCAATTTAATTTGATATTTAATTTTTATTGAATTTCATTCGAATTGAGATAAATGATAAAAATTGTAATTTAACATCATGAACATTAAACTCATAAATCCTAATATAATTTCAGAAGATACATAATATTTTATTTCTTTGCAGATGTAGAACCAGTGATCAACAAGCATATCTTCCACTTTAGTTATTATGATTTTCTCTGGAAAGATGATCTACATGGCAACTTCAAGGAATTCATGCAATCAGATCCTGGCATGTTTGCCATCAAAAGAGAGGTAGAGAGATACCTGTACATAGAAAAGAAGGTTCTCGCCATACCTGAAATCCTTCCTGTTGGTCCTATTTGTCTGAAAACTGACCCTATTAAAGATGCTTTACATGGATTTGCCATGCAGTGGAAGAGTCATTTTGCTTCTGTTTTACATGAAGAAGCCAAGAAAAAACTAGATAGTGCTGTATTGTACAGGTCTAATGTACGTAATAGACTAGAATTAGATGTGATATCATTGGACCAATTAAATAGTGCCTTACATTTACTGGAAGAACTCAGAGATATGGAAAACAAAATAGATGGAATTTATTTGCCTATAGAAACTATGTATGCCAAACTAAGGTAAGATGATATATTTTTATCCTGTTTAAAACATCTAACTGGTACTTAAACACTATTATTTCAAATGAATTTAAAAACAGCAGAAACATATTTCAGTTCAGATTTTAAAACAGAAAGGAAATGGGAAAGCCGTTATTAGGTAACTAAGGTACCCCTCTGAAGTTATCTAGCGGATACACTCAAAAATAGAAACCTTTGAAAAATAATTACATATAATTTTTTTTAAATTGTGTTAGTTTCTCTAATATTGTGATCAAATTAGGTAGTATGGTTTATAAAAATAGTGAAAGTTCTAAACTTTACTTACAAGGAGTATATAATACTTGTTATCATTACAGAGAATTTGAGCTGAGGTTACCTCGTAATGAGGTTGAGGAAGTTGATCAGTTACGAGACAAGTGGCAAGAATTGATGGAACTGGCAGAGGAAGTCAGGCATAAACTGCTGATAGAGAAGAGAGGAACATTTGAACAAGAACTGGATAAACAAGTCAAGGTAAATACAATATATCTTGCATGATAGCATAAACTTCGATCATAAATGTCTAATTTGCTTCTTGAAGACTTGAGCATTATGATTTATTGATGTTTGCGTTAGCACAAAACAGTCATATCGTGGCGAGTGCAAAAAACATTTTCTCTTTTTTTTGTCTGAAACAAATTGAAAAGTATCTATTTTTCTGGTTATATTTTACTCAATTTGTTTTAGGGTGGCTGTGTAGTTATAGGAAAAATCTTAGACATGAAATTAACTATTTTACAATTAAAAATTTCATAGGCATTATCAAACAAATTAAATAGATGAATAGTAAAACATGCAATTGAAAATAAAATGTCTAGCATTCTAAGGAGTATCAGTTATTGTTTTATTCATAACAAGGCTAGTCTAGTGGAAAATTAGACTGTACATATTATATGGACATGTCTGTTGTTGAAGATTAATAATAACCTCTAATTTTATTTATGGTAATTTTGTTGCATTGTCTGGTGACTGTTACAATGAATATACCTTACAATTGCTTTGATTTTTATTTATGAAATGTTTTAATTATTTATTTTCAGTCTTTCAATGTAGAAGTGTTGCGGTTCAGAAATGACTTTGATGGACAAGGTCCAATGGTTCCAGGAATACCTCCATCAGAGGCTGTTTCTCGTCTTGATTTCTTCCAACAAAGTTATGTTTTATTCGATCTGAAGAGAAAGACTCTAGACTCTGTATCTAAACTATTTGGTATTATATGTAAACCTTTCATTGAACTTGACAAGACAGGAGAAGAATTACATCTGTTGAACCAGTTATATGGACTGTTTCAGAAGTTCATTAGATTTGACAATAGGTTTAAAGATACATTATGGGCTGATGTTGATCTGGAAGCTGCTCATATTGAGGTAAGAATTATATTATGAGGTTTATTGGTTAGTTTTATTATGAATTACTAGTAGTATTTTTCTGGAAACTGTTATATAAAGCCACTACTAAAAAGTTTTCCTCAAAAATTTTAAAACTGTAATATTATTACTATGAAAATTGTTTCACTATGAACATTGTTGCCTTATCTAGCCTGGGGGTTCATAATAATACTTTATCAAAGTCATAACATCTATAGGCATACAACAAACTACACATAATATACATGAAGGCAAAAAATACAATTTTTAGACACTTAAAGAGTTGGGTTTCAGATTGAAGTTTGACTTATTATAATCAAAGCATTATGACATCTTATATCTCCCTCAGAGACATCCTGGCTACAGACTGTTTGCTATAATATAAAATAACCTATGTTTTAGGTTGAAGGATACTGGGATGAGTGTCTGGCTTTACCCAGTAAACTGAAGGATATAAAATAAACATTATGTGTTTTAGGTTGAAGGATACTGGGATGAGTGTCTGGCTTTACCCAGTAAACTGAAGGATAAAGATGCATATAATGATCTGAAGACATCCCTACAGACGTACTTAGAAGTATTCCCTCTTCTCAAGGCACTTAATTCTAAGGTAAAATAAATGATTTGTTCATTAAACATACATATATATCAAGGGTCTGTTGTTCAACTTGTCGTTAGGGCTAACGTGTCGTTAAAATTTCTTAATCATTCGATTAAAATTAATCATATGATTAGTGTGTTGTTCAACTTGTCGTTAATTTTAACGCTGCGTTAAAAAGACTAAAACTGTCGTTAAACTTAATCCACCTCTTTGAGGTGTATTAAATTTTAATCATATGATTAAAGCATCCAAGATGGCTGCTGTATCAATGCAAAAATTAGTTTATCCTCGAAATATGAGGCGTTTAAGAGATATTTAGCTCCTGGAAAGAGATTTCAGCCATAAAATACCTTAATATTTGAAAGAAACACAATATATTTGCTAGGAGTTGAATTGAAACATAAATTGGAAAGAGATTTGACAAGATGGGGCGAAGGATCGGACGCACTCATACAATGGTCATTTGTTAACAGAGAGAAATTGCACATTTCGGCAGTTTTTCGTTTGTATTTTACCGCTCAGTGACAGTGTTGATTGCAAAAAAACTAAACGTACGCTGAGACGGGCCACATGTTATTGTGCGGAACCATTCAGCAAATTATGACGAACAGCTTTCATAAATAAATAATGTTACCATAGCATTAATGTACAGGCCATAATTGATTTTCAAAGCAAGTCTTTGCTAATTTCCCCATTTTCGAAGTTCAAATATTAGCACTTTCAGTTTCAGTAGCGCCCTTGACCTAGTCCTAACTGTTTACGCAGGTAAATTATGATGGGTGAACTCGTCCCCGTATATCTCGGACCTTACAATTTCTATCTTTACACGAAGTTTTTAAACATTGTATATTGTTTTCCCATTTAGTAAAGTTTATGAGCTATGAGGATCCAAATCATGGGTGGATCCAGCCATTTTGGGGGGTTCCAACGTAGCCCAGATTAAAAGGGTTGTTTCAAACCACACGTCGCCTTTCAAAAACTTTGATTGTCAAATAAAAGGGGGATTCCAACCCCCGGACTCCCCCTTAGGCCTATGATCCGCAACTGCAAATATTTATAATGAAAATATACTGCCATCAGTGTTTAATATTACTGATTAGGTATTAAGAGACTGAGTCAATAAAATGTCTCATATTTTTTATCTGACACAATATACAAAAACAAGCACCTGTTATTAAGAATCTAGGAAATCTCATATTCGAGTGTCAGATATATTTCAAAAGAAGTATTATACCCCCGTTGGGAGAGAGGTACAACAATGTATGATTTATGTGACTAGTGCTTGTTTTTCCAGATCATCACAGAATATATGTTTGATTTTTTTAAATTCCAACTCATCTATTAGATGCTTCTCCGGTTAGTCCGAGTAAGAAATGATAAGTATAAATGATCATAATTGCATCAATATTAAAAAATAAAGAGCATGCAAATGTGTCATAGAGCAAATAACACGGATAATTTATATTGACCATTTGTTATATGGTTGTGGTCTTCAGTGGCGACACGTACATGCAGGTCATGTTCCGGAGCACCTGAGATAACCCCTAGTTTTTTTTATGGGGTTCGTGTTGCTTATTCTTCAGTTTTCTATGTTGTGTGTGCTATTGTTGTCTGTTTGTCTTTTTCATTTTTGGCCATGGCGTTGTCAGTTTATTTTCGATTTATGAGTTTGAATGTCCCTTTGGTATTTATCGTCCCTCTTTCATAAATTAATTTCACTTTACAATGGATCAAATCTACGAATGGATCCCGGTAATGGGTGCAGTAGGAGGTCCTCCGGAGTTTTGAGAGAGGAATTCTTGGCATGTAACAGATGGAAACATGGGACAGTGGCAAATATGGCATGCATATTTGAACACACAGAGGGTACCCCTGGCACGGGCTGTTTTCCCCAAAAAAACATAAATCTATTTCTCTTCTATGTGACTTCAGACTTTATGTTTTCAATAATAGTTTCACTTTCTATATTCTGTATTTATTCTTATGTAAGCCCAAGGTAAAAAATAACTTGATGCAGGAATATATTAATAATAAACATCTTGGAGTTGGTCTATTTCTTTCTGTCCGGGTGGTGATCAACTGCAAGCAGACAACATGCATACGTATAACGACACTGAAGATTTTCTTTTCTTTTTTAAATAAAGACAGTTGTTGTCAGTCATGAAGTCCTTGGATAGATCAGTTAGAAAGCAAGGTTTGAAGTTTAAGTACACTGGAAAACCTCATTTCTAGTGTTGAAAATAGAGGGAGCAAAAGTTCCACATCCAGGGAATATTTTTATATAAAGAACTTTTTATTTGAAAGGTTTATCTTTTTTCAGTTTAATTTAAAAATAAAAACATTAGACAAATTGTGATTGGTCTTTCTTCCTTTCTTTTGTTATCTTGTGAATTATCATGTTAAAAATCCAGTGGCAAATACTTCATGCCTTTATATAACAAAGAACAATTAAGAGAATGTATTTCAAACAAGAAGCTAAACTTTTTGCCACAAACACAGATACATAATCATAATTCATAGTTATTTTATTCACAGTGAGCAGCCATCTTTGTTGGTCGGTTGTAGCACAATCTCATCAAATGGTTACAAAGACCACACAATTGGTGAAAGGACACAGTTATCGTCCTTTGGTTTTCGTTAGTTAGTCCCTACTGTGAACAGTGTATAACTTGCATTTTTATTTGATACACTTTCACAATTTATTTCTTGATAATCTAATGCATGAAATATTAAGTAGGGGGCTGTTATTACATGTTATAAAAATTTGGGTGCTGAATCTTTATGTTAAGTAGTGATTTGGTCAGTTTAAAAATGGTCAATTTTTATTACGTCGGAAGCTGTCAGTTAAAGCTGGTAGAAGTTTCTATTAATTTGATATTATTTGTCTCACTAGTAGTACACTACACTGTAAAAATCTTTTTGAGAAAGAGAAGGTGCGATTTTTAAAAATTAATTTGAATTTTTTGTCTAAAAGAAATGCTCTACGAAATAACTGTGTTCTCGGGCCAATAGGGACCAAATAAACATCTTCTACTTGTATACCGTAAATCAGCATTTGGATGTGCCTGTAATTCAGTTGTTGCATGTCGTTTGTTGCTATATATATTATTGTTTTATGTTCTTAGTTTTGTTCATGAATATATATAAGGCATTTAGATTTCTAGTTTGAATTGTTTTACTGCCTTGATTTGTCATATCTATAGGTATTTTATAGCTTATGCTTCGATATGAGTTTTGCTCGTTGTTGAAGGCCATACGGTGACCTATATTATATCTGTTAACAACTACATCTTTTGGTTCCAGATAGGGAATTGTCTCTTTGACAATCATGCCACATCTTCTTGTCTTTATATTCACTATTAGCAAAGCCCATACCGCATAGTCAGCTATAAAAGGCCCCGATAAGACAATGTAAAACAATTCAAACGAGAAAACTAACGGCCTTATTTATATATATATATATAAAAAAAATGAACGAAAAACAAATATGTAACACATAAACAAACGACAACCACTGAATTACAGGCTCCTGACTGGGGACAGGCACATACATAAAAATGTGGCGGGGTTAAACATGTTAGCGGGATCCCAACCCTCCCCCTAACCTAGGACAGTGGTATAACAGTACAACATCAGAACGAACTATAAAAATCAGTCGATAAAGGCTTAACTCATCAGATGGACAAAAATACAAGTGGACGTGGCCGGCCATTATGCACACCATCCCACGTGAATATCGGATACCCAAGATATATCATACTGTCTTATTACTTTCTTTTATCTCTACTATTGTATTTATTGAAAAAAATGTTCTGACAGGGTATTAATAGTAAGGGGCGGATTCAGAGGTGTTTTCAGGGGCCCTGGCCCCCTCCCCCTTTTGTGGAAAAAATTGGTTGATTATATAAAGGGAATCACTGAAGCATGATTGGAGCGGGCCCCCTCTTAGGCAGTCAGTGCCCCTCCCCCTTTATGAAAATTTCTAGAACTAACAAGTTGTTATTTCAGTTTTAAAAAATTATTGAAAAGTTTCTCGGACTGTGCCATTACACTTGCACAAGTGAATATTTAAAATTGTCACGCTGTATCTTCTTATGCCGTGTGAACTGCAATCGATTACAGTTCTGTTATTTATTACGATCTACACCATCCGTAAAAATGATCTGAAATGTTAACTTGGCATGCCATACTTGATAAGATGCGGACGTGAAAGAAAGCACCCTTCACATTAGTCCAAATAATTATGACGTCTTGAAAGGCTATTATAATTTTTTTCTTTGACGCGTCGATGTAAGGCGTCAAAGAAAAAAATTATAATAGCCTTTCAAGACGTCATAGTCGATGTAAGGCGTCAAAGAAAAAAATTATAATAGCCTTTCAAGACGTCATAATTATTTGGACTACCTTCACATACGCGTCAATGGAGATCGTTATTCCCAATTATTTCGTCATTTATAAAACAAAAGCGTATCTTTCGCATGTGTAGAAGGTATGACTTAATTAACAAAAAATATTTAACAGATATTTGAAGGAATCATTATGTAAAAACAAAAACGTCAACTGAATTATCGTTGCTATCACGGACACTGTCGTTGTTGTCAGACACCAAATTCAGGCATTAAAAGCATGGCCATGAATGATGCATTTTGATTGAGGACCGAAGACAATCTCTGACATTGCATCTGAGTTAGAACAGTCACATGTTGCATGAAAAGACTTTTTCAACAACGATTGAAACTTTTTAATATAATTAAGAAACAAACTGATTTCAAGTTACTCATTGAATGTTGGGTTTTCGACCACCTGCATGACCTCATCATTTCAGATACCAAGATTTATGAGCAATTACATGAAAAACTCTGGCTCTAGTCATAATTTAAAGTGGAATGCAAATGCTGATTATTACAAAATGTACCCTAAACCATTTTCATGGTAAATAAATGCATATTACTTTTGAATTTGAGATTACTTAATCAGTGCATTCACTGAAATTATTTTTCATTCAAGCATATATTTCATTTTGAACTGGAAACATATCTAAAATATTTTTATGTTTCCATAAGAAAAAACATGAACATGTTATAAGATATTTATTTAATAATTATTGGCACCCAAAACCTGTTTAAAAGAAGAATGTTATAATTTAATGCATCAAAGGAAGTTTTGTAGGCCCTGATTTACAATGCATTGTGGGAAACACTTGCTAACTACCCAAATTTAATCATATGATTAAAAATTAATCGGATGATTAGTAAATACAATGATTAAAATAAGTTGAACAACGCAATTTAATCATTGCATTTACTAATCATCCGATTAACTTTTAACGACTGATTAAAATTAATCATATGATTAGTTTAATCACAAGTTGAACAACAGACCCCAAATGTTTACACACTGTGAAAGAGTTACTGTAAATTCAGAAACTATTGCGATGTTTTAAGTATTGCAAAAAATGTGACAAAGTTATTATCTCAATAGTTTAAACTCTCATTTGAAATTTTGTATATGAATTAAAGAGGATTTTTCTGAATATCGCAAAAATTAAAATCACATTTTAGTCTAAAATGATAAAATCCCAATAATAAATGCATGCAATAATTTCTGAATTTACAGTACAAAATACATCTTTACATATTCACTTTTTCAATTGAAATTTAATACAGAAATTATTATTAATACATTCTATGGTAAATTGGTTTACAAAGACTTCAGAACACACACATTTTGCAGTTGTGATAGTTTTGCTTATACCACTATATTTATATGCACCATCTTATAATATGTGTACCTTAAACAGAGAGATGAGAAATATGATATAGCTGTAAGTATGGGTGTGTTTGATTGGTTTGTTGTAACTATGGGTCTACTTGATTCATGATCTTCAATTGCTTCCAACATTTCTAAAATTATCTGCTTCATTATCAAAAAATAATAAGTATGTTTAGGGGGAAGTCAGCGATGTAGAAATTGTAAGAATACAACAAAGCAGAAGAATAAAGAAGTCAACAAAGTTTTTGATTATTTAGGACAAACAACAACAAGAAAAGAATTGACTGGGAGACTAGCAGCAGAGATGCCCAATTAATTTAGAGGATTGATTATTCACTGACCTTCAATTTGAATCTTGACCAATTAATCATATCTAAAAATGTTTGGATTTATGTTGAAATAACAGATATTGTGAACTCGTCAAGTTGTTTAAGTTTCTGTCTAGAGTGTTTATGTTGAACTTACTTAGCTGTTAGAATCCTTAATCTTAACGTTTGCAGTGGTAGGATAAAATTTAGGGTTCTGTCACTATTATTCAAACCAGGATGATCCATTGTGTACATATATATAAATTTTTATGCCCCACCTACGATAGTAGAGGGGCATTATGTTTTCTGGTCTGTGCGTCCGTTCGTCCGTTCGTTCGTCCGTTCGTTCGTCCGTCTGTCCCGCTTCAGGTTAAAGTTTTTGGTCGAGGTAGTTTTTGATGAAGTTGAAGTCCAATCGACTTCAAACTTGGTACACATGTTCCCTATGATATGATCTTTCTAATTTTAATGCCAAATTAGAGATTTCACCCCAATTTCACGGTCCACTGAACATAGAAAATGATAGTGCAAATTTCAGGTTAAAGTTTTTGGCTTCAGGTTAAAGTTTTTGGTCAAGGTAGTTTTTGATGAAGTTGAAGTCCAATCAACTTGAAACTTAGTATACATGTGCCCTATGATATGATCTTTCTAATTTAAATGCCAAATTAGAGTTTTGACCCCAATTTTACGGTTCACTGAACATAGAAAATGATAGTGCAAATTTCAGGTTAAAGTTTTTGGCTTCAGGTTAAAGTTTTTGGTCAAGGTAGTTTTTGATGAAGTTGAAGTCCAATCAACTTGAAACTTAGTATACATGTGCCCTATGATATGATCTTTCTAATTTAAATGCCAAATTAGAGTTTTGACCCCAATTTTACGGTTCACTGAACATAGAAAATGATAGTGCAAATTTCAGGTTAAAGTTTTTGGTCAAGGTAGTTTTTGATGAAGTTGAAGTCCAATCAACTTGAAACTTAGTATACATGTGCCCTATGATATGATCTTTCTAATTTAAATGCCAAATTAGAGTTTTGACCCCAATTTTACGGTTCACTGAACATAGAAAATGATAGTGCAAATTTCAGGTTAAAGTTTTTGGCTTCAGGTTAAAGTTTTTGGTCAAGGTAGTTTTTGATGAAGTTGAAGTCCAATCAACTTGAAACTTAGTATACATGTGCCCTATGATATGATCTTTCTAATTTAAATGCCAAATTAGAGTTTTGACCCCAATTTTACGGTTCACTGAACATAGAAAATGATAGTGCAAATTTCAGGTTAAAGTTTTTGGTCAAGGTAGTTTTTGATAAAGTAGAAGTCCAATCAACTTGAAACTTAGTATACATGTTCCCTTTGATAAGATCATTCTAATTTTAATGCCAAATTAGAGAATTTATTCCAATTTCACAGTCCTTTAAACATAGAAAATGATAGTGTGAGTGGGGCATCCGTGTACTGTGGACACATTCTTGTTATCATATGAAAATGAAAAGAAACTAAACATTAAATAACTGAAAATAAGATTTGACAACTCTTTGGTTGTGGTAATAATTAATTTGATTGAACCAGTTGTTGGAGAGTAAACATTTGTTACATGTGTCCTTAGTAAAGTTAGGATATATCTTGATAATGAAACAAAATAAAACAATGGAAAAATACAAAAGAACAACATTCTACATTTTTATCAAACTGAATGTAATTGATACTTTGACTCCCTGAAATTATAATATGTGATTACATCCCTATTTGGGCCTCTTATCAATTGAAATACAGTCTCTCATTATCGCGAAGTCAGCCTAATTGGAGAAATATTTCAAGATACACAAATTTTGAATGCCTTTGTTAACTTTAGGACCGTAAATTTAGTTGGACTCAACTGAAATTTCGACTCATCCAATTTTGACTCATCGGGAGTCGAAATGCATACATTAATATGGAACAAAGTTCGGGACCATGTGAAAACTTCGACTCATCTGAAATTTCGAGTCAACCCAGTTCGAAACAATAAGAGTTAATTGTATATTTTTTTTATGGATATGAAATCATATGAAATTAAGCTGTGTTCAAAGATCCAATGAACAAGAAAAAAAAAATTAATTTAGAATTTGAAACATGTTGGAACTACTCCTTTGATTTTTTTTTTTTGGCTAAACTATATTTATGTCAAAGTGTATATTTGACTTACTATGCACGGTTCATAGTAGATAACAATTTGTTTGTACTTTCAGGAAATAAGAAATCGTCATTGGTCCAGAGTTATGTTTGTCACACACAGTTCATTCCCATTAGAAGCCAATGTGTTCAAATTGAAACATCTTTTAGAGATAGAATTAATCAAGTAAGTTTTAACAGTAAAATACTTTTTTTTTATGGTATTTGGAATGTAAACAATTGACCATATTACAATTATAAGCCTGATATCTTTGATAATTTATAAAATGAAGTGTGGTATTAAACTGTTTTTGAAATGTACATTCAGTCAAGAAACTTTCATGTCAATACAACCACTAATATCCTTTATCATTATATGGAGATATACTGTTTATTTCAATTAGACAACAACCTTGCAGCTTGAAAAAAACATAAAGATCTAGAAGTCAATGTATGTTTTTATGCCCCCACTTACGATATTAGAGGGGCATTATGTTTTCTGGTCTGTACCTCCGTTCGTCTGTCCGTCCGTCTGTCTGTCCCGCAGTAGAATAAAGTTTTTAGTCAAGGTAGTTTTTGTCCAATCAACTTGAAACTTAGTACACGTATTCCCTATGATATGATCTTTCTCAATTTAACACCAAATTTCACGGTCAATTGAACACAGAAAATGATAGTGCAAGTTTCAGGTTAAAGTTTTTGGTCAAGGTAGTTTTTGATGAAGTTGAAGTCCAATCAACTTGAAACTTAGTATACATGTTCCCTATGATATGATCTTTCTAATTTCAAATTAGAGTTTTAACTCCAGTTTTACGGTCCACAAAAATATAGAAAATGATAGTGCGAGTGGGGCATCTGTGTACTATGGACACATTCTTGTTATTCACGTTTTCAAAATCTAAAGGACTATAGGTAATTTCATTGTACACCAAAATGGAATGAACATTTACATCATTGGTTGAATTTCCATTGTTTAGAATGTTTTAAACCAATTACAACATTTTGGTGTAGACTTTTGAAAATATAACCCAGAATGCATTAGATTCTGAAACAGCGAATTGCATTTCATGTTTAGGAATAAGGAAAATTATTATAATATGAATATTGTCTTACATTATCTCAACTGTAAATGAAGGAATAGCTATAACCAAGATTTTTTTTGTCATCATTATTGGCATTTTTTAGTTCTTCTAATTATAAGAATGAATGCATGAAATTAATATAATGAATGATGTATTTGCATATTTTTCTTTGTTATGATATGATTTGGTTAAAATTTTGCAGACATAAAACAGAAATAGAAGAAATATGTCATGGTGCAGCCAGAGAGTTAGAATTAGAGATCAAAATGAAAGTAACAGAGGAAGAATGGACAGAACAAGTGTTAGCATTTGAACATTACAAGAAACGTGGACCTATGTACCTAGACAAAGCCTTTACTGAGAGATTACTAGAACAGTTAGAAGACTCTCAAGCTTTACTGGCTAACATGTTAACATCTAAGTATATAGCTCCACTCAGAACAGAAACAGCATCTCTGGCAGTCAAACTAAAGGAGGTGGCGGAAGTCTTAGAATTGTGGTTAGAAGTACAAGATTTGTGGCAGTATTTGGAAGCTGTCTTCACCAATGTTGCTGCTGCCAGGGTTTGTTTACCTTATTTATGAAATAAAAAATACTTGCTTTGATAAACATGAATATTTGACAACAATAAATCTGATGATTGATTAAATAATATTATGTACTTGGTATGGTAAAACTAAAATTTGATTTTAGCAGCCAATATTCACCATGTTGTTTTTTGGGATGTTATGTTGATATAGCGTTAATTTAGACTTTCAGTTCAATCCAATGTCTGTTATTATGCTTTAAAGAAACTTTGAAATATTTATTTTTTTTCCTTGAACTTCAGAAGTTCTGACTCATTTTGTTGCATGTTTTCATAAATTAAAATTTTCCATTATTTGAAATTGAACATTGTGATGAAAAGTTGGAAACTAAAAGAACTATTATTAGTAAATCAGAATTTCAGTACATTGTTGACAAACAGTGTTATATACTTTTTTTGTTGTTGTTGTTTAGGAACTGCCCCAAGAAGCTAAAAGATTTACCAGAGTAGATAAAACTTGGATGAAACTGATGAAAAAGGCATTTGATACAAGGAACGTTCTTCAGGTATGAATGATAATTGAACTCTTGTTACATGTCTAGATTCTGTATAAGTAACCTTAAACATGGGATAGTCAACCTGATATGATGGAATAGTGTTACTATGATGTTGATAAACAGGTTATGTCAACAATTATTTATGGATTTCTGTACAAAAAAAAAGAGAATTAACATGAATTATCGACAATCAATGAGAAAGCATTTACTTGAATACATTTAGAGGTCAAGATACAGTGTTCAACAATAGACTGACATCTATACAATATTCTAAGCTGTAGACCAAACCAATCCTAAAATATGTTGTGAATAAATTAAAGTTACAATGGAGAAAGCTTGTCAGTAGAAATACAAAAAAAAAATAAAGCATTTTGGAAGGGGTGTACAACATATAAGTAAATTTGTTAAAAGATTGTATTTTTATTTGCAGTGTTGTCATGGAGGAGGAGAAGGATCTAAGGTTCTCCATTATAAGATTATCTATGATGAATTAGAGATCTGTTTTAAATCACTGATGGTATATCTAGACAACAAGAGGAGAGCTTTCCCTAGATTTTACTTTGTCTCTGATCCTATTCTATTGTCAATCCTGAGTCATCCAGCGGATATGGAATCCGTGAGACCACACCTAAGGTAAGTTTATAACCCATCCACATAATCAGAAGAGTGCTTTTTTAAGATAATAATATCTGATACTTGTCGAGCAATCATTGTGTCAGTCAGACCTCTGGTATTATCTTATAAAGTAGAATGGACATTAAGCAACCAACAATCAAACAATATAAATAAGAATTTAATATTTAAGTTTTGGCACAGTTACTGTTCAATCATAATTGTCTTATAATGCAAATTCATGAAGGAATAAACTGATATGAAATTTCCTTTTATTGCGAAGCCTATCATAGTTTTCCACAGATTCACCTGCAAGTTACCTGTCCATTTAAACTTTTGTAAGTCCTATTGTCCCATCTAACAAATACAACAGGTATTGTTCTCTGTTTAGTTTATTCAATGGGACCTTTAAATTTCTTACAAGAGAAATCTATCACTCACTGATTAATTTACCTGAACAAAAAATTGAACTGTCAATGATGGAAATACATGTACAAATAAGTAATTATGAAACTGCATATGATGTTGTATTTATTCAATCAATAACACATTTTCAATTTATTTGATATAAACACTGATTTAAAAATTAAAAGTTGATTTCTGATCAAATTTCAACATTTTACCTATTAGAATTTGCTTTTTTTTAGTCCGTTCATAAATAAAAACTTGAAATGATAATGTTTAAATAAAGGTCTTCATAAATGTATTCTTTATAACTAAACAACCACAAAAAACATGCAAATTCTTTGAAACATAAATGCATGCAGTAGTAAAAAAAATCAGAAATAAACTTTTTATAATTAAATCAGTGATTATATTGAACAGATTGAAAATATATTATTGATAATGAATAAATACTGTATCACAGGCAGTTTATGTGAGTTTATATACATGTATTTCAGTGAACAAAGAAGATATTTTTTTGGTCAGGCAAATTAATCAATGAGTGGTAGATTTCTCTTGGAAGAAATTTAAAGGTCCCATCAAATAAACTATACAGAGAACAATACCTGTTGTATTTGTTCAATGGGACAATAGAACTTACAAAAGTTTAAATGGACAGGTAACTTGCAGGTGAATCTATGGAAAACTGTGATAGGGTTCGCAATAATTATGTTTTGAAAATTTCACATTATTGAAAACGTCTCTATTTTCAACAGATCACTGTTCAGTTCAATATCAGATGTCAAATTAGAGGAAGCCAACCCACCTGAGGATGAGCTACCAACTGATGAAATAGGATTTGGCAAAGGTACTGATGGACACAGGACCAGTACAAGTTCTCGAGCTGGTGGTAAATCTATGTTGTCTCCTAGTCTTAGGAGCACCACACCGCCAAAGATAGATAAGAGACTTACAGAACATTATGTAAGTTTATTCAGTATTTAAATCCATGAAGAAGTAAAAGAGATTAAAAGTAGAATGTTATTCTAATTTCAAAGAGAAATGAAATGAGGACGCCATATTAATATTTTGTTTTAATATGTAGTATTAAGGTTATGAAGTATTTATACAAATCAATAAAAAAATATTTCTATCATGTCTGAAATAGGTTGTGACTAATAGATATGGTTACCATAGCAGAATAAAAGTGTAATGGAGTATAATGAGACTCAGTCTTCCTCATTTCTTGTTCTCCTTTGTAGAAAACTTTACTAATCTTTAAATGTCAGCTGTAAACTTTCTATGTCAAGTGTTAGAAATTAAATCATTTTAAAAATGTGGCATTCTTGAGCTTTTTAGGACAATATTTGTCATTGTTTGGTTTTTTGTGACTGAAAGGGTTTGTTTGGAATATTTGAGAAAAAGTATTTTATTACTAACATTATGCAATGACTAAAGTAAAAGAATGCTATTTGAATATTGTGAGAGATAGTAAAAATCTTTTGATTTTTTTAATGATGTTTATAATTAGAGCAAGGATGAAGTTTCTGCTCCAACCACCTCAGAAACCAAGAAGGTATAGAGATGTTGTATTCAATTTTATTACTTTTTGTTATCAGTTTGTATTGATGATATATGGAACTATATGCACATGTGATAAAATGAATGTTTGTCATCAAAATGGTTTTTGCTGGTTGTACCAGAATTATACATGTGAATGTTGTATTTGAAAAAAAAATTGCATGATTTGACAAAATTGTAGTCGTGGTGATGCGCACAGATTTCAAGGTTGAAAAAAAAATCATTATTGCACAATTAAATGAATATATTTATTTTATTGTTTTCAGGGATTAAGGGTATATAAAGTGTTAAAATAACAAAATGCATGCACATTGTTTGATTGCTGTGTAAGAAAAAAGAAAAGTTAGATGCTAGCACATTAATAAATTGGCCTAAACCTACAAAAAAGTAACCTGTTTTTTGGCATTCTTTTAACGAATTACTGAATAATTACAGATCTTTTACATCCTTCTTTAAAACGATTTACAGAGTACAATGTCTAAACGTATTAATGGAAATATGAAGACAGGAGCTTTACTTTTATATGTAACTCCACAAAATTATAACAAGGCTTCACAGTATAAGAATAAAACTTAACAAAATTTACAGGTTAGAGTAACTTCAGACCTCTAGACTTAAAGCAACAATATTACACACACAATAGAAAAAAGATTTAAGGCACAATCAACTTTGAAGATTACATTTAATCATATATAAAATATTTTATAAAAATAACTGCAACTTTTGCATGTAAAGAGGTCATTACCCCAATTGAATTACATTGCCAATGATGTATGATATTATGATTGACTTAAGCTTTGAAGGAAATAGAGCTTTAGGTTGTCTTCATTTTAGATGGTACAATTCATAGTTAGTTAGAACAAAAACTTGTTCAGTGCATGAGGTCAAAGGATCGATAATAGAATACATGAAACAGGACATTGAAATAGATGAGATTGCAAGAATATATTTACTTTTTGTGACATGCAATATATTTTTCTGAAATATCAACCCTGTAATATTTTTCAAAGAAAAACTAATAAACTTTGTAATTAACATGTTCAGTATTACAAGTAATATTCTTAAGCTTTTATACATACTTTTTTTTGTATTCTTTGCTTAAATTTGATTCTGAATTGAGATGTTTTGAATTTGATGAATGATGGCTTTTGCTTTTTTGCTACATGAAAAAGCAACACTTAGCTGAAGGATCTGAAAATCAAATTCACAATTATTCTGGTGCTGCATTCATAAGCAGTATGAACGAAGAATACAGTGAATGTAAAAAATGGAAAACAACACGTTTTATGATTTATTGCGTCCGAAGGGCTTTTCTGGATTTACCTCCATCAGGAATGCTCAAAGCCAAACATTTGAAATCTGAAGATGTATAAGTACCAAAAATCGTTGAAGAGCTATATGTCAAAAATACCTAAAATAAATAGCCAAATTCATCTAAAGCCAACTTTGCCTAAATTTTGTTTATTTTTATGGTCTAATTTGTACACTGTTTAATGAAAGGATTGTTTGTATGTTGGTTGTTAAATGTCCAGAGTATGGCAAATATTTCATGCATGTTTAGAATGATTTAAAGGTTATGATGAGATTTGATCTATATTACAAAAAATAAAAGTACTATCATATAATTATACAACATCTTGAACATAGGTTTTATTTTTAGAAATATTGACATCTTTGAATGGTTAAAAAAAGATACATATGGAAAATTTGTAGAAAATAAGAATTGTTTCATTTGTATGTTTTACAATAAAAACAGCATAAAAAAGTTGTTGTTGTTACAAAAATTGAGTTTTGTAAGTTTTGTAGAAAACCCCTGATTGAATAAAATTTGACAAAGTAAAAACTTATAAGGAAAATTCAAAACAGAAAGAAACCTCTCACTTGTATTACAGTTGTATAAGATTCCATCATATTGATAACAATGTGTGAACAAAACATATAGACATAATAGGATAAACATATTCCATTGTACATTTGAGTAAAGATGTTACAATTTACAAATTTTATTTTTTTAAGCAGAGTAAGAATAAGAAATCAAGAAACAGCAAAGTTTATAATCTTGGAAGTTCTAGTACGACTTCTAAGAAAAGTATTTGGAATGTCTCGGTATTATACTACACAATTCTCAAAAGTTTTATTATTTGTTCTCTTTGTTGTTGATTGCAAAGTTTTTTGTGCAATGTATTTTGTTATATTCTTTTTTGTTTTATGCAAGGGAATACTTTTCATTTTTCCTTCCATTAAGTATTAGTTGGCCTGTATAAAAAAAGTACATTTTCTGTATCAGAAATGCACCATATTCACTCCAACCTTGTTCAAGACAAAAAAATACTTCCTTTCCAGCTATAAACACAATATTGAAAAAAAACTGCATGTTTGTTTCCGTTATGCAATTTTTGTATTATTTTTTTTTGTTATCATTTCCTTACTGTTTGTAACTTAAGATAGGGTTTTCAGACTACATTTTCATATATAGTACTTGTATAAGCCTGGGAAATCTATGAGTTAGCTTTAAATTTTTCTAATGTTTGCGTAAAAATGGCAAAAATTATTATCATTGATTTTTTAAAGAGGTATTGTCATTTAGCCTATGAAAACCTTTGTCCATATGAAGCTTGAAATTCTTACAAAAACAGATTTTATGCTAAGTTTTAGAAGCATGCCAAAATATTGAAAAATGTAGTTTGTGGATTCCCCTGACTTTAATATAGAAGAAAGAAACTTTTTAATTATTGATAACTAATAATATTATACAATTGTTAAACTTTTAAAATAAAATACAAACATTATTCTCATATGAAATTTATTCAAAGTCTGTCATATAATGTAATAAAGAGTAAACCATATTAATTTTAGAAATATAATTTGTAAAATGTTCACATTATTTCAAATTAAATTAAAAATGGATTTATTTAAAATTTTCAGAGTTTAAATCCGAGTGTTATGCAGCATGGTCCTTCCTATCTACCTTCAGAAGGTATCATAGAAGACATTATACTGTATGAGGCTACAGCCATATCAAGTTCTGAGGGAGAAACTATTGCACTAAAAGATAAGGTTGGTATCTTAGTTCTTGTTAGTCCCAAAGATGACTTTTCCATATTTATGCCCCACCTACGATAGTAGAGGGGCATTATGTTTTCTGGTCTGTGCGTCCGTCCGTCTGTTCGTTCGTTCGTTCGTCCGTTCGTCCGTCTGTCCCGCTTCAGGTTAAAGTTTTTGGTCAAGGTAGTTTTTGATGAAGTTGAAGTCCAATCGACTTCAAACTTAGTATACATGTTACCTATGATATGATCTTTCTAATTTTAATGCCAAATTAGAGGGTTTACCCCAATTTCACGGTCCACTGAACATAGAAAATGATAGTGCGAGTGGGGCATTCGTGTACTGGGGACACATTCTTGTTTTTTTTTATTTTGCCTCATTTAGTGTTGAAAAGATAAATAGAGTTCAAATAAAAGAATGAAATACTTTTTCATTACTTAGGATTCATTTATTTTTGTGGGTTCCAATTTTTGGGGATTGAGGAAAGTTGAAATTTGTAATTCGTTGAATATTTGAATTGATGGTTACTCAGTATCCATGAAATCCGTGAAAAATTGGTATCCAATGAATAATGGTAAATGCACAGTATTTAATTTAGGTCTGCCTCTATTTAGGGAGTCTAAACCCCGTAGTAATTTGAAATTGAAATTATGATATTTATTTGAATTTTAGGTGAAACTAGCTGATGGTGTAGAAGTATGGCTTCTGGGATTAAGTGAATCAGCTGCCAAGACTATCAAAGAGATGAATAACAATATAATACAGGACTGTAATCAAGGGGTGGTCATGGATGAATGGGCATCAAAGGTCAGTTGTCTTAAATTATAATATTTTGAAATTTTTCTTTAAGTAAATAGATTGTAAAACTGTGTACTTTCTTGCTGATAAAGATGTATCAATTGTTAAAGTACTGTAAACAAAACAATTTTTGCAAGTTATTTATTTCAGTTACATTCACAATTGGAATAATTAATTGAATATAAATCGTCATGAATTAGTTAAGCTCTGAGAATTCCTTTTAAATTGTGAAACTAAATTGTCAGGAATTTGGTTCCCAAGGGTTAGGTGTAAAATAAAGTATTAACAACGATAAGTAAGTTGACAGTTTTTGTTTTTCAGTAAAAAATCTATATTTAACGTTTTTTTTCTTTAAACATTACTTGTTATTTTAGAAACCTATATTATAATAAAAATGTACCAGTAAATAATTTGTGTTAAATTTATGTTTATATTTTTGATTTTATAGTATCCAGCACAAGTATGTAAGATTGGAATGTTGTATTTCTGGACCAAAGAATGTGAGATTGGAATTTCTGAAATCAAGTATGATCGTAAAGCTCTACAAGGTGCCCTGAAACGATATTCCATTCATACCTCTAAACTGACATCAGTGCTGATGAGAGGAGCCTGGAGGACCATTGAGGAACCAATGTTACCTGTACATAAATCTAGACTGGAGTGTATGGTCGCTGTAAGTTCCTTCTAAAATGAGTGAATAACAGTTGCATGTTGTTTTAGTCAGCTTTTAAAGGTCTAAAGGTTGTACCATAGATTTAGTTAATTTCACATATTTTTTTTTTATTTGGACCTTTGAAACCATTGCTGTGTTAATGTCTTCTGACAATACAATGTTTTGAATATGTTTTCAACCTGGCTAGTTTGGTTTTAAAAAATAACTAATTGCAATTCACTAGTGATATAGGAATATTTATACAGAACAGATGCAGTTTTTTAATTTATCAATACAATATAATATCTATATGGATGTATTTTTTGCAGCAATCCCTGTATTTACGAGATGTTTTAGAGAATATGTGCAATAGAAAGTTACGAGAATCAACGGATTTTGAATGGAGGAGGAGTGTGAGGTGTTATTATCACCCTGTCGGTAGGTTGATTATTTATTTATTGTCATGCTCACATAGTTATATATACTAATGCTAGAAATATATGCATATATAATGATCTTTTCACAGTAGATCTTTATTGCATGGACAAAACATCTGGGCAAAAATGCTTATAACTATAAAACACAAAAAAATACTATTGCATGAGATGACTGGCATTAAGAATAATCTATATGCTTGCGATGGTTAAAATATTGAAAATGTGTTCACATATTCTGTTATTTTGTGTCATAGCTGCTCTTTTCACCAAAACATTTTCTGTTCATGAACATGTCATTCTAATGAAAGATCAATTCTGATTGTAAGAATTTTGATAAAAGAGTCAAAGGCTGTGAAATACATGAGTTGCCAGTTTGAGGTAGATGCACAATGAATAATATAGGATTTTTCTGGAGAGATATTTACATCATTGTAAAAACTTCAAGCAAAATAAAGATATGAAGATGATTGCCAATGTGAAATTTTTTCACCAAAAACTAAAATGACTATGAAGGTAGCAACCAGAGCAAAATCAATACCTAATAGCATGTTCTAAAAAGCTGGAGATGACAAATGTTAAATAAACAAGAAAATTTAAACAGCCTGATTTAAGTTCAAACATAATCGAAAAAAAAACAAATATAGCAACAAAAGATACGCACTGAGTTGCAGGTTGGCACACACTGAAAGTAATAGGGTTGAACGTGTTTGTGTGGCAACTCTCTTCCTGATTCAATATTGGTATTATTAAGATATTACTGCTTGCTTTTTTTTGGGAAGTACTTTGATTATTTATAGAAATATTTAATATTTGCATGATGATAAGATCACATAAGTAGTAGTAGTTCACATTACTATTCTAATTAACATTGACTTCTAGTGGCTGAGGCTGATGATCTTATGGGAGAGGATACCGCTAGTCAAACAAGTTTGACAGATTTACATATACGTAAGAATTCCACACTAGGTGGTTGGAATTGTACATTTTTTTTTTAATTCTGCTTGGTAGTTTGTTGATAAATGTAATATTTATAGAATCATTGCAGTATGATGGATTTTCAGTTATGTACTGTTTTCTGCAGACACTGCACAGCTGCAAATGTATTTTTTGCTTTCTGCAACTCATTTACTTTTTTATGCCCCACCTACGATAGTAGAGGGGCATTATGTTTTCTGGTCTGTGCGTCCGTTCGTCCGTCCGTCTGTTTGTTTGTCCGTCCGTCTGTCCCGCTTCAGGTTAAAGTTTTTGGTCAAGGTAGTTTTTGATGAAGTTGAAGTCCAATCAACTTGAAATTTAGTATACATGTGCCCTATGATATGATCTTTCTAATTTAAATGCCAAATTAGAGTTTTGACCCCAATTTTACGGTTCACTGAACATAGAAAATGATAGTGCAAATTTCAGGTTAAAGTTTTTGGTCAAGATAGTTTTTAATAAAGTAGAAGTCCAATCAACTTGAAACTTAGTATACATGTTCCCTTTGATAAGATCATTCTAATTTTAATGCCAAATTAGAGAATTTATTCCAATTTCACGGTCCACTAAACATAGAAAATGATAGTGCGAGTGGGGCATCCGTGTACTGTGGACACATTCTTGTTTTGGATTAAATCCTAATTTCAGCACTTATAGGAAATTAGATTTTTAATCTCCAAATAAGATTGTATTTTTTTTCTTCTATTTTTAGATTTTGAACGGTTTCTATTTACAAATTTTAAATGAAGCAAATGTTCTTCTATTTCACATTGTGATTTTCAAATTTTAAATGCACTATATTTTGATCATGTATTTTATGATCAGATTTTTAAATGCAGATTTTTTACACCTCTTTCTTATTACATATACTTCAACTTCTAGCTTTAATACACAGTACAGCTTTATTTTTCACATCTTGAATGTACAGATTTTTAGCTCATCTGGTCAGACAGAGACCAGTTTTAGCATTTGTTTACACTAGGTGTTTGTTGTCTGTAAACTTTTTTCAAAGATCTTCTGTAAAATTACTTCACTTGTTTCAAAAACTGAACATGATTGATCACAAGGATATCCAGACTATAAAAATGAACATAAATCTAAAATGCAGTTATTTGTAAAATACATTTTGATCTTGAAATCACAGTAGCTACAGAAATCTTCAAAATGTGTATACATATTCTCTTCGAATATTTTGTGATTACATTTTGATTCTGATTTCTGCATAGATATCAATTAAGACATCCTTTTTTCTTCCAGATGAGTAAATAAGGCTCCTTGGCACCCAAAACACTTAACTTTTATATAAGTCCATTTTTACCCATATATTCCTTTTTTGTTTTTATTTCCTACTCCCTACTTTTTCATTGCATTATTAAATAAAAAAAAAAAATTATAAACAAAGAAGAAACATAAGATTTCTTGAGATATAAATGATAAACCTATTTTCAACATAAAGAAACTATTGAATTACTGTATATTTTGTTTGTGATTTTATTGTTCACTGAACAAATCTTTTTATTGTGTATTATCATGATATTTTACTTCATTTTACCTATTTTCATTGTTGTGTGTGTTCAGCTTGAAAAGCCATAATTTTTCCTGTCATATGAAACTTTTAGAGTTCAGAAGAGAGAGATCAAATTTTGTAGAAAAAAATGAACAAAATGTAAAACATATATATTACCCATTACAGAAGAGGAATATGAACCATTGATCTGGATTCTGGATTCATCTTATCATTACTGTAATGAATTCTATGGTGCAGAACCTGGCGTGGCCCTTACACCGGTCACAGAGAGATGCTTTCTGACAATGTCACAGGCCCTTAACAATGTACAGGGCAGTCATATTGTTGGCCCTGGTGGTGTTGGCAAGACAGAAACTGTAAAAGTTAGTATATGATATACTGAAGCCCATATTGAGGACTAAAGCTAACATGTTAAAGGACAAATTAAGTATTTGCATATCTATTTAGGTATCTCAATGTATGCATTATATTTATGTTAGAATGAAGCAAAATATTGAAATAATTTTTTGTAGGTTTTTGACACAAAAAATTAAAAATTATTCTGTTATTCTTAATTACTGTTTAGAATTTTTTTGTCACAGATTCCTTTATGTCACCTTTTGGGGTCAGATTTGAATTAACAATGAGAATATTACTTATTTAGAGTTTTAAGTAGTTTGTTTGATATTTATTTTCAGGGACTTGCCAACCTTTTTGGTAAATTTCTGATGTTAGTACAATGTTCACCAGAGAGTGATACCAGTGGTATGGGAAAGATTGTACAAGGAACTGCTATGGTAAGAATACATATATTTTCCTGTCCTAAAGGGGGGGTGGGGGTTACATGTCGTGACGTATCTCAGAAACTATTTATGATTATTACATAAAACTTCAAACACAAGACGAAGGGCATATCATTCAGATGTTGTTAGCAGATAGATTTCTAATTGTTTGATATTAAAGTCTTAACAATAACAATGTAGTTGTGTTTTTCAGGATGGATGCTGGGCTTGTTTTGATGAATCACAGAACCTGAATAACTTGTCCATGTCTATTGTACTGGATTTTGTTACATCTGTATTGTCTGCCCTCAAATCAAGACACAGTTATGCTGCATTGAGCAATGGACAAGAAGTAAGCTTGTGAAATCTAAATAAATTTGAAAAACTTGATCATGCACAAAAGCAAGCAGAATACTGCAGATTCATTTATTTCTTCATGGGTACCAATTTTCTTGGATTGAGGTAAACTAACACTATCTTGAATATTTAATTTCATGGTTTTGCCAAAATCTGTATACAAGCAATTGAAAATATACAATTCGTTGAACATTTAACCAACGAAATCAACAAAAACTGGTATCCAACGAATATTAATGAATCCACAGTAGCTAAAACAACACAAACAGCATCTGACCAACTCATTATTTATTATTTATTATTTATCTATATTCATTATAAAGAGATAATTACCTGCTATTTTTTTGGTGTAACGAAATTATGATGTCATTGAGTTTATTCGGAAATTATTTCTATCAAAAATTGTTGAAGGCAAAATGTATTAGAAATGATTGAAATATAAAACACTGTAAAACAAGGTTCCTTTAAAAGTGAATTTAAAGAAATTGAAAATTACTATTTCACTTGTTGTTTTTCTCTCCAGATAAACCTGAAGAAAGGTCTAGCTCTACACATGACGTCTAATGCCAGTGTTAGACATCCAGATTGTAGAATGCCAAACTATGTGTCAGCCATCTTTAGAACTGTATCTCTAGTCAAACCAGATTACTGTTTAGTGTTGAAGGCAAAATGTGCTTCACATGGATTCAAAGTACCAAACATACTTGGAGTTAGGCTAAAGACCCTGTCAGATCTAACTATTAATCAACTGTAAGCACAATTAACATCAGCAAATACTATAAACTCAGAAATTTAAATTGGCTGACTTTTTCACATGATAGATTATACATCTTGATATATACAAAAAAACAAGCATTCATGATTATTTAATGTTTTAAAAATGTTCGTATATGGCCAATTATGATTATTTTTTATAAAGATTTATTTTAGATTTTAAGTTGTTGCACTTTTAATGATTCAGTTGAAACTCTACAGATCTAAGGAAAGGTAACTTTAAATGATTTTAGTTTAAGTTAAATACCAGCTCCAACAAATTGATTTGTACCTTGAAAAACTCTATATGTATTTGTGTTGTATGTATAGGCCACCAGACGTTCACCACCTGTTTGGTATAGCTACATGGGCCGGTGTACTGAAGAGAGCTGCTATTAAGAAGAGACTGGTCAAGGATGATAAGTACCAAGACAGGATTGATGCCAGACGTGAAGAAACATCACGATCAGAGAGTCAAGCTTCAGATAATGTGACACAGATTAAAGGAAACCCAATGAATCAACAAATGAGTGTTACATGTAAGTGCTTTGTTGTACTTTGATAAATAAATGTCTTTATGTCATTTGTATTGTTGGGTTGTTGTTGTCGCTATGCACATTTACCTCATTTTTTTTTTTTATTTATATTTTTATATACCTCTTCGGTAAAACTTTTATATTTTGAGATTAAAATCAAGCTGATGAATTATTTCATTTGATAAAAAAAAGAATTGGAGATATGGTATTTTTGCCAATGAGACTATCCATAGACATACACTCCATACTGTATTGTAAGCTACAAAAGACAATTAACTAAAAAACTAATATTGATTACAGCTTACAGTTTACTATTTTGAGTAAACCTAATTTTGTCCTAATTTTTCTTGTTATGATAAAGCTAAATACAAGTTAGAATTGTTCTTTCTATCCATTTTAGTGGCACCAAGTGCAATGAAGATGGGAGGTGCAATGACAGCAACCCAGAGGAAGATGGGAACACCTAACCCTATGACCTTGGCTGCTAAGATAGAACATTCATTAGTATGTCAGACCATCAGAGAAGTCATCTGTCCTAGGATGACAGATGAGGTAAATTATTACATGGAATAATATGCTAATTAAAAAATAATTGAATAATACTTTGCATCAATAAGTTGATGTTTTGGTAAATATGTGTATATTGTGTATATATTCCGCATAATTTTTAAACTGGATTTCGTTGGGCCTAGTTTTTATATTTTTTCAACCCAGTTTTGAAAATTCAGAATTACAGAGTTCTGATGTGTCTAGTAGAGGAATTGTAAAAGTGAAAATTGACATGTTTTCCAATCATAACAAAATTTTATAGATTGCAATGTGTATTTTATTATTTTAACAATTGAATATTGTTTACACTAGATTTGAATTTTATACAATCCAATGTTTTAAATAAGATAATTGACAAAAGCAATCAAGGTTTATTTTCTGATGTCAAAACTGATATAGAATAATTGCCTTGTTTTCATAAAATGTCATTAAACAACTTTTACTTCTATTTACAGAACAACAAAGTATTTAAGAATATACTAGATGATGTATTCACTGGATTACCAGACGCCCCACAGTTGAAGAACACTCATTCTGCTAGATCTCGTGGAATAGATATAGAACTAGCCTTAAAACACAAGGCTGTAGATAAAGGGTTATCTGCCCATGATCCCTGGATCAGTAGATGTAAACAACTATACGAAATATCTCAAGTTTATCATGGTAGGTACAACAATAGTTTTAAGCTTATAAGCCTAACAGCACAAAATTGATAATTTTCTGGAAATTAAAACACACATGGGACTTATATACATAACTTGACTTGGCTTCTTTTGTAAGCCGCTTTGGCTTTTTTCTCTCAATATTTGTGTATTCCATTAGTTTTAAAGCTAAAGGATCACAAAAAATGTTCTATAACTGTAAAAGTTTCATATCTGTAAAAGTTTCTTCATTTATCAAAATAAGAGTTTAGGGAATAACCAATTTACCTCATATCAACTGTAATGAAACAAATCAACGTTTGAATATATACCCACAAATATCAGGATAAAACTTAAACTGTTCATTTAATCATGATAGTTGTCTAATTTCTATATAAATGTTATTTTCATAAAGAACAATTTTCAGAAAGAAAAATGATGATAAAAAAAAATAGCAGGATTTTAATTCATGCAGGATTTCTTATGAAGAAATACACTTTTAGACAATTTGTATATTTTGTAGGAGTTATTGTTGCTGGACCACCTGGTAGTGGTAAGACAAGCTGTATACAGACCCTTGTTGATGCCCTCAGTACACAGGTCAGAGGTGGACAGTCACGTCAGTCTCACATCAGTCGTACATCAAACCCAGCAGAATCACAACATAAAATCATCAGAATAAACCCCATGGTTGTAGATGAGTACTCCATTATGTTTGGTTATCTGAAGGACAACCATGACTGGGTGGATGGAATAGTCACATCATCCTGTAGAAAAGCCAATAGGGTAGGTTTAATGCAGAAAACATTGTATGTTATAGAATGTGAATGAACTGATGAACAGATATTATTTTAAATGCAGTCAAATTTGTAATGGTAAATTGGTAGGAATTTGTTATCATTTATATCACCTTTTCCAAATTACCATAAGAATTTTATTAATAAATCATCTTTGCTTATAACTTTGTGAATGAAGATAAATGATTTGTTTTATTCTCAGATTTTTAAAGAGTTATCCTGGTGCGGGAATTTCTCGCTACATTGAAGACCTGTTGGTGACCCTCTGCTGTTGTTTTTTATTTGGGCGGGTTGTTGTCTCTTTGACACATTCCCCATTTCCATTCTCAATTTTATCAAATGTTAATATATTTGAGATTATGGTAATTGACCAGGCACATTATTTTTTTCAGAATCAAAGTACGACTTGGTTATGTTTAGATGGACCATTGAATCCTGGATGGTCTGACAACTTCAACTCTGTTCTAAGTGAAGAAAAGGTATGTTATACAAGTCATTTGTAGAATATAACTATTTTTGATTAAGAAATAATTTTCATTTTTTTAAAATTTAAATTTGCAATATTGATTGTTTTTTGTTGAATTTTAGAATTAATAAATTAGACATATTAATTTTAAATCTACACTATATTAGTTCCTATAAAAACAATTTTTCTTACCTTACCAGTTATGACTTGTATTTTTATTTATAAAAGTGCTGTGTTGAATTGTTTACTGACTTGTCTTTGTAGGTAATACATCTGAAGAATGGAGACAAGTTATTTTTGTCTGAGAACATCATTGTTGTGTTTGAAACAGACAACCTGTCGTCTGCTTCACCTTCTACTATTTCTAAATCTGTAAGTATTATAATATACATTAAATTATTCTCGCGTTAGAATTAAGCAAAGTAGCTCAAGAGTATCGATGTCATCTCATATACCATACCATATTTGAAATTTAAGAGCATTGTATAACATGCTACCAGCCTCAAAGGATTAATACATTTAGATCTCCCATGAAAAGTATTTGCAAGTAAATTTTACGCTAGATTGCAAATGATTGGCTCATTAATTGGCAATCATACCACACATTCTTATGTTTTTATCATGGGGTGGATGTACGGTATATTTATCAAGTTTCAGGCAATATAAATATGCTCTGTCAATCAATTGTAGTTTAATGCCAAGTGGCAAATATTAACTTGCATATTCAGGGTAACACCATCTTAATGTTAAATAGATACACCCTAGCTTCTTTGTTTTTGACCAACAATCTTAATTTGATTAAGTGTATGCTAGCTCATAAGATAACTTTAACATACTGTACCTGAATCAAAAAAAGGAACACACACACATATATTTTCCTTGTTGAATATTACTGGCAGTTAGTGTCTATTATTGTATAGGAACTATCTTGAATTTTGCAACTCACAAATGATTTACCAAAAACTTGCCCTGACTAAGGAAAAGGTGACACATAGCAATGTCTGCTTCAAATACTGGATCTGGTTAATCAATTACAATGGCTACTCATTGTTGACTTGGTACCAGTCTTTTGAATAATTCCAAAACTCTGTCTTGACTTGAACTGGGTGTTGATATGACTATTGAAAATTAATTATGTTATTTTTTGTATTTCAGGGAATTGTATATTTAGGCAATAATGTTGTTGGCTGGAAGCCTATAGCTGATGCTTGGTTAGAGAGTAGATCTCCACAAGAAATACATGTAAGTTAATGTTAAAATTTCCATCACTAAGGTGGTTTAATAACTACATATGTATTTGAATTCATTGTAGATAGATAATTATGTAAATACTCTATTCTGGTTTGGTGTGATAAACAGATAGAAATATTTCTAAATATAAAACAGGTTATTAAAGTAGATACATTTAACTTTGGTGAAGGTTTTGATACAAGTAGTTTTAGTGCATTTTTACTTCTGTTCTATTTAAAAAATTAACTGTTTTAGAGTGTAGATATTATAAAAGACTTTGTTTGACTTTTTGTTCCATACAAAAAAAGTTGAAACCATGACATAATTTAACTTGAGTAAATGAAGATTTTTTTAAAAGTAGAGTTCTATCAGTATTCCCCTACCTTTTGCCTTCAATTTTGGAGATAACAACCTATTTTTTAATGTTTTATAAACAGATACAGGTATGTTTAGTTTGTTAATACTTTGATTGTATGTTTATAGTGTTAGGTTGGGGAACATCACCATATTACACATGGAGTAAACATTTCATCACACTTTTCACAATCTTTTTAGAAGTCTAATAGATAGTCATTGAAATGTTTGACTGGACACAAATAGTTTGAAATTTTTAAAGCTTCTTTTATTCAATTTATCACTATCATCATTACTGTTTATAATTCTGTGTTAAATAATGTCTGACTAAACATAAGATCATTTATTAATGCTAACTTTTGGTTGTTGCTCTGGATTTAGGGATTTACTATTTTCTCTGAAAGGTTTATTTTCTTTTCCAAATAAGGAATCAATGTGACTTTAAATGCAATCCATTTTATTTTAAACATTACCCATCAATTTATTCAATAATATATTTTCACTCAAGAGGAAAACATTATACTTATGTTGAAGCAATTATTCAGGATTTTTTTAACAAGCTGGATTTAGTCCCAACAACGGTTGATTTCAAAATTACACCTGTGAAAATGATAAGATTTGAGTCCAGCTATTCCATAAAAATAAAGAATTTCAAGCACAGCATCTGTAATGATTTTATTTTGCTTGAAGAAAGACAGTTGAGCATACTGGGGCTTCATTTATTTTTGTGGGTATTGATTTTTGTGGATGGAGTAAATAATTGTCTGAATTCAGGACTGTTTGATTTTGTGGAGTTGCTAGAGTCTGCATTACAGGCTATAGAAAATTTATGCTTCCTTGAACATTTAAATTTGTGGTTTACGAAACCCACAAAAAATTAATACCCCACAAATAATAATGAATCTACAGTATTTTATCTCTTGAGCCATTAAAAAAACACAAGTGTTTCTTAGATGCGTTCTTTCATTGTTGACACTTTTTTATGCCCCATTTATGGGCATTATGTTTTCTAGTCTGTGCGTCCGTCTGTTCGTTCGTTCGTCTGTCCTGCTAAAGTTTTTGGTCGAGGTAGTTTTTGATGAAGTTGAAGTCCAATCGACTTGAAACTTAGTAAACATGTTCCCTATGACACGATATTTCTAATTTTCATGTCAAATTAGTGATTTTATCACATTTTCACAGTCCACTGAACAAAGAAAATGATAGTGTGGATGGGGCATCCGTGTACTGGGGACACATTCTTGTTGTGTTATGTTTCTGTCATGACTGTTAGGTTTTGCATGTATGTAAAATGATTGTTCTGGTTTTGCAAAAATGTATTAAGAAAATGCATGCTTAAAAAACAGTTGAAAAGAATCAAGATGTATGGTCTTTTATTTGGTATATAGCATATTTTAATGAACCACAATATCAAATATCCAGGAAAATAAAATTTCTCCTCAACCCACGAAATATGGTACCCATGAGTATAAAGAAATTCTTAATGAATGGTTATTATTTATTTTGATTTTATTGAACCATAAAATTAATTTTTGACTCTTCACATTGAATAATCCGCGAAGCGGATTATGTAAAATGTGAAGAGTCAAAAATTAATTTTATGGTTCAATAAATTCAAAATAAATTATTGCCATTCATTATAAATAAATTTCTATCAAAAATAAAGCTCAAAGAACTTTTTATATCATTTATATTAACAATAACAACGTACACACATGTTGGCGTATGAATACACAACGTCAGAGTGGGCGTGTCGCCATAAAAATTGACAACATTGAAAATAAAACTAATAATTTTAACCAATCAGAAAACAGTAAATACACCAAATTTATTTATACAGTAATATTCAGAATGATGAATAAAATAAAATGTGTAAAATTTGTAAAAATTGAAAAAGAAAAATTTTAAAGAAAAATCTGTTAAACTTATCATTGTGAAGTAAAAATATGCAGCAGTGTTTAAAAAAAAAAGCCACATCAAATAAAATCTATATTGCAGAGCATTACAAAAGATGTAAGTTTGATTTGTAAATATTGCGCTCAATTACATGTAGACTATATATGCTAAATAATGAATATTTTGAGGCTCATTTAGGACTTTGAAGTTGTATTGCCAAAATTGCTGCATGACTTGTTTATGTAGTTTATAGAATATAAATTAACCAATTTTTCTTAACAGCCATATGTTTGAAATAAATGAATTAATCAGAAATATGACTGGGGGAGAGACATCTATGAGGAGTTGTGATTTTTTTAATACATTTTCTTGATGTAATGAGGTAGATATTTGTTTCAGCATGAGTGAGTTATGCCAGTCTACACATAAGGTTCCACTGTATTTTGAGTTTTAAAGTAGAAAAAACAAATAATATAGTTATCGCTATTCAAACATAGATGATCAAATGTCATCACCAAATTACAAAAAAAATTATATGGATGAATCAAACATTATAGCAATTTCAAATTCTTGCCATCTACATCATCCTGAATTTAAGTAGCAAGTATATAAGTGAAAGATCAGCTATAGCTTTGTTTTATAAGTCATTTACTGTTATAAATACCTTTTCATCAAGGATCCGGAAATTTTTTCACCTAATTTCGGTCATTTTCATAAAACTTAAAAGTTGGTGCCCCTTTTCAAAAACAGATTGTCAAAATCTCATTACTGCATGAGTATGCTCCTACTCGTAGCATCAACGAACTTGTAAAACTGTTGCATCGCGTTTACTTCATGATTTATCCTACCATTTTCCTAAAATCGATCAAGAGCAATTAAGGGAAGGCAACAGTTTAAGAATAAAATGATTTTAATGACTCAAAATCGTAATTTTCTCAGTCATCGCTTACGTTTCTTTCGATTCTGAAGTCGAAATTCAAACCGGATGTAATGCGACAATACTAAAACGAACAATTCCGGACTTATTCCCGGGATTAGTTTTGTTTATCAAATTCACAGGAACACATCGTTTTTTTTAATATTTTACCTTTAATAGTGTAAGAATATTAATGAAAATAGTTGCACTTGCTTTATTTAGCAAGAAATCATTTTAAATTTACGATTTAGTGTCAAATCTGTGGAAGAGAATTTTAGGCATGCGTATCATAGTAAACAAAGCACGTGTGTTAGTAGTGAAAAAAATCTTTTTTCTACGTAAATTAAATCAAGTTTTAATTTAATTTTAAATCATAATTGACAATTGTCTTAGCTGAAAAGTAATTAAATAATGAAGACAGTTGGTATTGAATTTTAATTTCTTTATAATATTAGTTCGGAGCTTGTGATTTAAAATAGCCAGGTATGAATTAAAAACACAGGTAAAGAGATTGGCGATCATTAGCCCATAGCTCCCTGAGGCATTAATATAGCTATTAGGAGGGCCCTCAGGATTATAACACTTTACTGGAGTGGCAGTTTAATTACATAAAATCGATAACAAAACAACAATATGTTTAAAATGGCGATTTGAAACTCAATCTCAACGAAATGACCGAAATTATTTCTGTTGAAAAATAAAATTTGACCTAAATCCCAATAAATGATTTAGGACTTTTGAGTTTCCAAATCGGTCATGTCTGGCATATATGACCGTTTCCGGACCCTTGCTTTTCATATTCAATTTTCACAAACTACAGTTCATTGGTCAAAAGGACATACATGCCACAAGTTTAAAACTTACTAATCCATTGATACATGATTAACTGCGCTCATTAATGTGATCATTTATACAAACTAACGTCAGGCTAATTAAGAATGCATATTTTTTAAGGCTTTTTACATAAATATGAAGAGAATAAAGATCTTCATACATACATGCATACATTCTACCACATTTATGCCTTAGAAATTTAATGTCCAGTAAAATCCTGTGTTATAGAAGTTCCAATTGATATCACGGAAATTTACAACTAAATTCATATTGTCTAATATTTAAGAAGTTATTTTTTTATTTTAGAAAAGTGAATTGCTAACTTAGTTTTTGCTTACAGCTTTGAGTGATATTTTTATAGTTTGCAAGTGAAATTGAACTCATTTAATCTATAGAATTTTTAAATCTGATATGAATTTATTTTCACTGTTGCCAGAGACCTGTCAATGTTGAACAAGGAGAAACAGACCAAAATTTGCCCAGAACTGTTGAAGGGGTAAAATCAGTTTTTTGGTATATGGATGTGTGTTGTAATTGGTCTGAGACATTCTTCATTTTTGTGGGATTTTTTGTTTTGTTTGCTATTACAAATGATTAGGAACATGTCATTGTTTTGAAGTGTGTGTTTATATGTTGTACCTTGCACTGCTTGGTTTCAGAAGCCAAACTTGATGTAAGAAATGTCCCTTTTTCTTTCAATCTATTGTATTTTCCACAAGGTTTACGTTCATTTTGGTAATAAGTTAATCATTTTTTTTTTCACTGAAGATTTTTGTTTTTCACCATGTCCACTGCTAAAGAAATATGCTGTTCACAAAATTTTTTTGTCTGAAAGGCATTATCAAAACTTAAAACTGCATGAAATATTGTTTAACAAGCTTATAATCAATATACAAAGAATGTATGTGTCTGTACAATGCACAGCATGACTGAATGTTTATGCCTATACACTATATATGTGCATGGTTTGATTAACACAATATGGCACATCCCTAGATGGAATGAATATTTTACAAGCATTTGAATATACAATTTCCCCCTTTTAACATGACCATTCTTAATAGCATTTCTATTTAAAGATATGATTAAGATTGTATTGATAATAACCCAGTATGAAACTTGGTTGCAGTGGTTTTATATTGTTTGAAAACTTTGCATGTATTGCACTGCGTCATTTTGATATTTTCTCAATAAGTATTTCACCATTTCAGGTTCTACAAAGAGCTTTCCAGAAAACACTGGATCCAATTTCTCATTTTGTGTTAAATGAAGCCAAGTGAGTATCAACTTTGACTTTTCTTTCACAATATCTGGGTGTGTAAACTTCACATTATAAATTTCACTTCTCTGCTATAGATAGTATTTGAAGTTATATGTAGAAAGATGTTTCAGAGATTCAATTATATTACAAAGTTCATGCTTTTATGATACAGAGAAGTAAAAAAAAAAAAGCTAACAATAACAAAAACATGACATTTCAAATTGTTGTCAACCTTGATGAGAAGACAACACTATTTTGAAAACAGTTGAACAAGATTTTAGTGTTTTAAAATTTACAGCAAACTGAGTATAGAAAACTTGAAAATAGTTACATTTGTATTGAATTTTTCAGACCTTTAGTAAAGTTATCACTTGTTGGACTGTTTAAATCCTGCCTTGGACTGCTATCAGCCATGTTAGCTGACAATAGGGAGACAAGTGAAGACCATGTGGAAAGACTCTTCTTGTTCTGTCTTATCTGGACCTTTGGTGGACTCCTGGACAGTCATGATAGGAAAATCTTCAGTGAAAAACTCAAAATGCTTTCTAATACGTAAGCAATATTTTTTTTATTTTTTTTTTTATCTTTTTAGAAGAAAATGTATCATTCACCTTATACTTTATCCTTATCCCATTTGATGTGAACATTTTGGTCAGATAAACCCTCTTAGATTAATAGCACAGCAATACTTTTAATAATCTTTCACTTTGTTTCACTATCTTCTTAAACAGAATTAACATTTGCTTTAAAGTAAAAGTTCCAATTATTAGTTCATTAACCCAAAGAATCTTTCTCAAATCCATTTCTACACAATGAATTGAATCTATTTTACCCACAGACCATTATATTACATACAGACTATGGAATATCCTGTTTTATTTATATTATTTGAATATACTTCTATTATTGGTTTTATGCCTTCAGTTTACCAGATGATGACAGACAGATCTGTGTATTTGACTACTATGTAGATGAATCAGGAGACTGGGACCCATGGGCATCTAAAGTCAGTGAATCCGTGTACTCTGACCAACAAGATATGCTTGGAGAAGTCTTTGTAGACTCAATTAATACAGTAAGTAGTCTAGATAGTTGAACTATGGGAATTGGACAGTGGCGGATCCAGAATTTTTCATAAGAGGGGGCCTTCTGACTGCCCTAAAGGAGGGAGACTCCAGTCATGCTTCAGTGATTCCCTATATAATCAACCAAATTTTTCCCACAAAAAGGGGGGAGGGCTGGGCCCCACAGGGCCCCCCTTGGATCGGCCTATGTTGGATGACTAGCTATCAAACGTCAATGATTAACAGCATATGATTTGAGAAGTCTTTGTAGACTAAATAAAAAGAAAACATCAAGTAGTCTAGAAAGTTGGCAATTAAGGCTAGATTCAATAGAACCACTATGTCTCAAAATATGTGATTACCAAATTATGGTTGCAGTTTATTGGTCAATAACATTGGGATAACAGCTTCCGAAATGATTATGATTTAGACGTTTAACTGTAAAAGATATTTGATAATCAGTTAATTTATTTTATACAACTATTGAATTCTATTTATACTGATTGTAGGAAATGAATAGACACCCATATTAGTTTATGTAGTATGGTCAGTTGAGAATTGTTTAATGTTTAATACATTTGTAACTGCATTAGCTAAAGGCTCTATAGAAATTCAATTGAAATGAAATATTTTATACTTCATGATGAGAAAATATGGATGATAAAAGCAATACGATACCTGATGATAAAAGAAATAAGCTTATGTGATAACTAATATCATAGAATCTAATGATACAAATGATATTTTATATAGATCAGAACAAAGATATTGATAGATTTTGCCTCAGCTTCAGGACTGAATGTTTTATTAGTGGGGCCACATGGATCAGGAAAGACAACTCTTATCAATGACTTCATGGATCTGCAAGGTTTGTTATTTCTTTATAACTGATATTTTAAACTAGCTATATTCTGATTGCAATGAAGGCAAAAAAAAATAGTTTCACTAAAATCACATTAATTTTTTCACCAATATAAGATAGGGAGGGGGCAAAGATTTTATTTTTTTGTTTTTTTGTTGATTTACAAAAAAAATGATTGGAATAAAAAAAAAAGATTTAAGGTTAACACATAAGTGGAAAAAATGGTAAAGGGAACAGAAAAATATAAGCAATCGTTTCATTTGACATAAGTAATCTTAAATGAGAGCAATTTTAAGGGGGATGGAAGATGATATGAAAAGGACATATATTTGATATATGCATAGTTTTGGTTACAAAAAGTTACAACCTGAAAAAATATCAAGTTTACCTGTTTAGTATTGGCACAATTTTCATGTAATATATCTAACTGCATGTTTGAAAAATATTTATGCATGTGACACACAATTTAACTACATATATAACAGCATGCCTAAATCATATAGTAGCTTTTATATAATACCTGTTTACATAAAGAATTCCTGAACCTAGTTATATGGTTGTTTTTGCAATATATCAGTTTTTATTTTGAATTTTATACAGGATTTTATACAACTACATTGATTTTACAGATTTGTCCTTTAGTCTAGTGGATAGTTGTCATACCTAAAATATTACCACATCTCCTTGTGTTCATCATATCTCAGTGGCAGCTTTGTACATAATGAATCTCATCTCAATTTAATATTGTTTTAACAAAGCTGAGTCTGCTTACCATTACTGTTGAGTGCAAAATTGGTGCTCCTTAAATACCTGTTACAGTTATTTCACATACAAAAATTTAATTCTGCTACTCATGACTCAATGCAGGGTTCTCATTGCTTATTTTACTATTACCAAATGAACATGCTCTTAACCTGGACATCTTGAATCATTAAAATTCTCAATATTATATCCAATAATCATGGGTATCATTATAGATTGAGACAGTAAAACAATATAACTAGATGTAAGGTTGAGTTCTGAAGAATCAGCATCTACAAAAATTAATCCACTCTAACCATATCTCATGGATTCAGTAATTTTAGTTAAGTTTGCTGCTTTTTTAAGGTCTTTTATTAAGTCTACTTTAAGTTTTATTGGAAAAAATCCTTGAAAATGTTACAGGTTATGAAATTTCAAATAGATAATATTTTTTATACATTAAATTAGAAAAAGGGAAGCAACTGATGTTGTTAAGCAAAAACAGTAAGTGGTAACTGGTGGTTAATTGTTGTTTTACTTTCTTTCCATTCCTACTTTTATTGTTTACACAATGTATTGGTTCTGAATTAAACTTAGAACTATACCATTTGACTATTTATTCTAGTTTTGTTTATGACTGGCATTATTAATTTGTTTTATTTACTAGTAAATCAGATCATATTCCCCCCCCCCCCATATTTTAATAGTTAATGATTGAACAAGTTTTAGTACAACTTCTTTTATTATAAAAAGATGGTGATAAATCATGAAATTTATTCTTCCAACTTAAAACACATTTTTTTTTTTAAACAAAGTGATTCTTAACATTAAGTATTACACAAAGATCCATGCAGATGAACATTCAATTTTCAGCAAATCTAGCAATAGATAGTGACAAAAACAGTCAGAATCTGTTTTCTATTGAACAAATGAACTGATTTGATTTTTTTCTTCCCTTGTTTTTCTTTTGTTGAAGTTAACTTGCATGGTTTTATGTTAATGAACAACTGGAGGGGTTTGGATCTTGGACTTTCTTGCTTTTATGGAAAGTAGGAATGAGAAAGTAGTAAATAATTGTATTGTGGTATAATGATGTATTCTAATTGTTTTATTTCTAAGTCTTAATGTTTTATTTCTAACCTGTGTTGTTATAGAAAGACTTCAGCATTACAAGTCCTCTTCTGGTAAATTACATAGATTTGGCCAGATACAATTTACATGTACATTTGTACTCATTATTATTTTGCTAGATTTAGTTTTTTATTAGATTATATAACAATTTAATGTCTTTAAGACTGAAATCATCATACTTGTAGCAAGTTATCTAAGCTAAGACATTTCAACATATGTTCAACTTTTCTAGTTGTGTAATTGTGTAACATCAGCTAAATTGATTTTGTAGTTGTGATTAATATATATGGTGTGCTTTGTTGTTGTACATGCATGACTTTTATGCTTTAGAAAATGTGTGTTTATTTTTAAACATAAACAAATTAAAAGAATATATTTGGTCAAGGTTATGAATATAAATGCATTAATTTCCAAATAAGTTTGTAGAATTTTTCATAGATTGATGAAGATGTGTATAAGAATAACATTTAGTTGGAAAAAGACTTATTTCTCAAGAACTTTTAAAGAAATAGTGATACTGTCTAAATAGAATTAAATAAAAGAACTATAGAATACCTTCCAAAAAATCTAGAAAATAGATTTTTGTTCCATTTTATATTCGAATTATTGCCCACCTGCATATGATAACTTGTATATAATTTTCTGCTATGTTGACATACGTATCAATTTAATGACACACCTGTAGATCAAAATAAAGATTCAGACATTAGATTCAGTATTTGGTTGTTAAACAGAATCTCTGTAACTTTATTTTATAGATCCCCAGATTTCTGTGTGTAAGAAGTTAGTATTCTCTGGAGCCTCTAGTGCCAAACAGTTACAGAGCTTTATAGAGTCCAATATCTACCACAGACAAGGTGAGTTTATAGTGATGGAAGATTACTACCTGTTTTGTAAACCTCCCAGGTCAGAAATTATTTATAACATTTACTATGAACATTAAAACTGTTAAAAATGTCAATTTAGATCTGACTCTTAATGGTAGTTCTATGGGAGTATATGCTGTAGAGAAGGCACTTGATTGTATGGAAGTTCCATCTTAACCTACAGTGCTACCAGAAATGCACTCAGAAATTAAGAAAAAACATACATCCAACACGTTTTTTCAATGTTGAATATATTAAGCATGAAAATAGACATTAAACTGTTTTACTGCAAATTATAGGTTTTGTATATGGTGCCAAAGAGAACAAGAAGTTGAAGGTATTCATTGATGATGTTAACCTGCCATTACCAGACAACTACAAAGTACAGAAATGTAATGAGGTAAATATGGGACAGAAAACTGACAAATTATTTATTCATTTAAAATATCCTACATTGCTGCCTTAAATGTATTTTCCCGCGTTTCGGAGTACAGCGGGAAAATGTTGTCTTAAAGGAAGTTTTTTTAAGAACGGTATGTTTTTGGCGGTTTTTGTTATGTGTAGTTGTACACGTGGTTACATGGACCAATCATTTGAATTGTGTCAATAAGTATTCTTATGTTAATAAGGTGAAAGCGGGTTTTTAATGTAGTCTAGTCTGCACGGCTAAATGCATTACTTTGTGTTTGTTATTTTTGTAGTGTAGTTAAGACTGATAGTTACCTCACATTTTCTTTTGTCAAATACTGTACATAAAATTTGTTTTCTGATTTTATTAAATATTTTTTATTACATTGAAAAATGTTTTTATAATAATTTATTGATTTAAATTTCAATCATTTCAAATAATTTATTCATTTCAGTTACTGAGACAACTTTTAGATGACAAAACTCTATGTACATTGGAGAAGCCATTTGAATGGAAGACTGTTGAAGGATTTAATGTGATCGGGGCCATGTCAATGAGTGATAATCCTGGTGTGTCATGTACACAGTTATCTGAAAGACTCCTGGTAAGTATAGCACAATAAGTTTTAAACATAAGTATACTTAAAGACTGTTGATAAGAATAACATTGTATGGGAAATAATGTGACAGCTGCCTAGACCTTTCAAATTTATAAATGATAACTATTCTATGACAGAAAACTCCTCATAAGCATTGAAAGAGGATAGCAGATAACCTTAACAAGACCAATTTTATTGCACCATATACCCATTTTGGGGATTAATATCTTTTCAGTAATGCACAAGGCCAAATTATTTGAACTTCAATTTTGGAAGTAGTACATAGAATGAGGATATACCATGTAATGTGATTAATTCGTTTACTCAATGTGGTAGTGTAGTTTGTGGATCATTTAGTAAGTTCAATGTGAACATTATATGAAGAAAAAAAAAAATCAGTTTCAACTAAATACAATTACATGTATGCTAGCAGCATGTTAAGTAAATATGCTATTTATTTTATAATGCAGAACCAAAGTTAACCCAAAGTGTTTACTTAATGCTATAATATTATTGTCTGTTTTGTTTTCAGAGACATTTTGCAGTATTCCATTTGACAGCCCCAGAAGGTGATGCTCTAAAGAACATAGTTCATGGTATACTGGATGTAAGTAATGATTTCATCTGAGTGTCATCCTGCATCTTCCATACAATTTATTGCGAACCCTATGATAGTTTTCCATAGATTCACCTGCAAGTTACCTGTCGATTTAAACTTTTGTAAGTTCTATTGTCCCATTTAACAAATACAACAGGTATTGTTCTCTATATAGTTCATTCACCAGGACCTTTAAATTTCTTCTAGGAGAAATATATCACTCATTGATTAATTTACCTGACCAAAAAAATTATCTGTTTTTTTTTATTGAAATACTTCTATAAACTCACATAAACTGTATGCAATATTGTATTTATTCAATATATCATTAAAATATTTTCAATCTGTTCAATATAAAATCTGATTTAATAATAAAAAGTTTATTTTAGACACATTTTTTAGTATTTTCCAATGAATTTGCATGTTTTTGTTGTTGTTAATTTATAGACTATGTTTATGAAGACCTTAATTTAAAAATAATAATATTCAAATTTTTAGTTATCAAACACACAAAAATATTTATTGAATATTTGATCAGAAATCAACTTTTAATTTTTAAATCATTATTAATATTGAACACATTAAAAACGAGTTTTTGGTATTGAATAAATACAACACCACATGCAGTTTTGTGAGTCCTTTCTTAGTATTTGTATAAGTATTTTTTCATCATTGACAGTTCAATTTTTTGTTCAGGTAAATTAATCAATGAGTGATATATTTCTCCTAGAAGAAATTTAAAGGTCCTGGTGAATAAACTATACAGAGAACAATACCTGTTGTATTTGTTAGATGGGACAATAGATCTTACAAAAGTTTAAATGGACAGGTAACTTGCAGGTGAATCTATGGAAAACTATCATAGGGTTCGCTATAAGACAATTCAGTTTACCTCATCCTGTGTTAAGCAATAAGTAACCTTGTACTTTATTCTTCACATTTGGAAAAATGAAATGATGTTTTTAATGTTAGAATTTTTATGTCCTCTACAGTTTGAGATTAAAGACTTTAATGCAGTGATTTGACAGTCAATTTTTACCAGTAATTTTTCAAATATTAAAGTTTATATATCTATTTACTATAAGACAAACAGTTTAACAGCGTAATAATTAAATATTTTTTCCCTTCTCAGCTGAACATGACAGATGGAGATCGCCCTGGATTAGATATAGAATTACATAACCATCTAGTGAAGGCATCATGTGACATGTTAAAGGCAGTCCAAGATGTCCTCAAGTCTACAGCAATGCCTGGTCGTAAACACTATCTGTATACACTCAAAGATATTACTACATGTTTCCAGGTAAGTCATTGATAGATGTCCTCAAGTCTACAGCAATGCCTGGTCGTAAACACTATCTCTATACACTCAAAGATATTACTACATGTTTCCAGGTAAGTCATTGATAGATGTCCTCAAGTCTACAGCAATGCCTGGTCGTAAACACTATCTCTATACACTCAAAGATATTACTACATGTTTCCAGGTAAGTCATTGATAGATGTCCTCAAGTCTACAGCAATGCCTGGTCGTAAACACTATCTCTATACACTCAAAGATATTACAACTTGTTTCCAGGTAAGTCATTGATAGATGTCCTCAAGTCTACAGCAATGCCTGGTCGTAAACACTATCTCTATACACTCAAAGATATTACTACATGTTTCCAGGTAAGTCATTGATAGATGTCCTCAAGTCTACAGCAATGCCTGGTCGTAAACACTATCTCTATACACTCAAAGATATTACTACATGTTTCCAGGTAAGTCATTGATAGATGTCCTCAAGTCTACAGCAATGCCTGGTCGTAAACACTATCTCTATACACTCAAAGATATTACAACTTGTTTCCAGGTAAGTCATTGATAGATGTCCTCAAGTCTACAGCAATGCCTGGTTGTAAACACTATCTCTATACACTCAAAGATATTACAACTTGTTTCCAGGTAAGTCATTGATAGATGTCCTCAAGTCTACAGCAATGCCTGGTCGTAAACACTATCTCTATACACTCAAAGATATTACTACATGTTTCCAGGTAAGTCATTGATAGATGTCCTCAAGTCTACAGCAATGCCTGGTCGTAAACACTATCTCTATACACTCAAAGATATTACAACTTGTTTCCAGGTAAGTCATTGATAGATGTCCTCAAGTCTACAGCAATGCCTGGTTGTAAACACTATCTCTATACACTCAAAGATATTACAACTTGTTTCCAGGTAAGTCATTGATAGATGTCCTCAAGTCTACAGCAATGCCTGGTCGTAAACACTATCTCTATACACTCAAAGATATTACTACATGTTTCCAGGTAAGTCATTGATAGATGTCCTCAAGTCTACAGCAATGCCTGGTCGTAAACACTATCTCTATACACTCAAAGATATTACAACTTGTTTCCAGGTAAGTCATTGATAGATGTCCTCAAGTCTACAGCAATGCCTGGTCGTAAACACTATCTCTATACACTCAAAGATATTACAACTTGTTTCCAGGTAAGTCATTGATAGATGTTCTCAAGTCTACAGCAATGCCTGGTCGTAAACACTATCTCTATACACTCAAAGATATTACAACTTGTTTCCAGGTAAGAAATCATTAATTTGAAGGTATTTTTTAGAAGGTACAATACATACCAGCTAGTTTTAGATCTGTTTATAACATTTTAATAAAGTATATTTTATGATATGGTGTTTTCTTTACCTCTTAAATTTTAAATTCAAAATCTTTCAAGTAACATCTTTTGGTTATTCATGCTTTCAAACTTCTTTCATATAAGAAAACAATTCCAAATTGCTGCATAATAGGTAAAAGTATGGCCTTCAACACAGACATGTCCAATACATCACATTTTTTTTTATACTTTATACTCATGTGATGTTTTTATATAAAAATGACATTATATGGATGATAATCATATCCTATCATATTTTAGTGTTTGAAGAGACTACCAGAAGAAAGTCGAGCAGATGAGACATTGATTCCAGTGATATCATTATGGAAACATGAGATGACAAGAATTATGAGGGACAGAATAGCCAGAACAGCTGATCTGAATTGGTTTGATCAGACCATAAATAATATACTAGCAGAGGTAAGTTGTATAAAAAAGAAGATGTGGTATGATTCTTAATGAGACAAGTCTTTACAGGAGACCAAATGACACAGAAATTAACAGCTAACACCAAATACAAAATAGTTTCTATTTCAGGGAGAGGACTACTTAAAAACCCATTTGAATACAATTTATGAAATATTCAATTTTGAAAATTTTGAATTAGAATTAGGTCACAAATATGTAGAAAACTAAAACACACTTTGAAAATCATTTCTAAATTATCTTTATATAATATGCAGATTGCAGGGTTATTGTTTATATGGTATATTATATATACAATGTATTTATATTTATGCAGACTTTCCCAGAAGTAAAAGGACCATTTATGGACCATTTTGTGACGTTCCCAACAGATGCCAGAATGTACAATAGACCTGTTACCTCAGTTACTGGTAAAAATGTCAGAGTAAGTTCATTATTAAAACAATAAGGTTAAAACATCAACCTTTAGTTACTTTGATTTTGATTTATTTTTTCCATATTATACTCACAATGTAATAAAAGAACTGACATTGTTTTTTTATCATAGATTTCCCTTCAACCAGTTGACAATTTGAGGGACATACACAGCTGTCTTAACACACACTTAACAAGATACAATGAAGAATTTGGAAATATACCACTGAACATTATGTTGTCAGACTTTATAATAGACCATGTTGTTAGAATGCATAGAGTACTTAGTTTCCATCATGGGTAAGTAAGGATTTTATGTTTGTGATTATTTTCAGACTTTTTGATATACAGTCGACTCTCGTTATCTCGAACTCAGTCGGACCAGAGAAATATTTCGAGATACACGTAGTTCGACTCAAACGAAAACCGGAAGTTTGACAGAACAAGGGACACAACTCTTGCTTAGCTTGGTAAAGCTAAAATAAATTCGGGGGAATATGGGAAGGGGATCGATATTCTGGTATCAGATCGATATACTTGTATGTCAAGGTCTTTCCTTATTATAATACCATTATTTTTACTTATTCAATTGTTTCAGTTACAACCTTTTCCTATGGCTTTTATCCGAGAGAATAATTTCCAATCGATAGTTCCGTTATTCAGGTCGTTTATAGTTGACAAAATTGTTTATTCTCGGATACAAGAGACTTTAGAGAATTTAGATTCCTTTTCATTTTGTTTTATCTCACTCGTACTTTTCAAAAGAAAATACAACAAGATTAAAGACGCCGATTGAGTAGTTTTTAGGTGATCAACAACGGAAGTCATAATCCTGTCTTTATACACACCCAAGCTCATTAGTGTAAATCACAATTAATTGTTTTGTTAACATTTTAAATACTTTTTCATGAACATTAACAATGCATCACTAATTATTTATAAAAATTCTATTAAAGATAATCTTAGGTAAACACTCATGGAAATAGCATGTCATAAAGCAATACAGTGGTCAGTGACTGGAAATTTAATTACACGTGTATTGTCAGATTAACTCTTCCATCCATTTAAATTCCAGAGGTCATGTTTTGACATATGTGTATTAGTTCGAGATAAATAATGAATTTTTAATACTTTTGTTAACTTTTGTTAACCTTGGGATCGTAAATTTGGTTCGACTCAACCGAAATTTCGACTCATCCAATTTCGAGTCATCAGGAGTCGAATTACATACATTTATATGGAACAAAGTTCGGGACCATGTGCAAACTTCGACTCATCCGAAATTTCGAGTCAACCGAGTTTGAGACAACGAGAGTTAACTGTATGTTAACTGCTATAGTTGTTCAATGAAGAACACAGCTGTAACAAATAATAAATTAACTATAAACATAACTAGTTTAAAAAATATTTAAAATTATCATAATTTTAATTGGTCAAATTAAATCAAAATAAACTTTCTTTTATTCTAGATACTGTTGAAATTGTTTTTTAAAAATTTGAAGGGGAGAAATTTATTACATTGAAAGCCATTTATATATTGGTTATATGACCATTAATATTTGTGTTTCAGTGGGAATTTATTGTTGATTGGAGCAGTTGGTGCTCACCTTACAACCTTGTGTAGACTGGCTCTCCATGTAGCTGACATCCCTATACATAAAATGGACACTTCCAAAACAAGCAACTTCTTTGATGGTCTGAGATCAGCTGTACGATTGAGTGGAGCTGAGAACAAGATACTCACAGTCATTTTTACTGTAAGTCTATTAAGTTTTTTTTTAAAGCAATCCTACCTCTTGTACACATTTGTGTCTGAGAAAATAAAATATTTTGTCATTGTCTTGTCAGTGTTTTTGGAGGGGAAGCCGATGAATAATCATTACCTTGGAGTTGTATTGTATTTACAAAATAAATATTTTTTGAGCATTTTTTGTTTAAAATACAACTTTTAGTCTAAAATTAATCTATTATCATTTATTCACTAATTGGATTTGTTTATGCACTAAATATTTATATTGTAATAAAATTGGATATTAGTCAACAGAACATACTATTTCCCTTATTATCAGAGAAAAAAAAATTGAATAATTAAAATGGTTAATATATTTGTATTTCCCATTTATAAATCCAGAATTAAAACTAAAATTTGTAATATTCCTTGTGTTTAAAAAAAAAACCATGGGTATGGTCTTTTTAGTTTTAAGTAGACTTGCATGCTGCAAACACATTCACACATGAACAGGTTTTTAGTAGCATTGAAATTTAATTTTTCCTGTACATACTGCTGGCTAGAAAATTCAAATCCATACTTAGTTTGTACAGAGTATAGATTATAACAAAATGTTTCTCTTATCAAATTCCAATAGTTGTGAACATAAGTAGCATAGATTATCAATAGTTCAAGCTTTTTTACTTGTGAAAAATATATGAGAGAAAAACAAGAGGTTTTGGTTACCTATGGTAGATAAGGAAATTAAAGTGCTTTGTTGTGAAGCTGCTATATAGTTATATGGTGTAGATTTTTTCTCTGTAGTTAAGTGCATTCTGTTTTATCTGGATAAGTCATGTGACTTTTATTGTTCATAAGATTTTACCACAAGGTCTAAAATCATCCCTGTTCCTTCAAATAACTACTGTCTTATTCATTTATGAATTTACCTTTGATTTTATTTAATTGATGAGTCCCTGTCCCATTTCAGATAGTGAGTAAAAAATTAAAGGCTTTAAAAAAATGTATTATATGCTGATCTCTATAATGTACAATAATTATTGTATTTAAGAAGTTTGGAATTATTTTTCCTTAAAATTCAAAGATAGATTTACCGAAAGAATAAGTATTCAAGATTTGAATATATTTTTGTTTTATTTCTAGTTGAAGATATTATTTTGATTGTAGGCCAGAGATTTGCAAGATCCTGTTTACTTGGATGCCATCAATAGTCTTCTGATCAGTGGAGAAGTACCACATCTATTTACAAATGATGAAATGGAAGGACTATTACAGGTATTGAATTAATGGACTGACTTCTGTTAGAATTTTTCCTTATTTTTCTTCAGTCTTTGTTCATGGCGAATAAGCTTTTTTTATAGAAATTGTCCAGGAAAAAAAGACTGAAGAAATCATTAGAAATGATAAATTTGATTTGATTTTTGATTTCTGGGTGTTTTAACAACACTTTTAAGAAACAGATTTAGGCTATTTCTTGGTGGCAAGAGTTTATTAGTGGAGGAAGACGGAGTGCCCAGAGAAAACCATGACATTCGATAGGAAAACTGACAACCCAAGTCAATTAAGATTGTAGTCCAGTGCCTCTGCTCACACAGGGTTTGAACTCACAACCTCAGTGTTGACTGGCTAGTAATTACAGTAGTAACTACTTAGACCACTCTGCCACCGAGGCCCTGATAAATTTGAATAGATGTTTACAGAGTTAACTGAATTCAATTGATCGTAGACATGTAGAATGTTAAGGACAATTCCAATAGATCTGATTGCTATGTGGGATTTTGTGATATTAAGTTTAAAGGAGATTTTGTATCATTTGCTTTTGCTTTTTGAAGTCATTTTTATCCCAATTTGGTATGTCTTTAGTACATAGTATTTGTATTTTGACAGGCCATAGCCCCAGCTATGAAGAGAGAGTTCCCAAGTATGTCTGTAGATCCGATGAAATTCTTTGTGGCCAGAGTGAAAAGTAACCTACACATTATTCTGTGTCTACAACCTGGTCACATACTCCTTGGAACAGCACACAGGTAAATATTGTAATGAAAGGTATGAAGGATGAATAATTTGATTTCCATCGCTAAATATGTTACTTATGTTTTAAACCTGATTGGATAATTGTGAACATATTACAGTAGTTTTGTGAGGAAAATTTGTTATTTTCTTTTGATTAGTTGCTGTCATTTCAATATTTTTATTTAGGACTTTAGTTGGTGCTCAGTAACAATACGACTGTTTTATAAGCACCCTAACAGTGTAAGTTTTAACACTGTCTTGTCTGTTAAGTTTTTTCCATACTTTTTCTGTAATGCTTCTAATTTTTTTCTTGTATATTTGGTGTGTTGTCATATCATAAACTAAACAGTTCCAGAATGACTTTGAGTTTAGTTTTAATTAACTGATTTTGCAGAAATTGTGTCCCTTGGAATTGGAAATGAGGACAGCTTTGAAATATTAGTGATTTTTTTTAGTGATTGTTTAAATGCACATGTGATTTGATGTTATTTTTTTTTATTTCAGAGAGTTCCCAGGACTTTTGAGTGGTTGTGCCATAGATTGGATGTGTGACTGGCCACAAGAATCATTATTAGGGGAGGCCTCATACTTCATTACAAGGTTTCAACTGACAGAAGAATTTGAAAATCTGAGGTAAACCATCACTGTATAATACTGTACAGAAGAAATGGCAACCAATATTATCACAGAGTAATACAAAAAATGAAAACAATGATAAAATAGGGTTTGAAAATATTATTTAAGTTTTTCCTCACAACCTAATTGTGATTAAAATATTCAGAACACTGACATTAAGAATTATAAACATTGATCATTTGTTAAATAATTACATTAGATGTATGTTTCATTATAATACGTTATTCTGATTGGGTAACTGCACATCACATGTTATTCCTTAAGCAGTTGTATCACACAATAAAACTTATCATTCACAATGACACGAGGTCCCATAATAAAGTGCACAGGTAAATTAAATAAAAACTTGATGTAAATCGTGTTTTCATGATCCTAGCTAAATAAATGTAATTATAAGTATTGAATGCTTCTTTTTGTAACTACATAGGGTTGTAAAAGCGTTGACCGTGCGCACATTTTTAGAATGAAGCGCTTCCGCGCTTCATACAAAATGTACTTCGGTCAACGCTTTTACACCCCAATAAAGTTACAAAAAGAAGCATTCAATTCTTAATTATATCTTTCAAGTTGTTAAACATTATTTGACATCTGAAAGCATGAAATATGTTAATCCTTGACAAATTATTCAATTGCAATGACTGTTAATATATCAATTTTAATATAAATAACAGGACACAAATAAATGTATAAATTGGAAGATCTTTTAGTGAAATTTGTATTTCAGGCTTGAAAATTCAAATTGTAAAGGTTTTGGAAATCAATATATTGTCCCATATAACAAATTTTTGTTTTAAATAATGTTAAATTAGAACTGTTTGCCATTCTGAATGTTGTGATACACAAAGATAGTTGATTTACATTCAGAACATTGCAGAATCATTGTTACTGTCTTGTATTACCTCTAAGGTGAACTTGAATATTGAACTTGAATATTGAACTCTGAGTGTCAAGCTCTGACTGAAATCATGTAATACCAAATTTGGACCTTTATATAACAACATATGATTTCCTTTGTTTTAGTGAGAGTATAACGACTTGTCTAGCTAACATCCATAGTTTTGTACTGAGAGATTGTCGCCAGCTTCCATGGGCTGGAGACTTAAGTCCTGAGATCACCATTAACAAGATCAAGGTCCTTGAGAAGAAGAAAGAGCAGTTTAAAGTAGAGGCTGTTAAAGTTCCCAATCTGCCTTACTCCAAGACCATTCTTCATGAAAGAATCAAGTAAGTTAGAATGGGAATGTGATAAATTACAAGTATAATGTTTAATGTAAAAGCAAGTAGATTTGGTATGAATGTCAATGAGACAACTATCCACCAGAGATCTAATGATGTAGTTGTAAGTGATTTAAGGTCACTGTACAGCCTTCAACAATGAACAAAACCCATACTGTAAAGTAAGCTTTTAAAAGCCTTGACATGACAAAATATAATACAATCCAAATGAGAATAGGAACTAAGTTTTCTCAAACTCAAGATCGTTTTTCAATTAATAAAAACCAAACTATCCTAAATATAGGATCAATTTGAATAGGTAAATTTTACTATTAAAATGACCTTTAGTGAAAAAAAAGTCTTCAAAAATACCAATTAAGCATGCCGGATGTGTGTTTGTTGACATAATATGCCACAATTTTCAACTTGATTAAAAACAGATGGCCAAATCAGTTGTTGGCCCTCAGTTGTGATGGTGAAGAGCAGTGAAATAAAAAAAAAATCCTAAATGTTGTACCAATTCAAATTAAGGCCATCATGATCAAATCATCACTGATTGTAGTAAAATTGTTTCAGCAGTAACAATAACTATATGCTTTATGCTGATTTTGAAATTTTAAAACTTGCTTATGTTCACATCTATACAAGGAGTAGGTCCGGTAAGGGCCGATTTTGGCCCCAAATTTCAGTTTCATCTAACGAGATATTTAGGACACTTTTTAAACACTTAAGTGTCTATTTTAATTGATTCGATTAGTTTATGTAAAAGATTTTAACTGATTCAGTCATTAAAAACGCTCCGATTGAGGCTTAAATATGAAAAATCTATCAAATATGTCAAAAAACGTCACTTTTCAGATGGTTTTCGTCAAAAATGAAAGTGGCCGCATCCATGTTCATCCTCAACCTTTATATATGTTATGTATTATCATCAAATACAACTTACATTACAATATTATGAATGAACACGAATGCGGCCACTTTCATTTAAGACGGAAACCGTCTAAAATTTAACTAAAATGCTATAATTGTGAAGATTTCAGTAATTTAGCATGACTTTATGATGTTAGTACACGATATATGTGCATTGTATTGTCAAAAACAGCACATATTTATGTAGCAGAAGCATTCTACTTTCCAAAAAATAGCTAAACGATTACATTTTCACAATTTTGCAAAACTGCTTAATTTTGGGGCCAAAAAGGGGTCTTACTGAACATACTCCTTTGTGAAATCACAAAAAAGGAATTGAAAATGAATGTCTGTAATTTTTTAGGAACCGTCACAGGAAGGATGGTGACCGAGCTAAGAATGAAGTTTATGTAGGACCTACGACTTTCAGGAGATTCATGGAATGTTTTAGATGTTTGTATAATACCAAGTCAAAAGTTAGAACACAGGATGTAGAACAACTTAAGTAAGTAAAGAGAAAGTTGTCAAACAACAATAAGAAATATTTTATTCAGATTAATGATATGCACATATTTTAAGGAAATTAATAATGTAAAAGTGATTTGATAATTCATCTTTGTATTGGCATTGAAGATTGGTAAGATTTTTTTTGTATCTAATTATAAGATAATCTTCTGTATCAAATATGTTTTCTGTTATCTGGTTTTAGAATTACAATATTTTAATTATTCCAAAACAAGTACAAATATTGTATTTGTAGAATTTCCATGATCAACTAGACTTTAAAATTAGGAGATAACTGTATTGTATTTAAAGCTTGGCCTTCGTAAAACGTAGATTTTACTGTTGCAAATTGAGTTTACCTGGCACCTGGCAACAAGGAGCGGAGATAGGTAAACAGATATTTGCAACAGTAAAATCAAGTTTTACGAAGGCCAAGCTTAAAGTACAATACAGTTATCTCCATTATAATGCAACATATTAAAATAAATTTCATTTAATAAATATTTTGACTTAAAAATGCCATAAATGAAAAAGTCTGTGAAACTGTTGCATCGTCTTTAGCATCAAAGTGAATGAATGTGACTATCTTGTTTATTCTTTGAGAAATTACATACCCAAAAAAAATCAGTATTCAAAATGGTGGCTTTTTTAGTACTGACTGGTACAACGTGGAATCTAACCCCTCAAAATATTTGTCAATGTCCAATGAAAATTATCGTTACAAACCAATTGCATTAGAATAGAAGATAATTTGTGTATGGTTATCATAACTGTTAAATCTATTGTAGGAAAGTGCTGTCTACATTAGACCAAACCAGATCAGATGCCAAAGTAATGAGGAAAGCCATTAAGACAATAAGTGGGAAATTTCAAGATGCAACAAAGAAAACTGAGGATTTACTATATAAACTTACAGCAAAAGCCACAGCATTGGAGAAACTGAAAGCCAAAATAGGACTGAGTAAATCATTAGATGCTCATCTTCACCTTACAGAAATGTATGCTGAATCAGATGAAGAAGATGAACTTTTGGAACAAGGTAACTACAGTATATTCTCCCTTACTTCTGAGTAAATCATTAGATGCTCACCTTCACCTAACATAAATGTATACTGAATCAGATGAAAAAGATGAACTTTGGAACAAGGTAATTACAGTATGTTATACTTAACTCAGTGGGGGATTCAAGGGGTTCAAGGGGGTTGGAACCCCCCCCCCCCCCTGTTTTTTGACAATCAATGCATTTGGTTGAACCCCTGCCTTTTATCCTGGATTGCCCTTTTAAAAATGGCTGGATTGACCCCTGTTAACTTCATTGAAAAAAAAAAACCAAATGAGTATTGTGTTATCTTCTTTCAGATCTATTAGATATTTTCAAGGGCATTCAATAAAGTTCTTAGCTGCTGAAATGAAAACTAGAGAAAACAATAGGAAAACCTAATGTGATTTATTCTACAAACCAACTGGGATTTTGCATGTACCAACTATTTTTAAAGTACATGTAGGTCTTTCATAGTGCCATTATAATTGTCATAAAGATGTTTATGTAACCACCACATATTTTCAAGGGTATTGGAATTCGTTGTTTTGTAAAAAGTTTGCATGCCATTCATTGAAAGTATGGTTCATCTATCCTCACGAAGTCCATGAAATTCATGCCAAGCAAATAATTATGAATCCAAAATCACTTGAATTTACAAATTGTATTTTATGTTTTAACAGAAGAATATGATGAATATGACAGAAAGTTTGATAAGATGATGGAACTAAAGTTACAAGATCGACAAGTTAAAGCTAAAGAAGACCATGTCAAAGCTAAGAAATCTGTAGATGAATGTAGACAGAACTTAGAGTATGCTAAACAACAGGTCAGTCAATATAGACAGACTTGATGAAACTAAACAGCCAAATAAATTAATTTAGTTAAAACTTATACTACTTGAAACAACAAGGGTATATTGACTATATTTAGTGTACACCAAACTACAAGGATGTATTGGCAGAACTTGGTGTACACCAGACAACACCTAGCAGCACATCTTGATTCAATAATTTGAATAATGTAGCTTGTCTAAAATGATGCTGACATTAAAAAATCTTAAAGAATAAAGAAATACATAATTACAAATTTTAATGATGGATACTGAAAACCTACAAATCAATCCTGAAGTTTAAGTTTAGCACATCAATCTTAACATTGCTATTCAGATAGTAATATTTATTATGCTAGGTACTACACTGGAAGACCAAAGTTGACCGTGGCTGTATAGAAAGAATCCGTCAGTTTACTAATCCACCCCTGTTGGTTGGACAAGTAATGGAGATGGTTATGATGTTGGTTGGTAAGAGACTACCCTCACAGAGATTGTACGAGCCTAAGGAATCAACAGGAAAGGATGAAATGTCCAGTAGAATGTCTTCCAGTTCCAGCAGTACCAAAATGCTAGGGGTTAAAAAAGGTATATATCTCAAACATAGTATAATGTCTGTATATGTATCAAATTCTTTATGCAATATTTATCTAGATATTTTTTGCAAAGTTATCTCTAACAGGAATTGCTATCATTTATAATCTAAATTGCATGTACCCAATTTATAGTTATTCTTCGACTCCTTTTTCCTTTTTGTCAATTGCTTTATAGATCCCTTGCATGTCCAACAAAGAGCTTTCATGTTTAAAAAGTGTTTAGACAGGTATTTTTTATAGTTATTGTTACAGTTAAGATAATAAGAAGTTAGGAGGAAAGCAAAAGTTTCGATACAGAACCTTTATATAAACACATCTTCCTATATCTACAAACATCAGGAAATGTGAGCATTGATTTCAATTTTTTTTTGTGTAGAAAAGTATTTATTAGGTAAGTGACATTTCAAAACATTGGAACATTTTACTGATCCTCCGGTGAAAGTTTACTTTGAAATTATTACATGCATTGGTACATATATTTGGTATTACAGAAATGTTGACATAGATTGGTGATAATGGTTAGCAGTTTTGATGTTTTTTTTTCCATTTTTACACTGTATAAGGGTACATATTAACAACAACAGGTAGCACAAGGGTTTCCAGGGATATGAATATTTGCTCAGTTTTATTTTTCTGAATTCATGTATTTCAATCCTACATGGTAATGTTGTATTTGCTCAGTTTTATTTTCTGAATATATGTATTTTATTCCTACATGGTAATGTTGTATTACAGACTGGGTTTCTAAATGGAAATTAGTTTCACAACGTTCATTAAAAAAGGGTAAAGAGTAGAGAATTGTTGTCACTGTATCTATTCTCAATATTTCATGAGGCTTTGGAAGGGAGGGGTCAGAAATAATGACATATGACAGTTAAAACTTTGGATAAAATGATGGGTGATTTTCAAAGAAATTCTGTTTTTTAAGGATTTTGAATAAATATACCACAATCAATTTGAGTAAATGAGATAAATGATTATTTTTAAGTGAATAAAACTACACCTTCCATAGTCTCAGTAAAATTGATATTTTCATTTGATTTTATTCATACTTGTAGGATGTAATTTGGATTGCTTAATGTTTAATTTGTATATCTATGTCATATTCAGTTTGTTCATTTTATCTCTAAGGTCAAGGGGTTAAAAGAATAATTTTCACACTTTTGTATACCGTATATTCCTGCACCTGAGTATAACACGCAGGGACAAAGACAGAGAAAAAAACATGCGGCTTATTTAACGATTTTAACGGTAGTTTATCCTGTCAGGGTCCATTGGTATTGAGTTGTGCCCTAAATTTTATTCCTAAATGATCAGCCTTTTTGGGATGAAATATTTAACCTTACCCGTCCAAAGCCTCATAAATAAAAAGTTGCATGGAAATATATAACTCTTTTTTTCTATTAAAGGGAATTAACTCTTTTTATAAGATTTGTTACCAGGACTTATGTTAGATGTCGTTGTGTGCTAAACTAAGATTATAAAATGATAGACAACTTGATATTTGGAAAACATTTTGTAATTGCTAATAATGATCTTTAATTAGCATTGACCCTATCCTGCTTTTAATTTACACTACATATATGACATTTTTAATCATTTTTTCATTAGATCCCAAAGAAGGTATGGTAAACACCAAGTGTAACATGATATATAGTTAATTCCTAACCCTTGATCATTTCTCTGCTCTTATTTTAGTGTAATTATCAAATATATAGATATTTCTCGTAGAATGCTATGATTTTTTTACTACTTTTTCCTCTTTGCACATTTCAAAAAAATATATAGCCAACACAATGCCTTTGATTTCAGTAATCAATATTAGAATGATTTGTTTGTCCTCCAGATCTCCTATACGGTTTACCACAAATATAGATATCTTGGTTAGTGACCTCTATCCTTAGATCAAATTCCTGTTTGAAAAAGGGGTTTAATTAGTTTTACACTAGTAATTTTTTTGGGCCCTTTATAGCTTGCTGTTCGGTGTGAGTCAAGGCTCAATGTTAAAGACCGTACTTTGACCTATAATGGTTTACTTTTACAAACTATGACTTAGATGGAGAGTTGTCTCATTGGCACTCATACCACATCTTCTTATATCTATTAGATAGTTCATAAGAGGAAAAGAAAATATTGATTTCAAACACCTGTTATAAAAAATATTTGATATACCTAACAAACAATGAATTTATGAAAATATTTATAACAATGAAATAGCAAATTCAAAACCAAAGAACAAAGTTTAGTTCTACTCAGACTAGGACACTTCAACACTACATACCATAATAGTGTCAACAGAATCCTTAGTTTAATTAGTTTAAACATATTTATTTATAGTGGATTGAGAAACAAGTTTTGCAACTTATATTAATCCCTTTCCACTTTGCGGGTGCGAGTGCTGCCTTGTAGCGGCATTAGCCTGCTCTTTTTTTAAATCTACAAGGGTGTCTTTAATGTGCAAGTGATATGGCTCTCTCTTAACACGGGTCAGCCATTTATCGTCCCCTTCCGACGGACTATCATCATTTCCTCAAGAGCATACTCGCAAATGGTGTCAAGGGAGAGTCGAAAATTCAGTCCCTGAAATTTTCATCCCGGAACGGGAATCAAACCAGGAACCTTTGTGTTAGTACAGAATCCTAGTTGGGTAAACATGATTATGTATTGTTTATACCATGGCGTTTTGAAAGCCAAGCATTGATTTGATCAATGAATTACAGTGTGTACCTTTTATGCCATCTTTCTATCATAATGTGTTTCTATCTTTTGACTTTGTTTTACTCTCTATATAGATGGACAGAGATCAGGTAATACTACACAACCCATATTCCACAATAATGTGTATAATATCACGATTTGTAATTTGTAGTATGAAATTAACATGGAATTTTTTTGGTTCATATCCTTTAATTATGGGGACTATAATTAATTTAATAAATGAACATTTTTTTGTGCAGCATGTAATTAAACTGCATAAAAAAAACCAATAGATATATCTTCAAAATAAGGAAAATAACAGATAAATCTTTGTTGTCCTTCACACCTTATTTATGGCAAAAATACCAGACTTTTCCTGTGGTTATTTTGAGATGATAATTGTTAAATTCATGATGTAGTCAATCATTTTTATGCTGGTTAGATTTTTAAAGCAGTCACTGTCTACATTATACCATAATGATAATTTCCATGTGAATAGTCTGTCCACACAATTATAGCTGTATGAGTAATTCTTGCATAGTTATTACTTAAAGATTAAAAAGCAGTTATTTCATGGATAAAAAAAAAGTTTTTATAAGAGGCAAAATATAATAAAACATACTGCACAGTTATATATCGTTACAAATCTAAATTTAACCTCTATATATACAATTAATTTACCCGGTAGAGTCACAGTTAATATTGCTAATACTTCAAATGACAAGCTAATACATACATAGAATGTACTATCAAATATTTTTCTTTCAGTACAACATTTAACATAAGTAATATGATTTGAATTTTCACAGAAGTTTCAGGGTTACAGTTAATTGCAGTGAGTGTGTAGCATAAAGTAAAATCTTTGGTTAGTTTGCTTGCAAGTTTAACAATGAACTCATTATTAGGTAAGGGATACTATTCTGCTTTCAAAGTAGCATAGTCCTACAGACAGATATATTGATTATCTGTCAGACTAGTCTACTCTATAAGGCGGGTAGTTTACCTAACCTAATAATGACTTCACGGTTCAGCTAGGAAGCAAGCTAACCAAAGATATTACATCTACCTACACACTCAATGCAATCAGCTGTAATGGCCTTCAGGTCATAGATACATTCTAAAAATCTGGAATACATTCAACAGTGTCAAAGGATCTAACACAAGATTATCACACAGGTTACATCCAAATATATATACAGAGGAAACTGTTAAATTACAAAAAAACAATAAAAAATAAACAAATTTTATAAAAAGAAAACAGGTAAAGCAAATAATTATATATTTTCCATTTAATTATATATGACACCAAGAAACTTTAACTTCTTCAAACCAGCTAAACCAATGTCATATTTTCTTTCTTTCTCAAAAATGTATAATACTTAAATCAGTTGGAATGTTTTAATTGATTGTTTTTACAGGTAAAAAAGATGGAGGCTTTGACCGTGCTCAATGGAAGAATATCCAGATGACAATGAACGATTCTCAGAAGTTTGTTGACATGTTACACAATGTACCATGGGAAGATGGTTTAATGGACGATGTCCTTAGAGGTAGGTATTACAAAACATGTATAACAAAATGTCAGAGAGACAGTAACCCAGAAAACATACAGCTTGTTGTCTAATAGAAACTGGTAACCATCCGATATTTAACCGGATTTTTGTGACAAAAATGTGGGTTATTGATTTGGGGATGTACGGCAGGCAGCCAGGCAGTCGGGTGGGCAGGCAGGCGGGTGGGCGGCAATCAAATGTTGTCCGTACATTAACTCATGAACCGTTCAACCAAAGCTTTTAAAATTAATATGTTGTTACTGACAACTAAATGAAGGTCAAGTTCAATAATGGCGATTTTGACTTTTACCGTTCAGGAGTTATGGTTCTTGAAAGATTGAAAAATGGAGTTTCCAGTCGTGTCCGTGCATTTACGCATGAACTGTTCTACCAAAGCTTCCCAAATTTTAATATATTGTTACAATGTACTGATGACAAAATGGAAGTCAAGTTCAATAATGACGATTTTGACTTTTACCGTTCAGGAGTTATGGTTCTTGAAAGATTGAAAAAGGGTGTTTCCAGTCGTGTCCGTGCATTTTCTCATAAACCATTCAACCAAAGCTTTTGAAATTTTAATATGTTGTTACTGATACAAAATAGAGGTCAAGTTCAATAATGACGATTTTTACTTTTACCGTTCAGGAGTTATGGTTCTTGAAAGATCGTAAAATGGCGTTTCCATTCACGTTGTTGCATTTACTAATGAACCATTCAATCTAAGCTTTTCAAATTTAATATGTTGATACTGACTACAAAATGGAGGTCAAATTTGATATTGACGATTTTCACTTTCAGCATTCATCAGTTATGGTTCTTGTGATATTGCCAGGACACAAATAAATGTTAATATATCCGGTTTACTGTCGTTGTGACAGCCTCTTGTATATGATTAAAATTTAAATATTTAATTGTAAAGTGCAAATTGATATCATGCTGAATTAAACAATAAGTGCAACTATTATATGTTATCAAACACTTGTAAAGGTTATGAAATTGAAAGCAGTAATTTCCTGTCAGTTCGATTAACAAAACAAATCCATAGTTATTCATTCTTTAATTTGAAAGAAATGTTAGCAATGTCTGAAAAATCATAACAATTTTAAACTGTTGCCTTCCTTAAACTGTTCTTGGTTTTTTTTTTAGTTTTAGTTTTGCAACTTATATTAATCCCTTTCCACTTTGCGGGTGAAAACTGGTAAGAAATTTACTTAGTAAATGTGATGAAACAGCAATACCAGTTCATTGATGCTATGAATGTAGTTTGACATGGACAATTTGAAAAGGGACACAAACTTTTAAATAATCTCAAAATGACCAAAATTGTGTGAAAAAATTCCCAGATCCTTGTAGATGAGCTTTTTCACTCCTGTTGTTTGCCTTTTTAACACAATGTAATGTAAGCTTGATTTTTGTATTTCCAGCTGTTGAAAGTTACCTATCTGCCAACAAGGATGGAAACCTTGGTGTTACTGGGGAAGGAACATTACTTGATCATGCTCAAGGTTAGACAATATTATCAATAGATTTAAATATCAAAAGAAATGGTAGTGTCATGCCGATAACAGGTTTCTACAATAATAGAACCACTCCACTCAAATTATTCACAATCTATTCTCCCTTATTGAATGGAAATTTTCTTATTTCCTTAACTCTGCTACATGCATTATTTTATATTTTATCTTTACATATGAATAACCAAACAAAAGTAAGGATAAGTGCAGAAAACTTATTTCAATTCAATTGGGATCAATTTGGTATATATTTTTGGCTATAATAGATCAAATACAGACCTATTATAAATGTATCTGTGTTATTTGTAGACGTTCAGTTTACTGCCAGGAAAAGGTCTCCTTCACCAGACAACACAAAAGGTATTACCATAGCTGCAGCCAAATATTCCAGTGAGGACTGTGCTACTCTGGTCCAGTATACCATAGCTATTGTAGAGTTCTCCAGACTATGTGGTCCCTTGAAGGGAGCCTTGGAGAATTTACATGGATTAGAGAGAGAGATAGAAGAGAATGAGAGATTACAGAAAGAAAAGGAAGAAGAAGTAAGCACTTTATTCATTGATATGAAAACATTTTCTATTGTCTTGGATACTGTCTCACCGCTTTAAAGCACAATATTTATTTTTCAGTTTCACTGTAAATCATGGCATGTTTTTCATTCATTATGAATCAGTTTGTAATTTTATAGTGTTAAACAAAAAAAACTTTTATGGGCAAACTTAGATTAAGCTTGAACTCCTAGTTGCTTTCTTCTCCTGATACTATTATAATTACATGATCACCAAAATGATGATAGACTGGCTATTTCTATGGACTTCTATTATATGTGTTTTGCTCTGAGTACAGACAGCATAGCGTCTAGTGTTATGGACTTGTCAATCTCTTTGATATGTATTTTGTGTACAAATGGCATAAAAATACCTTTGAATATCTTTGGAGAGTATATATTAAACATCCACAATTAATTTATTTAGGAATTAGGCCAGAATCAAAGAGAGGTAATACACAGTATATATATCATGTTGTATATCTTGCTGAATGATAAATATTGCATTCATGTTTACATGTATATATCTCTTGTTCAGTCATTCTGGAAAGATTGACTTCTGTACATTCATTGTTTAAAATTTATCTATTTGTATACATGCAGTAAATGTTATATTATTTGTTCTAACAAGTTTGTTTGATCTGGTGATGGACACATCCGCAGAGTTTATTTTTGTTTTCAATCACCTTTATTGTCTCCCTGCTTGGAGGTTCTGACAGCAAGACATGGTTACCTTTTATGTCTATGGAGGTTTTTTAAGTTGAATAAATTCATCATTTCTTTTTAAGAAATTACAAACTTTTAATGGAACCATTAGATATTTCAAGAATGTTAAGTTTTCTCATCTGATTACGTAAAAAATATCAATGCATATAAAAAAAAATTGTTTGTATGAAAAAAATCAAAATCAGAGAATAATTTACACAACACGTTGGTCACATGTTTATCATTAGGAGTTCACACTTACTTAATCAGAGAATAATTTACACAACACGTTGGTCACATGTTTATCATTGGGAGTTCACACTTACTTATTCACAAGTCTATTTAATATTTAGAGAAGATTAAGAAAGTTACTTATGAAAGAGGTAGCTATATATAGTTTGAAAAGTGGACATTTTTTTTACCATTTTAATGTTGAATGGACTTCAGTGACCGCATGATGCTTTCTCTTATAAACAAACTAAGGCATGAAATTTATAGGACTTAGCATGAAGTCCTCCTCCTGTGACATACTGATATATACCTTCTTATGGAAGTGAAATGTTTTCAATGAATCTGTGTTATCACAACCAAATTGAGAACAACTAACCGATTTCAGCACATGGTGTGTGTTTATTTAACTAACTGTTTATAACTAACTTTTAACACAGATCTCCAAAAAGCTGAAACTTAGTAGGAAAAGAAAGGTTTGTTGTAGGAAGAATGTTATATCAGTGTTTGAAATAGGACAAATATGATGTTGATCGATAAGGCTTTCCTATATCACTTATGAAAAGATTGTGTTAGACTATTGTGGATTCATTATTATTTGTACAATAACAATTTTTCTGAGTTTTAAAGTTAAAGGTACAAATACAAATTAAAATTTAATTCAAAGAAGGACACATTTTCTATCAGCTTGCATTCAGACTTTTGCAAAACCTCAATGTCAAACATCAACAAAAGTACAGTTTTAAATTTTTCTAAATGCTTAAAAAAAATGGTTCTTATGAAAATTTAATGTATCCACATCAACTACTCTATGAAATGTGTAAGAAATATATTTTTTAAAGCTTATGAGAGGGGATCCATGTCCTGGCTCTCAAATTTTAATGGACAGTTTATTAGATTTTGTATCAAAAATAAATTGATAAACAATCATTCTTTCTTATAGATTTTTTTTGGAAATAATAGAAATCTATATTTGTATTCAGTCTTTATAAAATTTTGATTCAAAATGAAAAAATCGCTATAATTTTTATTTATTTTGACAGAAAGGTCTTTAGATTCAAAAGTTATACTAGATTGTTTTTATGATATCAGCAATAATTGACTATTTCAAACACTGTTCATGTAAATCTCTTATGTTGTATCACAGATTATTTGCATGACTTGTCCATGTTTGTAGATTTCTTGACGTTAAGTCTTCTGTTTTGTTTTTGTTTGTTTTATAATTAATATTATGTATTAGTTTACTTATAGGAATGATTTTTAAATGTATATTTGAAATAATTGTTGACAACTGTAAGATCAGATCTAAATTACTTAAGATGGATGTGTATTTGAAAAAAACTGTAGACATAATTTGATCTTCCTACAATTTGTATTCAGGAAATTACACATCTGTAAAAAAAGGTAAAAAGTCATCTTGAAGAAAGTTTGCGTTCTTAAACATGGACACAGTTTCAAAAATATAAAGAATACCTAGAAGAACCTATTAGCAAAGAACTAAATTCTTCAAAGTTTATGAACAAAACAAAACTACAATTTTTGAACACTGATGAGTTTACCATCATGTCTACAATACAATTAAAGTACTTGTACTCCTGTTATGTTTTTCAATTAATTTTAAATAAATAAAAACATACTTTTGATTAACATTAGTTTTAGAAATTACTTGAGTTAGTAATTGTCCAAAATATTTTACAGAGCATGTTTGCTACATTGAAGGTATCAATGTTTTAATTTCTTGGACTGGTGTTTTTTGATATTTTCTTTTATAAAGCTATTAGCTTTTTGTGGGAAAATAGGATTTATCTTGAGTTAAGATTCTTTTAAATGTATTAAACTTTATTTCTCTATTAGTAAATGTATAACTGGAACCCATATTTTGTGTACCTACATTTTTTTAATGTACCAAATTTTGATGTAGTTTATAACCTCCCTTTCCAAATAAGTAGTAAATTAGCATGTTATTATACATGGACTGTAGTTATGATAAAAGTCTGTAGTGGAATTAAAGCATTGTGGATTCAGGATTTATTGGTAAGAAATAATGATCATAATAAAAATCATTACAAGGTATTGTTTTTGAATTGTATGAATTTCATGTTTTGTTTATGGGTTATTTTGCTTTCAATGATTACACGACATTCATTATATAAAATAGAAATGTCAATCTTATTGTTTGAGCTCAATAATTGGCAAATTTATCGATGATAGAAAAAACAAAGGCACTTGAAAAAAAAATAAAAAATTTATGAACTAATGTACATAAATAAGATTTCTCACATTAAAGATTCTATGCCCAGTATAAAGTCACACTTACTAATATAATCTCTGTTTATTTTTAGCTCACCTGGCCCGAAGGGCCAAGTGAGCTATTCCCATCACTTTGCGTCCGGCGTCCGTCGTCGTCCGTCGTCGTCCGTCGTCCGTCGTCGTCCGTCGTCCGTCGTCGTTAACTTTTACAAAAATCTTCTCCTCTGAAACTACTGGGCCAAATCAAACCAAACTTGGCCACAATCATCATTGGGGTATCTAGTTTAAAAAATGTGTGGCGTGACCCGGTCAACCAACCAAGATGGCCGCCACAGCTAAAAATAGAACATAGGGGTAAAATGCAGTTTTTGGCTTATAACTCAAAAACCAAAGCATTTAGAGCAAATCTGACATGGGGTAAAAATGTTTATCAGGTCAAGATCTATCTGCCCTGAAATTTTCAGATGAATCGGTCAATCGGTTGTTGGGTTGCTGCCCCTGAATTGGTAATTTTGAGGAAATTTTGCTGTTTTTGGTTATTATCTTGAATATTATTATAGATAGAGGTAAACTGTAAACAGCAATAATGTTCAGCAAAGTAAGATCTACAAATAAGTCAACATGACCAAAATGGTCAGTTGACCCGTTTAGGAGTTATTGCCCTTTATAGTCAATTTTTAACCATTTTTCGTTAATTAAAGTAATCTTTTACAAAAATCTTCTCCTCTGAAACTACTGGGCCAAATTAATCCAAACTTGGCCACAATCATCTTTGGGGTATCTAGTTTAAAAAATGTGTGGCATGAATTGGTCAACCAACCAAGATGGCCGCCACGGCTAAAAATAGAACAAAGGGGTAAAATGCAGTTTTTGGCTTATAACTCAAAAACCAAAGCATTTTGAGGAAATCTGACATGGGATAAAAATGTTTATCAGGTCAAGATCTATCTGCCCTGAAATTTTCAGATGAATCGGTCAATCGGTTGTTGGGTTGCTGCCCCTGAATTGGTAATTTTGAGGAAATTTTGCTGTTTTTGGTTATTATCTTGAATATTATTATAGATAGAGATAAACTGTAAACAGCAATAATGTTCAGCAAAGTAAGATCTACAAATAAGTCTACATGACCAAAATGGTCAGTTGACCCGTTTAGGAGTTATTGCCCTTTATAGTCAATTTTTAACCATTTTTCGTAAATTAAAGTAATCTTTTACAAAAATCTTCTCCTCTGAAACTACTGGGCCAAATTAATCCAAACTTGGCCACAATCATCTTTGGGGTATCTAGTTTAAAAAATGTGTGGCATGACCTGGTCAACCAACCAAGATGGCCGCCACCGCTAAAAATAGAACATAGGGGTAAAATGCAGTTTTTGGCTTATAACTCAAAAACCAAAGCATTTTGAGGAAATCTGACATGGAATAAAAATGTTTATCAGGTCAAGATCTATCTGCCCTGAAATTTTCAGATGAATCGGTCAATCGGTTGTTGGGTTGCTGCCCCTGAGTTGGTAATTTTGAGGAAATTTTGCTGTTTTTGGTTATTATCTTGAATATTATTATAGATAGAGATAAATTGTAAACAGCAATAATGTTCAGCAAAGTAAGATCTACAAATAAGTCAACATGACCAAAATGGTCAGTTGACCCCTTAAGGAGTTATTGCCCTTTATAGTCAATTTTTAACAATTTTCATTAATTTGGTAAATTTATGTAAATTTTTACCAAATATAGTTCTCTGTTACTAATGGGCAAAGTTCATTATAGATATAATTGTAAGAAGCAAAATCGTTCAGTAAAGAAAGAACTTCAAACACATCACCATCACCAAAATACAATTTTGTCATGAATCCATTTGTGTCCTTTGTTTAATATGCACATAGACCAAGGTGAGCGACACAGGCTCTTTAGAGCCTCTAGTTTGAATGTTTAACTGAAAACAAAACTGTTTTTTTAATAAAGATTTTCTTATTCTTCAATCATACTTTCATACTTTTTATTAGAACCTTCCTCAAGTACTACAATAGACACATTGCTAGACAAAAGGTTTTCTTCTGCACCACTTGTTTATTAATAATGACAAACAATTTCTCGTTGTACAGCAAGGAGATGAGGAGACCAAACGTGACGCCACACCTGAACCTGAACAGGAATACACGGCAGATGATCTTTCCAAACTACAGGACGACGTCAATAATCTACAACAACAGTTTGATCAATCTGTCACAGAGAAACATAATCTGGAAACAGAATTAACATCCATGAACCAGAGGCTGAAAGCTGCTACAGACCTTATTGACAGGTAATCATTTTGAAATATAGTTCTTTGGATTCATTATGCTTGGGATACCAGTTTTATTGATTTCTTTAGGTATAGATAAACCCTGTATTTAGATGTTCAATGAAGAATACATTTTCTATAGCCTTGCATGCAGACCTTTGAAAAACCATGAATTTAAATTTCTGACATTCTGAAATATTCTTAATCCCCAAAAGTAAATGTCCACTAAAATAAATGAATCCACAGTACTTTGAACTGAAAAAAAGTATAGCCAAAGCTATCGTCATACATGAAATTATGATACAAATGTTTGATTTGATAATTGTTTTAATTATAAATTTTACAATAAATTTTATCATAACAGAGTGGGCCACATGCACTCTGCGTAAACCAACATTTACAGATAGTTAAAATATCTTTACTTTTATTGTAGTAAAAGTATTAAACTTTTATGATCTATGTTTTTACAGAATTATGCAGATGTGTAAATTGATTGATAATGAGTTGATCTTATTGTTTATTTATATTATAGTTTGTATGGCCAAGAACTTGAATGGAGAAAATTTGTAAAGGAGAATGACAGCAATGATTTATTGTTAGCCAACTGTATCACTGCTGCTGCTTTCCTGGTCTACTGTGGCTCTGCTAATATGGATACAAGGTACCAAAAATAACATCCAAATTAGATATTCTTGTTAATCTTTAGATGTAAAATGATACTTCAATGAAGTTAGATGGATCCACCTAATTTATATACTATAAATTTTCTAAAATTTTCTGAAAAAAAGAATCAAATACATATGTATAAGATTAAATCTATGATTGAGACATATGCATGAGATGATACAGTCAGAAGACTACATATTTCTATGAAAACTATTATATAATTCAAAATGTGGGGTTAAATTGCATCCACCTGTCTGTCCTTAAAAATTTTAATATTTTTGTCTCACTTTTCTCAAAATCCATGGAACAGAATAAATTCATTCTGGAGATAACATATTTTTCTTGCATTTTACTACATGTAATATATATTGTACAATTCTGTATTTTTTTATTGAAGGAAAAGAATGGGAGAATTTTTCATGCAAGTTTGTGAACATCATGGGATGCCCATGCCAAACAGGAAGTTATTTAAAGAGTTGACATTGGTGGATTTCCTCTGTAAACAAGTAAGCAGGAAAATTATTAGAATATTTTTTACCATTCTCTTCTCATTGAACTAATAGTATTGGTTTTTTTTCACAGACATTTCATAACATATAATTATTTAAACAGGTAAATTAGACCATTTTTAAACAATTAAGAACTAAATATATCTTTTTAAATGATAAAAAGGTAAGACTAAATTAAAATTTCAATGTTTTTTTTTGTTTTTTTTTAGCTTGACCTTATGGAATTGGAGATAAAACAGTTACCAACCACACCACTGATGTTAGAGAATGCTGCTTTCCTGATGCAAGAAGACTATGTGAATGCCTGGCCATTGATCTGTGATCCGACCAGTAGAGTGTTGGATTGGTTGTATCAGTATAAAAGAGATAAAGGACTGGTTGTTGTTCGATACAGTGTAAGTAAAAAATATACTCTTTTTCACCTTTAGTATCTCCAAATATGTAAGTCCAACTTTTCCCAGGTTCTACTGAATGTAATGACTTCATAATTGGCCCGCACACTCAAAGTGATTAGTCGTCATATGTGAGAGCTTTTGAGATCTGCCAGACACATATTGATTGTTTTCTTTACTATGTCGAGTATGCTTAGCATGACATTATGTTTGGTCTTGCAGAATATATGTAGTTTCTGTTTAAATGTATTCACAACATTTATACACTGTGGGTGATTTAGAGATTGAAGATTGCATATTGACCTCTAAATCGCCTTTGTTTACTTTTGTCATTGGATGCTGCCTTATATTGATATATACCCAACATCTCCTTTTATTCATTCACACTGAATTTGTCAAAAGGAAGAACTTTTTATATCTTACTCTTTATTCCCAAGCATTACAATAAAATTGAGAATGGAAATGGGGAATGTGTCAAAGAGACAACAACCCGACCATAGAAAAAACAACAGCAGAAGGTCACCAACAGGTCTTCAATGCAGCGAGAAACTCCCACACCCGGAGGCCCCTAAACAAATATATATACTAGTTAAGTGATAATGAACCCCATACTAATTTCCAAATTGTACACAAGAAACTAAAATTAAAATAATACAAGACTAACATAGGCCAGAAACTCCTAACTTAGGACAGGTGCAAAAATGCAGCTAATGATTGTAATTACATTGTATATAAGAAATTTCATCAAAATATAAATCAAATATTCCTAGCATTGATTTATAAAATACTATATGCAGGAGTTGTAATTTGTATAAAATATTGACACTAGTTTTGTATAATGTGATGTAGCTACTACTCTTTTCATTACAAATGTTTAACATACAAATTAAGATGTACAATACTTTTCTCTTTTAGGAAATAAGATCTCAGTTTGAGAATTGTTTAGCAGATGGTAGTCCATTATTTATAACAGACTGCGACCTTGCAGAACTAGCCAATGACAAGAGGTTTATTGATGCATTACAGAATTGTTCACAGTTTATCCATGGGAAAACTAGATTTAAAATTACAGTAAGTTTTTATAAAAAAAGATCATTCAAGAATATAACTATTTTTAAGCAGTTTGTGATCAATCATTATTATTCATGCACTATATTGGCTATATTGCAATCGCTGTGTCTGCTCGTCTGTTCAACAAACATTTCTGTGACAATTTTTTTTTCTCAGAAATTTATATAGTAGAGTAACTCAATTCATATCTGTTAAACAGCTTAAACTTAAAAAAAATTCTTATCCATTCCTCCAATACTATTATACAGAATGGCTGAATATTTGGTTAACAGCTCGAAAGTGATGATCTGATTGACACATACTTTCTGTTTTCCGATACTTTGAAATATTAGTACACTTTTTATAACAATACTATGCAAGAGCATATAAATATATAATGGCGGCTTTTAAATACATATTATGTAACTTTATACATTTGACTGGTCTTGAAAATTGGTTTCAAATGTTTTCTATGTTTCCACAGGTTGAGGACCATGAGGTAGAGTGTGATCCTAAGTTCAGACTATTCCTCCACACTACAGTAGAACCACACAATGTACCACAGACACTGGCTGCCTATTGTACAGTACTGTACTTCCAACAGAGCAGACATTGTCTAGAGGTTGAACTAATGGAAAGGTTTAAAGCCAAGAAGGAGAAATCAAGGAGTGAAGAGGAGAGACAAGCTCTTAGAGTGGTAAGTTGAAACTCAGAAAAGAAAGATAAAATATGGATCTTGACCTGCAACACATAAATAAGATTTTCCTGAAATTGAGAAGAGATTTTGTTAGTTTTTGCTATCAAATTGTTTTAGTTGACTGTCACAATCCACATATAAGAACCTATTACTTAGAGTGTGACATGAATTTTGCTCTTGGAAAACTTCTGATTGTAAAATTGTCATTGACAACTAAAATGCCAATTTACATTAAAGAAAAAAATACATCTTAGTAATTATTTAAGAGATGCATTTTGATGAATTGAGTCTAATAAGTAATGCTTATAACATAACAATTAAAAGACAAACTTTTCTCTTCTTTGAACAATTTCTATACCAGAAAAAGAGATAATTGAACTGATTTCTGTTCTTTGGTTTGGTTATTGTCTCTTAGACACATTATAAAACTACCATTTTCAAAACCTTTGCAGTTTATATTCAAGAAAAGAAAACCAAATTATAATAAAGATGTACGGATGGAAAACTGTTTGCTTTCTAGCCTCTCTACTAATTTCATAAAATAACATTTTTTAGGAGAAAAAAGAGAATATGATAGAGATGGAGAGATTAGAGTTTCGTCTGAGAGAGAACTTGTCTAGTGATGTCAGGTTGATGAATGATTTACCTGCTACAAAGAAAATGACAGATCTAAAGAAGATGTATGATGAAGCTGTTGACAGGTAAGAAGAGAAAATTACCATCATTAAAATACCAGTAATAAATTTATTTGTGTTAAATTTCTGTCCTCCTTTACCGAAAATCTAAGGAAGTTTAATTAGTAGATTAAGATTTATATCAAATTCCTGTCAATTTCAAACATATCAAACAGCCTAAGTTCACTGTGCTATTATAAACCAACCTTCATAACAATCGCAAGAACTTATACATAAAGCTTAAAAAATTGTTTCAAATGTAAAATGATAAGCTTATATTAAGATTGATTGTTTGATTTTTGTAGTCAAAGTAGAGTAGAAGAGAGACAAAGTGAACTTACAAAGAACACTGATACCAACAGGAACGTAGCCGTCAGAGCTGCTGTGTGCTTTGATGTAGCTCAGTACATGAGAGAAGTCAATGCATTGTATCAAATATCATTCACCCAGTTCCTTACATTGTTTGATTATGCTATTACACAGTCAGAACCGTAAGTTAGCCAGTTCTTTACACTGTTTTCTTATATGCCAGTCATTTATCTAGTTATTTTTAAAATTATTTGATTACACCGTTATGCCACAAGGAAATTTGGTCATTTGAACTAAATATGTTATGACAAAGTTACAAGCAAAACTTAATCATTTGCCCAGGGAAATATTCAGAAATGTAAGTCAGTTTTCAAGACCCATAATAACAGTTTGGTTATACCATCACACAATAAAAAAGTTATCAATTGTTCAGTCAATAAGTAATAGTGTTTCTCACAGTTAGAAATTAGGGCAAATCTGCCTGTTCAAATATTATTGAGGCAATTCCTATCATTGCCTAACATTTATCTTAATAGACCATTGGAACCATTAGATTTTCTTACATACTTATACCCTGAAGTGGTTAACATAAGATGTTAATTTTCTAAGTCAATAAAAATGAGGGAGAAAAAGAAACAAAATGAAGAAAATATCTTGAAATGCTAGTGCTGTATGTGAATTGATTACTCCAGATATTTTTGAACAAAAGAATCAATATCTAAAAGATTTGTATTAAATTCCTATTATATTAAACGGTAGTTGAATTATTTTATAGGTCTCAAGATCAGGCTATGATTGATAAAATCACATACACCACACATAACTTTGTAGCCAGAGGACTAATGGAGAGGGACAGACATCTCTTTTCACTTCTCTTAGCTATTGAGGTAAGTTAACATGTATAGAGTTTTAAAAGAGGTCTATCTGGATGCTCTTTTTGAATCAGTCTTGAGTTTTGAGTATAATATAAAATGTGTAGCCTGCTTTATTCTAGTCAGTGAAATATAAGGATACTGAGGTCAAAATGATTATGGAAAAGTAAATTTGAGAGTTAAGAGATTTTATTATCTCCCCTTTCTATATATACATTAGGTTATAATTGATTGCTTTATTTACAGGTTGAAGATTCCTTAGGCAATGTTGGAGTAGGAGAAAGAGAATTCCTTATCTCTCCTAACTATGGATCTGTTGTTATGTCAGCTTTAGGATATACACAGCCTACTGATAGTAAAATTCTACAACAGAAAAATACATTTGCTTGGATGCACGAAGAACAGTTCCATAATCTACAGGTTTGTGTTATTTTCAAATCTGATTTTAAATATTTTTTTTTGAAGTAATATAACATTTTATATTACAAGCTTGCTTATGACATGATACATTTACAACTTTCTCAGACAGATTTTGTTTACTGTTACTTAATAAAATAAAATTTGTTTGATGACTTGAAATGAATTTAAGTGATACACAATGTCTAGAAGAAACTATAGTTCAGTTTAAGCACATAGACCTATGATTAATTCAGATTTCTAAACATAACAAAAGTACTCTGTTATGGTTATTGGTTGCTGAAATATCTAGGGTAATCTGTGTCTACATTATTTGCTGCAAAAACAAATTTGTGACATTTTTTAGGTATTGGCTACACATTTTGAATGGTTCCAAGACATGTTTGATAAAATGCCAAAGGACGGTCGTGAATCACCATGGCGTAATTTTGCTGATCCCCAAATCACTGTGGCAGGAGAAACTCAGCCATTGCCAGATAAATTTGATGAACATTGTAAGAACTTGCAATGGTTGTGTGTGATGAGGGCTGCCCGTAGTGATCGACTCATGCAGGCATCCACACTGTTCATTAATAGAGTACTAGGAAAGAAGTGAGTAGAATTACTACCCTCAGTAACTTAGTTAAAAAAAAATTTATTTTTTACCCAAAATGTTATTTATGTTCTTTTCTCAGAATGTAACCAGATTGCAGCTAGACACTGTGCTTTGTTATGTTGACTTTTATAATTTCATTTGATATTCACTTTTGTGCACTCAATACATTATAATGTTCACAGTTATTCACTTTTAATATCTTAATTGATTGTAACTATATAATATAGAAAAATTGATGTAAAAGTGTTTCTAATATAAAAAAAGTTTCAGGAAAGTCATGCTTATAATAAAAAATATTTTTCCTGGTTTTCTGAGGAATTTTACAATGAACCTTATTGTCTTTTTAGGAGTGCGTATCTGAGAAATAGGAGACCAACACTAAATAAATTCACCCATTATCTTTTCACGTAATGTCTTAATTAAACAATGGATCTAGACAGCTTAGTGCTATATTATGTACAGTAGTTAGCTTTATATTATGGAACTTTTAAAGGGGTCAAACACTTTCATTCCTTCTATTGTTCATATGGAAATATTACTATCTTGGTAAATTTAAAAACTTTGGGAAATTAACTTAAAACCAACACACATTAGAATTCTATTTAGAAGTCATTTCCAACTTACATAAAGTATTTCTTTAGCAGGCAGGTTTTTTTCTTGAAAAAACATATGCATCATGAACTTTATTATGAAATATATCTATTTTTATGTAATATGATATATTAGCATAGTGTATATTACAATTGTTTAACCTTCAACGTTAATTATTAGTGCTAGTCAATTTTATAGTTATATAGTAAATTTTAAGATATTGATACATGTATTTTAGAGTAGAATGGATATTTCAGTTGTTATAATTAGACTGGCAAAATGAAACACTCAAAATATTTAGAAAATATTGGCTTAAACTGCCAGAGGAATATGTAGAAGTAATTGTCTATATGCTGGCTTAATTTTTCTGGATATGTGGATTTTGAATGATTATTTGTGTGGTTCAAAGTTCAAAGTAAATCTGCTTACAAAGAAATACAATTCTGCAATCACAAACAAATAGAAATGATAAATAAATGAACACAGGCAATTTTGTAACACGTTTCCTCATGGAAATTTTGAAACGCTTTCTGCCCTCAAATTAAAAAGTCAACCTTATTTTTGCTCTACTTTACTCTGCTTAAATTTCTTGTATTCCTGGTTTTCTCAAAATGATACCCTCTTATAACTTATTACTTTATTTTAAAAAGAAAGTAATAGAATATTGTGTAAATGTTTTTCTCCGATACCCTTGCATGCTATTATGTTCTTAGATACACAAAGTAAAAAAGTTACTATTTTGTTTAATAAGTCTTCAATGCTAAAGTAGACTTTTATGTTTTCAATAGACATCAGGATGTAGATGCGACTGAACGTTGGTAAGCAGCATGCAGTGTGTGACAGCATGTCATAAGCATTCATTGCACTGTAGCTGTGTGATAATTACACATAACTCCATAGTGGGCGTGTACAAAATTATGTGTGCTGCTTTTATGGATTGGGTCAATATTAATATAGCCATAGGCAAAGATATATACTCAGGCAACAAGAGTGGGCAAAATATTTGATCACTAAACCTTAATTATCAATCAAGTAATTTATGTTGACAGGTGGTTGGTTGTGAAGAAGATCATGAAGTCACTTTGATTTAATTGGTTAATAATATTTGATTGGTGTTATGTTTTTACATACTGCTATATCCCATACATTTCAGCTGAAGGAACTTTGGGTGCCCCTTTATTAATAGGAGAGTTAGGGCCAATAATCCTGTTAAAACTGTGTGTACAGGAATTTGATACTTACTTTAATTATTATGTCTGATAATTTTCTCTTATTTTCGACAAAGAATTGGTCTTTTTGTGTTTTGAAATGTTGTGAGTTATGTACAGTTTATATTTCTAATTCTAACTTTTTATACGCCCGTCAAAATTTTGACGGGACGTATTATGGTATACAAATGTCCGGTGTCCGTCCGTCCGTCTGTCCGTCCGTCTGTCCGTCTGTCCGGATTAAACATGTTGCACCGTAACTTGAGAAGGACTTATCCAAATTTCATGAAACTTAATATAGTTGTTTCTTATGATAATCAAATGATGTGTATACTTTTTGGTGAAAATAAGATTTAAACTTTTTGAGTTACAACACTTTGTAACTAAAACAGGGGTGTGTTTTTTTTCACATATCGCACCGTATCTCAAAAACTTTTCTTGATAATTGCTTAAAACTTTATTCACTTCTTAGTTATATCAATCTTAATATCTGTATACTTTTTGGTGATGATTTTAAATTTCATTTTTGAGTTTTTGAGTATTTTGTAAAAAAGGGGGAGGTTTTTTTTACATGTCGCGCCGTATCTCAAAAACGATTTATGATTATTGCTGAACACTTTACACACTTCTTTGTTATATTAATCTAAAGATCTGTATACCTTTTGGTGATGATTCAAAATTTCATTTTTGAGTTATTGAGTATTTTGTAAAAAAGGGGGAGGGTTTTTTTACATGTCGTGCCGTATCTCAAAAACAATTTATGATTATTGCTTAAAACTTTACACACTTCTTTGTTATATTAATCTAAAGATCTGTATACTTTTTGGTGATGACTCAAAATTTTATTTTTGAGTTATTGAGTATTTTGTAAAAAAGGGGAGGTTTTTTTTTACATGTCGCGCCGTATCTCAAAAACAATTTATGATTATTGCTTAAAACTTCCTCAGAAACTATTTATGATTATTGCATAAAACTTCCACACAAGACGTCGGCGTATCATGCGCTCATGGCGCAGCTGTTTATTAAGATCTGTAACTTGGATCTGGTAATTACGCCCATTTATTCCTATTTGTGTTTAATCTGCATCATGCATACATCAAGTTTAAAAGGCTGATAGAGATGCATTTCTTTGTCTTAAGAACTTTTTATAAGCCCAAGGCTATGGAACATAACATGGTATTTATAAAGTCAATGCTTTGTTGTATTGTGTGGTAGAAGCTTGTAGCAATGATTTATAGCAACACTACAAAGGTAGAGTGCACAAATCCTCTCCAAAGTCAACAGTATCTGATGAGGAGTTATAATCGTTAGAGTTGACCCATGTTAGACATGTAATGGACATTGTCCACTTGTATTGGTCATGTCTACAATCAATATTATTATGATTGTTGTCCTGCTTTTTTTAAAAGAATGTTTAGAACATATAATTGATTTATAAACAATATTGACCATTTTTTCTAAACATGTAAAAAATTTAAAAACTATGGACAGAAGCAGTATAGTTTTACACATACCAATGACTTGGAATATTATGTTAACAATTTGTCATTTTGCTGTTTTAACAGTTAATTTCTAACTCCTACTAATTAAAGATTTGTTTTAACTGAATTTTAAGATTTTTTGATAATTAAATTTGATTGTTTTAGTGTGTGACATTGCTAGTCAATGTGTAAAGATATAACCAGTTGAAAACACTTATTATGTTGTGTCTTGGTAACTTTCACTGAAATGTTATGTTTCCTACCTGATTTCTAACTTTCCTATACATAATATATGTTAACTGAGATAAAAAAAAAATCGAAACATTTATTACGCTATGAATTTTAATTTTGTGCTAAATACCTTATGATTATCTTTAATAGTTTTTTTATTTAACATTTATGTATGTGTGTCTCTGTCTTCACTTTGTACTTAAACATATGTAAAACATGAATATTTTGAATGCGATGATTGATGAAATAATTGATGTATTATTATTACTAGGTATTATGGCGATGTAGGAATAGACTTCACAACAATGCACAGACAGAGCTCACCTAGCACACCTGTTTTATTGTTGTACCAGTTTGAAACAGAAATGGCATACAAAGTGTTTATAGACTATGCCAACAAGAAACAGAACAAACCTGTGATAAAAACACTGACAGAGAACACAGCAGCTACAGAAAAAGCAGTGAAGCGTATCATACTGAAAGGAATGACGGAGGTATGTATAGAAATTATTTATGTAAAGGCATTGATCAGGGGAAATAAATAAAAATTAGGAAATCAAAACAATTTTATTTTGATTTGCAATTAGTTTCCAAAACCTAAGTACTAATATATTTAGATATTGAATAAAATTTAAACATTAAATTAAGTTTTGTTATGTTTGAGAGTTTTTAATCTAGATTTAAAAAAAATCGATCATGTAATTCTGCTTTTTGCCTAGTTAGAACCGTTTCATTTGAATGGTACATACAACTGCATTATATTTTATTTATTGTATTTTGTAGGGATCTTGGGTATTATTGAACAATGCTCACAATGCACCTAATGTACTGAAGAGTTTAGAGACTGTAATGACTGAGAATCCTAAACCTGACCATAACTTTAGAGTATGGATAACTTGTAGGATTAAACCAGACTATATACCCACCAGAATGTTACAGAATTCTGTCAAATGTGTTATCGATTCACCCAGGGTAGGTATAATTTAAACAAGACTTAAACTATAGTTACAGAGGATTGATATTTTGTCATCAGATAAATCTATGCTTCTACTAATTATGAAATTAAAAAAAAATATTTACATTCATAATTTTTTTGGGTGTCTGGGTAGATAGTGATTATTGTCACACATCTTTAATGAAAATAAATTTCCTAATGAAATAAGGTCAGCTTCACCATAGCTTTATGTAAACTATGAAATCCAGACACGAGCTTTTGAATGTCATATGAGAGTGATATTTACCTCTCAATATGATGGTGGAGACAGAAGGAAGTTCACACAGAAAAGTTCCCCTTGACTTATTTTTATTCAGTAATGAGAAATCTGAGCACCTTAGAGTCATTGAGAATGACATATTGCATACCTCAGATGTTATGTTAAAGGTCATCACCATCACCTATTTATTTAGTAAAATAATGACTCCACATGATGTATGATAGGTTAACATTCAGTCTCATAATTATTTTTTTAAAGAATCGAGAATACAAGGTATTGCAGACAACTTGTTTTTTGTTTACATTTAAATTGATATTTTTTTAAATATTGATATTGTATATTTTTTCTCTGCTTTAGGTAATGAAGGACAGTTTGATACGATCATTTAACTGTTTTGACTCTGACATATTGAAGCAGTCTTCACGACAGGAATGGGCACCAATGTTACACAACTTGTGTTATGTCCATGCTGCCATACAACTCCGAGCCAGGTTTGGTATGTCTGGATGGAATGGGCCAAAAGATTTCTCAAAAATAGGATACACAGAATTAATGGTAATGTATCTTGAGTAGCATATTATCTCTTAAGTTAGTCTTCATACTGTAATTTGACATGTCAACAAATTCTTGAATATTTTATTTTACATCATAGATGGGAATAGTTATATTACTTTGATCTGAGTTGTCCCCCTTTATATTTTTTTTGGAATCTCCAGCTTAATGTTTTGCAAGCTTTAACCTGATGTTAATTAATTAGCAATACTGTGGATTCATTTATTTACGTGCGTATCAATTTTCGTGGATATTTAATTTCGTGGTTTTGCCAAAGTTGGCATACAACCTGATACAAAATTTGTCATTCCTTGAAGATTTAAATTCCTGGTTTATCTGTACCTGTGAAAAAAACCTTGAAAATCCATCCAACCAAAAAATAATGGATACACAGTAGTAACAATAATGCTATATTTGTAGATTTTCTGTTGTTCTTTTTTGTGATAATTTTCCATATCACTCTACTTGAGTGATCTAAGATTTTCATTGTCTAGTAGAAACTAGAAAGAGAACGTATGATGTTATAAGCCTATGTCATTTACATTGTCTAGTATAATAGTGATCGATAAACAGATTCCTAATGGTCATTTAAACTCAAAAATGTTTTTTCACAAACTTTCATCTAGGAGCAGTTACCCTTCAATGAGATTGTAACCTATACACCTTCTCATTTGAAGAACCATCCATAATCTTCTACTTTCTAGTTGAAAAACATGGGGCAGATTTTAAATTTATTGCGCTGTCTTAACTCATAAAAAGAGTATATTTTGAATATTTATATAATTTCAGGAGTCCATATCTATCCTGGTATCTGAGTTTAAGGATCCATTAAGTTGTATTGCTCCGGATGGTTCACAGATGTCTAGACCAACATCATGGACAGGCCTAAGATATATGATGAGTGAAGTAAGTTTCTAAGTCTTTGTTGATATCAACAGTTTAAGGAATCAGTCAACTTTTCTGGATAATTTAGGCATCATGAACACAATATTCTTGACGTGAATTATATATGAGGAATGAAAAAAGTCTTCCAGACTTTGTTGCTATCAAATGTTTGTTATTGAGCAGATGTACTGTAAAAGCAGAAATTTTCCTGGAGGATTGAATTTCGTTTATTTCATGGAAAGAATATATCCACGAAAATTAAAAACCTCCACAAAAATGTCTCATTCAGCTTTGTTGGCATAACAAGATATTGTAAATAAGCAAGAAATTGAATTTGTTTGCAGATAATATATGGAAGTCACATCACCGACTCCTATGACCAACAAGCTGTCAGTGCCTTAGTAGACTATTGGTTATCACCTAATGCTGTCAAGAAAGATTTTGAAGAAAGGAGATGTAAGTTTAATTATTAGATGAAACAAAAAATATATGTTATTTAAATTGTAAAGTTTAATGACTGCCTTAAACAATGATGTACAAGTTAAATGTCTGAGAATAAACCTGCTATGAACAAGGCAGGTAAATAAGAAACAAAAACAATCAAAAATCAACAACATAGGGTCCAGATAGACTGACTTGGTACAGACATAAACTGTGATTGTGTTTTAATGCACACAAACTTTTGTTGCTTGTCCAAAATACTCACATGCCATAAAAGGAAAACATAATGAAATTAGTCTATTCACCTAGGTTGACAATTGATATATAACAACAAATCCACATAAGAAACCTGGGTCAAAATGTACTCCTTTACAAAAGTTATGAATTTATAGTTTTTCCATTTAGGTGTACTGAAGTTAGTTTTCTTACAGTATTCTATTTTAAGAGATATTTTTGTACTGTAATTGTGAATATTATTCTATATTGCAGTAAAATACAAGCACCCTGCAGCATTTTTCAACCCTAATGTCAGGTTGAACACATTAATACAAGCACTGGAGTATAATATAAGTCCCCACACACTTGATGTCCCTGAAGGCTGTCATATTCATCCTAGCGTAGAGGTAAGGCAATGTAACATTTATCTAAATGATTTTAGAAAAAAATACATGTTTTCCCTGCATGAAAACACACATAATTCAACTTGGGATACACATTTGCACAATGTAATTGATACATTCACATGGAATGCATGTAACTGGCTGTTTTACCCATCACTTGGTTGTATTTGCTTGAGCATGGTAATTTTGCATATTCCCAGTAACTATCAAAATTTTGAAAGAAACTAACTGTCCAGTTTATTAAATTTACATATATCACTTAATAAGAATTTGCCCTCACCCTTGAATTTCAAAACAACAGCTTGTAGCTCTCTAGTGATTACTAAGCTCATTTTATCCCAAAACAGCAGTTTTTATGTGTTTTCTTAAAAAAAATATCTAAAGCTGAACAAAGTTATTGGTATAAGTGGATGTCTATAAACAACCAGCAAAAAACAAAACAAAAGTGCAGAGATCCAAATTAAAAAAAAATATTTCCAAAAACAAAGAGATATTTATTGTTGTATTTTCAATAAGTGTTTGGATAAATCTTTTGACAAAGGCGACTTATAATCTGAAAGGAAGAATTAGCTTATATATTTGTCATCCTGCTATACTATGAAATATAATGATTTTTATTTCAGTTTGTAGTTCATATCCACCATATGAGGGATCATGTAGTTCATGATATAATGGTCATTATTAGTTGCTTCATTCATTTTATGTTTTTAGTAAACCATTGCTTACTACTTTTAAAATGTACACCAAATAGTCCTTTAAAAAATAAAATAATTTAGGAATAAAAATTGAAGAAAAAAATCTCAGTTTAAGTTGTAGTCCAAAACATTTTGGTTCTTAATAATAATAATAATAAAAAAAAAAAAGAGTTATAGTCTTGTAGGTTGATTGAATAGAATCCAGATTAATGAACAGTTTTGACCATGTGACTTTAACTTTAACTTTTTTTGCCAGATACCTAATAAGGCAAAAGAATTTCAGGTAGCTACAAAAATTTAAAAAATACATAGTATAGTGTTCAAAAATTTCTTATAATTCTTAGCTGTGGGCCTTTGGCCAAATACTCTTTATTTTTAATACTAAATTAACATTTTATTTTTAATCTGAGAGTTGTTCTGTTCATAAATAGTATAAAACAATAGAAATTCTGTCAGTAATATAAAAAAAAAAGCAAAACCCGAAGGTTTACTAAAACTTGTGCATTTTAGTTAGTATTAGTTTATCAGTATTTTAGTTTACTTTTATGTTGACTAAATATAAAAAGTTTTCAGGTCATTCTAGTATTACTGTATATTTATTGTCTTATCAATAGACTCAACCTACTTTGGCATACAATGTCAAGTATGTCACAATCTTAGACCTTAGATAGATAAGTGTGACCTCAAAAAAATTTGAAGATTAGCTTATTAGGGTTTGTCAATAAAGTGGCAGAAAAATGAACCTTTGCTTTGCTTTTTGGTCAACGTATAGTGGCTTATGTTTTTTTTTTACAAAATTTGAACATGCTAAAAATCTGATAATTTGTTAATACATAATCTTTAAAATTTTATTTAGCTTGGTCTATTTTTGTAAGAGGATTTAACAGTAACAAGAACTGACCTGAAAACTTTTATTTCTGTTCTGATTTCTTTATACAATGATTTTTTTTACCTTAAATAATTTATCAAAATGTTTTTTAGAAATTTGTTTTCCAAAAAATCTTACCCTAATCTCTACAATAGATATATCCCATCTAACTCATATATCATCTGTGTTACATCTTATGTTTACCTTAAAAAAAATCTGTAAATGATATCACTATTTAATCGTCCAATTATGAGTAATATTTGGTCATCATTATTCAATCCTTCAGTCAATTTAGGAGCAACATTTGGTCATTATTATTCAATCCTTCATTTAGGAGTAACATTTGGTCATCATTATTCAATCCTTCATTTAGGAGTAACACTGGTCATCATTATTCAATCCTTCATTTAGGAGTAACATTTTGTCATCATTATTCAATCCTTCATTTAGGAGTAACATTTGGTCATCATTATTCAATCCTTCATTTAGGAGTAACATTTGGTCATCATTATTCAATCCTTCATTTAGGAGTAACACTGGTCATCATTATTCAATCCTTCATTTAGGAGTAACATTTGGTCATCATTATTCAATTCTTCATTTAGGAGTAACATTTGGTCATTATTCAATCCTTCATTTAGGAGTAACACTGGTCATCATTATTCAATCCTTCATTTAGGAGTAACATTTGGTCATCTTATTCAATCCTTAATTTAGGAGCAACATTTGATCGTCATTATTCAATCCTTCATTTAGGAGTAACACTGGTCATCATTATTCAATCCTTCATTTAGGAGTAACATTTGGTCATCATTATTCAATCCTTCATTTAGGAGTAACATTTGGTCATCATTATTCAATCCTTCATTTAGGAGTAACACTGGTCATCATTATTCAATCCTTCATTTAGGAGTAACATTTGATCATCATTATTCAATCCTTCATTTAAGAGTAACACTGGTCATCATTCAATCCTTCATTTAGGAGTAACATTTGGTCATCTTATTCAATCCTTAATTTAGGAGTAACATTTGGTCATCTTATTCAATCCTTCATTTAGGAGTAATATTTGGTCATCATTATTCAATCCTTCATTTAGGAGTAACATTTGGTCATTTTATTCAATCCTTAATTTAGGAGCAACATTTGATCATCATTATTCAATCCTTCATTTAGGAGTAACACTGGTCATCATTATTCAATCTTTCATTTAGGAGTAACATTTGGTCATCTTATTCAATCCTTAATTTAGGAGCAACATTTGGTCATCATTATTCAATCTTTCAGTTGATTTGGGATTAGCATATGATCATCATTAATCAATCAATCAGTTGGTTGAGGAGTAACATTTGGTCATAACATTCAATCCTTCATTTTGGAGTAACATTTGGTCATCATTATTCAATCCTTCATTTAGGAGTAACATTTGGTCATCATTATTCAATCCTTCATTTAGGAGTAACGTTTGGTCATCATTATTCAATCCTTCATTTAGGAGTAACATTTTGTCATCATTATTCAATCCTTCATTTAGGAGTAACACTGGCCATCATTATTTAATCCTTCATTTAGGAGTAACATTTGGTCATCTTATTTAATCCTTCATTTAGGAGCAACATTTGATCATAATTATTCAATCCTTCATTTAGGAGTTACACTGGTCATCTTTATTCAATCCTTCATTTAGGAGTAACATTTGGTCATCTTATTCAATCCTTCATTTAGGAGTAACATTTGGTCATCTTATTCAATCCTTAATTTAGGAGCAACATTTGGTCATCATTATTCAATCTTTCAGTTGATTTGGGATTAGCATATGGTCATCATTAATTAATCTATCAGTTGATTGAGGAGTAACATTTGGTCATCATTATTCAATCCTTCATTTAGGAGTAACATTTGGTCATCATTATTCAATCCTTCATTTAGGAGTAACATTTGGTCATCATTATTCAATCCTTCATTTAGGAGTAACATTTTGTCATCATTATTCAATCCTTCATTTAGGAGTAACACTGGTCATCATTATTCAATCCTTCATTTAGGAGTAACATTTGGTCATCTTATTCAATCCTCAATTTATTAGCAACATTTGATCATCATTATTCAATCCTTCATTTAGGAGTAACATTTGGTCATCATTATTCAATCTTTCATTTAAAAGTAACATTTGGTCATCATTATTCAATCCTTCAGTTGATTTTTAAATCGCATTTGGTCATCATTATTCAATCTTTCGGTTGATTTAGGAATGATATTTACTTGTTATAGTTCAAGCCTTTGGTCTAGTAAGTGGGAATATTTGCTTTCTATTATTAAATCCTTCAGTCAGTTATAGAGTGACAATTCACCGTTATTCAATTCTCAGTGTCACATTTGGATGTGATTATTCATTCATTCAGTTAGTTATGAAGTGATATTTGAAAATATGATTATATCAGTCAGTTAGTAAATGATCATCCACTATAAAATAAAAATAACAGACTATTAAAATTAAGATCCTATTACCAATGCAGTTTAACATTCTTCTAAAATAATATCACTTTTTTATCTTTTCACTATGTTCACCAGGAAGAAGGATGCCCGGTATGACACTTTATTACACATTGTGTGTTGTGTGAAAAATCCTTAATATAGTAGTCAAGATAATTGTTGTCCTAGTGTCAGAGTGCTAATAGATTACTTGAATAAATGTAACTCTCATGTTAGTTTTTTAAAGATTTTTTTTTCTTCATTTTACAAACATGGTGACAAAAGCTCACAATATATATTTATTTTATTTTTATGCAAGTATTTTTATTTTGTTGAATACTGTTTATAAAGAAGATAGAAAAATATACATACATTTTTTGCTATTACTTTTGCTTTTCAAAAGAATTGTTGAAAAATGACAAAGCTTTTTCATTGTAACATTTCATAATTTATCTTTTTTAAACATTAGATCCTGGCAAAATTGATCAGGAATATATTAAGCTCTAATTGCATGTCCTCAAAATTGAATATAAGACGAAACAACATTTAGCATGATTTTGGCAAATGCTTTAATTGTCTATGAAAAGGACAAATGATCATAAATTATAAAGTTATAGGAGGTATAATGATTATCTTGACTGTTTTCTGGTTGTCTCCCCTTGCACCTAACCACAGAGTTAACACAATGGTGATGAACAATTGTAATTTACAATGCTTTTTTTACAGCTATTATATTGACAAGTATTGTAAAGTCATAATAATAATCTTAACATATTTATCTTTAATATATGTCTCATCACATTTGTAATATTATTAATTGTTTTATGTTTCATTTAATGAATAAAAAGGTTACAATTCACTAAATTTTAGTTATGAAAATTGTTATTTGATTGCAGTGGCATAAACCAGCATATGAATTATAAATATAATGTGAACTTTAATACTTCTGACGATGATTTTGGAAACTTAAACAAAATAAGCATCTTTACGTTCTATGACATTCCCCAACTTGCAATATATTTGTGAAAATGAAGGGGAAAAGTAATTTAACTTAAAAAAATACCTTTGTGTAAATTTAAAGAAAGTTCATATGATTTCTTTAAAGTTATTTATACAGTTATGTATTGGAAATTTAAAGATGAAAAATATTTGATTTTCAAGAAAAAAAACATACACCTTAGAAATGATAGTTGGAATGTAATATTTGATTTGTTTTACAGACATTACTGGGAGATGACCAGTATGTATTCACAAGACTGAACAAAGTATTTGATGCCATGCCATCCAACAAAAGTTTACAACACAAGATGTTCCCTAGACCTCCTACACCCTTTGATGGTTAGTCGTAGTAAAACATTCATTCTCTTTTTCCACTTTTAATGTCTTTATTCTTTAAAGTTGCAGATTAGTTCTGTTTAAGATAGTAGAATATGAAACTTTTACAAAAATGATTCAGATTAATAGGAATTAAAACAGTACATCTAAAGTCTTTGAAAATTGTTTTAAGAGAGGCAAGTTGACAAGAATATATTTAATTGATTTACTCTTTATTTTATATTTTAGGTCCAGCCTTAGCAGGTATTAGTAAGTATAGTAACAATCCCTGTGTTGTCAACATGGGTGTCTTCTCCACAGCAAGCTTCTCACTTCTCAAACTCAGGAAGGATGTGGAATTATGGGAAATATGTACCAGTTTACTACAGAAAGTACCAAAGATTCTTACAAAGGTAAAATATGAACTTTTCTGTCATTATATAATTTTAATCACTGAAGATTTATTTAAAAATTCTTGACCAAAGAGCAGACAACATAGTATGTTTTGTTACATTTGAATTCTAATAAATAATAATATAGGGTATTTTTTATGTTTCTTGTAGTCAACATTTTGCCATGCTGTGATTATACTATGAACATATTAATTAAAACATACATGTGCAACTAGGAACCTTTTTGAAAGTCTTTGTCTAATTAATGCAAAATTTTAATATCTCACATTTTATGAAAATAGATAAATAAAAGTTAATTTCAAATTGAAAAATTTAATTGAAACATATATATCATAAAAATAAGAGCTATAAGTCTTTAAAGAAGAAAAGGTGAAATTAGAAGAAAATGACAATACAATTCTATTTTTGACACACAGAAAATACAACCGAAGGTAAGAGTGCAACTCATAGTGGGCGTGGTTCTATGTTTAGTTCATTTGAGTTCTACAAATCTTTAAAAATTCATAATTAAAAGATTTTTGAATTATTGTTTATTTTTGTCTACATAGTAATTGAACTCTGAGATCAATTTTTTCAAGTAATTTAAAAGTTGTTCTTAAAGTTTTATGATGGAATTGATAAACAATTATAGGTAAAGAAGTCAATGATCAAAAAAATTCATCTCAGTCATTTGTTTTATCATGTAATTTTCAATGTAGTTGTATTATAAATGTCTGTTCTGATCTAAAGATATAATTACATTGTAAAGGATGGATTGGTAAATTAAAATTTTGCCAACAGTCAAGACATATCATTGATAATAAAACTATGAGTTTTATAGAGTTTTTGTATTAGAAGAAAAGATGGATTGTAAAATTAACTGCTGCATGTGTATTCTTGACTTTTAAATCATTTATTTTTAAAGATTATTGAACTCAATTGGACTATACTTTACATTATGAAATATTTATTTTTAAAAATCAGTATTTGCTTAAGAATCACATGGAGATTGAATGCCTATTAAATAATTTTCTAGCATTTCATACATGTGACAGACAAAAAAAAAAAAAATCAAGAAATTATTTATAATTTTGATCAGGAAAGTAAACACAATGGGTATCTCATATCTTGAGACTTTCTTTGTAAAAATACTTCCATGTTTTTGCTCTTTAGAGATTTATGTTATCTGTCAAGAGGACTTTCTTAATATTAGGAGTACTACTTTGTAAACATCTGGGACATGTAGTTATTGCGCTCATTTTATGGTTTCCCATAACTAGTTCTACAGAAACCATCGTGATACTTTTCACCATCATCTTTGCAAAATACCTACTTGCCATGCACAGCACAACAGGTGCCACAGTTCAGCATTAATTTTTAACCTTTGGGGTTCAATTTCCCATCATGATATGATTGGCCATTATTGAATATGTGTGACAAATGACTGTTGATGTATTCCTTTAACTAGTTGTAGCCACTATGTAGTCCTCCTTACAGGTTTCATTACAAAGTGAATTATCACACCACTTGTTGTGTGCCATGAATAACAGGTGCCCCTATTGAAGCAGGAACTTCCAACCCTTTGGATGCCCTTTTGGTTTTCTCCCTTTATTGGTGGGGTTAGTATTGCTCAATCTTTAGTTTTCTGTGTACAGTAGTGGTTTGTTGATTTATTTTGTCTGTTCACTATTTTTATACGACTGCAAAAATTGAAAAATATTTGGTCGTATATTGTTCTTTTTACCATAGTGATCTTTGTCTTTCTTCAATTTTTGATTGTCCCCTTGAAATCATCTTTTTTCTTCTTTATTTACTAGTAACGAAGATGTTGATGTTATTGTCATTACTGTGGAATGTTGTATGTTGTATTCTGGGGATGATTATTGGCTCAACCATAACAAAATTCATCAATGAATTGCAGTCAAACTTATTTCTGCAATTGTACAGTATCATGCACCATATATTGTGTATTTTGTTGTTCATAAAAAGAGATGTCAATAGTAATATGGCTGAAACTGAGATGATTTTAGCAGATGTCCACAGTCGTCAAATACCCTTTATCTATTTATTATTGTGTAATGTAATCTGTTGTTGTTTCAATGTTAGATCTTTCTACTTTACATATAACACAATTGTCAGACCTAATAATTAGGATGTTTTAAAGGTTTTTCTTTCATAAAATTTGGTTTCAGGGTTTAAAATTTAACTTGCATGTCTAGGTCATCTATTTGCACATAGCTTCATATTGCAAGTAAACTAAATAACTTTATATTTCAAGAATTGTCAAGTATCAAACATCAGTCATTATTACTGATCCAAATTACATGTTATTTCAAGTCACCAAAAATATGAAAATCTAAATTGAACAACAATTGAAGTCTCTCCTGTCTGTAAAAGATGAAATAAATTGACCACTATTTATAGCTTATTTTTATGGAATGTACAGTGGAATCGTTAAAATTTAAAGGAACCATATTTTTTGTGAATTGAGGAACAAATTTGTTTTTGTGGTACACATTTTTACAAATCTTTATACTATAATTGGAACACTTAAATTCATGATCTACCTATACCTCATGAAATCCTCCAAAATTAGTACCCCACTACAATAATGAATGCATAGTATTATATATATGCATGAGTATCTTTGACTTGCAGTTTAGTTTAAATCTTTAACACATCTATTATGCATGGCTTGTGATTTAAAGGAAAAGAGTATAGATTCATTTATTTTTGTCGGTACCAATTTTTGTGGATTGTAGAAATATTGTAGTACATGTATCATGAATATTTGATTTCCTGATTTTTCAAAATTCTGTCAAAAAAACTGATAGAAAATTTAGATTTGTTGACTTTTTCCGGTTGAATTCACGAAAATTGGTAGCCAACAAATTAGAATGAATCTGTAGCATAAGATCAATATATTAATTACTAACAAACAATGGCAAGTTATATTTCAATAAGCATCATAAGAATGGTAAAAGATGGACAATTGAATAAGGGTAATATTTTCATTATTTCCAGGATTTTGTTACTGAGAGGATTAAGAAAGCAAGTGAGACAGTACGTCTTGGTGAACCAACCAAAGTACCAGAATTTCCTAACATAAATACATTTATCATGAAGGAGATAGAAATCATGTCAGCACTTGGACTGGAAATAAGGAATACTCTCACTGTAAGCTATTTTTATTTATGGTCACAAAAAGTTTAACAAAATTATACAGATCATCATTTTAATCTAATGTATGACAAGAAAAATGTAAATATGGAAGGGTTAGTGATATTCACTCTCTAATCCAAATTATAAATGAAGAGTAGTGTTTAATTTAGAAATATGATTCTCATGTGGTGATTTCTGGGCTCAACTCTCCAAACAAGAGTTGATTTCAAAAACACAGGCAAAATGAAAAGAAACATAGAACATCAGTACTAACTAAAATATTAAACACTGCAGCTATGAAAATTCTCTGACACAGTAATTATACAATAGTATACACCTATTGACTGGGTGTGAGGGTAATAGCAAGTTTGTTGTCCCTGAGGTACCAACTATTGCTCGAGGCAAAGCCGAGAGCAATAGTTGGTATGCGAAGGGACAACAAACTTGCTATTACCCGCACACCCAGTCATTAGGTGTTTTATTATACTGAACAACACAGCCATTAAGTATTTTATATATATACCAAATAACTAATTTTCTAAAAGTGTATATATATCATTTGCAAGTAAACAAAAATATCACATAACTTTATATGCACATGATGAACTATACTTTTTTATAATTCGTTTTGTATTAATAAATATTTCATTAATTTCAATCAAGACTAGAAATACTTGCTTGTGTTAAACTTTCTGTGCTTATAACAAATTCTAGCTAAAATACACCAAACGCAAATTCACTTTTAATATACGGAGAGCGAACCCATATTAAGGATAAGGAACTACATTTTAGATCTTTAAAAAAATCCCCATGAAGATTTTTTCTTCTTTTTTATGATTGCTTCTTATAAGTGAAATTACAATCAACACAAACAGATCCCACCGTTTACAATATTAGCGGGAGTTTGACGTTGCAAAGCATACGTAACCAAGCAGAGTAGTCAATGACATCATTGTCGTCCAATGAAAAATAAGCATGAAAAAGTACGGGAAAGATGATTATGAAACTATTCACCGGGGCAATAGTCTTTGAAACTATTGAATGGCAAATGGTTCTGTGGAATGAAATAGCACAACTATTTCATTACTTTTGATATAGAAAAAACACACTGAAGTATAATAATATATTCAATTTATTAATAAAATATTACTCTACTGTCTGATTACAGGCTATTAAGAATGCATGTGAGACTGAGAGTTTTGGTGACAATCTGTCAGAACATATAGTATCAGCTGCTGACGACCTTTATCACATGAGAATACCCAAGACCTGGTGTCAAATGGCAGGAAGTGCTGCACCACCTCTTACCATGTCTGTAGCTGCCTGGCTCAGTGGAGACAGGGATAGAGATGGACTGTTAGCCAGGAGTATGGCTCTGGAGAAATTAATAGGACTGGTATGTAATGTTTAAGTATGAGTTCCCCCATCTTTCTTTCAACCTTTGAAGGGAAATTGTAACATTTTATGAAAACTTTTTGTTTTCATTTAAGTAGCAATGTTATTTTATTTTTTATTTTGAATATATACAAGACAAGGATTTTTTTGTATCGGTTTCACTATTAAAAATGGTTTTACCTTTAAAGGTAAATGTTCCAGTATGAATGCTAATTCAGATTTGCAGACTTAAAACCTATTTATTATTTTTTTACAACTAAGATCCAGTTACAGAATAGACTATTTTAGATTTTTCAACCAAGATCTTTATGGAGTCTTGAACATTTCTTCTAAAACTCAGTTACTTTTTTGTTTATTTTTAGCCCAGATCAAAGGTTCCAGTATGGACTCTAGGCCAGTTCTTCAGACCCCAGGCCCTGATAGCTATACTGAAGCAGGATTACATCAGAAACCATTGTGGTGATAGATCTGGATACTTTGACCAGATTGTTGTCAACTCTGATATCACCCCCAGAGATGTTGGACATGTATGTATTATTATCCAAAATACAAATTCTTAACTTTGGAAAATAGTTTTATTTTATCTAAAAGTTGATTCAACAAACAAGAAAGGACCATGTTCTTTGTTAATATAATATTAAGAAAATTAGAAATACAAATTAGCTTCAGAATAGTTGCAAAGTTTATCAAATAAAACTTTTTTTTATCAGAGTTATTAAATCTTGTTCAGACTGGTGGACATATTGACCACCAAGACTACAAATCTGGTGGTTCCAATGAAAATTTGGTTTTTCTGTATTGACAATAGAATTTCTAATAAATTATTTCCTAAAGGGCGTACAATATAGTTGCATATACAGCATAATTAGCCAGACAGCCAAAAAAAAAGAATAAATAAAACCACCAGCAAATTTTAGTTAGACATCAGGACCAGTCCTACACTCAAAGACCTACTTGGTTTTAAGTGGTCAGGACCGATAGTTTTTGGAGAACACTGTTTTATTTGAAATATGCTGATGTTAAGTAGAAATAAAAAAAAATATATAAAAAGTATGATTGCCAATAAGACAACTATATAACCCCATTCAAGACCAAAGGACACATAAGTAAACAACTGCAGGTCTTCATGCAGACTTATACAATGATCAAAATCCTTAGTATATACTTTAGATTTCACCAATTTTATATTCTGATGAAATATGTAAAATTTGTATAAACAGGTGAAAACAAACAAAAAAGAAAAATCTTTAATATTTGTATATTTATAGATACGTGAGCCTCCAGTAGAGGGCATGTATGTCTATGGTATACATCTGTGGGGCTGTGCCTGGGACAAAACAGTATTAGAACTTATGGATTCACCACCCAAACAAGCATGTGTGGCACTCCCTGTGGTGCACCTCACATGCTGTCAAATCACAGACAAAGCCAATCAACAAGACCCCTCCAAGGCAGCAGAGATCTACTCCTGCCCTGTGTATGCCTCCAGAATTTCTGCTAGAGAACCAATATTTGAAATGGAGGTCAAGAAAGAAGGAATTTCTTCCTACAGATGGGCACTTCGTGGACTGTCGGCTACAATCAGAAATTATTAATTATTTTCCACCAATGAGATTGCAGACATTTGTATTACTTATTGAACTGTTTAAATTAATGATTTTTTTAACTACACCTTTTTGTTGTTGAGCATTAGGGATTTTAGGTACCAGTAGATGAAATTTGAATCAAACTATCTTGTAGTAATTATAATTTTAAAATGTCACATTAATTTACACACAGAATGAATTTATTTTTATTCACAAGCAATGTTAACTGATGATATTTTATGTGTTGATAAAATTATCTAGTTATTCAGCTTCAGTATGCTGAAAGCTACCATGCAGTTGAAAAAATATGCAATATTTAATAACTATATAAACCCAGCACCATTGACTTAAATAGAAAAGAAAATGGATGCATTGCTAGTTTATTTCTCCAACATACCAACAGGGGTAAATTAACCATTTATTTAGGTGAACCGGACTCTTAATTATTTTTATACCATTTTATATTTTATATGTATTAGCCTTACTGAACATTCCGTCCATCGTCAGGTGGTAATGTGATAGATTGGTTTTATTTTTTTCCTCAGTATTGATAAAACTGTCAAATATTTAATTCTATTTATTGATAAAAATGTGAAATATTCAGTTCTATTTATTGATTGCTATTTGTTGGTTTATATACATATTTTTATGACAATGTTGAAGTTGTTCTATGTCAGTTACCGTCCAGTTTTAAGTGTCAAGGAACTGCTGCTGAGATATTTACATGTTTAATGATTTATTTAATAAATTGTTTTTGTTTTAATATGACTTATATTTCTATCAAAGATAATTTTTCCAGTTTAAAGTAGCCATTTTTGTCTCACTTGCTACTAATGTTGGAGAATATGAGACAAATGAATTTTAATCCTGTGAAGATGATGTTAGCATTTGTATGAAATTTAAAAATATGAGGAGATGTGATATGATTACCACCAGAGTTAAAATGAAGTTATAGTCAGCAATTATAGGCCACTGTATGGCTTTCAACAGTGAGGAAAAACCCATTCTGTATAGTAATCTATAAAAGGCCCTGACATGATAATGAAATGTTTCAAATAACCTAATTTTTAACAAAACAATTTACGAAAAAATTATTATGACCGATATGAATCAACGACAACTACTGTACTACATGCTCCTTCCTGACTTTGGACAGGCACATACATTATGTGGCTGGTTAAATTTGTCTGGGAGTGCTCAACCCTTTCCCTGTGTGTGTGTGTAACAGCACAACATAAGAACAAACTGAAAAATTTAATGCAATTGGCTCATTCAAAAGATTGGTACCAGACCCAGACAAAAAAAAAAACTAACGAAAAACAAGACACCAAACACAAAAAAAAAAGAGAGTACTCAGTTGGGACAACACCCCTAATGCGCCTCGAAATGAGGAACTCAAAAGTCACGTGTAAAGAAAAAATCTCTGTGTAGTGATATTGGACATGTTTCTATTTTTAACAAATGACTGAACTTAATTATTTGTGGTGATTAGGAAAGTAGAGGAACATAGAATAAATGTGTAAAAACTATGGAGCTATTGAATGTGTTCAAAGTATTAAATTTTCAAAGAACTTATTGTGTTAAAAAGGGGATATTTTACCACAAGGAGCCGCATCACAAAAGGATGTTCGGGGTTTGCTAATTTACGGAAAAAGTAATCTCACTTCGTACCCCGAAAATTTAACCACATATGTGAAAATTTCACAGCTTCGAAACGAGCTATCATACATATCCAAGTTTACGATATGGACTGAGCTACAGGAAAAAACGTTACCATTACCGCCTATGTAAAAACAATTAAAGATATTGATAAGATTTGTATGTGCCAGTTACAAAAGCTAGTTCAAAGCCAAATACTATTGATAAATAAATCATTTTAACATCTAGCAATAAACACTAAAAATGAGGCAGAAGTAAAATAAAACCTGCCAGACTGTCATAATATCCAAAAATATTTCCAAACACCAAATATAGTTGACTTTGCATACAGTATCAGAAAAACATCTCTAACCACTGAACCATGGAAATGAGGCCAAGGTCTCATGACACCTGCCAGTCGGAAATGTACACATTACCATCATTCCATACACCAGGGCGCACTATGTTTGCGCGCATTTGGGAATTAAAATGTTTTACGTTTGCGCGCAACTTTTGATTACATTTGCGCGCATTCATTTTACAGGTAAACTCAGGTAAAAATATAAATAAAAATGAAATTAAATTATAATTGACTATATATTTTTTTATTTTCATAATAAATATGACTATCAATTATTAATTTTGAAAATATTTCTTAATTCAAATATATATTGTTCATATTGAATTATGAAACCAATTATAAAGTGATCATTAGAAACTCTGTAGTTTAATACATGTAACTTCATTGCGAATATTTCAATATTTCAGAGTGAATGTAAACGAATAGTGATCGTTTTTAAAATGAGTAATTCATTTAAGTTAGTTTGTAAAGTTACACCAAGGCACAAATATGGAGTTTCGACACGTACCTACATGTAAAGTAATGAAATTATCAATACTTTTACCTTTAAGATTAGCTATGTTTTAGTATTTTAACATTTTTATCTGTACATATTTCTAGGATTTAGTGCTTGTGCATAATAAAACGGACTTATTTTGCTCGAAATCCCACTTCCACCTCAACATTGGTGAGTAGGGGACCAAGACTAACAGAACGAGTACTAATACTTGTAAATAATTGAACTAATTATAAATAAATAAATATTATTACCTGTATTTTACCTGAGTTTACCTGTCATAAAAATGCACGCAATTGTAATCAAAAGCTGCGCGCAAACGTAATGATTTTTGCGTGCAAATGTAATGGTAATGCGCGCAAACGTAATGCACCGATACACCAAATATAATACTGGTAGACCTATTGCTTATCTGAGATATTGACATGACCACAAAACTTAACCTAGTTCACTGTTCCATGAAATGAGGTCAAGGTCAAGTGAAAACTGTCTGACATGTATGATGACCCTGCAAGGTAGACACATAAAGTCATCATATTACTCACAATATGCAAGAAAATAAGATTACAAGAAATCTTTGTTTTTTCAAGTGTCACTGAAAATGAGGTCAAGGGCAATGGACATATGACAGACTGAAACTTTCTAACATTAGGCATACTTGTTAATTTCTGTGTCTCTATGGCTATCAAACCACATCTTCTCATCTTTTAAAGTATGAAGTATCCAGGTCTTGCACCTTCTAAAATTTAAGCTTTAGGTAGTTTTAAAATGATCACCGCTGCCACTGCATCACTATATCTGGCTCGATTTCTGCGACAAGTTGCAGGCTAGACAACAAACCAAGAGGCTCTTCTTGAAAAATTTAAATACCACTCATAACGAAAAATAATTAAATGGAACATTGGGAAACTACTGTTGAATATCCAACTATTCATACCTTACAATGAACAGTTGAACTTTGCTTGCTCAACTGATTTTTTATGCATTACATTGAAAGGCTAATAATTCTTTCAGTGTATCTTCACATGTGTTCTTATGTCTTTTGATTGAGTTAACCCATTTCAATAGATAATTTATAGTGTGTCTTACTATGTTGTGATGTTATTGTGTTTTAGATAAGGGTGAAGTTTGGTACCTATTGAAACATTTAAACCGGCTGCATTTGTTTGCACCTGACTTGTATAAAGGCAACAGAAGTATAATGCTGTTCAAAAGTCTTAAATTGGTCGAGAGAAAACAAATTCGGGGTTACAAACTAAAACAGAGAGAAACACATCAACTATAAGAGGTAAACAACGAAACAAAAAAACGCTGAAGTACAACAAAAAATAATCAATGCAACATACATAGAGACAAACTAACTATTAGACAACAACTGCCATATTCCCGACTTGGAACAGGACTTTTTAAGAAAGTCAGGAATCTGATGTTCAGTAGTTGGCATTTGTTGATGTGGTTCATAAGTGTTTCTCACTTCTTATATAGATTAGACCGTTGGTTCTCCTGTTTGAATGGTTTTACACTAGTCATTTTTGGAGCCCTTAAAAGCTTGCTGTTTGGTGTGAGCAAAGGCTGTGTTGAAGACCATACTTTGACCTATAATGATTTACTTTTACAAATTGTGACTTAGATGGAGAGTTGTCTCATACCACATCATCTTATATCTATATCATGAAAATGATATAATGAGACATGAATATGAATCCTTATTTGTACTAGATGTCAGGATTTTTGAAGTGGTAGTTAACAAAGTAGTGCCAATGATCAGTCCAACACGGACACCTTATTTGAACTCCAATCTGACCAGTCTTTGCTCTTACTCTTAAATGCTAAATATTTAGCTGGTGTGCAGAAAATACCACGTTGCATAGTTTGACTTGCCCAGAAATCAAACCAAAAACTTTCTGCACTCAAGAAGGTCAGGTAAATAGATTGTTCAAATTACATAGGTGTGATACAAGTGCCAAGATACACAAGGAAATAAAAGTACTGTTAATACAAAAATGTTTGCATAGTTTACATTAATGCTAAAATTGTGCTGTATTTTTGCCAAGATCTAACCTCACATTTTTAATTTTAAATGCATTATTTGTAAAGACAATTTCCACCATTTAGAACACCATACAATATAGCACATAGGATTCAGAACAGAACAAGTCCCTATGAATAAGATTTAACTAGAAACTTGTATCCAAAATCTATGAAACTGTGAAGATAAAAAATGACATTTGTATTTAAGAAAAGGGAGTACTAGGGATGTTTGCTTTTGAGGAAAGATAGATAATTGTTTGGTACCTTTCATGTTTAATAGATTTACAACAAAGAATTCTCAAAAAGAAATCATACATTGTTATGATTTACTTCTACTTATTTATCTGATGAGTTGAGCTTTTTTCTAGTGATTTTTATGGTATGTTCTTATTGTACTATTACACCACTTATTAAGGTTAGGGGGTAGTTCAACCCCGCCACATTCTGTATGTTTCTGTCCCAAGTCAGGAACCTATGATTGAGTTGGTGTAGTTTTTTGCTAGTTCTCATATATTAGTTTTTTTGTTTGTTGTTTTGCACAGTTTGTTCTTGATTTGTACTGTTACACCACTGTCTAGGTTAAGGGGAGGGTTGGGGACTTCAAACAACCCAAACTCTTTATGTGCCTGCCCCGAGTAAGGAGCCTGTAATTGAGTGGTTGTCATTTGTTGCAGAGTATTCTATTTGTTTTTTTTGTTTTTCATTTTGCATAGCTTGTTCTTGCATTGTGCCTTTACATCACTGTCCCAGATAGGGGAAGGGTTTAGCACAAGCAAACTAGTTTAAAACCACCACATTCTGTAGGTGTCTCTCCCAAATGTGTTTGCTGTATGTCTCTTGTGGATAGTTCTCATTGGGAAAAATACTACATCATCATATTTTCATATATTATAGCCAATGGTGAACAAACTAGGTTTCTGATTCGCAATGAAATCACAATAATTGAAGTCAAAGTGTTGTGCCGTGTTCAACAATAAATGCATGAAAAAAATTCTGAATTTAGTTTATCACAAACCACTGTTCTTCATCTTAACTGCCTTCTGTTACATATAAGGGACTATTTTCATTTAAGTTCATTCAGAAATCATTCAATATTTATTTGTGACTAATGTATTTTGGGAACAACACAACAACTTGTCAAAAATATTTTTTTTAATTCAACAAACAAATATATATACATTAAAAAACAGAAAAACTGATATTTTTGTAAACATGGTATAATTTTATACAAAAAGTAAAATGTAGCACTGTTAAGCAACAAGAAAAATCTTATTACAATGTATATACATTATCTTTTGTGTTTTGGACGGACTTAAAAAAATATATTGATTTGTGAAATACTGTTTTAGAAAAAAATTAGAAGACAATGCACGATAAAACCTGAGAAAAAAATATGATAGTACTTGTATTGTTTAAGCTAAGTATTTTAGTGCAAGACAATAATAAAGCTTTAATACCAACAATAACATACAGAAAACATATCTATATAATGTTTAATGGATTTTTTTTTTTAATTTTGAGAAAATAGCACCATGAAAATAAATAATTTTGATGTATATATAAAATGAATATAAATCAACAATACACATACAAAGTAACTAATGCACTATAATAAGCAATACCATTGATAAAGCAATCCATGACATTTTGCCAATCCGTTATAATTTATGATGTGAGAAATAGTACAAAATATTATCAAACACATTATTTAAACTGATAAGTGATAAAGGTTATGAAAACTTGTACCAGTTCTAGATCAGATTAAAAATAAGAATGACCCTGCAGTTAACACTTTGAATTAGATGGGCAATCAAGTTTTCCCTCATTAGCAGTTTAATCAAAATCAAGGGTTCCCTAATATTACAACCTCTGCTCAATTGTCTAAACATAATATATTGGAAAAATATAAGAGGCTAAAAACAGACAATCTATACTCTTCAATCTTTGTAAAGATTATAAACTGACAAATATTTTCGAGACAATAAAATACAGAAATTTTTTATTTTGAAATATTGTTACCCAAGCATTTTTACTATGAAATAATCCAAAATATATATTAAAATTTAATCTGTATAAGCAATTAACAAAAGTTATTCCTTGAAAACCTAAGTACATAGTGGTTACATTAAAACACATTAATAACCCTGAAACATTTACACATTAAAAAAAAAACCATTGATAACCCTGAAATATTATGCATGTGGCTATAGGAGAGGGCTGATGCAATCATTAACCTTATCAGCATATTCAGGTATTCTAATCCAGAGTGATAAAGGATGTGTATGATCCAGTAGAAAATTTAGAACAATTAGCATAACTAACTTTTTAATTTTAGACTGTTATTGAAAAATTTAATATCATTATATGTATTATGAATTAATTATATAATTATGTATCACAATATATACTTGGTGTATTTTCAGATGAAATAAAAATAAATTACAAAAAAAAAACCCTGAAATATTTACAAACTATTGGTCATGTAATTGTAAAACAATTCATGTAATATCCAGTACAGGCCATGTAAAACTAACTGAATGATTATCAGATACACTAGATGTCATTTCTTTAAGCAATGTGTATTTGCATTGTTGGTGGTGAACTGTTTTTCACTTGATTGTAATATATCATGTGAAACATAATTGCCTTTAAATTTAATTGTACTCAAATGGCTATAGATTCAGGGATCAAAATTTATTATCTACTTATAACCAACTGCTGCAGAACAAAAAATATGATTTTTCTTATCTGTTAAGATTTTCAACATAAAAATTAACAAACTTGAATAATAGAATAAACTAACAAGATATTCAAATACAGATTTTATGAAATTTTTAACTTTAACAAGTACTAGATAGTGACTGATTTAAAGATTTTTAAGTCTGAGTACCAAATAATTTGCAAAAATCATGGCCACAATATCACCCTGAGTTCTAATCCCAAATTGTGCTGTCTGCACTTAATATATATACAATGTATTTACACAACTACCACTTATATTTAGCATTGCTCCTCCTTTTCTTTTTCTGTTTTTGTTTTTGGGAATTAGTTGCACCTTTAATGGTACCTTGAGCCTGCTGGTGATTTCCTTCCTTAGAAGAATCAGTAGCTTCTTTTGAAGTATCTTCTGATAAATCTGGTTTTTGATCTGAAGAACATTTCATTTTATCACCACTACCCTGACTACTTTCTAATGCTTTACTAGGAATATCTTCACACTTTGGAAGAGATGTTTCCTTTTTACCAGTAGATCCTTGTGCCTCCTTCTGATTTACAGACTTAGAACCGCTAACTTTTTCACTCAATTTTGAATAATGTTCCTCTTGTTTCTCTATTTTTTGCCTAGAATCAGAGGACTTGTACTTAGTGTCTATATTTTTTGGTTTACCGGTAGTAATATAATCTTTTTCTCTTTCTATCTTTTTTTCAATTCCTCCGCCCATTTCTGATTTTCTAACATCACTGCTTTTATAATTGCTTCCATGTTTGTCAGATTCTTGTTTATCAAAACTTCTTCCTTGTTTTCTATCATGAGTAAATCTATCAGTTGTTTTTCCATTATGTTCCTTTACATAGTGACTTTCTTTGTAAGAATGTGATTTGTATGACGAGGAATTGGTCTGCTGAAATCTATCAGGGGTATTGTAATTCTGCTTTCTGTATGATCCTCTTGGGGTATTCCCATATGATCCTCTCCCTCTATTATTTTTGTCATGACTTTCTGAATATGAATGATATTGTCCATACTGTCGAGGTGACCCATAAGAATGATCATACCATCCATGTACTGGCTGTTTACAACTATCATGGCGACTGTTACCATAGTGACCAGGTGTTGATGTACCATGCCAATTTCTTTCTTTAAATGAAGATTTATTTGGAGTTTCATGTGACCTTGAGTAAGACTTTGGTTGTTGGATTCTTGAACCAACTGTTTTTCTTTGAGACTTTGAATTTGAACGACTTCCCCCATCTGATTTTACAGACAGGTTTTCCAAAGAATCTGCTTCACTCAAATTTCCATCTTTTGCCAGAAACTCACAAGATCTCACCATTGTAGGACTCAAACTTCCAGCCATACCCAATGGGGATAACCTCCTGACCTGTTCACCAATTTCTTCGGAATTTGTAGGTGAATTCCTATAATCCAATTGTACTCCATTATCATCAGCACCAATTTTCTCTTTGGCAGCCATTTCTGTAATCAAATCTTTCAAACCTTTTTCAATGGTTTTAATATCAGTCTGAATAATCTCAGACTCAATGTTTTCACTAGTTACTCTGGTATCATCTGTTGTAGTTTTTGACTCCGCTCCTTCAATCTTGGTATCATCAATAATTGATATGTTGGCAGCCTCTTTTTCAATGTCACCTTGAACTGTTTTGGTCAAATCTGCTATGGTTTTAGTGTCATCTTCCACTGTTTTATTGATATCTTTTAATGTGTTTTTAACATCTTCTATTGTTTCAATTACGTCTGCCATTGTTTTGTACTCATGTTGTACTGTTCTGACATTGTCTGTTTCTATGGTTTCTGCAGTTTTCAAAGTTTCATGTGATACTGTCTTTGTAATATCTTCTATTGTTATTCTATCATCTTCCACAGTTTTTGTGATGTCCATTAATGTTTTTCTTACACCTTCTATTGTTTTCACTACATCTGATGTATTATTTTTCTCATCTGTTTCATTTGTATTGTCCATCATTGACTTTGAGTGACCTTCAGATTTTTTTGTGATGTCTTTTGTTAAAGTGTCTTCTGCAGCTGCTGCTTTAGAGTCTGCTGCCTTGCTGATTGCAACTTTAGTCTTTGTGTCTTCTACTTTATCTGATTTAGTTTCTTTGCTCTCAGACTGCATCTTATAATCAGCCTGTACTGTCAGAGTGTCCTCACAAGTAATAATGCCTGACTTATCTGTTTCTGTAGTCTTTGACATACCTTTCACCAAGCTTTCTAACTTTTCTTGAGTGTTTTCGACTCTTGTTTCTTGTACTAATGAGAAAATACTGTCTGTAAGTGTTAAAGGCAAAGATTTTTTCTCAATGGTTTCTTTTTTATCTGTAGTCTTGTCTTTTTCATCAATCTTTTCTAATCCATTAGCTGGCATTTCCACTGGAATTTCATTTTGGACTTCTTTAGCAAGTGTTTCTACCTGTTTTTGTACTGATGATTCACAAACTTCATTGACAAGTGTAATGACACTTTGAGTAAGTGAAGAACTTTTTTCAACTGACTCTGATTGTATGTTTACAGATGTTAACTTTTCTGTTTCTTTTAGTTTCTGGTCTGATGCACAACTGATATTTTCATCTTCAATTTTTTGCTGATTTTCCATTTTGGTTACATCAAGGGTAACACTATGGGTTGGTAAAGGTAGTGATTCACCACTTTGTTCAAGGGAAGGAAGTGTTTCTTCGCTCTGAACCAGACCTAAAGCTGCTGCATAGCTCTGTTTATCATTCTCCTGTCCTACTGGTTCCTTGGTTACTTTGCTTTCTTTGTTGTATTCAAGTGTATCAGAGGTCTCTGTATAGATACCAGTATCAGATTTTACACTCTCATGTAATTTTGTTTTTACAACAAATCCTTCTCCTTCAGTTTTAACATCAACTTCTGATATAATTGTCATTGTCTCCTCTTTCATGTCAGTTTGTTTTTCTTCTGTCATTCTTTCCCTGTCTTTAATCTCTCTATCATGGTTTTCTCCCTGATGATCATATATTTTAGTTACATTCTCTGAAAATGTTTCACCTTGTTTTTCTGTGATAGGGTTTCCATTATCATCGAATTTCTTGGTTATTTCAGTTTCAATTAAAGCTAACAAAGATGTCAATGCACCACTGACTTCGTTCTTGACATCAGTATCACTCTTGTCTGGTATTAGATCATCCTTTTCAGTTTTGGTCTCTTTACATTTCCCAGCAGATTTTACAGCCTCAGAATACTTCAGCATAGTTTCTACTTTTGATGGTGTCAAATCCTTATCACAAATCAATAGGTCCTGTCTTCTCTCTGTATTGTCTCCCTCTTTCATAGCTGATTCATTCTCAGGCTCTGAGGTAAATTTTTCTGATTCCAACTCAATTTTACTCACTTCTAAGGAGTTTTTACTAGCATCTGTACTATTGTTCTTAATTTGATCATGTGCAGGCATAACATCTATGTTAACATTCTGATTTTCACCTTGTTCAGTTTTAACTTCTGCATCAGTTATATTTGAAGAAGTGATTTGCTGTGATTCTTCATTTGTCTGAATGTCTTTCATAGATTCCTTTGCCAACATTCTTGTCTTACCACCAGCATTTTCTCTAACAGTAGTAAGATTTGGATTTGATTCAAGTCTAACGTCAGTATATTTGAGTCTGGATGATCTAGACTTATCCGCAGCATTTTCTCTTACAACATTTAAATTAGGGTTAGTTTCTAATCTGACATCCGAGTATTTCATCTTTAATGACCTGTCAGTCATCTCCTTTTGATTTTTTGACTTTGATCCAGCATTCTCTCTAACAACCATTAAATTAGGATTAGTTTCTAATCTGACATCAGAGTATTTCATTCTTAATGACCTATCAGTTTTCTCCTTCTGATCTTTTGACCTTGATCCAGCATTTTCTCTTACAACCATCATATTAGGATTTGTTTCCAATCTAACATCACTATATTTCATGCGAGATGATCTTGAACTATCTGACGATCTTTGATCATTCTTATTATCAGATTTCAGATCCAATTCCTTTTTCGTATTTTCAGTCAATTTTTGACTAGTTTCAACATGTGCTACCTTTTCAATTGATGATTTACTTCCTATATTTTCACGCACAACTTGTAGAGATGGATCTGTTTCTAATCTAACATCTCTGCACATTCCACCAGCAGGTCTGTCATACTCAGAATGACCACTTTTTCTTCTGAAAATAAAGACAACACTATTTATGAAGAAAAAGATTTATAATTTGATTTTTTCATTATTTAAGGCTTTTAAATATATTTATGATTTAGTTGGTGTAAAATAAGGAGGTATGTTATGATTGCCAATGAGACAACTATTCATCAAAGTTCAAATGAATTTACTAAAGTCACTACATGAACACCAACAAGACCAGATATCTCATTTGGCAGTCAGGAAAAGAGAAATGATGGACAGAAAAGTAACTTCTTGGCCCTTGTTACCCAGTTGCTTGAGCCCTGTTGGTGTCTCCTTGACAATCAGATCCCATATCTTCCTATTCCCATATTACTGAAACATTCCAAAAATTGGAAAGAAATATGAACATTTTAAAAAGTTAATGAAACTAAATTTGGAACATGAATCCTGTTCTTTATTAAGAAACTTAGGAGAAACAAGATATTTAATACATGAAGATAGAGCAAAATCATTCAAAATGCTTACTTTTAATTTTATTTTGACTTTGAAAGTTTATTTGCCGACCTCACTAACCCTGATTTATAATAGTATAAGTTTTATTTCAACTAAGTTATTTGTCATTTCTGGGGCCTTTTATAGCTAACTAAGCTGTATGGGCTTTGCTCATTGGGAAAATCAGTACAGTCATCTATAGTTGTTAATATTTTGTGTAATTTGGTCTCTAATGCAGAGTTGTCTCATTGGCAATCATACCACATTTTCTTATTTTTATAATAATAATCACTCATATTATGTTCAGTGTGCTTTGCTTATTGTTAAAGACCATACCATGACAAAGGTGGGCTAATCTTGTATAAATTTTACTTTTTTCTCTTGCTTCTTACACAGTGTACTTACTTTTCTTGTTTTTTCTTTCTCCAGTCTGACTTTTTCTCTCTGTTTCCCTCTAATGATGGTAAATTCCTATAAAAACAAATCAAAATGCATTAGATAAACTGTTGAAACAGTGATATCTTCTACTTCTATGCAATAAGATAACTATCTACTAAAGACATAAGGACAACAATGTAAACAACATCAGGTCACTACATACTTCAACAATGAGCAAAACCAATACCAAATAGTAAGATGAAGATGTGCTCACTTTAAATGTTCCAAACTATATATATTTGAATGCATAAACCATGCTTTTCATAAAACATGTTTAAACTTTATATTAGTTAGATGGGACAACATCCCTAATGCGCCTCAAAATGAGGAACTCAAAAGTCACGTGTAAAGAAGAAATCTCTGTGTAGTGATATTGGACATGTTTCTATTTTTTACAAATGACTGAGCTTAACCATTTGTGGTGATTAGGAAAGTAGAGGAACATAGAATAAATGTGTAAAAACTATGGAGCTATTAAATGTGTTCAAAGTATTAAATTTTCAAAGAACTTATTGTGTTAAAAAGGGGATATTTTACCACAAGGAGTCGCTTCACAAAAGGATGTTCAGTGTATGCTAATTTACAGATAAAGTAATCTCACTTCGTACTCCAAAAATTTAACCACATATGTGAAAATGTCACAGCTTCAAACAGGCTATCATACATATCCAAGTTTACGATATGGACTGAGCAACGGGAAGAAACGTTACCATTACCGCCTATGTAAAAACAATTAAAGATATTGACCCAGATCCAGGAAAATTACTCTAAATGTCTGTCTGAAAAAGTTTCTTTTTCAATAAATGACAACTATTAAGAAATATTTTTCATGTTCATACAAGTACATCAACATTATCCTGAATTGTTCAACTTGCTGTCAAATTTATGACGATTTCAAAAGATCACTAAAGCTTGTGTTACTTTGTTTACAATGTATTGACAATAAATAAAACTTTAATTTGATTTGATTTAAGTGTTTTGTGTTTGTGAAAGTATAATAGTCTTCCTCTATAAATACTTAAAACATTATCTTGGTATTCAAAATCTGTTTTGTGTGACCCCTTATTGACATCTGTGTTACTTATATCAGCCTCTTTTTGACACACACCTGGATATTAAAGGATGTAATTTTCAAGCTTTGATTTTGTGTTTATTTCTTTTGAACCTTACTTAGTTTCTCCAAAATAAGTCAAATATATTACAATAGACACATGTTGTCTACGAAGCTTTGTTTCCTTCTCTCTTCTCTCTCTGTGTTACACATGACTTTAATACATAAGTAACTTACTCTTCAATCCAATCTTGGGTGAAAATAAGTTCTGCATTGTAGCGAGCTTGTTTTATCCAATAATGAAACTGAAATAAACAGAAATAATATCTAAAGCTAAAATAATGGTACAATCATATGAAACCCTTCTTAAAATTTTGTTTGATAATCAAAACTTCAAATAACAGTACCATGAGTACTGTCAGGTCTTTTAACTACTATTGAACCTGGAATGGTGCATTCAGTAAATATTTCTTTTGTTTAGTTTCATTGTAAATCACATCACATTTCCTTTTTTTTTTTTTTTTGCATTATGTTTTTAATTTAGCTAATAAAGTACTACATTTTATTGATCAACACTACAAATACAGCTTAACAAGCAACTATTCTACACTGTTGCAAAATCTCCACTAAGGATTTCCTATGAAGGCTGATAAAATTTTGCATCTTTACACTCAGATGATCTGATATATTTTGATCTAATTCATAGTTATTAGAAAAATATTAAAATATGATGTGGTAAAATTGCTGATGAGATAACTTTCCACCAGAGACCAAATGATGCAGAGGGTGATCAACTATACAATGTAGGTCACTACAGTTAAATTTAAAAATTGTCTATCATGTCTATAATATATATTTGTCCCTATCTATAAGTAGTATATATGTACTGACTGGCTTAATAAGCTATTGTAGTTTTCTACTTACCTTTCTATCTGCCGCCATTTTGTATTGGTCAATCACAGCTTCATGAATAGCTGTCTGCTTCACGTCCTTCAGAAATCCCAGTTCAAACATCAGTTTTTTAGCATCCACAATTACTCCTTTAGCTGTCTTTCTCTGAACAAACTCTAGAAAATTCTTAGGTTCAGTTTCATACTTTTCTTCCTTCTTTTCCTCTCTTGTTTCTGATGCTGAAGCACAGATTTGATCTTTTTCTTTTCTTGGTCTTTCTGACGGTGAGATAGAGCCTTTATTTCTTTTGCTTGGAATCACATATTTCTGCTTAGGTTTGCTTGTGTTTACATCTGTTTGCTCAGCTTTTTTTTCTTCTACTTTTTCGTCCCTCTTTGAACTTGTTTCTGCCTCATTTTCCTCTATATTTGCACTATCTGTTTTTACATCTGAGGCAAGAATTTTCTCTTCCCCTTCTTTAGATACTTCATTATTTTTCTGCTGCAAGCTAGAACTATTTTCTGTTCCCGCATCTTCTTTAGATTTGGTATCTTTTTTAGTTAAAGATTTTTCAGGTGTTTTACTTTTTCGTTTCTTTTCCTTCCATCTTTCCCGTTTTTCTAATTTTTTACTCAGTTTATTTCCTCCTTGACCTTGTGAAACTGGCATTTTAGGTACAACATACTTTGCATCAGCATCAACATTATACTTCCCATTTTCAATCATGGATTCTGTTTTATGAACTTCAGTTGATTGATTTTTTTCTTGAGTATTGCCACAATCATTTGTTGACATACTATCATGTTCAGATTGCTGTTTAGAACTATTTGCACCAAATGTAATGACATCTTGTGCATTTGAGTTTTTATCAGAGCTGCTTATTGATAGTTCATCAACTGTTTCCAAGTTTCCCAGTTCTCCAAAAGCACTCCTAACTTCTGATTCAGCATTGTTCTTGCTTTCTTCCAATCCAAAAACATCCTTTTGATCAATATGCACAAAGCTTGTAGTCAAGCGTCTACTTTCACTTTCTGATGGCATATCAATATCAAGAAATGCACTAGCATTCATATTGTTCCAGTTTTTGTCATTTAATGAAGTCATATCTTCAGAAGCTTCCTCTATTTTAATAAAACTATCTGTTGATAGTTGAACTTTGCCCTCTGAATTATCTGGCAGGCACTGAAATTCTTTGGACAATCTATCTTTATGTTCTGATCTGGTTTCTATGACAACACAGTCTTTGTATACATGTTCTGAAATGAATACTATAATATATCAAATGTCAATTTGAGTCTTCAGGAATAACATAAATTTAACCAAACAAATCTAACTTTTCAACTAAGATATTACACTATTATAAACCATCATAGAATATATGTATCTGCATGATAATACAAGAAGTCTCACAGAAGTTATGTTCAAAAATTGATACAGAAAGCAAGCAGGCCCTTACTGTGTATTACTTACTTTGCAAGTTTAAATAGTAATGGTCAGATCAAATCAAGGGGAAATGGCAAAACAATTTAGACATTGGTACAAGAAAAACCAGGGGATTTTATAAGAAAAACAAAATAAAATTTATAGGAAAACAATGGTTAGTGGAAATCTTGCCCGAGGAAAAAAGATTTTATAGAAATTAAAATGATTAAAGAGGCTACGATGAGGGTGGTTTTTAATGACCTTGACTTCCTATGTGGGTCATGCATGGTCAATTAAATGGATAAGGATTACCTTTAGTTGTAGAGGTGTCCACACTTTCCCATGTTGATGCTGACATTGCAGGTCCATCTACAAGTACTGGTTGGTCTGGACTTGATTGATTCACAACACATTCAGGACTAGCTGATTCTCCGCTGGTTTTGCTTTGTGTCAGTTTTATATAATCATCAGATTTATCTGTGTCCACTACTGTTGGATCCTTCTCACCTGTAAATAGACATTTTTACCTGATGTATTTCTATGCAAATTATTCTTGGTCAATTCGTCAATTGACCAAAATCAAATCTCCATTCTGGTTGACCGTTTTAATTAAATATATATTTTATTGTCTATTTTGTTTTAAATAATTGCCACTGACATTAAGAAACAACCAATTAGATCACATATTTTGCATACTTTATCTGCTTCACTCCTTTAGTTTCCAGGTAGAATTTTTATATGGGCACAAATTCCCCAATTACGGTAAAAAAAAAAAAAAGCCTGTGTCGCTCACCTTGGTATATGTGAATATTAAACAAAGGACGCAGATAGATTCATGACAAAATTGTGTTTTGGTGATGGTGATGTGTTTGTACATCTTACTTTACTGAACATTCTTGCTGCTTACAATTATCTCTATCTATAATGAACTTGGCCAAGTAGTTTCAGTGGAAAATGTTAGTAAAAATTTACAAATTTTATGAAAAATTTTAAAAATTGACTATAAAGGACAATAACTCCTTAGGGGGTCAATTGACCATTTCAGTCATGTTGACTAATTTGTAAATCTTACTTTTCTGAACATTATTGCTGTTTACAGGTTATCTCTATCTATAATAGTATTCAAGAAAATAACCAAAAACAGCAAAATTTCCTTAAAATTACCAATTCAGGGGCAGCAACCTAACAACCAGTTGTCCAATTCATCTGAAAATTTTAGAGCAGATAGATCTGGACTTGATAAACAATTTCTCCCACTGTCAGATTTGCTCTAAATGCTTTGGTTTTTAAGTTATAACCCAAAACTGCATTTTACCCCTATGTTCTATTTTTAGCCATGGCGGCCATCTTGGTTGGTTGGCCGGGTCACTGGACACAATTTTTAAACTAAATACCCCAATGATGATTGTGGCCAAGTTTGATTTTATTTGGCACAGTAGTTTCAGAGGAGAGGATTTTTGTAAAAGATAACTAAGATTTACGAAAAATGGTTAAAAATTGACTATAAAGGGCAATAACTCCTAAAGGGGTCAACTGACCATTTTGGACCTGTTGACTTATTTGTAAATCTTACTTTGCTGAACATTTTTTCTATTTACAGTTTATCTCTATCTATAATAATATTCAAGAAAATAACCAAAATCAAAGAGCTGAAGAGCTCTGAGGGAAAAGACGGCCATTGTTTCAATTTTTAGGGGGTATCTTTTGATAGTCTACATACAAAGAATGAGCAAAAGAACAGCTAGAACATATAGAAAGGCTGACAATAATGAAACTAATTGTTGTTTATTGTTATTTCATTTCCTTAGTAAAGAATTCATCATAGAGACAATTTGGACCAATGAGATCTGCACCTTCTAAATCAAAACATTTGATTAAAGTTGGGAGTTAATTATCTAAAATTCAATTGAATTTAACAACTACTACAATATATTTTAGAATTTTAATTATGTACAACTGAACAGCAAGCTAAGACCATTCTCATTTTTTGTGACAGTATTCTCAAGAATGTGAGGACTGAAAACTGAAAATAATTTTCCATTGATAAAGTTCCCAGTTACAACTCTCATCACAGGGATACATGTACTTATAAAATCAAATATGATTGATATAAGCTGTGTGAAGTTTGTTTCCAGATCCCACATTTTGATATATCTGTAAAATTCATGAATAAATAGCTTTAAACTACAAAAAGCAATATTTAAAAAAAAATGAAAAAAAAAATGACCACTACCAGTGTTTTCATTAAGAACCGGCCGCCGGCCATTTTGACCTGTTCAATTCAATTTCTGGCCGGTTCAGTTGTCCTGAATAAAAAAAAAAAAGTCCTATTTTTTTTTTATGAGATCTTTTTATATTAAAATCATGACAACGGAGTTCGAGGGAGTTCGAAGATTTGTGTTTATATTTTAAACCGACATGCGGTTGCAACGACGATTTTCATTGGCTGTTATTTTAGACTTCCTGTTTGACACACGTGTTTATCGTTGTTATGATTGAATGAATAGTATGTACCCTCGCAGCTCTCGAGTCTTCATTATGTATGTATGTACGTAGATCTCTCCGTTTACGGAGCACCCAGAACACTACATGATTTTTTTCACTTTAACAACTACCACGTCAAAGAGTAGAAAAGGTTTGGATTACTATGTAGTTTGACAAGATTTGGAACAGTTTGAATGACGTTATAGTTTTACTGTTTAATTGATGTCTACAACTGGCCCCGTCGATCTGCCGGCAACTACAGAGCATCCGAAAAGGGGGCAGGGTACATCGATGAAAAGTTGCATTGACAGGTCCCGTTCCAAATCATAGATATATTTCTGGTCATAATACTTTCAGTTGTGAGGTATGTAACCCTTTTAAAAGCTATCAAATGAAATTAAGAAGAAGTGGAAGCTCATGTTTTCTTATAAATGAGCCTGGCCAGCACTTCTTCTTCTTCTTTCTTTACACATCTTTTCATACCACCGGGATAATGGGAAGGGGGATATTTAAAACTGCTGCGTGCAGGGGAAGTGCTGTCCAAATTTTTTAGGGGTCCTCAAAGGTAGGACAAGAATCTGGTTTTAAATGTAAATAGCACCATAATTTTCTTATTGTCCCAAGTCCCTATCTAAATAAAATTAACCTCTTGTCAGGTTCAGAGTTTTTGCTACTACATGTACATGTAACCTTTTATCAACAATATAAAGCCAGAAATAAATTATGATGCTCAATGTAGTATTTTTTTATTCTGAGGATGAATCAGATTTTGAGGACGATTGTTGCTGGTGAACTCTATTTTGGCATGGATAACAAGTTGTTATACATAAGTGTCATTGAATTGTATCCATCAATCATTATAATAATTAATCTCTTATTAAAGTGATAAAAATGAAAATATTTCAATATTATACTTTCTGACTTGGTGATGTTAGATAATAATTCATTCATTGACTTTGAAAAACTTTAGGTTGCCTACATTAACAGTAGTACTGTAAAAGTGACATTTTAAGAACAATAATAATTTTATGCCATGGCCAGAATTCAGGATTTTGTGTCTAATTTTTTTTTTTAAATCTTTGAGGGGTAGAAATGACATTTTCAGAACTATAGTTTTATGCCAGGAATGCAGGTTTTTAAGCCTTTTTGTTTCAAAAACAAGGGGGCTAGTGGTAAAAGTGACATTTTCAGAACTATAATTTAATGCCCAGAATGCGCCAGAATGCAGGATTTTGCGTCTAATTTTAAAAAAATCGTGGGGGGGCAAGCCCCCCCAAACCCCCCCTTTTAGGTTTGGGCCTGCTTAAATCTCTAATTGGCCACTTCAAACAAAATGAAGTGAAACCCCTGACTACAATAATTATGCTGGTACGCAAAATTATTTTTTAATTGATGACTACTTATCATATATATACTTAATGTGACATTTTTAGTGTTCAGATACATTAGCTTTCATTTTAGTGGGTAATTACTCATCAATTGAGGTGATCCTTAATTGGAGAAAGATTCTAAAAACATAACTTTACAGAAAGAATAAAAACTGCAGTGGCTCTTCTCAATCTCAATAGGTATAAAGTACAAAAAGCAACATTTTATTTTTTTTAATCTTTTTTTAACCATTTCAATAATTATGTTGGTACACAAATTTTTTTTATGTAGAAGACTACATATACTAAATGTCACATTTTAAGTGTTCAGAAACATTTACTTTGATTTTAGTGTATAATTACTCATCAACTGAGGTGCTCCTGAATTGGAGGAAGATTCTAAAAACAGAACTTTACAGAAACAATGAAAACTGCCGTTTCTCTCCCCAATCTCATGTGTCCCCATTGACATTGTTTACCGCGAAAGTTGACCTACAAATTATCTGATTATAGCCTAAGATTAAATCATTGCATGTTGGTGTGTGAATCATCTACACTACAGCAAACATCATTAGGTTTACATTTAACAAATACGGATTTTGAATTAGTATGCAAATACTGTGAATGATTTTTATAATGAATAAAGGATATCCCTGTGTAGTGTGGCATTCCAACAATGACGTCACTAGGTTAGATATATTTAGAATATTTCGTAATTCTGATTTTTCCGGAATGTAAAAGAAACGTATATAGTGTAAGGGAAAGCTCAATATACGATAATTTCACGAGAAACAGAAGGGAAATGTGTAAAAAATGTATTTAAAGTCAGTCTGTTCTCCTTGCCATCAATTTCAGTATGACATTTTGAGGGGGTTTCCAAACTATCAAAACAAAATGATTGACGTGAGGGAATGATACTCTGGCCAACCCCATTAGGGAATTGACGGCTTGAAGCCGTCTTTCCCCAAATAGCAAAAATTTCCTTAAAATTACCAATTCAGGGGCAGCAACCTAACAACAGGTTGTCCGATTCATCTGAAAATTTTAGGGCAGTTAGATCTTGACCTAATAAACAATTTTACCCCATGTCAGATTTGCTCTAATTGCTTTGGTTTTTGAGTTATAAGCCAAAAACTGCATTTTACCCCTATGTTCTATTTTTAGCCATGGCGGCCATCTTGGTTGGTTGGCCGGGTCACCGGACACAATTTTTAAACTAGATACCCTAATTATGATTTTGGCCATATTTGGTTAAATTTGGCCCAGTAGTTTCAGAGAAGAAGATTTTTGTAAAAGATAACTAAGATTTACGAAAAATGGCTAAAAATTGACTATAAAGGGCAATAACTCCTAAAGGGGTCAACTGACCATTTTGGACCTGTTGACTTATTTGTAAATCTTACTTTGCTGAACATTTTTTCTATTTACAGTTTATCTCTATCTATAATAATATTCAAGATAATAACCAAAAATAGCAAAAATTTCCTTAAAATTACCAATTCAGGGGCAGCAACCTAACAACGGGTTGTCCGATTCATCTGAAAATTTCAGGGCAGTTAGATCTTGACCTGATAAACAATTTCTCCCACTGTCAGATTTGCTCTAAATGCTTTGGTTTTTGAGTTATAAGCCAAAAACTGCATTTTACCCCTATGTTCTATTTTTAGCCATGGTGGCCATCTTGGTTGGTTGGATGACGACGGACGCCAAGTGATGGCAAAAGCATACATTTCCTTTTAGGAAAGGTGAGCTAAAAACAGGACAATTTCCCGAAATTTTCATTCTACTAATGAACTCAAAATCCTTAACTTTTTTTTCTAGACTTTTTCAATTCCACGCATCTGCGCAGCAATCTACTTCCTTTTCCAGTTTCGTTGGCACAAGACTTTAAATAAAATTTATCAGTCTAGTAAAATATAGGAAGGGACTCAATACCTTTTCATTTTTAATAATTGTTTGATATGAAAAAAACGTTACCTGATGACAGCATTTCTTTGTTTACCATGTTTACATTGAATACGACTTCATAAATTAAATAATGTCACAAATAAAATCCCTAACAACAGAACTAAAATCAGAAACGTTCAGTATTTCTTTTTCTTTTTTAACAGATTTTGAAGTTACAAAAAAATAATTCATACAGACTTCATCCTCTTTCACAGGTAAAGCCTGCCTCATAACAAAATGTCAATACGTACATTAACATGAGAATTTTGTTCAACAATGAATGTTTCCAAGTGACCAACTTAAAAGCTAGATCTAGCTGGCAAGTAAAGAAAAAATGCAAGCCAAAAATATGGTTTGAAGTTCCAGGTGAAAATACAACAGTGGAAGGCAAACATCAATAAATCTCTTAATAAATAGTTTTCGTTGAAAATAAAAGAATACATTACTGACTTTGATTTATTCTCTATTAGCCAGTTTCTGTCATTTTGTATTGAATTTCCCACTATTTTTATTTTGTGTATTGATTTTCACAGTCACATGGTTTGTGTACATTGTATATAAATATGCTTAACTAATAAAATCTAAAATCCTAGAATGAAAAGGAGATGACACTGTACATAAAACAATAAAGTGAGAAAAGTATTTAACTGATTTTGTGAAATTAGAGTTTTTAACACTAAATGTCTAACATATGCATATTTCATGGGCAAAATAATCAATACAATGGTGGTTGAAAGTGTGCCGTAAATGCAATGTATGGTATTGATTGACAAGCAGAAATCAATTGATAGCCCCTTAATTGGTGACACACAGTTAATTTTACTATATAGGTGTGAAATACATATATGAGAAACAGGTGCAAAATATATAGACAGTACTTAAAGAGTTGTTCATGATCATGAACTAGTTAATTATCGTCTCTCCATTACATTCATTATTTTGATTATCACTATAAGTACTAGGGGTTTTAAAGAGGTCATTTATGAAATTCCCTAACATTCTAAAAGTAAATAAAAAGATTATTTAGGTTCAACAATGAACATACGACAATCAAAAACACTCTTTTTAAATGTTTTTGATTTTTAAAACTTAAGATTATAAAACATAAAACTTATTAATAACGAGAATACAGCCAGGTAGGCCAAATAAAAAAGAATGTGTTTACTGTACCCATACCTACCCTATTTTTTATCCCCTACCCCAAAGTTTTATGGGCCATTTTTGATTAAGCAATGTTAAAGTCACAATGTTGCTCCCATAGACTCAATGTAAAAAATATAATAAAAATTAAAAAAAATCCCTACCAACATGTACCTATCCTATTTTTTTTTTCAGCATGTGACAGTAAACACATATACTTTTTTGTTTGACCTAATCATTTTCAATTGCCTAGTGGGTCATTTTGTCCGTTGACATGGTCTGGAGAGTAACCTTGATCAGTTGATCATTATTTCATGTGTTTCCAGAGTGGAATTCATTATTATAAATCAGCAATTATGTAAACCCATAATAAATAAAAGAGCCCACCTAAATTTTAATGAAAGTGTGAAAAACATGGTAAGCGTAATCAGAACACATAAACTGTGCTCCTTTTAATCTAAACCATATAATGTGAGATAAGATAACATTACTTTAACATGCATAGTGATTTTACGATAATTTTATGAATCATTTAGAGCAACATGACCTCTTTCAAAAAGAAACATGAATTAAATAACATTATACCACACAAAGGATAATTTAATATTTTGTTGAAACATCTCAAGAACAAAATGGCAGGTATACAAATGAACTTTTTCACTCCTCTACATTCTTTAATATTCAAACAGTTGTGCCCTTGAAACTTCACAATCCCACTTGTTTTTCAACTGTTTCAATAAATGAATTTCATTAGAAAACATACAAAGTATTTTTAGAATGACATGAGAGGAATTTGCTTAAAAACTTTAGCTTGATCTAAGTCACAAAGAGAGCTATATGCCATAGCATTAAAAGTATCTTAATATTTAATACATACTAGTACTACTTTCTTGTAGGTTATCTGAGGGTGGTTTTATTTCCACATTTATCCATGCTGACTTTTCAGAGTCAGGACTAGAATCTACTGAGTTATTTCCCTTTGAAGCTCCTTCTTCAATTTTTACATTTGAAAAAGCTGCAACTAAACAAAGTCATGAACACAGTATGATGAACAATAAATTCAATGTCAAATGTTTAACAAAACAATAATATTACTGTCTTTTTTTCAGCTTCTTTTTTCTTCTATCACTATAAGTTTTGACATATTTTTTTTTGTATTTTGTGCTATCCATGCAGTTCAGTCAAATCAAATCATGCACAGTAAATGTAATATCTAGATCACTTTTTATTCTGACAGGAAAATTCAGAACTTTTTTTGAAAATAAATAATGTTCCATTTTTCTGATTGGTCAAAATTTTCAATGATCTCTAATTAGAAGAGAGAAATAAATGGTCTACTAAAGTATGTTAACTTGTAAATTTGTCAATTTGATAAGTGAGACCCAATTCAAATCATTGATAAGACACAAGTGTTAATAGATTGTGTATTTTAAAAATGTTTGAATATAAATTAATAGCTAAGGCCAATTAAAATTAATTGCTAGATTTTCATCCCCGCCCGCCCCTCTGAAATCGTCCCGCCCCGACTTTTTTTATTTAACAAAAATACGATTTCCGGATTTTATCATGTCCGTTACCGGGAACCATCGATAATTTCGTTTCATTCAACACTCCCTGTTTCAAATTTCGTTTTTGTATTTCTCCGAGTAATCTAATAACGATATGATTGAGTCGACATATTCTGCTGCTCTATTATGACAACATCTACCGAGAATAGAGATTGATAACGAGAAGGGCATGAAATATTCGAGTAACGAGTAAAACGCCTTGTCATTAAACGCACAAATTGCAGTAGTCACAAGTGAATCGAAAACCGTGTTTTTTCTTTATGTATACGATGACTTTGTGTCAGGAAATTTGGACTGTGAATGATATCCAAAGCGCAAGAATCGTAGAACAAATTGGTACAAAAAACATGACTGGAGTAAAGAAATTGACACAAGCACGAATTTGTTTGATTTATGACCGTATATTGTGAAAAAAAAGTCGACAAACACGCATTTTAATTCCCTTATATTTACCCATGGCTGTTGTTTTTGTTGACAAACAGCAAACACCCTCTGTAACTGTCCCAATACCCTCGATTTAGTCATTAAACAACAACTACTTTTTGATTAAGTTCATGTTTTACATCATAAGGCAGCAACCATCTTTTTTTTCCAAAAAAACCATAGCCCCCCCCCCCCCCCCCCCCCCCCCGAAAATCAAATGGTTGCTGCCTAATTACTTTCCACACTGAGTTTACATTTTATTATGTACTCATAATACTTGTGTTGCATACAATTGTACCAAAACATTTTATTGATTTTATGTGGACTACAAACTATTGCTTAGAAAGCAAAATAAATTTGGTGTAGGTCTAGTCCAACTGAAGAGAGCATTTCTCTTCCCTTTGATGTATACTATAAATAGGTTTCTAAAGCGGTAATTACATGTATAACAGTGGTTGTCAATCAGGGATTTTTATTTAAGAGTTTAAAAAATAGTGTCAGATTCCTTATACAACATGTATCTACATTATACAAGCTTGTTTTCCACTAGCATATACCCCGCGGTATGAAGAACTTGTGACAAGGGTTTCATATGAAATAAAATTTAAAAAATAAAATCCTCCCACCCGCCCCATGTTTTTCAAAAATTTGGATGAAAATCTACTAATTAATTTTAGTTGGCCTAATAGGCCTGGCATACTAAGTTTTATTTTTTTTTAAATGTTATGTTAACTTGATAATGGCTATCACTTTGATGCGAAAGCCATTCAAATCTAACCCTGGATTTGCCTAAGGATTAGAACTTTTCTGACAGAGCAGAAGATCATTTTTCTTCTCTTTTTTTCTTTCTTTCAGGACTAGATTTCATCTTACTAGTATGACCTACTCTGCTAAATGTAAGGCTAAAATTGAGAATGGAAACGGGGAATGTGTCAAAGAAAGAACAATCTGTCACGTGAAAGACCAGAAAACAGCCGAAGGCCAATAATAAGTCTTCAACTCATCTAGAAAATCCTGCACCCAAGGCGGTTGCAGCCAGCCCCCATACAAAAATCTGGAAGATTTTTTCTTACCAAGTGGAGGTTCCTCACTTCTTTGTCTTTTTGCTTCTGGAGTAGACCTTTTCTTCCCTTTTGATCTTGTTTGATGTTTACGTGGGCTAGTATCTTCAAATGAATGTCTTCTTTCCTTTGAAGAACTTTCATCTGTTTTCTTTTCAATCCCTATAACAAGTAATGGTATATTTTTTTGTATAAGAGGTCCTTCATTCCAAATCAATTCTACATTTCATATTAGTCACTTTTAAAGGATAAAGATTAACCACAAAATATATTAATTTAACATGCCAGGATATATTGAACAGATGTTGAAAAAATTGAACAACAGTTTCAGCAAGTTAATTTAAACTGCTGGTCTTAATGTATTGCTGTTTCAAATTAAAAAAAATAATAATAAAAGAACTGAGGTCCAATGTACCGGAGTTGAACATTTTTTATCTGTCCAAAGAGCAATAACTAAACAAACCCTTTTTTCTGTTCTTTAAAGTTGCTTAATGCATATCTTACGTGAAATGAAGGCATGACAGCAAATACAATGCAACTTCTGATAGGATTTATATTTCCAAAGGGGCATAACTATCATCGAGAGACAAGTTTTGCAGTATGTTATCTTGTGTCCTGTTCCTTGTTATAACCTTTTTCACTGAAACTCTTTTGGCATGGCCAGTTGTGCTTGCAGTACTTGGAAGGCAATGCTTACTCTGTTGATGCACCCCAATTTGAGCTGTTTTTTAACTGAAGTATCAAATCTTGGTTGGAAAATTTCAATTTATTATTGGAATAGACCATCAGAAAACCTCTTTATCTAAAGAGACAGTGAATAGGGATTCCCTTGATTTAAGTGTTAGCTAACAAACTAATATGAAGTAAATGTAGTCTACTTTCCTTACAATAGTAATGTTTCTTATGTTCAATCTACTTACCAAATACTTTGGACATTAATCTACCAAACATATTGAAGTGGTTCTATACTTATCTGAAATAAAATTAAAAACATGAGTATGCATTTTTAATTAAGAATGAATTATTTTTTTCTATAAATAAACTGTCAACACAGATATGTCTTGCCTTTTTGTGATTTTAATTATGCATATGTTGAAATTAAAAGAGCAATACTTTAACATGTAAGTTATATTCAAAGTCAATGAACCATAACTGACGGTACATGGCTTAACAATCTCCATGGGAATGAGATGTGCTAATGCTAATACAACTGCATACCAAATACCATTGACTTATCATAATTATATATATGTAGTTCCTTTTAAACAAACGTAAACACAAACATTAACTTTGAAAACTATGAAAAAGTTTCAGTAAATGAACCATGAGGGGGTGGGGTGTTAAAATCTCAATGGAAATTAAAACTTGCAAATGACAATAAATACCAAATATCATTGACTTAACATGTACATAAGTAGTTCATCTTAAACTGATCTAATCACAAACTAATACATGTAAAACTAAGCCAAAGTATTAAAGTCAATAGACCATGACTGAGGGGGCAGGGCCAAATATTCTCCATGGAAATTAGATATGCTAATCCTTATTCAACTGTATACCAATCAACATTGGCCTACTACTAATGGTTCCCCTTGAACTGACCTAATCACAAACTAATACATGTAAACACCGCAAAAGTTTTAAAGTCAATAGAACATGACTGAGGGGCAGAGTCAAATAATCTCTATGCAGGGCCAAATCTCCAGGGAAATAAGATGTGCTAATGCTAATACAATTACATACCAAATATCTGACGTACCACAAGTTGTTCACCATAAACTAGAACTAACCACAAACTAATACAATTGTTAATGCTGCCATCGCCAACACCCCAAACAACATACCTACATCTTTCCTTTCGACTCCGTCAAGGGGAGAAAAAGAGTATTACTGGTCTTAACAAAATTGCTTACATCCCCTTTATTCAAACTTTGGTGGATAGTTGTTTCATCGGCAATCATACCCCATATTTTTTTAATTATTTTTTCAGTGAGTCAGATATTCTTTCAACCAAGTTATATCCCCCTTTCATGGCAATCATTTATTTAACCACATTTTGATTTTAAAGTTAACTACAACTTGAACTGCAAAGAATTAATGAAGTGCATGTTTTCCCCTGCACATTTGGTTTTGTATCTGTGGATACTGACCTTTAAAGTTTTATCAATCATATTGAATTTCAATTTGTATTATAAATTTGAACTGCCTACTATAAATCATTTCACTGATATCAGTATTCAGTTAAAAGGAAGTTGATAAATGATGAATGTGACACATTTTAACGTGCTCTCTTATTTTACTGCTTTGATGCCTTTCAGTCGCAGTAAGGCGTCATAGCAAAAAAATAAAATGGCCTTTCATAATTGTTTGGACTAGTGGAAAACTGGGTTGGATAACATTGATAAATTGTTTCCTGAATGCTAGGACAGTTTATGAATTGTCACAGTAAGACCTCAAAGCAAAAAAAAAAAAAATAGCCTTTCTGACAAGACGTCATAATCCACTTTATACAAAGTCTAAAATCCTTCATAAAAGATGTTGTATCAACTAAACTATAGGATGAACTATTTTTTTTCCTGATATTAATGTGCACAGTGGATTTCATTTTCTGACAAGTGGCAAAATATTTACATTAGAGTGTACCTGAAACACCTCACAATTTCCTCCTGGAATTTCCTTGCTATGAGAACGTTTGAGAAGATATGTTACATCAAATATCCAAAGAGGTCACGATCAGAAACCTGAATTTTGCTACTATGCTAACAAGACTAGACGGCGAGAACACCAAAGAAATGAAAGCCAATCTACAAAGTGGCACACGACATCGACAGAACTGGCACACTTGATACTGCTGTTCCTCAATCCCAATCTTAACCAGTGCCATACCATTTTACAGCACAGAGAGGAAAATACACTGAGCAAACAGAACAAGGGTAGCTGCAGAACCGTAGCTCTTATACATGTAGGTCCTTATGTTATTTTTTGACTATTTGCAGACCCTAGATGCCAACCCCCTTTTGACACAATCAGTAACAATCTAACAAGTTTTCAGTAATTTTGAAAACTTTTCAGTAATCATTCAAAAACATGCATTTAAGAAAACAATTACTGACGAATGGTTGTAGAATGATGTGCAATAACATGTTTCGTTCAACATGTTATCTGTAGTATGTATTCCATTCATTAGTTGTTCAAACAGCCTCTTCTCATACATTTTCGTTTTGTCACGGAAGTAGAGAAAGCGGGAAAGGTACTTCCATAAAATGCAAGTTTGCCTGTTCGGAAGTCAGTTGGTTATCAAACGATAGGTCGATAACTCCCGTTAAACCGGAAGCATTACATTGGCGTTTTCTAAATACCCAACCAGGCCGGAAAAGCAATGATAAAAATCTGTGTTTTACAAAATTGAACGGCGATGACTGGGCAGTCTGTAACTAATCAACTTTGACCGTAATAGCATAGTTTTAATCGCTAAATGGGAAAAATTACTGAAAAATCGTAATGGTTTGCATCTATGTATGGACTGCAAATAGTCAAAAAAAATAACATATGGACCTACAAGAGCTACCGTTCTGAAGCTATGGTCCACAAATAGTCAAAAAATAAAAGAAAGACATAACAGCTACAGTTCTGCAGCTTATATCAAGGGATGTACTTATTTTCATGTGTAAATAGAGGTGGTGGTTAATGTGTAGAACAGAATCTCTATTAAAGTGCATTGGAATAATTGACAATTTCATGATATTCACACTGAAAAGTGGGTGACTAATAAAGGGGGAACAGTACAGACTAAACTGTATCCATTATCTTTAAAACGAGTGCCCAACTTTTATAACCTCCCTTTTTTATTTATTCTTTTGACACTCCATCCAACAAATATTGTCTTTCTATTCTGTGTACGTATTTATTAATTTTATAGAAGTATTTGTTAAGATGGGGGAAAAATTAATAGATGCACAATATTCTTGGGGAACACTATTTTGGTTTACAAATACAGCATGCACCCGAGCTAATTGATGCCATACGAGGTTCAAAAGTGATTGTCACCTCGAGTTTTGCATGTCAATTGGTCTATTCCAATCTGTTGAATGTATTTTTCCCCGCTTAAAGTTGTCTTTTACTGACAAAGAGACGAATTTTAGTTGATATAGCTGACTGTTCTGTTCCAGTCATCAAAATTTGCCGCCATTTAGTCAAGGTAGGTAAAACGTTTGAGTAAAAGCTTCATCTGTTATAGAAAATCCCTCCTGCAAAGGAATACTTCGCACAAAGTTGCTTTTTAAGAGAAAATTACTTGTATTTTCCGAACAAACATGACAATTTAAAGACAAAACGACTTCTTTCACAATTTTATCTTTTCGTCATTGCAATGTAGTAATGTTGAGGTATCTCACTGCATGCTTTATTTAGAAGGGTGTGCTCGATTCATATTACTGTTTTGCCACGTTATGGTTTTTGTCGAGCCTGCGACTTTTATCGCAGAGAGCTCGACATAGGGATAGTGATCCGGCGGCCACGGCTTTATCTAACTTCTTAAAAGCTTTATATTTTAGAAGGTGGAAGACCTGGATGCTTCATACTTTGTATATGGATACCTCATATTACGAAGCTTCCGTCAGTTACATGTCCAATGTTCTTGACCTTCATTTTCATGGTTCAGTGACTACTTGAAAAAAAGTTAAGATTTTTTGTAATGTTAAATTCTCTCTTATTATAAGTAATAGGTTAACAATATTTGGTATGTGCGTACCTTGCAAGGTCCTCATGTCCGTCAGACAGTTTTCACGTGACGTAGACCTCATTTCATGGATCAGTGAACAAGGTTAAGTTCTGGTGGTCAAGTCCATATCTCAGTTACGATTCAGTTACTATAAGCAATAGGTCTAGTATATTCGGTGTATGGAAAGACTGTAAGGTGTACATGTCCAACTGGCAGGTGTCATCTGACCTCGACCTCATTTTAATGGTTCAGTGGTTATAGTTCAGTTTTTGTGTTTTGGTCTGTTTTTCTTATAATGTATGCAATAGGTCTACTATATTTGGTGTATGGAAGGATTGTTAGGTATACATGTCAAGCTGGCATGTGTCATCTGACCTTGACTTCATTTTCATGGTTCAGTGGTCAAAGTTAAGTTTTTGTGTTTTGGTATTTTTTTCTAATACTATATGCAATAGGTCAACTATATTTGGTGTGTGGAAATATTTTATGATTTATATGTCAGTCGCCGGTTTTATTTGACCTTGACCTCACTTATAGGTCAAGAATCATTGCTTAAAAGTGTTAAATTTTCTGTTTTTCTTAAACTATAAGCAATAGGTCAGCTTTATTTGTTGTATGGCAGAATTGTTAGCTGCATACAGTACATGCCTGCCTGGCATGGTTCATCTGAACTTGGCCTCATTTTCATGGTTCATTGGTCCATGTTTAGTTTTCTTGGTCAATGTTAAGTTTATGTGACAGTTGTAATAAAGCTTTATATTTAGGACTATCAACATAATACAAATGATTAGTAAAGAACTTGCGAGACATTTCAGCGTGTGCACGCCTCCGGGTGCGGGAATTTCTCGCTACATTGAAGACCTGTTGGTGACCCTCTGCTGTTGTTTTTTATTTGGTCGGGTTGTTGTCTCTTTGACACATTCCCCATTTCCATTCTCAATTTTACTCTTATTTTTCTATTCATTTGATTTTCTTTTAGACTGGTAAATATGTCTCAACTGTGGTCGATATATTGAGTGTAGGTATCAAGCCAGGGGACAGCACTCACCAGTCTAGATTTCCTTTTTAGGCAGAAGTGGGATAGTTGGGTTCGTGTGTTTGTGATTAGTTTGTTGGAATGCAAATCGGCAAAGTGCGGATTAAAATCATTATGATTGAAAAGTATAGGTATAATCCCATTTCCTAAACAATTTTTTTATAACATTTTAGAAAATAACATTTTATTTAGACTGAATGAAAAACAAATGAAATATGCCCTAAAATTTGCTTCTGTGTTCAAACTACATGTATCTATGAGTGCATAAGTAATTGAGTACCATACATAGATTTGACTATGCTTTATCAAAAATATTTTAAAAGGTATGGGTCACCGTACTATTTTTAAATTTATTTTTTTTAAACAATAGTTTGTTCATAAAAAAAAAAAAACATTTTTGTGCAAAAAAAGAAATCTACTAAATAGAATTTTGAAATAGAATATGAGAAGATGATAGGTCTAATAATATGCTTTAAGAAAATTTTCAAAAAATGGTGTCAACAAACTTGTTTTCTAAGGGAGCTACCATTTGATTTTTATGGGGGGGGGGGCTAGGATGAAATTTGAAAAAAATAGGCAGGACAGGAGTTTTGAGTAAAAAAAAAAGGCAGGATGTGACACTTGCCAAAAAAAAAAAGTCAGGACGACAATTTAGGTAAAAAAAAGTCAGGATAAACTAAAAAAAAAAAAGGCAGGACCGATTAGAGTGAAAAATAAAAAGGCAGGACAGAGATTACAGCTAAAAAAAAATGCAGGACAAAATTTTTCATCCTAGCCCCCCCCCATAAAAATCAAATGGTAGCTCCCTAACTAGTTTTTTTTTTTAATTTCCCTATCATTCCGGTATGGGGAAAAAAATAGTATAAGAGTTATCTCCCCTTAAATGACTTAGTTGAAAATTAGATTAAAAAAAACACAAATATTTAATATTTTGTTGATAAAAATTGATAATGCAATACACCTCTCATTTTTCTCTTTACAAATGAACAGTCTTAATTAATTTCCAATAATTTACAAAAAATCTGTCTTCAAATCTGCAGATTTATGCAAATCATAGATGGAGTTATTGCTTTTGAAATAGCATAGTTTTTTTACCATTTTTTATGATAACCATAGCAGCTTAATAATTAGTGACAATGGTAAACTGTAAAATATAACCAGCATGACAAGATGTATCCACCCAGGAAATTGAAGAGATCTGAAATCCAACACATATTTTTTTGCTCATCTCTTGGAAACTAAAGGATTTAGATTAAGAGTGTAATTGAAAAAATGTTACCAGCATAGCAAGGATTTGTATAGTGAGACTTATGTACAAATACTTGAGCAAAGTAAGATCTATAAACCCTGAAAAAATGTGAATCTGTTTTTTGAGTTATTGCCCATGGACAAAATATGTCTACTTGAAAATTTCAGAAAATCAGACATTCTGTTACGGAATTGTTGCCCCTAAAAAATTAAATCTTTATGGTTGTTGTGTAAAATTAGAAAAGAACAACTTTCAAGCATATGAAGTAAGCAGTCGAATATGATTTTGTGAGTCCATGTCAGTCACAGAAACCCGCGGAATATTAAATCAGTAGTGAAAGTGTTCAGAAGCATTATTTCTTGACAAAGAAACCAGTGTGTAATTAAATAGTTTGACATTAGTGACTTTCTTAAATCAAAATACATTTTTTATATTAGAATTCATAAAAGGATGTGATTGTAATGGTTAACAACTCCTTCTTTTAAAGGACTATTTTTTGTTTAACTTTGTCTTGAGTTAGACTAATATTAATTCAGGGAACATGTAAATCAAAAATCTATGTTAGAAAGAACTTACTATTTCAAGAGAAAATATAATCAGATAAAAAGAGTGAAAACTGATACCTGATAGATATCCAGGATGAAACGAATATAAACATATCTTATTTTATATAAGTTAAGTAAATATAATCTGTCCTAAGTACATCCTTTTCCACCGCAATTGATATTATAAAGGGTATAAATAGGAATACTGTTTTCTAGATAAGCTAAGTCGATGCAATGATGTATTGTCTTTGGAACAAATCATTGACTCTAATAATAAAATGTCACTGTGATTTACAAATGAATTCTGTTGGATTGACATCATTAATATGCTTGATGATTTTTTTTAATGAGAATATGCTTATATTTGTTAATGTTTGTTAAGTGTGATGAACAGAATATGTATCAATATTTAAAACAACTTATAAACTATCTCCTCATAAAATGTTTTTCCTCTTGAATTTAGAGTACAACTGCAAATAAAACACACTGCAGTACAGCACAGCTTGATATAAGACTGCAGAGTTTAACCCTGAACAGTTGGGCCAAGTAGACACAACATTCAAGCTTTATATAATTCTGAATTTGGACTGTGATTAAATATTGGCCACAGCATTATATATATAGGTTTCTGACACAGTATATTATTGTTGTTTAGGAACTTAAAAATTCGAAATTTCCCTATTATGGTCAAATATCTAAAATCTAAATACATGGTTAAATTTAGCACATCAAGATTACAATTTTGATGATTAAACAAATTATAAAATTCCACTCTTTGGACCAATTTAGAAATGTGGCCAAATATCCAGAATTTAAATACACATTTTAATTCACCTTATCAATACCCAAGAATTCTGAACTAAAAATGAAACCCCATTGAAATTGGTCAAGAAATTAGTTATTTATACAAAAATTTGATATTTGTTTTTGTTAATCCGAAACAATTAGGGTCAAAGCATAAACAATCTGTCCCAATCTTTTCCTTTTTGGTTGGGAAGTTGTGGTACAATTTCATAGAGATCCATACACTAATACACAAGTTATTATCAATAAACAAGAAAAATGCTTGTTTTTGGCATCTACTGTCTACAGTTAGAACAATAACTATATTCATTAATCACAACCTTTCTTTTGTGGTATGGAATCGTGTGGTACAATTTCATACTCAATGGTTCATAAGTAACTGCATGGAAACTATATAAAGATCCATTTCCAAATCAATCAAGGTTCATAACATAAGAGTGCACATAATGACCCTTCATTTTGACAGTTCTAAATATAAAGTTATACTACAAGTGTCACATAATCTTTACATGATCAGGAAAAAATTTAGGTCAACCACCAAGATTAGATAAACTTGAAAACCATGAAAATGAGGTCAGGGTCAGATGACTTCTGCAAGTTAGACATGTACACCATGTACACCTGACACTTATTCCATAAACCAAATATAGTAGAACTATTGCTTATAGTATCTGAGATATGGACTTCACCTTGTTCACTGATCCATATATGATATCAGGTCGAGGTCATATTAAAACTGTCTGAGAGGCACAAGGGCCTTGAAACTTGCTTGCAAGAGACGCACATACTAAATATAGTTATCCTATTACTCATAATAAGAGAAATTAACATTACAAAAAATTGTTTTCAAGAAGTCAGTGAACCATGAAAATAAAGTCAATGATCATTAGACACATGACAGACTGAAATTTCATAACATAACATAACATATATACATGTACAAAGTATGAAGCATCCATGTCTTCCACCTTCTAAAATATAAAACTTTGAAGAAGTTAGTTAATGCATCTGCTGCCACTGGAAGACTATCACGTTGTCAAGCTTGACAAAAAAAATGATCATTATTAACCACATGTAAAAAGGAGAATGGCCAATTTCCCCATTTGTTGTTCATTTTGTATGTCATTGTTTATAGATATAATTTTTATGAGTGGGCTGTTGATGATTGGTTCAGTCTGTTGTATTGTCCAATATTTCTGGTAATTCTCGGTATTCTTTTTACCTGTCATTGTTTTGCTTTATAAATACAAAGTTTCATTCAATGTTGCACTTGGATTAAATACTGTAAACCAACTTAATTTCATGGATACTTTATTTTGCATTTAGCCCTTTGTAGCCAACTTTGCTGTGATTTATATTCACGTTTTTAAATTATTTTGACATTTTTATATAAAGGAAGATAAAATTTCAACAATTTCAAGAAGATATATATATTTGCCATTTTTTTTCAACTCGTGAAAGTTGAAAAATTAAATTGCTCATGAAAAAAGTTTGGTTTACAACAGTTAAAAAAGACGTGGTGGGATTGTCATTTAGATAGTCAGCTATCAAAGTCCAGTAAAGCACAGGCACTTGTCTCAGAAAAGAAATTTCCTATAACATAATAATTACGATTGACATACTTCGGTAGGCCTACTACAAATCATTCTAACAACAAAAGTAGGCGTGTTATACTCCATTGTCTGATAAATCAATTTAGATATACGACATAACAAGTTTTAATGGGGTTGACTGCCGAGAAATTGGCATATAATGGAATTTCTCCACCGGCTGACATTTTTCTAAAATGCAAGTTAAGTACTCTGTGTTATATTAAGGTACATAGGGGGAAAAAATTCTGAGACAAGTGCCTGTGCAGTAAAGGTAGCAGATGAACACTGAATAATTATTGAACAGCCTTCTATAATTTAAATTGGTGGCAAACTGTATTTAATAAGAATAAATATTAAATTATTCAAAAGCATAAAATAAATACTGAAGAGGCAGACAAAAATAACATACTTTTCTATAATGTAGCCTTTAATTTGTTGTGATCATTATTTTATACACAAAATAAATAAACCACATATTCAGTAATACAATAGCATTAATAACCCCTCTATGGACTGTACATATCTTTACAAAGGACAAAAAACTCATTGTCATCAATAAAAATATTTATTGCATTGTGTACGAAATATAGACATTTTGGCAAAATATGTACTTTTATTATAAAAATACCAGTCTCAATAAAATAATGAATAATAAACATAGCTGAATAGAAAAAAATATTTTCAATATTAAAAAAATCTAAATTTTGTATGGTGGTCAAACTTTCAAAATGTATAGGCTTTTTACATACACCATATGAATATTTGCCCACCATAAACACAGCAATACCATGTACATGTATTTATAATTTTTGACAAGTATGATCTCAACTGGTGAAGTGTTGTAGAATCCTTAACAGACAAAAGGTCAAACATTGAATTAAAGACTCCCTTTTAATATTTTAAAATTTTCACCTGGCCAAATTCAACATTACATTAAATTTTAATACTTCTTATGGATTGATATCTGTAAATTTGGTCTATGAAAAATAAACTTTAATGTAACAGCTGTATTATAACCTGGCATTGAAAGAAAATGGTGTATAATAAACAAAATATTCTATAGAATAAATACAATAAATTTTCCAATGGTTCTTATGAAATGAATTCTGACACTTAAATGTATATTAAATCACATAATCTTATAAATTACAATTAAAGCACTGAAAATAATTGAAAAGGAGGAAAACAAATGGAGAAAAATAATAAAGAGAACCAGGTGCTCCGCAGGGCGCAGCTTTATACGACCGCAGAGGTCGAACCCTGAACAGTTGGGGCAAGTATGGACAAAACATTCAAGCGTGATACAGCTCTGAATTTGGATTGTGATCAAATTTTTGACATTACATGGTTTTTTTTTACACAAAACAAATGTCAAGATTTAAAAAATCAATTAAAGATTTCTTCTTCAAACTTTTTAAGTCTAAAATTAAATAGTTGATCATGACACAGCATAGGTTTCTGACACAGAACGAATGTGGTCTAATGAACTTAAAAGTTTTTTTTTGCCTCTGAGCAATTAACTATGCTGTTGAATATTAATCCTCTCAAAAAAATGTTTGAAGAAATTTTCTTTTTATTTATGAAATCTGAAATGAGAAAAATTTAAACCCCCCCCCCCCCCCTTTTCACATCCCCGTTTCCCTTTTTCCAAAACTGATATCAATTCAAATTTCTTATGGAGTTTGCAACAATAACTACTCTTTTAAATACATCATAAAATATTAAAATGTAAAATAAAGTGCTTGTTATCACTGAATGGTAAAGATTGGTTGGTAGTAAAAGTGAATATACATTGTTTATTGTATAAAACAATAAAAAAAACTTCATCAGCAACATTTTATATTGGCAAATTTCCAATGAAGTTATTTACATAAAGTTAGGCCAACTAAAATTAATTAGTAGATTTTCATCCAAATTTCTGAAAAAAATGGGGCGGGTGGGAGGATTTTATTTTTTAAATTTTATTTCATATGAAACCATTTTGTGACGAATTCTTCATGTAGGCAAGTGTAATAATAAGCTTATAAATAAGCTTATATCATGTATACACAGGTATGAGGAATCTTACATTATTTTTCAAATCCTAAAATAAATGTCTCTAATTGCGGCTTTAGAAACTAAACAACAAAGACGTGTAGAAATGCTCTCTTCAGTTGGACTTTCTACACCAAATGTATTTGGGTTCCTAAACGATTGTTTTTAGTACCCATAAAATGAAGCAAATGCATTGGTATGCAACACAATTATTATGAGTACAGAATAAAATGAAAACTCAAACAGTGTTTAAAATAAGGCAGTGTCTGCGCGTACCCGCATGTGGGTACAAATAGTCAAATTGCCGTTCTAGGCTGCGCGTACCCACATCTGGTTTTATAATAAAATGCCGTCGGATCGGGAATGAAACGTGAAATATATAGTGATTAAAACTACTCAGAATTTTCATAAATATACACATATATATTTCATACAATTGTATATAAGAATTTATAGAAGCCGCAGAGAAAAGAAAGAAGAACCGGGAGCACAAAAATTAAAGAAGATTTAAAGTACAACAGAATAAATTTTTCCTGCATTCATAGTGGGAAGCAATTCCAAACAAATTCGACAAGAAAAAGGCCTAATACAAGGTATTTGTTTTAAATTGTAGTTTTTAATCGAATTTGCCACGCGTTTCATTTAAGTTTTTTTATAATGTCGATTACTTATAGTTTTTGTATTGTAAATCGTTCGTGATATTAAGGATATGTCTAATTTCAGTACTTTCCAAATGGAATGTCCTTTCCACATTAAACTTGGCGTAACTAAAGATGGACAAAACCTTAATTAGTTACATGAATCTTTTATAATTGGTTTAAATTGATATCGAGTCATTACTTGCTTCTTTAATTTTTATAAACTCAAGCTTAAATTTTAGAATTTTTATATATTTTAAAATTTCAGTTTCTGTTTTACATTTTACTAAAAGATTATTTTAAAATATCATATGGGTATTTTTTTAAATTATTAAAATTTTATTCTTAAAATTTTCATTTAAATTTTATAATAGTATTAATTTCTATCATGTTTTCTTTTACAGGGAATGTACAGTTTCATTTTCCATCATTGTGCATTTAATTTTTGCAATGTTTATTATGTATCATTATTTAATAAATACAATTTGAAAATATTATTTTTCATACTCTTCACTCGTTCTACACGAAATCCCTATATTATCGATAATTTCCGTATATATTTCACGTTTCATTCCCGATCCGATGGCATTTTAATAGAAAATCGGATGTGGGTACGCGCAGCCAAGACTGGCAATATGACTATTCGTACCCGCATGCGGGTACGCGCAGACACTGCCTTAAAATGATAGGGTTTGTACAGTACTTATGCATTTATGCAAGATGAAAATTACCATGTAAAACACATGTGAACTTAATAAAAAAAAAAGAAGTTGTTGTTTAATGACCCTTTTGGGGATATTGGGACATTTTGTGTTAATCAACAAGAAAAGACAGTCATGGGTAAAATCTAAGGGCTTCTGTAAATAAAAAGCGTATGTTAGTCGACTTTTTAAACTCAATAAACAAGTTCGTGTTTGTGTTTCAATATCTTTAATCCAGTCATGTTTTCTGTATCAATGGGTTCCACGATTTTTGCGCTTTGGATATCTTTCACATTTAAACTTCCTGACACAAAAATATTGCCTAAAAAATCCAGTTTTCTAATCACAGAAATTTTTGACATACCGCGATTTGTGGTCTAGGACACAGCGTTTTTCTCGTAACACGAATATTTCACGTCATTATCGTTATCAGTTTTTACTCTCGAAAGAAGATGTTGTCATCATAGAGCAGCAGAATATGTCGACAATCATTTTGGTTAGATTTACTCGAGGTACATAACCGAAAATTGAAACAGGAAGTCATAAATGAAACGAAATTTTAACGGTTATCGGTAACGGAAACGAACAAAATCCGTAAATCGTAAATTTTATAAAATAAAAAAAAATCGGGGCGGGACGATTTCAGAGGGGCGGGCGGGGATGAAAATCTATCAATTAATTTTAATTGGCCTTATTGGCAAATAAAAATAGAAAATGACATCATAGTCATGTCTGGCAAATGTCCAACATACATTATCTAAAAACATTTTAGATAAGATAAGGAAAAAAAGCTTCATCAGCAACATTTTATATTGGCAAATTTCCAATGAAGTTATTTACATAAAGTTATTGGCAAATAAAAATAGAAAATGACATCATAGTCATGCCTGGCAAATTTCCAACATATATTATCAACTACTATTCTATACAAAGAAAGATAACTCCAATTGAAAATTAATTGCTATTGCACAATATTGTGCAATTAGATATTTCTTGCTATTGTGCAATACTGTGCAATTGAAAATTTCTTGCTATTGCACAATACTTGATATGGAATCCTGATTTGGACCAACTTGAAAACTGGGCCCATAATCAAAAATCAAAGTACATATTTAGATAAAGCATATCAAATAAGCCCAAGAATTTAATTTTTGTTAAAATCAAACTTAGTTTAATTTTGGACCCTTTGGACCTTAATTTAAACCAATTTGAAAACTGGACCAAAAATTAAGAATCTACATACACAGTTAGATTTGGAATATCAAAGAACCCATTTATTCAATTTTTGATGAAATCAAACAAAGTTTAATTTTGGACCCCCATTTGGACCAACTTGAAAACTAGGCCAATAATTAAAAATCTAAGTACATTTTTAAATTCAGCATATCAAAGAACCCCAAGGATTCAATTTTTGTTAAAATCAAACTAAGTTTAATTTTGGACCCTTTGGACCTTAATGTAGACCAATTTGAAAACGGGACCAAAAATTAAGAATCTACATACATAGTTAGATTCAGCATATCAAAGAACCCCAATTATTCAATTTTTGATGAAATCACACAAAGTTCAATTTTGGACCCTTTGGGCCCCTTATTCCTAAACTGTTAGGACCAAAACTCCCAAAATCAAACCCAACCTTCCTTTTATGGTCATAAACCTTGTGTTTAAATTTCATAGATTTCTATTTACTTATACTAAAGTTATGGTGCGAAAACCAAGAATAATGCTTATTTGGGCCCTTTTTTGGCCCTTATTTCCTAAACTGTTGGAACCAAATCTCCCAAAATCAATCCCAACCTTCCTTTTGTGGTCATAAACCTTGTGTCAAAATTTCATAGATTTCTATTCACTAAACTAAAGTTATAGTGCGAAAACCAAGAAAATGCTTATTTGGGCCCTTTTTGGCCCCTAATTCCTAAAATGTTGGGACCAAAACTCCCAAAATCAATCTCAACCTTCCTTTTGTGGTCATAAACCTTGTGTTAAAATTTCATTGATTTCTATTTACTTTTACTAAAGTTAGAGTGCGAAAACTAAAAGTATTCGGACGACGACGCAGACGACAACGCCAACGTGATAGCAATATACGACCAAAAAATTAAAATTTTTGCGGTCGTATAAAAATCATGTAATAATAAATATCTCATTGACAATGAATAAAGCATATATTATAACTGATTAACATAAATTAATACATCAACATTAAGTAGTTTCTGAAGTGTGTATTATTTTTTTCCCATGGGTATGGATTAAGCAAACAATTGCACTTTCATTGTGACTTAATTTTTGGATACTTGTTGATACTTATAATTGTGGTTCCCCTATACTGACTGTCTGACAATTATGATGACTATCAATACTTCATGAAAACTAACAAATCTACAGTAAATTATTGTGTACGATGAATAGTCATAGACATAATTGAGATGAATTTTTATGCTAATTTCAAAGTCATACTATGATTCTCAGTAATATGCAGACAAACAAGATAAAAGCAATGTATGATTATCAGTGAGAAACCAACCTGAGACAGTTAATTTATTGTTAAGTTCAAAGTATTGTAACATCTGCACAAAATTGTTAATATTGTAAAAATGTAATCAAAACAGGGTTCAATAATATTAAAGGAAAGTTTCATCACCGAAGTATGTATATACCAGAATACATATATTTCACAAGCTAAGTGAAAAGTTATCATTTGCATACATGGTAGAAATTTAAATACAGTCAAAGCTGCTTTAGAGACCACATGTATTAAGCAATAATTGGTGTTATATGACCATTAATTTAAGTCCACCTGTAACACAATAAATTGCTCACATGTTAGTTTTTATATACTATATGTTTTATATATGTTTTCCAATATGTTATGTTAAATGCAATGTTTTATATGTATATTGGAATGTATAATATTATACAAGTGATGAATCTTTAATATAATATTGAATCATATAATAGAAGACCAACTGTCTCATGAGAACACTTTGTGCTCTCCTTAAATGGTCTAAAAACTAGGTTTTACTGTAATTATTATTGATATATGTCGTGTTAATGTCATGTGATTATCTGAATGCTGAAGGATGATCATTTTAAAATTATGGATTACTTTTTTGTATAACTTCTACCCTTTACAATATATATATATTTAACAAAAGGATAAAACAAAATAACCTATTCATATTATTGAATACAAAAACATAACATTGTAAATATGACTGAGAAACTAATAAACATTTCAATCTGCAAAATAAAAATAAACAATAACAAAAATCACAACAAAAATATCACAGTGAAGAAAATTGGATTTCACATTGACCTTAAACTTTGTTCATGTCTTGTTTTAGACTGATATTTATCCTTCTCTTATCAAGTGGTGTATCCAGAAATTATCATAAGGGGTGCCCACTAACTGCCTAAGAGGGGACCCACTCTAGTCATGTTCCATTGATTCCCTAAATAATAAACCAAATTTTTCCCACAAAGGGGGGTGGTTGGGTACCTCTGGAAAACCCACTAAATCCCCCTCTTCTTATCAAGTGGCATTTGTCCGGTACATATCATTCTTGTATTCTTTCTTAATTTAACTCCTCCTACATAACTTGAATGGTTTCATGGCAAGTTTACACAATTCAGTATATAATATAAATATATGTGAATAAATGAATATGCTTGTAGTCTTAAAAGAACTGGATTTTTTAGTTTGATAGGAAATAAAACAATAGGATTCAGTAATTGTGAATAGCAAATCTTTCTTTACTTTTATTTTTTTTCCCAAAACTAAACAACCAACCTATTAATGGACTATTTTGATTTCATATCTTAACTCTTTTGCTTAGCTAACTAATGACATTACTGTAAATCAACATATATCATTCTCAAAAGACTCAAGTTAAATAATGACGATGGATTGGACAGACATTTTTAACATACATGGTCTTACGGAGCACCAGGGGTACAACAAACCATCACTGTAAAAAGCTGACTACAACGCTTGAAAAGAGATCAAATGACACAGAAATTAACATCAATCGATCACTGAACGGCCTACAAAAATTAGCATAGCCCATACCATATTGGCTCATAAAATAGTTAAACAGCCTAGTACATATCTATTGATAAAACCCATTTTCAAAGGATATAAATAATGAAAATAAAAAAAAAATTGTACAAAAATTATACCATTACCCTTTATTCAATGAGTCAAATTAGAACAAATATATCTAAATAAAATAAAAATATATGAAAAAAAAACCACCAGATAACTTGAACCAAATAAATATTCTTAAAAGAACAATTAAGGCGACTAGCTTTGAGTACACAACTATTATTTTTATAATTAAAACATATGAAAGACCAGTAATTTTCAAAATTGTTCTTAGTATTAATAGTCAGAACAGATAACTTGATGCACAAATTCCAATGAGTTATTCATTTAAATATATATTTAACTTTTTTATAATTTTATCCTGCAGTTGATTTTTCTACTTGACAAATACAAGAGGGGGGATAGGACCTTTATCGGGACTCCGGGATCGGGTGTTTTAAAACTCGGGATTTCGGGATTGATCCTTTCGGGATCCGGGAATTCTTTTTTTCGAATTTCGGGACCTCGGGATTTCATGTTTTTAAGCCCGGGATTTCGGGATTTCGTGTTTTTAAGCCCAGGATTTCGGGATCAGGACCCCTTCTATCCCCCCTCATACAAGTGGTTAACTACTTTAGCTAAAACTTTAACCTGAGAATGTACTTATTGATATTTATGGTCTCTTTATTATATAATATGTATTTATCTATCATTTATCATTAAAATGAATTACATCATGTTATATTTTTAATTCTGCATATATCTAAAAAGAACGCCCAGATGGAATGCTTTAAATGTGAAAATATAAAATTCCCAGTATGTACGTACACATATACAAAGAATTTGATAAAAGTTTTAATTGTAGAAATTCAGACTGTGGATATTGGATTTAATCATTAATAATTTAAAACTGATTTTTTTTAAATACAGTTTCAACAAAGAAAGCAAAACATATTATCTGTATAAAGCATGTTGTATCTTAAAGCTGCTCACAAGCCAGTAAAGCAAAATTAGATCAATACAAATTGTAAATAAAATTGTGTAGAAGCATACCAGAGGGGGTTCAATTTTTTTTTAATCGAACCATTACAGTTCTAAACTGATCCAATTCTCTGTTTTGAATATTTAACTAGGTCAAGGGCCCTTTTAAAGGACAGATCATATTCCAAGTCAAAGGAGTAGGTCCGGTAAGGGCCGGTTTTGGCCTCAAATTTCAAGTTGATCTGACGAAAGATTTTGGACACTTTCTAAACACTTAAATGTCTATTTCAATTGATTCAATTATTTTTTGTGAAAGATTTTAACTGATTCACTTATTAAAAACGCTCCGATTCAAGCTTAAATATAAAAAATCTATCAAATATTCCAAAAACTGTCACTTTTCATATGGTTTTTGTCAAAAATGAAAGTGGCCGCATCCGTGTTCATCCTTGACCTTTATATATGTTATGTATTATCATTAAACACAACTTACATTTCAATATCAAGAATGAACACGAATGCGGCCACTTTCATTTAAGACGGAAACCGTTTAAAATTTAACTAAAATGCTGAAATTGTGAAGATTTCAGTAATTTAGCATGAATTAATGATGCAAGTACCCAATATATGTGCATTGTAATGCCCAAATAAACCCATATTTATGTAGCAGAGGCATTATACCTTCCAAAAAATAACTAAAAGTTCACATTTAGCAATTTTGCAAAACTGCTATATTTTGGGGCCAAAAAGGGGTCTTACTGAACCTACTCCTTTGACTATGTAGCTATAGGTGCCACACAGAGTGAAGAAAATAAAAAAATAATTTCAAATTGGAAAACATTTTACCTTTGGTTATCTAATACTTTATTTGTTAATCTTCTTCACCCTTTATGGTACAAAAGGTCATTCAAATTTTATGAATATATCAAGAAAATTATGTGGTATATATAATTATGTATAGCTGGAATTTTTATATAAACCAGATTCATCTTTTTTCAATATATCTCCTTTTTTCAAAATGGCTTCACAGACATTATATAAAATATTTCATAGCTACATAAACATTTCTTGCTCATGAAGCATAAATATAAAGTCTAAAAAATATTTAAACTTCTTTTTGCTTTAATACTTGTTATGCCTGTTCCAGAAATAAATGTTTAAGGGGTCAGAAGACACTTTCCATTTAACCCAGCCATGCATAAAATCTAAATTGACTTTTTCCTATGATTGTTCAAGCTATCTTTAAAACATAATTACCAACCCTCAAACTGTAAAAGAAGTGTTATTTGACCACTATATACATTAATTCAGGACCAGCCCCATTACTATCAAACTTTAAATATAACATTTAACAACAAATTATAACAAACAAACAATTTCAATCTGACGACTTTTTGGCAGTTTTACTTTGAGATATAACTGGTCTTCACTGTAATAAAACCATTGTCATGTTGACTGAAAACTTGTTTAACATTCAATGTAAAATCATAATAATATAAGTAATCTATATTGCACTACTAATAAATGCCATCTTTTATCACATTCCCATCCAAAATGGTCTCTACGAGTACCCTTGACCACAGATCAGATCTACTGTCCCATAATGCTTCAGTGTCACCATTTTCACCGTCGGAATATTTCTTCATCACTGTCATGATAACGACTGACATGTCGACTTGTTGTCAGTGTTGTTTCTTCTTGATCTGACCTAGAATAGATGTTGAAATGAGTTTGTCAAAATAATTTATCTACTATAGCAAACTGTAGTTGTTCTTTATCTTTATTACTTAAATCGCATTGCAGTCTTGTTAATTTGAATTCATATACTAGTTCACCAAGTTAAAACCAAATCCTCAAATAAAGTACTTCAAGAGTGCAAACGCTGAAATGTCTCTCCTGCTTTACTGACCATTGATTTTATGTTGAAAGTCATAAATATGAAGATTTTACTTCAAGTATCACATAAACTTTATGTTTATAATTTATACAAATGACAATGTGATTGAAGTCATATAAAGTCTGTCAGAAAGATATTTACACATTACAATTATTCTATACACCAACTGCTTATAGTAATTAATAGTCAGACTGAAAAACAAAAACTTAACACTGTCCAATGTACCATGAAAATGAGGTTGAGGTCAGGTGAAACCTGCCAGACTAACATGCAACCCTTACAATTATTCCATACACCACATATAGTGGACCTACTGCTTATAGTATCTGAGAAATTGACCTTATCACGTAACTTTAACCTTGATCACTGATCCATAGGGTACCAACTACCAACGAGTACCAACAGTAGTATACACAGCCGGCAGATACTGCAACTGTCATTACAGGTAAAACAATATTGTTACCAATTTTTCTGCAAGTCAATATTTCAGCTTATGACCAAATCAATGTTTGTTTTGTATACAAATTCCATTAATCATGTTAATGCTGTCTTTTTGTAAGTCAGCTTTATCTCACAAAATGAAGCATTCTACAGAATTGAGAATTTCTGTATCAAAACCAAATTTAAAAGAAGAGATTTCTATACCATAACAGATTTCAAAATGTCTGTAAAAATAGTTAGGCATCATAGCTTCAACCTTTTCACTAATCATAAACTAATTATAAAACCTACCCATAATGCACATCTTCATCTGAGTCATTTAACATACTCATTCCAGGATTATCTTTAAAATTACTCTCTGTGAAAGAAAAGTATTGTTATCGTCAAAAATTTAAATGCAATATTTTGGACTAGGGTACTATTTTATTCTTCATTCAAAAACCATGAATTATTGATCATGAGCATTATTTTTTTTAAACACAGACAGATTTTTTTTTAGCTCTCAAAATGTCAGACTAACAAATGATTCTAGTATTGCTTATTTGAGCTACATGTTAATTCTGATAAATAAGGGAAGATAATTTGCACCTCAATTTTTTCCCACTATTTTATATAATGTTTCTGTGGTCCTGTTAATATTATTGAGTTAAAATATCAAAAAGATTGACATAGAAAAGATGTATAAAGAAAGGAAACAACATATTTGTTTCATACTCTGAATATGCTTACCATATATAGCATTTTTGGAAGGCGAATACACAAATGCCATTGTGTACATATAGAAATTGAGCAGACCATAAATGGCAACAAATTCTGCTGAATTTTTGTAGTTCGTGGACAATTCTGCTACAAAATTATCTTGTAAAGCTGCAGCACCATATCTCATCACTGTTATTGTAATACTGATTGTCAACACAATTAACATCAAAAACGTCATGAACTTTAACCTCAAATCTGAAATTAAAACAATTTTAGTGAAAACGAATGTAGAAACACAGATATAAAGTCAGTTACCGGAACAAAAGCTTATTGTATAACCAGATGCTCCACAGGGCGCAGCTTTATACGACCACAGAGGTTGAACCCTGAACGGTTGGGGCAAGTATGGACACAACATTCAAGCTGGATTCAGCTCTAAATTTGGATTGTGATTAAATAGTTGACACAGCATAGGTTTCTGACACAGAATGAATGTGGTCTAATGAACTTAAAATATTTTTTTTGCCTTTGAGCAATTCACTATGCTGTTGAATATTAATCCTCTCAAAAAAATGTTTGAAGAAATTTTCTTTTTATTTATGAAATCTGAAATGAGAAAAATTTAAACCCCCCCCCCCCCCCCATTTTTTTTTTCACATCCCCCTTTCCCTTTTTCCAAAACTGATCTCAATTCAAATTTCTAATGGAGTTTGCAACAATAACTACTCATTTAAATACATCATAAAATATTAAAATGTAAAATAAAGTGCTTGTTATCACTGAATGGTAAAGATTGTTTTAATTTATCAGTTGGTAGTAAAAGTGAATATACATTGTATATTGTATAAAACAATGATTTAAGTTGATTTAACTACTATTCTGGACAAAGAAAGATAACTCCAATTGAAAATTTCTTGCTATTGCACAATATTGTGCAATTAGATATTTCTTGCTATTGCGCAATACTGTGCAATTGAAAATTTCTTGCTATTGCACAATACTGTGCAATTGAAGATTTCTTGCTATTGCTGAATACTATGCAATTGAAAATTTCTTGCTATTGCACAATACTTAATATAATAATTTTGGATCCTGATTTGAACCAACTTGAAAACTGGGCCCATAATCAAAAATCTAAGTACATGTTTAGATTCAGCATATCAAAAAAGCCCAAGAATTCAATTTTTGTTAAAATCAAACTTAGTTTAATTTTGGACCCTTTGGACTTTAATGTAGACCAATTTGAAAACGGGACCAAAAATTAAGAATCTACATACACAGTTAGATTTGGCATATCAAACAACCCCAATTATTCAATTTTTTATGATATCAAACAAAGTTTAATTTTGGACCCCGATTTGGACCAACTTGAAAACTGGGCCAATAATCAAAAATCTAAGTACATTTTTAGATTCAGCATATCAAAGAACCCCAAGGATTCAATTTTTGTTAAAATCAAACTAAGTTTAATTTTGGACCCTTTGTAGACCAATTTAAAATGGGACCAAAAATTAAGAATCTACATACACAGTTAGATTTGGCATATCAAAGAACCCCAATTATTCAATTTTTTTATGAAATCAAACAAAGTTTAATTTTGGACCCCGATTTGGACCAACTTGAAAACTGGGCCAATAATCAAAAATCTAAGTACATTTTTAGATTCAGCATATCAAAGAACCCCAAGGATTCAATTTTTGTTAAAATCAAACTAAGTTTAATTTTGGACCCTTTGTAGACCAATTTGAAAATGGGACCAAAAATTAAGAATCTACATGCACAGTTAGATTCGGCATATCAAAGAACCCCAATTATTCAATTTTTAATGAAATCAAACAAAGTTCAATTTTGGACCCTTTGGGCCCCTTATCCCCTTCCTCCATAATGTTGAAATAGTTGTTTTTAGCAATGCCTTAATACTTTTAAGTATATTTTCAGCATTTCATTAAACAAATCAAGTATGCAAAAAACAAAATTCAATGGAGGAAAGGGTTATTCTAAACTGTTGGGACCAAAACTCCCAAAATCAAACCCAACCTTCCTTTTATGGTCATAAACCTTGTGTTTAAATTTCATAGATTTCTATTTACTTATACTGTACTAAAGTTATGGTAGGAAAACCAAGAATAATGCTTATTTGGGTTTGGCCTCTAATTCCTAAACTGTTGGGACCTCAACTCCCAAAATCAATCCCAACCTTCCTTTTGTGGTCATTAACCTTGTGTTTAAATTTCATTGATTTCTATTTACTTATACACATGTACTAAAGTTATTGTGCGAAAACCAAGAATAATGCTTATTTCAGCCCTTTTTTGGACCCTAATTCCTAAACTGTTGGAACCAAAACTCCCAAAATCAATCCCAACCTTCCTTTTGTGGTCATAAACCTTGTTTCAAAATTTCATAGCTTTCAATATACTTAAACTAAAGTTATAGTGCGAAAACCAAGAAAATGCAACTAAAAGTATTCGGACGACGCAGACGACGACGCCAACGTAATACCAATATACGACCAAAAATATTTCAATTTTTGCGGTCGTATAAAAGCATTCACTTATTTTACAGTGTCTGTAGCAAGCTAGCTATGCTACATGTTTCTGGACCATGTGTTTTTATTCTATGTTGTTTGTCCTTTTTTTTGTACTTTGTAGGTCTGGATTTAGTAGTAGGGAGTTGATATGGTCTGATATAATGTTATAGAATACCAAAAAGTTTTGAATGTAAACTTGATCATACACAATGGATATACAGTCAATGATGTTATTTTCATTTTGGTGAACCAGCAATGAAGTTACCCATGAACCAATAACTACTAAGATTCTGAAACAGTCAATTGACAGCCTAGTTGATTAATTTGAAATTCATTTTATGAAATCTCAATAGAACACAAGTCAATATAATGATTTTTTTTATAATTTTGAGGTCCAACTACATGAGGCATTGCAGAAAATAAAGTCATGAGTTAAATATATATATTCAAAATATGTCTGGATTGATTAGCTCTTAAATTTTCTGAAATATTTTTTTTTTTATCATATTCCCTTGTAGCCACATCCTGGCTGTCACACCAATCTCTAACACTGTAATAACGGCAGCAGGCCTAGGCAAGATAATAAAACTGTAAAATATTTTGTGAGTATTGATACTTCAAAGAAACTGCAATATTAAACACCATATATGCATTCTCTAACACTTAGTAACACACATAATTTTACTTTTAACATAGGCGGATCCAGGGCCCCCCCTTTCGTGGGAAAAATTTGGTTGATTATATAGGGAATCATTGAAGCATGACTGGAGCAGGCCCCCCTTAGGTCAGTCAGCGGGCCCCCCTTATGAAAAGTTCTGGATCCGCCACTGTTTAATATTGTAGAAAAACTTTACATTATTGTTTCATAAAATCCTGAAAATAAACTTGTTCATGCTCTTACCAAAATATGGCATAGATCTCAGCTCTGCATATGCTCTGATTAACAAATACCCTAGGTACAGAAGATACAGGCCTCCAACAATGAAGAAAAATATTTTAAAACCCTGAAAATAAAAAAAGATATAGTAGAACTACATGTATATACAATATTAGACTGAAATAGGCAATAGCATAAAACTTTTATGAAAAAATGTGAGTAGTGGTATTTTGCCATCTGTCCTCCATGCTTTATCTAGGGAAAGACAACTATTAACAATAATACCTCATCTTAATATAGACACAAGTATCGTAAGCCTTGCACAATACCAATTTATGGTAATAAATCACTTGTGTGTAGTTCAAGTCACACATAATCATTTATACAAGCACTTATCATAATGTACAAACACTTCTGATGTCAAGAAGCATTACTTTGCTGTGTTGATGGGTTTCTGTCCCATGGGCATGTAAACCACATCCCCATACATAAGAAAACATCTCAAGTATCACACAAAACAAGAAAAAGATAGAGATTTTAGAAAAATAATTTCTTTAAAAAAAGCAGTATCTACTGAGGACCATATTGGATGTAGATCTTAATCATCTGATTTAAACCGACTGTGCAAGACCCTCAAGAGTATTCAAGGTCATTTGAAACCCCCCTTTTTGAAGTCTGATTTATTTCTAAAAGGTGTAAACATGAAAGCTACTATTGAAACATAGGTGGGCGAATAAAAATTCTCATCTTGAAACAGAATTAGTTGAAATCCTGTATGGTCAAGGTCAAACATTATATTAATGTACAAGCACTTCTGATGTTAAGAATCATCACTTCAGATAATTCAAATTTAAGTGTGCTGCTCAGTAACTATCTCATGAACAAGTATACCATATCTCCTTGTTTCATCAATTTTCCATAATCTAATCTGTTGAAATATCAGAAACTGAATGTGATATCTGCTGTTGAAAAAACTATATTTGATGATTTTTTTTAAATTCTGTGTTGTTTTAATTGATTACCACAGCATTAAACAAAAAGAAAAAATAGAATAGTATTTTTTTCTGTTGGCTTAATGTTGAATGCATGCAGAAATGTGACGTCTTTGTTATTTATCATCTTGATTTTAGAACACTTAATGTCTTTTGACCGACAAGGCAATACATTTTTTCTTCTCTTTATACTATAAAATAGTAAAATATGACATAGAAATTTGGATGGATTGAAAACTGCAATATATTTGTGGACGGTTCATGTTACATTAACTAGTTCGTTTAGCCATAAAGTATCCCTAAAATCAGTATGTACTATTGACCCTCTTTCCATTGTAGAATCAAAGAATTTAAAGTTAAAGACTATAGTGATAAAAATAAAGATCGGTTTATCACTACTAATATTCTTCTTCCGAAAATCTTCTTAAAATATCAATCAGTGACCTTATACATGTATGGAGATTTTAAAAAGGTTTTATGAAGAAGAATATTAATTCTGAAAGAATGTGGTACTTGATAAGTACTACAGAAGATAGGATTTTGTACCAGTCACATGCGCTTCACTTGATCCTTATCATACAGTATATATTGTCATGAGGTTACCATTCCTTTAAGTATTGACTTCTTATACACTCTGGTACCAAAATTGTTGTTTAAGTGTATGTGCTTAAACTAAATGATTCAAAGTTTTTTGTTGCAAGGAAATTATACTTGTACCAAAGAGTCCATTAAATATTATAAAGTATAATATGTAACTACAACTCATGAAAGTTCTCAGACACTTTGAGTAAGTGTTATACAAAAACAATCCACTTTGATGTCACATTGAAAGGGACTTATTTTTAACTAATATAAAGTATCTGCTTTGCAATTGGCAGACATATAATACTTTAATATTTAAAGTGAATAGTACAGCTGTGTGAACACATTGTATTTAATTTTAATTAAACAAAAGTCAGTCATTATTTTCAAATATTCAGTCAGTAGTATATTGAAACAGTTCAGAATGAAAGGATTATTAGCGACTTTTATCATTCATGTCATTCTAGTGGACACTGTCTTATCCTTATCCGAATCTGACTCCTGTGATGGAGAACACTGTGGTAGTGTTATATCTATGCCAATAATGGACAATATGAAAGCTTCCTTAAAAGCTGACTTGGATGTGTCTAAAATGAATAAGTATTTAAAGGCATACATTGAACAGGAGATTGAAAAAGGTGTGAAGATAGCAATGGAAAACATAATGAAACAAATGATAGAAAACAAAACAGAAAAGATGGAACTGCTCATAAAAAACAAGAGTGAAGAAATGTTGACATTATTTGAAGTCAGAGATGAAAAAAGTAAAGCAAGCTTTGAAGTCAAAATGGAAGAATTCAAACAGAAATTCGAACAAAAGAATAAATTGAACTATGCATTCTTCTCCCATTTGTCTTCTACCAAGACAAACTTAAAACAAAACACAATAGTTATATTTGATGTTGTACGACTGAACATTGGTAGTGCTTACGATGGTACCACAGGAAAGTTTACGTGTAAAGAAGATGGGGTATACACATTCTCCTGGACTACACTGTCTAATGCAAAACAAGATTTTACCAGTGCTCTAGTGGTTGATGGAACACCAATAGCTAGTAATGTAGTAGACAATGAGTCAACTGATGATGCTTTGTCAGGATCCATTCGTGTAATTGTTAAAATGACCAAAGGACAAGAGGCATGGATTAAAGCTGTTGGATCACAGGGGGATTATGTATATGGATCATGGTATGGTAGTATACCATCTTCTGTTTTCTCAGGATTTAAAATTTAACTGCTAGCAAACAAGTTGTAGTATTTAAGATTTCTAACAGTCAACCTCATTTTACATTTTGATATTTTTGCAATTTATTAATTTCATAAAAAGACATTCAAGGACAAAAAGGATTTATCAATTATGAAATGAAGGAATAAAACCAATAATACATAGCCCATTGCTTTCTATGTTTAATTCTGCAATTTCAAGTATTAATGGCTAATTTGTCTTAAGTTTAAATAAAGTGGCAGCCATTTCATGTCAAAATTAAACCTTATCCTGACTTGTGATGAAAAGTTCAACATACCTTTAATTACATACTAGAGCACACTGATTCTGAGAAGTTTGGTAGCACAAAAACAGGTACTTCTGATCTGAACAACAGGGCAAATGTGCCCTTCTATTATAATTTTTAATATTCAAAATACTATTTGAACAAGGGTTCAACAGTGAACTCCAGTCCCCAAGCTTTCGTTTATTACTAAAACTACCCAAATATTTTACTTGTTGACAAAGTTGCAGCTATACGTGGGAACTATTGTTTTGATTAACATTTGACCTATTTTAATACACTTATAAATGCACTAAAGCATCAGAATATTAGACATTCCTTTTGGTTCCATTTTCAAAACCTATGATTGTAGCCATTGTTTTTGTACATCATATGAATTTGTACTATGCATGCTTTTTTAGTGAAAATGGTGATGTCACAATGCATTCTTACTAGCACGAAAACCCATTAGATGAAAATATGTAGCCACATCAATTCATAATCAAATAAGTCTTTAAGGCTAATTTCCTCTACCATTTATTTTTTAAATTTGAATCAATAATCCAAGAAATATTTTTTGGTAGTTTCCTGTTTGTTAGTATCTCACATAATTGAAACAACAAGTGTCCTTATTTACCTAAAATATTAGTTAATGAAATTGAATGTTGAGAAATAAACAACACTATGAGAAGGAGCAATTACATACCATAAAATTAGTAGTATCTAGTCTGTAATAATATGTAGGATCTTGTATTTCATTATACTCTTGCCAGGAGGATAAAGTTACTGCAGAAATCCAGATCAGTCCTACTATAAACAACTTTGGGATGTAGAACTTCACAAATCTTCTGTCAGTCTGAAAATAAAACCATACAACAATTAAAAATGAAACATCAGTATGTAGACTGTAAGCATACTTAAAAACTTTCTTCAGTTTTTGACTGTATTAAGATTTATCAACATACAAAAGATGGGATATCGTCTGATTTATATTTCATTATTGTGTTTAAATCATATTAAAGGATGATTGGGATACATGTACAAAATTATCTGACTATAGCATATTTTCTTAAGATACATCTGTGATGAGAGGTGTGTGGGATGTATTAACCCACAACCACATGTAGTTTGGGCTGAGGGAGGGTGGTCACTTTCTAAAAGGATAAGAATCAAAGCAAAGCTGAGTTCAATATAATTTTAGACTTTTTTTTTTTAGAGATTATGGACAGTGCTTATAGGATAGATTTTTTAAATTATATAAATACAAAGTGTATACTCAACTATAATAATCTTCATACAAGACAGCATGTATACTCAACTATAATAATCTTCATTCAAGACAGCAAAGTTTTTTTTTTTTCAAGGAATATGAAATATATTCTTAGAATCATTTGTATTGCTTAATGCAAATATCGTTTCAACACTTCAAAAGAATACTTTTATGTTAATGCTCTTTATTGTGTAATATATGGAGAGAAGAATAAAATTGTTTATATCTTGAAATATTCAATGATTTTTTAACCATTTTACTGAAATAAACTACTTTACATCATAATCATCAACCTATTGTCTTTTTTGTCATTAAGATTACACAGTGTAACCTGACGTATTCCAACATCTTGCTTTAACTAAGGCATTTTCATGATCCCAAAGTATGCCTGTTCTTGCAGAAAAACCCTGATTTTTCAGACACCCTGCTTAATCCGTCATTTTTTCTGGTCCCCCAGTGTGTCGGATAACACAATTTACACTGTATCAACAAAATTTACCTGTCTGACACCATGATATAAACACAACCAGAATAATAAGAGACCACATAAGAAAGAGGCTTGGAACAAGGCATCAAACATACCAGGTACCCAACTGTTTACTAGGAATGTCAGCGGAAATATTGGATCTGAAAAATAAAACATTTAAAATGCAACAAAGAAATTCATCAAACATTCCAGGAACCCAACTGTTCACTAGGAATGTCAGCGGAAATATTGGATCTAAAAAATAAAACATTTAAATACAAGGAGCATCAAACATTTTCACCAAAAAAAATCATCATGATAAAGAATTTTAAAAAAAACCTGCTCTACTTATTTCCCTTTGGACTATACTGTATCATTTGATTTTTACATAAAGCTTGCCTGAATGATGTTCACTCTCAATTTTGAAGTGAACTATTTTCTTATCACTTCTTTTTTTTCAGTAATTTGAGAATTCTTTAGAGGTATCAAGCAACAATCCTGCTTTTAGTTGGACATTCAAGAGAGTGTTGCATCTCTTGGTTCAATATTTAAATCATTGTTGTGTTTGGTAGACTTTTATCTTATACATGTATTTTTTATTGCCATTTCTTCAATAGTACTTGTATTTGTCCCTTTTATGTATGTAATATCAATTGAAACACATACATGTACAAAATAAACATTTGTAGAAATACAAATTAACGATTATCAATTATTTAAGTTTTAAATGTTGTGACTGGTAAAGAGAAATTTCAGTTTTTTTTAAACATGCTATGACTTATAGTCCTGACTACAATAGTAATTTATCACAAACAGACAGACACATAGAGGGAGTAAAACTCCTTGGGAACTGAGGTATGACACACAGCTTACCATTATACAATAACAGTAGAGGTAGTAGTAAAGACATCCATCTTTGTTCTATTGACCAATCTCGTATAGTAAACTTCCTCAAAGAATGACCAAATACACACTGAAAAGGTACATACATTTACTATAAACTGAAACACAACAAAGCATTAAAGAAAGGCAGGTGTCAGAGAAGAAAAAATAGTCTCTTTCATTTTATAAATATGTTTTAAGTATAACTGTTAGGAATGCAAAAGCTTTTAGATTATTTTTTTGGTACCACAAGAACAAAGCAAATATAACTTGCATTCAATTAAAATTACATAATTTATAAGGGGTAAACATATTATAAGTTAAAAGTTATATGGTTTGCTACTGACCAGCTACTGGTCCATAGAGGGCTAGTCAAATTGAAGGCTGAATCCTCTATGGATTTTACTAACCCTCTGTAGATCTGCAGTGGGTCAGTAGTGAAAGGTATAACAAATTTACAGTACGCCCAAGGAGTTTGTAATCCCAAACTCCATACTCCGATATTTTTCCTGGTGTAACACCAGGAAACTCCGACATCCCTCCCAAAATTCTCGGAGAAATTTGGGAGTATTCCCTCCGACTTCCGCGTAAATCCGCTACCTTTTGTTTATTGTATTAGCGACATCTCTCCCAGTCTGGTGTGACGCGGTGTGACACCAGGTAATTAATTGCCCTAATCCGTCTGATCTATGCCGGCACGCGACAGTCAAGGTATGTGAGATTTCTAATGTAATTAAACAATTGTATTTCCTGTCTATTGATTATCAGGTTATATCTGATTGCTTGAAACAAATGAAAGGTTAAAATAAAAAGCAAAACGTTGTTGTTAATTCTTTCAATTACTCTGTACATTTTAATCAAGTTTTTAAACAACTATATTTGATTTTGACTTCCGTTTTTTTATCAGTAAATAAATATTTAATTTACTGAAAGAGATATAATTGTGCAACAATAAACGGAGACTAACGCTGAATAAATGAGGGCAGTTTAAAGAAAAATTACACGTCTCAAAGTTTTTTATACTACAAGTAAAAAAGAAAATATTATTCCTTATCTGTTATGCTAATAATTCTACGCCATTTCCATTTTACGATTACAAAATAAAAGTTTTAAAATCCAAAACGTTGTTGTTAATGCTTTCAATTGCATTAAAGTTTTATAAAAAAAAATCTATACTTGATTATGACCTCGTTTTTTATTTATCGGTAATTGATATAACTTACGAAAAGAGACATACTTGCGTGAAAATAAACGGAAACTAACGCTGAAGGTATAAAATGTGAGCAGTGAGTTTAAAGAAAATTACGCGTCTTAAAACTTGTATATGCAAGTAAAAAAGAAAATACTATTCACCATTCGTTATGCTTAATAAGTCTACGGCATTTTCTCTTCACGATTAGCATTACTTTAGGATATAATACATTTCGGCTACAACAGGAATACTTCTATAGCTGCATCAACTCGTCGTTGCATAATATTCATTGAATGTAGGACAGAAAGTCACAGGACAAAAAGTCACAGACAAAAAGTCACGGACAAAAAGTCACAGGACAAAAAGTCACAATTCATTTTTTCTGATTATTTTCTTTGAATAAAAAATGCTTTATTTTACAAAAATATTTTTGTATTTTTCTTGATGTATTATATGTTAACCAACTTTGTAAGCAAAATTTATCAAAAAAATATCAAAGATGATCAAATAATTGTTAAGAAAACAAAATGTCAAAGTAGATTGGCACTCAAATGGCTTCATGGTGCCAAGAAATATGTCCTTTGCATGATTAAAATAAAATAAATCTTCATTTTTCAAGTAAAATGATAAATTCCATGAACTTTAATATGAATATATGTATTAAAAAGTAAATATTTCAAGATATTTCTCTTATATATTCCAACAATTGTCAAAAAATTATTTGTGACTTTTTGTCCCGTGACTTTTTGTCCTATCAAATTTGTGACTTTATGTCCTGTGACTTTTTGTCCTGTGACTTTCTGTCCGTTTACCTATTCATTTACGCACAATGAATGTAAACCTTTGTGTTGTATTTAGAACAGTTATCTTTAAATATTTTTAAAACAATTAATTGCCGTGGGAAGACGACACGCATCTCAGTGATCAACAGTGCGTGGAACAGTGCGTGGTTGAACTTGAACTTGACTTCGCTCACAATATTGAATGCTAAAAATAGTGACATCAATTTTGTCCACGAGATTTTTATTTGGCGGGAAATAGTATCATGTAACAGTAAACTCAGGTGACCTTTCTGGATAACCGTGGGAAAATTCATGTAATGATTGACATTTGTGTGCGTTAAGATTGAGGCTCTAGAAGGTCCTTTTACAATTGATTAACCGGATTCTAAATTTTATTCCTTTTCTGAATAAACGAACATCAGCCTTTTATTTATACGTTTCTCAGTCAACAGAGGACATAAACCTGGACATTATTTATACTTCCATAGTCAACACTATACATTAATGGTAGATGAAAACAGGATGCATGTCGTTTAGTTCCTGATGGGCGTTGGTAGAGATCCTCTGTGAAAATGTGTCGATCGTAAAAATCCGATCCACATTTTTTTTTACATATTTCTTTCTTGTACGATATAATTTCATTTTAATATTCTATAGTATAAATTGTTGAAATACTTCTTTTTATATTTCGCCGAGGACTTTTAACAGCAGTAACATACGGATTGCGCCAATCCAATTTTATTTTAAATAATAAAAGATCAATAACAGATCATAACAGATAAAAAACACATGATTTTATTTCTTCATATAATTAAATAAGGTTGTGATTATTGTGTTGTGTCTGGGCGGGGAATTATCTCAGTATTTATGAATATAGGGCTGCCACATTGCATACAAAACTATTTGTCACTTTACAGTTTCTTTTTTAAATTCAAATATTTCAAGTCGGTAATCTACCGAGGTAGTGAAACATAATATTTTACATTTCAAAATAAATTGAAAGTAACAGAGTTCACTTGTTGGTCCGATAAATTAACTCTAGGGTTTGATTTAGATTGGACAAATTACCGTAAAAACAACATTTTGTTTTAAGCCAGTTGATATTAATTATATAATATTGAACTATTAATGAACCGGATATTCACTGAGTAGGTCATAAAAGGTTCTAATTGTGGTAAAATCATCTTTGTTGAAACTTTGTTGAAAAAACAAAAATTATGACCTGATCGGACTATAATGAAAATACTAAATAAGTGTTTTATTCGTATTTTTATACGTTTTTACGTTTTATTTAATATGACAATGACATGGGCATATACATACAAGAATAATTATCTTATTTTAAATAAAAATGTCACACTTTTATCTGACAATGAATGGACATTTAAATAACGTATTTTAAAGCACACAGGTGCAATCAAGATCGATTAAATGTACAAAGGTAATAAATCTGGCTAATCCGATTATGTTGTCACGCGTCATTAATTTTCAGTTCATCCGATGGGCAATAAACCAATTAACAGCCACGCGGTGTTGGGAGAGAATCTTTGGAGGAAATTGGGAGTAGAATCCGTGATTCGCGGTGTCACACCGCTACACTCGGAAATCGGTGATAAAAGTTCGCGATTACAAACTCTCTGGGCGTACTGTATCACACTCTGGTATTTTCTTGTCAAGTTTTGTAAAAAAATAAACAATGAAATAAAATAACATTAAGAGATGACGTCACTCTTAAAATCAATCATAATGCCACTAATTTAAGGGAGATGCAATTAAAATCATTCTAATAAAAGCTACAGATCTAGAATGCATAAGGTTATAAAATATTTTAAAATTTTAACAGATTGACTGCTGTGGTACAAAACTAAAGAGACTTTACACGCTACATCTAATTGTTTCTGTGTAGTTATTTTGGAATGTTGATGGTCTTATTTGTCTGCTGTCTTCTTGACGTATGGCACTATTTTAATTTTGACCTATGGTATTTGATTGTACCAAAGTATCTTTTCCCTCTTTTTTTTAACAAATTAACTTGATAGTTGACAATAACATGACAATACTTACTGTTGCTACAAATGTCATGAATAAAAACACAAATCTAATCCAGATTTCAATCTGTGTGAATGATGAGTTATAAGTCTTAAACTGAAAAATAAAACCGTAAATGATAATTCTCTAGATCTTCTGAAAATGAATAAACTGCAAACAAACACTATAATATAATTAATTCTAATCAACATCAATCATGGTTATCATGGTTATCATGGTTATCATGGTTAGTAAAAAAAAGTAGTTTGTTGTCTTTAATATTTGTTCTGAACTTAAAGAAATGGGAAATGTGTCCATGGGACATAGATGATGCCCCCTCTTGCATATCATAGGAGCTGCGTCGGATAGAAATCGACCTTATGCAAGTGGATGTACACAGGTTCAAGTATAAGACTTTGATCGATTTTGGAATAATTTAAGATATAAAAGCTGCATTTTGGTCCGTTTTAAAGGGTTGTCTTCTTCTGCAAATCTACCTTTGGAACAATTACAGACTTTCCGTAAAAATTATTTCAACCCAAAAGAGATTAACAGAGTTATTAATTTTCGTTTGCATAAGGTTGATTTCTATCCGGCGCAGCTCATATAAAGTAATAAATGAACATAACTCAAGAAAGATAAAAGTAACGCTACCCATATGTGTACTTGATCTGAGTTTTGTGGTAATAAGTATTGTGTATAAGTTTGATAAGTTTAACATTTGATTGAGACAAACAAAAGTTAGAGAGAAGAAAAGAAAATTCAGCAACTTTTCCATTGTAAAGAGGCATAACTCTAGATTTTTGCCACCAAAATTCAAACATGATCTATGTTATGTGGTAAGAAGCATTGTGTATAAGCTTCATAACATTTGGTTGAGGCAAACTAATGTTTGAGAATGGTAAACAACTTTGAGACATACAGACAGACTGACATATTATAACTTCAGGCTGTTATAAAATTAATTGTATGTGGCAGCTGGTATGTGGAGGAAATGGGGTACAGAAGGCACTGATATTAAAATTCAACAGGTGATGATTATTTTAGAAAGATAGCCTAAACAATTAAAGGAACAATTAAAGTAAAAATTTCATTTATAGCTGGATTAAATAAAAAGTGCCTTTTGCCCCATCCCAATTTTGTTCCTGGAAAGGTCCTTATTCTCCCAGTGAAATCAACAAAATCTAATGCAAAAAATTAACAATCAATTTCTCTAATTATAAACACTACAATCGTTGACAAAATACTTACATAAAATACAATGTCTTTAAAATCAAACTTTGTGTTCTCTAATCCATAGAAATTGATTTTTATTCTATAGTAGTTGTAATCTAAGTATCCAAGATGTAATAAGATCAGGTCATCACATTGCTGAAATTATATAAACAAATTTACATTAATGGGTCAACATCTATCAAGGCTCATGCAAGTGGGTTTACACATATATATGTAATAATAATCTCAGCTGTAAATACCTACAGCTAACAAACGCATCTTTACTCAGAATAACCAAAAAGAATTTAAGTAAGAAGAAAGATACAATCAAACTTCTTGTAAGCACTAAAGGGTAAACAATGCTTTCATTTATCAGTTGGAAGTAAAATTAAACATTGCTTTGTATCAAGCATTGTAGAAGCTGATTCAACTAAAATTCTTGACAAAGGCAGATAACTCCAATTTGAAAGATTACTTGTGATATTTTTAGAACAGACATTAGATTCCTGCACCTTGCACAAGTAATGTAATGTTCATCATCATGTAACTTGAATATCTGAGCATATGTTTCAATGATAAATTTCCGGAAATGTTCATGGATATATAGGATATTTAAAATATTGAGATCAGTGGACTTTATTTTATGTTTCTCAAAAGTAGTGATTTACCTTCAAAGATTTAGATATTAAGTCTGACAGTACCATAAGGTTTTGATTGAATTTCATACAATCTTTACCCCCCAAAAGGTAAAATAACAAGTAAATGTGTAACTGCAACATGGGAAGAGGCACTTCTCTTTCAAGTCTCATCTTTTCTTTGTCAGTTTCAAAAAGAGAAATCATTTATACCTATGATTCTGAAGAAGCCTAATTCCTACTTATTATTGGTTAACAAAAACATTACTCTGCTACATTTAGCTATATATATATAGAAATCAAAGAACTTAAACCATTATTGCTATTAAAATGCAGAATACCAAACACAAAAGATGCACAACTTTGGTTGTAAAATGTTTGCAGAGTAATGAATTCCCAACAGATTGAGACAATGTTTTTGTTTTTCACTGTGAGATGTGTTTTTGCTAAAAGAATTATGTTATATCTCCTATTGGATTATTCAAATTGATAGAACTGTTACACAGGTAATCCTGACATCTTAACATTAGTTTCTTGTCATATTTTCTCTGTTTCTGAAACATTGTTTTCATGATAAAAAAAAAATGATAACTGGCATTTTTTCCTGATGCCCTTTATTTAAAACATTTTTTTTATAATAAAGGTAATTTGAGTGACTGTATTAAGATAAAAAAATTTATATTTAAACTGTAAACTACCTTTGAACACTTGAGAATTCTTGTTCTGTTATGAATCTTTGGACTTAATTGAGGATTATCTGCCTGTATGACTCCCTCATCATCAGCTTTCATACCACGGATCTGTACACTCACTGTAAACTTCTCCTCAAACTTCGAGTCTGAAAAATTTAATTATCATACAAGTGTTTAGAATATTCATAACATTTGAAAACAACTACTGTAAATTCAGAAATTATCGCGTGCATTGATTATTGCAATTTCGTCATTTTAGACTGAAATGCGATTTTAAATTTTGCGATATATTGAGAAAAATCCTGTTTTAATTCATATAAAAAATTTCAAAATGCAAGTTTAAATTATTGCGATTATAATCTTGTTGCATTTTATGCAACAATTAAAGCTATTGTCAAAGAATTGTTGATAAACTTAAAATGTGACCAGGATGACTATGCAGAAGGTAACAAAATGGAAAGGAAATAAAATATATTACGTGTTTCTGAGTCTGTAGTTATTCGTGCTATAAGCCAGAGTTGTTGATGGTATGTCGTCAGTGGATCAGACTTCAGTATGAATGGTCCTGTCTATAAAATGTAAAACAAAACAAGTTAATAAATTTTAAATATTATATATACTCTTTAATGTAGAGGTTTTAGTAAGTATTAGTTACATAAAGATTTATACAAATACCTGATAAACTATATAAAAACTTCTACATTACTTCATTCATTAGATTGATTGATTGATTGGTGTTTAACACCACTTTCAACACTATTGTGCTATTTTGTAGCAGTCATTTTTATTGGTGGAGGAAGCCAGAGTGCTAAGAGAGAACCACTGACCTAAGGTGGGAAAACTGACAATCCTAGTCAATTAAGATTATAACATCTGTGTGGGATTCAAACTCACAACCTCAGTGTAAACAGGCTTGTGGTACAGCAGTTTCACTATTTAGAACACTCTGCTATTTTTTTGGCTTATTTTTTATTTTCATGTCATAAAGAACATTGTTAGTAATGTCTGCTTTATTTATTGTTCTATGTAGTTTTTAAACCATAAAAAATTATGTTAGTTTTTTTCTTTTATCTGTTTCAAATTGGTTATGTGGTATGTGTTTTGCTAATTGTTCAAGTCGTACATTGCCCTTACCATTTTTAAAATTTGTCTCTTGTTGATAGTTGTATCGTTACATATATGTTAAGTCTTAGTAAGATGATCATACATTTGTAAACTACACAAAAACCACACCATTTAGTTGTCTTTTACTTGTTCTGTTGATCAAAAGCATTTGATTTGTCAGATTTTATTAAAGGACTTTATCTTTTTGAACTTGCTTTTGGATTCAGGATTTTTGTAATATTTTTCTTGATAAAGAACAGACAAATGGATACACATACCTGAAACCATAATGACCCCATATATGAGTCATGTCATAAAAATACTATCATAAATAAATGACCTTAGAACTGCTTTATTTACCTTCAAATCTTTAGGTTTATGTGGACCAAATGATGACCCATTCTTAGAGACTGTTTCAATATTTGGTGGTCCTAAATATAAAGCAGTCAGCTATTAAAAGATGTAGTTTAAAACCTGTAAATTGATCTTCTACAAATATTTGAATAATTAAATGACAACTGAATTTAGACTTTCAGCAATTTTAAGAGCAAAATTACTCAAAATTTTGTTCCTGCCAATTGCATGTTACAATAAACATATAATTGGATGAAGAGTTGTCTCATTGGCTCTCATACCACATCTTCTTAAATCTATATTAAAGCAAAAACATCATCTGTTTTTTTTCCACTACAGCCATGTGCATGCCAGTCTGGAAGAAAATAGCAAAACTATAGCATTCTTAATTTTCTGCCATATACATGTACATGTATGTATGACTATGATGTAGGTTAACCGATTAAAACTAAATACAAAATATAAAGACGCTTTACAGTGTAATTTGTAGCTGATGAAAATGTGAGATTTTAGGGACACACAAATGGAAGGGTGAAAACTCAACAACTAAACCTTTCACCATTGAAATTTCTCCCCCTGAAATTCATACATAGCATGTTAAGAAGATTGTTGTAATTTGAGGAATATCATGCATTTCAAACGGATGATAAATACCTAAATTTGAACATACACATGTCATGCATGTTAAGATGTACACAAATTTATAATATATATGTAGAGTTAGTTCAAAACTTCAAGTTGCTTTAAACTTCCAGTAGCAAACATTGACTGAATATTACAAAAGCAACTATCATGACTAGCCTAGCTGCATCTCAAATTTATATAATGAAACCAAAATATATGAAGATTATAATTAACTCACCTGCAACTCCAATCAATAAAGTAATACCAAAACATATGAAGAAAGTAACAAAAACAAGTACAAATTGTCTTTTGTTCAATGCATACAATCTCATCTGGACTGACCTATAAAACAAAATTCACCAGAATGTTATTTTTTGTCTTAGTATGTTTGTGAAATCAAGAATGAATGGAACATTTTAAGGAACACATGTAAATTATAAGCACACCGCCAGTTCAACCTCCACTTTGTCACTTACTGGGTTGCAACTTTTAAAATCTTATATCTGTTAACGTTAAAATTTATGCAATAATTTCATGTCATAATGACATATACATAATTTTGTAGTTAAGGTTTGATGTCATCAGGGAAAAACATTTTCGTTTTTCCCTGTTTGAATTGTTTTACACAGTAATTTTGGGGCCCTTTATAGCTTGTTGTTCAGTGTAAGCCAAGGCTCTGTGTTGAAGGCTGTACCTTGACCTATAATGGTTTACTTTTATAAATTGTTATTTGGATGGAGAGTTGTCTCATTGGCACTCATACCACATCTTCCTATATCTATCTACATTCAACAGTTTTTCACAGCTTAACATCCACAGGTAGAAAACAGTGAGGAAGGGGGTATCCTAATTCAATTTTTTGCATAGGAATGGCTTAACATAAAATATGGAAACTCCCTTCCAATGACCGCTAATTGATTGTGGTGTGGAAGGAGTAAATCAATGTAAATAAAAAGTTCTTTTTTTCAGTGTTATGTTGTCTGTAACATTGTTCTCCTGATGAAGACTGACGGAAAACGTGTAATATACATTTGTAGGAAGAACCTGAGTACATTTATTTCCAGATCCATATTTTGTTTTGAATTTCTAAATTGCCAAATGTATCACTCAAATGGATTGAAATTACTCTTTCATGTCTTTGGATTTAGTGGACATTAGTGACAATATTTTATATCCAAAAAATGCAGGTTGTTGCCATGGTTACATCAAACTAGAGGCTCTAAAGAGCATGTGTCGCTCACCTTGGTCTATGTGAATATTAAACAAAGGACGCAGATTGATTCATGACAAAATTGTGTTTTGGTGATGGTGATGTGTTTGTACATCTTAATTTACTGAATATTCTAGCTGCTTACAATTATCTCTATCTATAATTAACTTGGCCCAGTAGTTTCAGAGGAAAAGATTTTTGTAAAACATTACTAAGATTTACGAAAAATGGTTAAAAATTGACTATAAAGGGCAATAACTCCTAAATGGGTCAACTGACCATTTCAGTCACTCTATCTATAATAATATTCAAGATAATAACCAAAAACAGCAAAATTTCCTTATAATTACCAATTCAGGGGCAGCAACCCAACAATGGGTTGTCCGATTCAACTGAAAATTTCAGGGTAGATAGATCTTTACCTGATGAACAATTTAACACAGTGTCAGATTTGCTCTAAATGCTTTGGTTTTTGAGTTATAAGCCAAAAACTGCATTTTACCCCTATGTTCTATTTTAAGCTGTTGCGGCCATCTTGGTAAGGTGGGTGGGTCACGCCACACATTTTTTAAACTAGATACCCAAATGATAGTTGTGGCCAAGTTTAGTTTAATTTGGCCCAGTTGTTTCAGAGGAGAAGATTTTTGTACAAGATTACTAAGATTTACGAAAAATGGTTAAAAATTGACTATAAAGGGCAATAACTATTAAACGGGTCAACTGACCATTTCGGTCATGTTGACTTATTTGTAAATCTTACTTTGCTGAACATTATTGCTGTTTACAGTTTATCTTTATCTATAATAATATTCAAGATAATAACCAAAAACAGCAAAATTTCCTTAAAATTACCAATTCAGGGGCAGCAGCCCAACAACGGGTTGTCCGATTCATCTGAAAATTTCAGGGCAGATAGATCTTGACCTGATGAACAATTTTACCCATGTCAGATTTGCTCTAAATGCTTTGGTTTTTGAGTTATAAGCCAAAAACTGCATTTTACCCCTATGTTCTATTTTTAGCCATGGCGGCCATCTTGGAAGGTTGGGCAGGTCACCGGACACAATTTTTAAACTAGATACCCTAATAATGATTATGGCCAAGTTTGGTTTAATTTGGCCCAGCAGTTTCAGAGGAGAAGATTTTTGTAAAAGTTAACGACGCCGGACGACGCCGGACGCCAAGTGATGAGAAAAGCTCACTTGGCCCTTCGGGCCAGGTGAGCTAAAAAGAGATCTTTTTAACTATATTGGAAATTAAATCAATTGAAGATGCTGTTTCTGTATACATGTAGTCCAAATAATTATGACATCTTGAAAGGCTATTATATTTTTTTTCTTTGATGCCTTACGTCGCAGCAAGGCCTCAAAGCAAATATTTAAAAATAGCCTTCCAAGACCTCATAATTATTTGGACTAATGTACATAATAATAATGATAATTTGTACATGACACAGAAAGAGGTTGATTATTAAGTGTGCTTCCTATCAGTTAAATGCTACCTCAGATGCTACCTACAGTGTTACAGTCCAGAGGATAATAATACCATAGTCCACTCCCTACCCAGACTTATTAATCTTATCAAATTTGATAGTGAGGAGGTCTAAAAATTGTATGTGACGTTGAACCTTCTGCGCAAAATGGGTGATATCAGATTTGCTCGCCATTTCTGGATTTTATATAAGTGTTTCCTTATTGAACTGTGACATTGGAAATGATTGCAATGTTTGTTTTGGGATGGAAATTAGCTTACGACTCAATTTCTCGTGCCATGTTGGCAAGTCAATATTCGTGTTTGTCAAGCATCAACAAGATCGAGATCAAAAATTCTAAAAAGGAAATAAAAGCCGTAATTGAAAATTACGGATTTTTTTATCTTTGTTCTCCATATGGTATTCAGTTATCCTTGGAGCAGCATATCAATATGTATGTTCTTGAGTTATCTTCAGAGGCGGATTTAGGGGGGCCAGGGGGCCCGGCCCCCCTTTTTAAAAAATTGGGGAAAAAATGGTTGCTCATATAGGGAATCACTCTTAGGTCAGTCAGTGGGCCCCCACTTCTGAAAATTTCTGGATCCGCCACTGATCTTAGTCTTTAGGTCCTGTCACGAAATATAAGTTCCATTCATAACAGAAGTTCCAAATGGAAAAAATGTTCTGGAATATTATTTCTCTGGAATAATTATTACAGGTCCTGTCACGAAAGATTAATAGCCAAAATCAAAAATCTAGGTGTCCACGAGGATATAGTAGGGTGGATAACGAGCTTTTTAGAAGATAGGAAACAAAAGGTCGTAGTGAATGGTGAAGAGTCAGACTGGGCTAACGTTACATCTGGGATACCCCAAGGATCAGTATTAGGACCACTACTATTTGTTTTATATATAAATGATCTCCCAGACCAAGTAGATTCTGATGCATACCTATTTGCAGATGACACTAAGATCTTCAGAATAATTAAAACACAAAATGACAGACAAATTTTACAAGAAGATCTTAATAAGATGGAATCCTGGAGTGACAAATGGCTACTAAAATTTCACCCAGAAAAATGTAAATATATGAAAATAAGTAAGAAATCTAATAGCACTGACCATCCACCAATCTATAACCTACTAAATCATCCTATAGCACAAGTTAAAGAGGAAAAAGATATTGGAGTCCTCATTGATGCAGAACTCACATTCGAAAACCACATTAGTGAAAAAGTGAACAAAGCAAACTCCATATTCGCAGTTCTTAGAAGAACATTTAAATACCTGGGAATAGAAACATTCATGCCACTATACAAAACCATGGTTAGAACACACCTAGATTATGCCAGCTCAGTCTGGTCCCCATACAAGAAGAAAGATATAGACAAAATAGAAGGTGTTCAAAGAAGGGTAACAAAACAACTACCAGGGCTAAAAGACATGAGCTACCCAGAGAGACTAAAAAAACTAGGCTTACCTACATTATCCTATAGGAGAATAAGAGGAGACATGATCGAAACCTTCAAAACAATGAACGGATACTACGACAAAGAAGTTAGCTCATTTTTAAGAAAGGCAGAAGATTCTCAACAAAGATGTAGTAGTAGGACCAACAGCAATAAAGTAGTTCATCAAAGATTCCAATCTAATATCCGTAAACACTCTTTCTCTGTTAGAATTGCTAAAACCTGGAACAAACTACCAGATAAAATAACAAAGTCACCATCGATAAATTCATTCAAAAATCGACTAGACAAATATTGGTCAGACGAAGAATTATACTATAATGACTATAGAGCAGAAATATCCGGAAGTCACGGTCAAAATAGTATAAGAAACACATTAAATTACGAGTCTGGTGAAGAGGAACCTTGAGGGATCCTGTACTGGAAATCAACTATAAGTAACTATAAGTAAGTAGTATATATAAGCCTATATACACTGTAATAAATAGGCCTATATATATATATATTCCTAACGGAATAAATGGTATAGAATATTTGTTCCTACAGGAACAGATAATATATCATATCATGACATTATTTAGGCCAAATAAAATAATATGTGTACAGTATTTCTTATTATGTCTTTTAAATTATTTTTTTATTACTGACAATTTTTTTTACAATTTTTCAAAATGTCCATGGGGGTTTTGCGTGCAAGATGGCTGCCATATTCCTTAAAAACCTTCAAGGCGGCCTTCAAATACATTTTTATGTTGTTTTTCGGCTTCTTCATAGTTTTTCAAGCCTACAGTCATTGTAAAATTGTTTAAAATTATGGACAAAATTGCTCTTTCAAAATTTCAATTTTGGAGCCTCCATGGGGGAAATCCCCCGAAAATAGTGACAGTTGGCAGATATGAAGTTAAGAATACCGGGGAGAGAAATTCTGACTGTAATAGTGCTTAATTATTGAAGATCGTTGAAAAATGACCAGAAAAACTTTAAGGATTTTTAGGTAGGCTGCTTCTAAGCTTAAATATGGGGTAGGTAGCGAAATAGGAAACACACATATTTCTTAAGTTGGCTTTTTATAACAAAGTTTTCACTGAAACTTCTAGGTTAGCGCAAGGATTTGTATAGTAAAATAGTCTTACTATACAAATCCTTGGTTAGCGGCAGAACAATTATGGTGAACAAATAAGTAAGTAAGTAAGTAAGTAAATTTTATTTAGAGTCGGCATATATATACACAATAACAGACAAAACATGAGCTCTGGTGAGCTCTTTAACCGGCTATCACATAAACAAATCATGCAGCATCATGCAAATACTATCAAATAAAAATGAAAAAAGCATGCAAGTATAATGAAAGCAAAATTTATTTGATCTGTGAGCATCCAGAGTCAAAGTTCATGTGGCAAGCGCCTCTATGTGCATTGTACAAGGGAGTCAGCAAATCACTTGAAAATCATAAAATAATAACAAACTAAAAGCATAAAAACAATAAATAAATAAATAAATATACGATGATAGTTTAAGCAACGAGATGATCAAAACATAAAAGGATAATGATGAAAACATGTGTACGCATCCCCTTAATTTATATTTACTTCATCATTTTCGATCCTAGAACAGTTTATTTTCCTAGCATTTTGTTCTATGACATTACTTATAGGACACCACGAGTAATCGATGACCGGCATGCAACCATTCATCATCATTTCTCCGATTAATCGGAAAGCAGTGAAAAGTCACAATCATGGCTTTCTGCTGTTTAACATCATCATGATCAGATTTTGTTATAATGTGCTTTTTCATATATATTTTATGGCGCCGAAGCAATTTGCATTGTTAGTGTTTCAACCTTTGTTGTGTGAAAAATTGCATTGAGTATTTTACTCACCTTTCACATCGATCATGATGATATGTCGGTGCTATGTGTTTAGAAAATGCACTAAACATGTCAGAAAATTGTGACAAAAATGCGCGTGCATTGTTAGTCCAAGACGGCGTAGAAAACGAATATGTATAAGAATCCATTTTGTCAACAAGGTCTCACGGTTCTCTCCTGGAAATGCTAACGATCAGCTTTCAAGAGTTACACATTAAAATAACAATCTCAATTAAGAAAGTTACGTTGCCATATATGTATTTTCATGTCCATATTTTTTTTGAATTATAACTAATTTCATTTCCATACAAATGACTGGAACCGATAATGGTTGATGGCTTCCATTTATGGCAGAAAATCGATTTAAGTGACTACAGACGATAGCGGAAGTGAAAATCTCCATGAGAATTAATCGATAACCATTCTGTTTTCTACATGTGATTATCGTTTATGTCAACCTTGGCATAACTGTGGGTAATCGATGACAATCAATTATCAATTAAGATACTATCTTAATTAAGACAGCTTTTAATTGTGAATTTTAGATAAACAAGAAGAAACAATAATACACTTAATTAGTTGACAGGTGTTGCGATCGTTGATTTAAGGTAAAACCCTTTTGAAAGTTGAACACTGTCACTGTGTATACAAGGATTTTTATAGTAGAACTTGCTATACAAATCCTTGGTGAATAGAAAAGACTATGTTATTGCTGTTTTTCTTCTGAAAACGTTTTTCCTATACCAAAAAAAAAAACGGTCAATGATTTCGGGTGCTCCAGTAGGTTGCTCATGTAAAAACAAAGCCGATTATCAGTTTAATTCGGTAGGTGACATTCAAGGAAAAAAGTATCATATCCGTGGTCATCTGCGTCTTCTGTGAAACAGAAATTTCATAACGGCCAGCAAACTCATGATGGCGCCAGGAAAATTTTCGAAGGGATGTTTTCAACTTTATCACTTTGAGAAATATAACCCATATGCAGTCGCTACTTTATGTTGCTACATTGAATTGGGACTTATTTTTTTTTTTTTTTTTTTTTATCATAACCGACCGACAATGTCCATTTATCGAAATATTCCTATTGTACAATTCTAATTCAACGTGGACGGAAGTTTTGTTTTGTTCTCAGTGTTGTTTTTAACTTTTTAAATATCAACGAATTTTCCAAAGTTGCAATTTCCATTAGTAATACAATATGTAATTTACAGTGAATGTTTCAGATTCATTTTTTTTTATTTCAGTTTGTTTATCTTCTTTTGCAAATCTGCAAATACTGCAGCAAGTATCATGCCTTATAACTAGAGGCTCTGAAGAGCCTATGTACATAGCTAACCTTCGTCTATATTCATGTTTAGCAAAGGACACTCCCATGATAATAGAATTCATAACAATTTTTTTTTATCTTGTATTGCTGATCATTTAGTCTGTTTTTATCTAGATTTTTTAGATTTTTAGATTGTGCTCAGAACACAAAACTTGGATAATGAATAATTCTAATGTAAGGGCAATCACTCCTATAAATAATGGTATTCCACTAACTATATCGGCAAAATTTGACTTAAGGTGTCGACTGACGATTTCAACCGTTAGACTTATTGGTAGAACTTGTCTTGCTCATCATTATTGAATTTAAAATTTCTCTTTATCTATTCTCAAATTTGTTTTTCAAAATATTTCTCAAAAATGAAAACAACGATAAAATTTGCCATTTAAGGTCAATAACTCCTATAAGAAGTCGTCTGACAGTAACATTCTGAACGTTTATGCCACTGTCTCTATTTGTCACGGTTTTCAAAATAATAGACATAACTTGCGTTTTATCCCTATGTTTCATTTTTAGCCATGTCCGCCATCTTGGTGAGCACGCAAGGTCATTAGACACATTTAAAACTAGTTCCCCCAAATGGTGATTGTGGCTAAGTTTGGTTAAATTTGGCCCAGTATGTAAAAGTTAACGGACGACGACAACGGACACCATGATTGATGAGAAAAGCTCACGTGGCACATTTGGCCAGGTGAGCTAAAAGAAACAACAAAGCAAAGGTGAGCTAAAAACAACAATGTGTGTGAAGTTAGCAGCCGGTTCGTTATTCGATATTCGATATTCAATATCCAACCGGCTGCTAGCAGTCGGTTGGATATTCAAAATTAAGTTGAAAATAAAAAAAGAATAATACTTAATAACATTAAAAGCATGATTTTTATAGTTAAAAGAACTGATAAGATACGTAGGAGATAGTTTCATGACCTCTTCAAGCTGTCGCAAATTCTCGTTGTTCTCGAATATAAACCCTTTTCTAATTTGCATATTTGTCTAAATGTAATATAGATTAATGTCAATAAAAAAAACCCCAAAGAGGTACAGTACTTTAATACAGGATTTTTCTTAAAAACAAAAACAAAAACCGATTACTCTAGAAAACAATTAGGATTATAAATAGAAATATTTATGGAAAGCCCATAAAAGAAATATATAGTGAAAAGCTACCTGAGACCGCTTAAATGAGGGTGAGACCATCTAGTCTTTCAATGTTCACAAAATTTAAGTAAATCATAGACTCTGTATATATAAAGGTTGTATCAGAAGGATTGCCCAGAATAATGTCATATTCGATATCTATGGAGGGCTTGTATTGTCACTTTTCAGCTAAAAATTATCAAAATTTTAGGACAAAGGGCACAGGGCAATGGTGAGAGCCTCCTAATTGCTCAATCTTTCTAATATTATGCAGACATTTAGTCAATAGGTAGATACACACGTGACTAAAAGGAATTTGGATAGACTTCCTGTCTTTAATGTTTACGGAGCGCCCAAAGTGCCAGTTGGATATTCAAAATAGATAGTGAAAAGCTACCTGAGACCGCTTAAATGAGGGTGAGACCCCCCTGGTCTTTCAATGTCCACAAAATTTAAGTAAATCATAGACTCTGTAAATATAAAGGTTGTATCAGAAGGATTGCCCAAAATAATGTCATATTCGATATCTATGGAGGGCTTGTATTGTCACTTTTCAGCTAAAAATTATCAAAATTTTAGGACAAAGGGCACAGGGCTATGGTGAGAGCCCCCTAATTGCTCAATCTTTCTAATATTATGCAGACATTTAGTCAAAAGGTAGATACACACGTGAAAAAAAGGAATTTGGGTAGACTTCCTGTCTTTAATGTTTACGGGGCGCCCAAATTGGCTGTTGGATATTCAAAATAGATAGTGAAAAGCGACCTGAGAACGGTTAAATGAGGGTGAGACCCCCCTGGTCTTTCAATGTCCACAAAATTTAAGTAAATCATAGACTCTGTATATATAAAGGTTGTATCAGAAGGATTGTCCAGAATAATGTCATATTCGATATCTATGGAGGGCTTGTATTGTCACTTTTCAGCTAAAAATTATCAAAATTTTAGGACAAAGGACACAGGGCAATGGTGAGAGCCCCCTAATTTCTCACTCTTTCTAATATTTTGCAGACATTTAGTCAATAGGTAGATATACACGTGACTAAAAGGAATTTGGATAGACTTCCTGTCTTTAATGTTTACGGAGCGCCCAAAGTGCCAGTTGGATATTCAAAATAGATAGTGAAAAGCTACCTGAGACCGCTTAATTGAGGGTGAGACCCCCCTGGTCTTTCAATGTTCACAAAATTTAAGTAAATCATAGACTCTGTAAACATAAAGGTTGTATCAGAAGGATTGCCCAGAATAATGTCATATTCGATATCTATGGAGGGCTTGTATTGTCACTTTTCAGCTAAAAATTATCAAAATTTTAGGACAAAGGGCACAGGGCAATGGTGAGAGCCCCCTAACTGCTCAATCTTTCTAATATTATGCAGACATTTAGTCAATTTGTAGATACACACGTGACTAAAAGGAATTTTGGTAGACTTCCTGTCTTTAATGTTTACGGAGCGCCCAAATTGGCAGTTGGATATTCAAAATAGATAGTGAAAAGCGACCTGAGACCGGTTAAATGAGGGTGAGACCCCCCTGGTCTTTCAATGTCCACAAAATTTAAATAAATCATCGACTCTATATATATATAAAGGTTGTATCAGAAGGATTGACCAGAATAATGTCATGTTCGATATCTATGGAGGGCTTGTATTGTCACTTTTCAGCTAAAAATTATCAAAATTTTAGGACAAAGGGCACAGGGCAATGGTAAGAGCCCGCTAATTTCTCACTCTTTCTAATATTTTGCAGACATTTAGTCAATAGGTAGATACACACGTGACTAAAAGGAATTTGGATAGACTTCCTGTCTTTAATGTTTACGGAGCGCCCAAAGTGCCAGTTGGATATTCAAAATAGATAGTGAAAAGCTACCTGAGACCGTTAATTGAGGGTGAGACCCCCCTGGTCTTTTAATGTCCACAAAATTTAAGTAAATCATAGACTCTGTATATATAAAGGTTGTATCAGAAGGATTGTCCAGAATAATGTCATATTCGATATCTATGGAGGGCTTGTATTGTCACTTTTCAGCTAAAAATTATCAACATTTAAGGAAAAAGGACACAGGGCAATGGTGAGAGCCCCCTAATTTCTCACTCTTTCTAATATTTTGCAGACATTTAGTCAATAGGTAGATACACACGTGACTAAAAGGAATTTGGATAGACTTCCTGTCTTTAATGTTTACGGAGCGCCCAAAGTGCCAGTTGGATATCCAAAATAGATAGTGAAAAACCTACCTGAGACCGCTTAATTGAGGGTGACACCCCCCTGGTCTTTCAATGTCCACAAAATTTAAGTAAATCATAGACTCTGTAAATATAAAGGTTGTATCAGAAGGATTGCCCAGAATAATGTCATATTCGATATCTATGGAGGGCTTGTATTGTCACTTTTCAGCTAAAAATTATCAAAATTTTAGGACAAAGGGCACAGGGCAATGGTGAGAGCCCCCTAACTGCTCAATCTTTCTAATATTATGCAGACATTTAGTCAATTTGTAGATACACACGTGACTAAAAGGAATTTTGGTAGACTTCCTGTCTTTAATGTTTACGGAGCGCCCAAAGTGCCAGTTGAATATTCAAAATAGATAGTGAAAAGCGACCTGAGACCGCTTAAATGAGGGTGAGACCCCCCGGTCTTTCAATGTCCACAAAATTTAAGTAAATCATAGACTCTGTATATATAAAGGTTGTATCAGAAGGATTGCCCAGAATAATGTCATATTCGATATCTATGGAGGGCTTGTATTGTCACTTTTCAGCTAAAAATTATCAAAATTTTAGGACAAAGGGCACAGGGCAATGGTGGGAGCCCCCTAATTGCTTAATCTTTCTAATATTATGCAGACATTTAGTCAAAAGGTAGATACACACGTGAAAAAAAGGAATTTGGGTAGACTTCCTGTCTCTAATGTTTACGGGGCGCCCAAATTGGCTGTTGGATATTCAAAATAGATAGTGAAAAGCGACCTGAGAACGGTTAAATGAGGGTGAGACCCCCCTGGTCTTTCAATGTCCACAAAATTTAAGTAAATCATAGACTCTGTATATATAAAGGTTGTATCAGAAGGATTGTCCAGAATAATGTCATATTCTATATCTATGGAGGGCTTGTATTGTCACTTTTCAGCTAAAAATTATCAACATTTTAGGACAAAGGACACAGGGCAATGGTGAGAGCCCCCTAATTTCTCACTCTTTCTAATATTTTGCAGACATTTAGTCAATAGGTAGATACACACGTGACTAAAAGGAATTTGGATAGACTTCCTGTCTTTAATGTTTACGGAGCGCCCAAAGTGCCAGTTGGATATTCAAAATAGATAGTGAAAAGCTACCTGAGACCGCTTAATTGAGGGTGAGACCCCCCTGGTCTTTCAATGTCCACAAAATTTAAGTAAATCATAGACTCTGTAAATATAAAGGTTGTATCAGAAGGATTGCCCAGAATAATGTCATATTCGATATCTATGGAGGGCTTGTATTGTCACTTTTCAGCTAAAAATTATCAAAATTTTAGGACAAAGGGCACAGGGCAATGGTGAGAGCCCCCTAACTGCTCAATCTTTCTAATATTATGCAGACATTTAGTCAATTTGTAGATACACACGTGACTAAAAGGAATTTTGGTAGACTTCCTGTCTTTAATGTTTACGGAGCGCCCAAATTGGCAGTTGGATATTCAAAATAGATAGTGAAAAGCGACCTGAGACCGGTTAAATGAGGGTGAGACCTCCCTGGTCTTTCAATGTCCACAAAATTTAAATAAATCATAGACTCTATATATATAAAGGTTGTATCAGAAGGATTGACCAGAATAATGTCATGTTCGATATCTATGGAGGGCTTGTATTGTCACTTTTCAGCTAAAAATTATCAAAATTTTAGGACAAAGGGCACAGGGCAATGGTGAGAGCCCCCTGATTGTTCAACCTTTCTAATATTATGCAGAAATTTAGTCAATAGGTAGATACACACGTGACTAAAAGGAATTTGGGTAGACTTCCTGTCTCTATGTTAACGGAGCGCCCAAAGTGCCAGTTGGATATTCAAAATAGATAGTGAAAAGCTACCTGAGACTGCTTAAATGAAGTTGAGACCCCCCTGGTCTTTCAATGTCCACAAAATTTAAATAAATCATAGACCTTGATTATATAAAGGTTGTATCAGAAGGATTGCCCAGAATAATGTCATATTCGATATCTGTGGAGGGCTTGTATTGTCACTTTTCAGCTAAAAATTATCAAAATTTTAGGACAAAGGGCACAGGGCAATGGTGAGAGCCCCCTAATTTCTCAATCTTTCTAATATTATGCAGACATTTAGTCAATAGGTAGATACATACGTGACTAAAAGGAATTTGGGTTAGACTTCCTGTCTTTAATGTTTACGGAGCGCTCAAAGTGCCAGTTGGATATTCAAAATAGATAGTGAAAAGCTACCTGAGACCGCTTAAATGAGGATGAGACCCCCCTGGTCTTTCAATTTCCATTAAATTCAACCAAATCATAGATTTTATATATATAAAGATTGTATCAAAAGTGGAATGTTCTTGAACGGACTGTTTGCTGCAGATCAGATCAGACCAGAACCCTAGGCCTAGTAGAATCGATGACCTAGTTTAAAATACAAACCGTCACTATAGGTTGAAGGGAAAATATACAGACCTTTATCACACACCTTCACACAGCTCACACAATCACCCCTTTTGATGTAAAATCCAGGTCCAAATGCATTGTTGATCGCTATTTCACACAGACAACTTAGGGCTCCAACACCTCATGCTGACATGAATTGTGTTCGCCAACATAGGAAAGGCTCGCATTGCCCTTTCCGCTAACATGGATAGGAATCCACTTTCTTTTTGAATGTTTTTCTTCAATTGGTTAGTGCTTTTTTCCACTAGAACCATTTTGTAGAAGCTTGGTGATCTTTTCAATCTGTCGCGGGGTAAACAACATCTTGTGTTCACCATGCAGGTTTGTGTGGGATAAACGAATGGTGACCGGGAAACCTTTTTTGTCTGCTCTCTGTAATATTTAGATTGACCTTTTATAAAGTTCAAACCGTATTTCAATAGACTATTTATTCATGCCTCGCGAAGATGGAAGCGGATGGTGAGATGTTCTCTGCGGAGATTGTGGAGGATCGCCGTCTGGATTGGTGAGGTATGTCTGCATGCGATTGATGGTTCTCAAGATCACGGGTAAGAACACCATATTTTTTGGGGGTTTGAATGATCTTTACCCCGGAATCGATTGCATGGGGGAGCTTCAGATAGTGGACTGTTGGGAGCCGTGTATGTAGCTGCTATTGATGATGCCACTGTTCACCAGGATGCTGTTGATGCTTCTGATGCTAACAATGTCTTCACCCTCTTTGTAACATTTGTTGCCCGATCAAATGTGTAGAGCTGTCGCTTAAATCCCAATGTGGTGTTCGATTCCTTAAATTGTAGTTGGGGGAGGGGGTTGAACAGAGTAAAAATGCGACTGTCGTTTCTAGAGACAAGGATGGAAAACCCTTGTTTTAGGTCTGTGTTGTGGACGATTTGCTGCAACAGTGTGGTGTCCATTTATTTATTAAAACACGACGTTCAACTACTGACCGACCGATTCGAACTGGATGCCTAGGACTCCTACGGAGATTGGAAGTGCAAATGCTTCGGTGTTGGCGGGAACATAACGCTCGAATTCCGCTCGAATTTGGATGTCCGCTCGGACTGATGACTTACATCGATGACCAACAGCGGCTATATGTCAATGAAATCAGAGGGGTTGACATCACCGTTACTAAGGAGGGTGTCAATGTTGTAGAATTTCTTTCTGAAGTCTACATCCTCCTTGAACACTATGGCAACCTTGTTTTCTGAAAAAAACCGGCATTAAAGTCGACGGCTGAGTAGCGTTCAGCTTTGAGGGTGACATGGATATTTTGCAATCGACAGCGATTGAACACGGAAGCATTATTGGTTTTGTCATTATCTCTGTCGGTTTGAAAGGCAACGATAATATATCTTGGCTTTTCGCGACCACTATTGGCAGCTAGGCGGCAGTTAAACTGTGAGGCTTGGAGAACGACTATGAAATCACACTGTCTCATGCGAAATCCACAGAGGATCCTGGATTTTTTCTGGATGGTTTTGTACAGTTGCATCTTGTTTTCGTCTGCAGGAGTGACGCTCCAGAGTTGGTAAGTTGGGCGCCGGCTTAAGGTTCGAATTCGTGAACCTAGTATTAATATTTTTGAAGACTTTCATCGAAGGTCAACCCTTCTGTGATTGTAAGGATGTCAGACATTATGTATTTATTTATAGCATTGGAGGAAGTTGGGATGGTACCGATGCCACGACCAGAGATGAAATTGTTTAACTGGGTTTGGTTGTTGGGCTTTCTGCGTTTAACACTGAGCTGTTGATTGGGCTTGCTGCGTTGGTCAATGGGTTTTCGAGTGCGGGTCACTTTGTCAACGACATGGTTGACGACTACCACCTACCACTCCTATCATGGCTGCATTGGTGGCAGTGCTCATAGGCCTACTTTTCAATGTCTTGGCAGCAGAGGAGGTGAACATGCGACCAGCGATACTGGTGATAGTGTCAAAAAAACTTCTACCACCGTATGCATACTTTCAAACAAAACCTTTCTTAATTGAGGATATTACGATGGAGTTGCATATACTAGTATTCCTTGATGCTGATGTGTTCACCTTTCTTTATGGCATCGATGATCGCCATAATCGCGTTGTGCACACCATTGTTTCCAGCACGGTATGCAGTGTTGCACAGATCCAAGCAAAAAAGGAGCTGGTCAAAGTCGGAGGGTAGAAACACGGTTTGAAGTCCGCTACAATGCTTATCTTGCTTTAGATGTGAGACACAATCTTCGTTCACTTAGATCTTTATCGCCTTAGGGTTCTCGAGAGGGTTAATTGCCTTGATACATGCACCGGAACTGTGCAGGATCTCTGCATAGTCGACAAGGTCTTAAAAACTTCAGACTCGAAAGATTCTGATTTCTTTTTCACCATGAGTTCCCAGAGGTTAAGGGTTCCTTTGTACCTCACACCATCCACGAAAATATCATCGTCGTCAGAAGTAACTGGTTAGCTTCCGATGAAGAGATCGAGATCCAAAGGTGTGGTCGGCGAAGGATCGTTACTGATCTGCAAATACTGCTGTGCTCGAAGTCCGAGGATGGTGTCTATAGGTGGTGCAATGGATAGTGGGTAGTCAAACTTGGGCGGTGGAGGCTGGAGGGTTGTCACTGCTGCAGGAAGTTAAACGATCGTTTAGGTGATCGGTGAAGCTGCCTCTCGCTGAGCCTCAACCACAGGCTTAACACCTTGGAAAGGTCAGGGTTGAGTCCAATCTTCTCCAGGCGATGCTGCATGTTACTGGCTTGAATCTTCCGCTTGATCTCTTGCAACTCCTTGGCGAGCGCCTCACACTGTTTCGGGTCTGTAATCTTTATAAACGTTCATTTATTTAAAGCGTTGACGTGAACCTTCCTAAGTGAAGGTTTGAATACCTGTAAGCGTTTGTTTGAACGCCCCTAAGCGTTGGTTTGAACAGTTGTACCTTTCCTGAAACTATAGGCATATATCTATCGAAAGGTTAAAAAAACACACATGCATTTTTGCTCGTTTTTCCATAATTTGAATTGAAAAGGTCGAGCTATAAATATTTGTTGATAAACACTACAATAATTTATGGACCTATCGGTGGTACGGATAGAAAAATACGGACTGTCAAACAGATACATACCATATAAAACATGCTAAAAACAATATAAATGTTCATATAACCCCACTAAGGAGGCTATATTATTCTTCAATTATCTAAAAATGTATTTCATTGTACAAAAACTTTCATATTTAAAAAAATTCACCATGGCCATAATGCGATACTAAACTTCTATTAAACTGTGTATTGCTACAGAACCTTATCGTTTTTGATTTCAACCTTATCGGTAAATCAAAGCACTCGAAGTCCGCGTACACTACGAAAGGGACTCTCATCGGGTGGGTGTTGTTGACAAAAGTCAGCTGGTATGTCCCTTCTTTGGGCAGCTCTGATCTTGGCTGCCTTGTGGTTGACGCAACACTCTCTGTTGGTTTCCAGAACTTCCTTGCTATAAACGTGGTTTAAGCACATGTAGCCTTGGATCAGCAGTAAGTTGAGTTCTCTCTCCTGCTGTTCACTAATGTTTGAAATGTGCAGCGGGTATACTTCACTATCATCTATTCTAAATCAAGGGTTAATCTACCCTTCTCAAGGGTTTCAAGCAAGTCCGTGGTTGAAGGGAAAATCTGGTTTCCCGAGTGAAAGTATCCCACGTTCTCATCATCCATCTTACCTGTTGGGTTAATCTTCACAGTGCAGCATCACATTGACTTGTTATCCTTTCAATGCCCAATCGTCTATAAGTTCCACTCTTGACATCTGAGAGACCTCAAGGAAGGTCTGCACCTCCATGTCAATAATAGTGGTCATCTTTCAGGTAGTAAATACATCTTTAAAGGCTTTCTTCAGTGGATGTACCTCAATTTTATCCCCAATGATTTCCTATCTTCTCTGATCTGTTCCTGTAACTTATCCAGCTGTAGTCGATCTTTCGACATCCTGCTAACCTCTATCAACTCATGCTGTTTGGCTAGGGTGATAATATCCTTCCTAGTATAGGGTTGGAACAACGCTAAAAAAATGTTGGTCTTCGTTCCGATCAACTGATCCAACTGATCCTTCCTCATCCGGGAGTACCATCGGCGGTGGTTCATTTTGGCAATACCACTCAGGGCTTTGACGTTTTCAACAACTAATTCCAGCTATTAATAGTTATTGGATCGATGTCTTAATCTTTATAACAATCCAAAATAAAATCAATTTGTTTCACCCAAAACCAATATCCACGATTAAACGGTTTTAAGACCCAGCTTTTGATCTTTCGATCCTATCGTCCATATCAAAAAATATAAAATTCGTGGTAATCATACCCGGTGCGCCTGTTTTTTTTTTCATCCCATAGCTCACAATTTGCCGAGCTCAATCGGTCTCTCTCTTTGTCAAGACAGTGGTCAGCTGCTTGTTTAATCTCTCACAACCCCAAGTGGGGATATGGTTGGCCCTTTCCAACATAAGGTTATAATTTCTGCCTACCTATTAACTAAATGTCAGCTTAGTAATACAAAGATTGAGAGATTAGATGGCTATCACCATTGCCCTGTGCCCTTTGTCCTAAAATTCTGATAATGATTAGCAGAAAAGTGACAATATAAGCCCTCCATATATATATCGAATATGACAATATTCTTGGAAATCCTTCTAATGCAACCTTCATATATACAGAGTCTATGATTTAATTAAATTTTATAGACATTGAAAGATCAGGGGGGTCTCAACCTCATTTAAGCGGTCTCGGGTAGGTTTTCGCTATATATTTTGAATATCCAACTGGCACTTTGGGCGCTCCGTAAACATAGAAGACAGGAAGTGTGCCTAAAGTCCTTTTAGTCACGTTTGTATCTACCTATTGACTAAATGTCTGTTAAATATTAGAAAGATTGAGAGATCAGGGGGCTCTCACCATCACTCTGTGCCCTTTGTCCTAAAATTTGGACATTTTTTGACTGAAAAGTGACAATCTTAGCCCTCCGTAGATATTGAAGATGACGTTTTTTTGGAAACTCCATCTAATACAATCTTTATATATACAGAGTCAATGATTTGGTTGAATTTTAGGGACATTGAAAGACCAGGGGGGTCTCAACCGCATTTAAGCGGTCTCGGGTAGGTTTTCGCTATATATTTTGAATATCCAACTGGCACTTTGGGCGCTCCGTAAACATAGAAGACAGGAAGTGTACCCAAAGTCCTTTTAGTCACGTTTGTATCTACCTATTGACTAAATGTCTGTTAAATATTAGAAAGATTGAGAGATCAGGGGGCTCTCACCATCACTCTGTGCCCTTTGTCCTAAAATTTGGACATTTTTTGACTGAAAAGTGACAATCTTAGCCCTCCGTAGATATTGAAGATGACGTTTTTTTGGAAACTCCATCTAATACAATCTTTATATATACAGAGTCAATGATTTGGTTGAATTTTAGGGACATTGAAAGACCAGGGGGGTCTCAACCTCATTTAAGCGGTCTCGGGTAGGTTTTCGCTATATATTTTGAATATCCAACTGGCACTTTGGGCGCTCCGTAAACATAGAAGACAGGAAGTGTACCCAAAGTCCTTTTAGTCACGTTTGTATCTACCTATTGACTAAATGTCTGTTAAATATTAGAAAGATTGAGAGATCAGGGGGCTCTCACCATCACTCTGTGCCCTTTGTCCTAAAATTTGGACATTTTTTGACTGAAAAGTGACAATCTTAGCCCTCCGTAGATATTGAAGATGACGTTTTTTTGGAAACTCCATCTAATACAATCTTTATATATACAGAGTCAATGATTTGGTTGAATTTTAGGGACATTGAAAGACCAGGGGGTCTCAACCTCATTTAAGCGGTCTCGGGTAGGTTTTCGCTATATATTTTGAATATCCAACTGGCACTTTGGGCGCTCCGTAAACATAGAAGACAGGAAGTGTACCCAAAGTCCTTTTAGTCCCGTTTGTATCTACCTATTGACTAAATGTCTGTTAAATATTAGAAAGATTGAGAGATCAGGGGGCTCTCACCACCACTCTGTGCCCTTTGTCCTAAAATTTGGACATTTTTTGACTGAAAAGTGACAATCTTAGCCCTCCGTAGATATTGAAGATGACGTTTTTTTGGAAACTCCATCTAATACAATCTTTATATATACAGAGTCAATGATTTGGTTGAATTTTAGGGACATTGAAAGACCAGGGGGGTCTCAACCTCATTTAAGCGGTCTCGGGTAGGTTTTCGCTATATATTTTGAATATCCAACTGGCACTTTGGGCGCTCCGTAAACATAGAAGACAGGAAGTGTACCCAAAGTCCTTTTAGTCACGTTTGTATCTACCTATTGACTAAATGTCTGTTAAATATTAGAAAGATTGAGAGATCAGGGGGCTCTCACCATCACTCTGTGCCCTTTGTCCTAAAATTTAGACATTTTTTGACTGAAAAGTGACAATCTTAGCCCTCCGTATATATTGAAGATGACGTTTTTTTGGAAACTCCATCTAATACAATCTTTATATATACAGAGTCAATGATTTGGTTGAATTTTAGGGACATTGAAAGACCAGGGGGGTCTCAACCTCATTTAAGCGGTCTCGGGTAGGTTTTCGCTATATATTTTGAATATCCAACTGGCACTTTGGGCGCTCCGTAAACATAGAAGACAGGAAGTGTACCCAAAGTCCTTTTAGTCACGTTTGTATCTACCTATTGACTAAATGTCTGTTAAATATTAGAAAGATTGAGAGATCAGGGGGCTCTCACCATCACTCTGTGCCCTTTGTCCTAAAATTTGGACATTTTTTGACTGAAAAGTGACAATCTTAGCCCTCCGTATATATTGAAGATGACGTTTTTTTTGGAAACTCCATCTAATACAATCTTTATATATACAGAGTCAATGATTTGGTTGAATTTTAGGGACATTGAAAGACCAGGGGGGTCTCAACCTCATTTAGGCGGTCTCGGGTAGGTTTTCGCTATATATTTTGAATATCCAACTGGCACTTTGGGCGCTCCGTAAACATAGAAGACAGGAAGTGTACCCAAAGTCCTTTTAGTCACGTTTGTATCTACCTATTGACTAAATGTCTGTTAAATATTAGAAAGATTGAGAGATCAGGGGGCTCTCACCATCACTCTGTGCCCTTTGTCCTAAAATTTGGACATTTTTTGACTGAAAAGTGACAATCTTAGCCCTCCGTATATATTGAAGATGACGTTTTTTTGGAAACTCCATCTAATACAATCTTTATATATACAGAGTCAATGATTTGGTTGAATTTTAGGGACATTGAAAGACCAGGGGGGTCTCAACCTCATTTAAGCGGTCTCGGGTAGGTTTTCGCTATATATTTTGAATATCCAACTGGCACTTTGGGCGCTCCGTAAACATAGAAGACAGGAAGTGTACCCAAAGTCCTTTTAGTCACGTTTGTATCTACCTATTGACTAAATGTCTGTTAAATATTAGAAAGATTGAGAGATCAGGGGGCTCTCACCATCACTCTGTGCCCTTTGTCCTAAAATTTGGACATTTTTTGACTTAAAAGTGACAATCTTAGCCCTCCGTAGATATTGAAGATGACGTTTTTTTTGGAAACTCCATCTAATACAATCTTTATATATACAGAGTCAATGATTTGGTTGAATTTTAGGGACATTGAAAGACCAGGGGGGTCTCAACCTCATTTAAGCGGTCTCGGGTAGGTTTTCGCTATATATTTTGAATATCCAACTGGCACTTTGGGCGCTCCGTAAACATAGAAGACAGGAAGTGTACCCAAAGTCCTTTTAGTCACGTTTGTATCTACCTATTGACTAAATGTCTGTTAAATATTAGAAAGATTGAGAGATCAGGGGGCTCTCACCACCACTCTGTGCCCTTTGTCCTAAAATTTGGACATTTTTTGACTGAAAAGTGACAATCTTAGCCCTCCGTAGATATTGAAGATGACGTTTTTTTGGAAACTCCATCTAATACAATCTTTATATATACAGAGTCAATGATTTGGTTGAATTTTAGGGACATTGAAAGACCAGGGGGGTCTCAACCTCATTTAAGCGGTCTCGGGTAGGTTTTCGCTATATATTTTGAATATCCAACTGGCACTTTGAGCGCTCCGTAAACATAGAAGACAGGAAGTGTACCCAAAGTCCTTTTAGTCACGTTTGTATCTACCTATTGACTAAATGTCTGTTAAATATTAGAAAGATTGAGAGATCAGGGGGCTCTCACCATCACTCTGTGCCCTTTGTCCTAAAATTTGGACATTTTTTGACTGAAAAGTGACAATCTTAGCCCTCCGTAGATATTGAAGATGACGTTTTTTTGGAAACTCCATCTAATACAATCTTTATATATACAGAGTCAATGATTTGGTTGAATTTTAGGGACATTGAAAGACCAGGGGGGTCTCAACCTCATTTAAGCGGTCTCGGGTAGGTTTTCGCTATATATTTTGAATATCCAACTGGCACTTTGGGCGCTCCGTAAACATAGAAGACAGGAAGTGTACCCAAAGTCCTTTTAGTCCCGTTTGTATCTACCTATTGACTAAATGTCTGTTAAATATTAGAAAGATTGAGAGATCAGGGGGCTCTCACCATCACTCTGTGCCCTTTGTCCTAAAATTTGGACATTTTTTGACTGAAAAGTGACAATCTTAGCCCTCCGTAGATATTGAAGATGACGTTTTTTTGGAAACTCCATCTAATACAATCTTTATATATACAGAGTCAATGATTTGGTTGAATTTTAGGGACATTGAAAGACCAGGGGGGTCTCAACCTCATTTAAGCGGTCTCGGGTAGGTTTTCGCTATATATTTTGAATATCCAACTGGCACTTTGGGCGCTCCGTAAACATAGAAGACAGGAAGTGTACCCAAAGTCCTTTTAGTCACGTTTGTATCTACCTATTGACTAAATGTCTGTTAAATATTAGAAAGATTGAGAGATCAGGGGGCTCTCACCATCACTCTGTGCCCTTTGTCCTAAAATTTGGACATTTTTTGACTGAAAAGTGACAATCTTAGCCCTCCGTATATATTGAAGATGACGTTTTTTTGGAAACTCCATCTAATACAATCTTTATATATACAGAGTCAATGATTTGGTTGAATTTTAGGGACATTGAAAGACCAGGGGGGTCTCAACCTCATTTAAGCGGTCTCGGGTAGGTTTTCGCTATATATTTTGAATATCCAACTGGCACTTTGGGCGCTCCGTAAACATAGAAGACAGGAAGTGTACCCAAAGTCCTTTTAGTCACGTTTGTATCTACCTATTGACTAAATGTCTGTTAAATATTAGAAAGATTGAGAGATCAGGGGGCTCTCACCATCACTCTGTGCCCTTTGTCCTAAAATTTGGACATTTTTTGACTGAAAAGTGACAATCTTAGCCCTCCGTAGATATTGAAGATGACGTTTTTTTTGGAAACTCCATCTAATACAATCTTTATATATACAGAGTCAATGATTTGGTTGAATTTTAGGGACATTGAAAGACCAGGGGGGTCTCAACCTCATTTAAGCGGTCTCGGGTAGGTTTTCGCTATATATTTTGAATATCCAACTGGCACTTTGGGCGCTCCGTAAACATAGAAGACAGGAAGTGTACCCAAAGTCCTTTTAGTCACGTTTGTATCTACCTATTGACTAAATGTCTGTTAAATATTAGAAAGATTGAGAGATCAGGGGGCTCTCACCACCACTCTGTGCCCTTTGTCCTAAAATTTGGACATTTTTTGACTGAAAAGTGACAATCTTAGCCCTCCGTAGATATTGAAGATGACGTTTTTTTGGAAACTCCATCTAATACAATCTTTATATATACAGAGTCAATGATTTGGTTGAATTTTAGGGACATTGAAAGACCAGGGGGGTCTCAACCTCATTTAAGCGGTCTCGGGTAGGTTTTCGCTATATATTTTGAATATCCAACTGGCACTTTGGGCGCTCCGTAAACATAGAAGACAGGAAGTGTACCCAAAGTCCTTTTAGTCACGTTTGTATCTACCTATTGACTAAATGTCTGTTAAATATTAGAAAGATTGAGAGATCAGGGGGCTCTCACCATCACTCTGTGCCCTTTGTCCTAAAATTTGGACATTTTTTGACTGAAAAGTGACAATCTTAGCCCTCCGTAGATATTGAAGATGACGTTTTTTTGGAAACTCCATCTAATACAATCTTTATATATACAGAGTCAATGATTTGGTTGAATTTTAGGGACATTGAAAGACCAGGGGGGTCTCAACCTCATTTAAGCGGTCTCGGGTAGGTTTTCGCTATATATTTTGAATATCCAACTGGCACTTTGGGCGCTCCGTAAACATAGAAGACAGGAAGTGTACCCAAAGTCCTTTTAGTCCCGTTTGTATCTACCTATTGACTAAATGTCTGTTAAATATTAGAAAGATTGAGAGATCAGGGGGCTCTCACCATCACTCTGTGCCCTTTGTCCTAAAATTTGGACATTTTTTGACTGAAAAGTGACAATCTTAGCCCTCCGTAGATATTGAAGATGACGTTTTTTTGGAAACTCCATCTAATACAATCTTTATATATACAGAGTCAATGATTTGGTTGAATTTTAGGGACATTGAAAGACCAGGGGGGTCTCAACCTCATTTAAGCGGTCTCGGGTAGGTTTTCGCTATATATTTTGAATATCCAACTGGCACTTTGGGCGCTCCGTAAACATAGAAGACAGGAAGTGTACCCAAAGTCCTTTTAGTCACGTTTGTATCTACCTATTGACTAAATGTCTGTTAAATATTAGAAAGATTGAGAGATCAGGGGGCTCTCACCATCACTCTGTGCCCTTTGTCCTAAAATTTGGACATTTTTTGACTGAAAAGTGACAATCTTAGCCCTCCGTAGATATTGAAGATGACGTTTTTTTGGAAACTCCATCTAATACAATCTTTATATATACAGAGTCAATGATTTGGTTGAATTTTAGGGACATTGAAAGACCAGGGGGGTCTCAACCTCATTTAAGCGGTCTCGGGTAGGTTTTCGCTATATATTTTGAATATCCAACTGGCACTTTGGGCGCTCCGTAAACATAGAAGACAGGAAGTGTACCCAAAGTCCTTTTAGTCACGTTTGTATCTACCTATTGACTAAATGTCTGTTAAATATTAGAAAGATTGAGAGATCAGGGGGCTCTCACCATCACTCTGTGCCCTTTGTCCTAAAATTTGGACATTTTTTGACTGAAAAGTGACAATCTTAGCCCTCCGTAGATATTGAAGATGACGTTTTTTTGGAAACTCCATCTAATACAATCTTTATATATACAGAGTCAATGATTTGGTTGAATTTTAGGGACATTGAAAGACCAGGGGGGTCTCAACCTCATTTAAGCGGTCTCGGGTAGGTTTTCGCTATATATTTTGAATATCCAACTGGCACTTTGGGCGCTCCGTAAACATAGAAGACAGGAAGTGTACCCAAAGTCCTTTTAGTCCCGTTTGTATCTACCTATTGACTAAATGTCTGTTAAATATTAGAAAGATTGAGAGATCAGGGGGCTCTCACCATCACTCTGTGCCCTTTGTCCTAAAATTTGGACATTTTTTGACTGAAAAGTGACAATCTTAGCCCTCCGTAGATATTGAAGATGACGTTTTTTTGGAAACTCCATCTAATACAATCTTTATATATACAGAGTCAATGATTTGGTTGAATTTTAGGGACATTGAAAGACCAGGGGGGTCTCAACCTCATTTAAGCGGTCTCGGGTAGGTTTTCGCTATATATTTTGAATATCCAACTGGCACTTTGGGCGCTCCGTAAACATAGAAGACAGGAAGTGTACCCAAAGTCCTTTTAGTCACGTTTGTATCTACCTATTGACTAAATGTCTGTTAAATATTAGAAAGATTGAGAGATCAGGGGGCTCTCACCATCACTCTGTGCCCTTTGTCCTAAAATTTGGACATTTTTTGACTGAAAAGTGACAATCTTAGCCCTCCGTAGATATTGAAGATGACGTTTTTTTGGAAACTCCATCTAATACAATCTTTATATATACAGAGTCAATGATTTGGTTGAATTTTAGGGACATTGAAAGACCAGGGGGGTCTCAACCTCATTTAAGCGGTCTCGGGTAGGTTTTCGCTATATATTTTGAATATCCAACTGGCACTTTGGGCGCTCCGTAAACATAGAAGACAGGAAGTGTACCCAAAGTCCTTTTAGTCACGTTTGTATCTACCTATTGACTAAATGTCTGTTAAATATTAGAAAGATTGAGAGATCAGGGGGGTCTCACCATCACTCTGTGCCCTTTGTCCTAAAATTTGGACATTTTTTGACTGAAAAGTGACAATCTTAGCCCTCCGTAGATATTGAAGATGACGTTTTTTTGGAAACTCCATCTAATACAATCTTTATATATACAGAGTCAATGATTTGGTTGAATTTTAGGGACATTGAAAGACCAGGGGGGTCTCAACCTCATTTAAGCGGTCTCGGGTAGGTTTTCGCTATATATTTTGAATATCCAACTGGCACTTTGGGCGCTCCGTAAACATAGAAGACAGGAAGTGTACCCAAAGTCCTTTTAGTCACGTTTGTATCTACCTATTGACTAAATGTCTGTTAAATATTAGAAAGATTGAGAGATCAGGGGGCTCTCACCATCACTCTGTGCCCTTTGTCCTAAAATTTGGACATTTTTTGACTGAAAAGTGACAATCTTAGCCCTCCGTAGATATTGAAGATGACGTTTTTTTGGAAACTCCATCTAATACAATCTTTATATATACAGAGTCAATGATTTGGTTGAATTTTAGGGACATTGAAAGACCAGGGGGGTCTCAACCTCATTTAAGCGGTCTCGGGTAGGTTTTCGCTATATATTTTGAATATCCAACTGGCACTTTGGGCGCTCCGTAAACATAGAAGACAGGAAGTGTACCCAAAGTCCTTTTAGTCCCGTTTGTATCTACCTATTGACTAAATGTCTGTTAAATATTAGAAAGATTGAGAGATCAGGGGGCTCTCACCATCACTCTGTGCCCTTTGTCCTAAAATTTGGACATTTTTTGACTGAAAAGTGACAATCTTAGCCCTCCGTAGATATTGAAGATGACGTTTTTTTGGAAACTCCATCTAATACAATCTTTATATATACAGAGTCAATGATTTGGTTGAATTTTAGGGACATTGAAAGACCAGGGGGGTCTCAACCTCATTTAAGCGGTCTCGGGTAGGTTTTCGCTATATATTTTTAATATCCAACTGGCACTTTGGGCGCTCCGTAAACATAGAAGACAGGAAGTGTACCCAAAGTCCTTTTAGTCACGTTTGTATCTACCTATTGACTAAATGTCTGTTAAATATTAGAAAGATTGAGAGATCAGGGGGCTCTCACCATCACTCTGTGCCCTTTGTCCTAAAATTTGGACATTTTTTGACTGAAAAGTGACAATCTTAGCCCTCCGTAGATATTGAAGATGACGTTTTTTTGGAAACTCCATCTAATACAATCTTTATATATACAGAGTCAATGATTTGGTTGAATTTTAGGGACATTGAAAGACCAGGGGGGTCTCAACCTCATTTAAGCGGTCTCGGGTAGGTTTTCGCTATATATTTTGAATATCCAACTGGCACTTTGGGCGCTCCGTAAACATAGAAGACAGGAAGTGTACCCAAAGTCCTTTTAGTCACGTTTGTATCTACCTATTGACTAAATGTCTGTTAAATATTAGAAAGATTGAGAGATCAGGGGGCTCTCACCATCACTCTGTGCCCTTTGTCCTAAAATTTGGACATTTTTTGACTGAAAAGTGACAATCTTAGCCCTCCGTAGATATTGAAGATGACGTTTTTTTGGAAACTCCATCTAATACAATCTTTATATATACAGAGTCAATGATTTGGTTGAATTTTAGGGACATTGAAAGACCAGGGGGGTCTCAACCTCATTTAAGCGGTCTCGGGTAGGTTTTCGCTATATATTTTGAATATCCAACTGGCACTTTGGGCGCTCCGTAAACATAGAAGACAGGAAGTGTACCCAAAGTCCTTTTAGTCCCGTTTGTATCTACCTATTGACTAAATGTCTGTTAAATATTAGAAAGATTGAGAGATCAGGGGGCTCTCACCATCACTCTGTGCCCTTTGTCCTAAAATTTGGACATTTTTTGACTGAAAAGTGACAATCTTAGCCCTCCGTAGATATTGAAGATGACGTTTTTTTGGAAACTCCATCTAATACAATCTTTATATATACAGAGTCAATGATTTGGTTGAATTTTAGGGACATTGAAAGACCAGGGGGGTCTCAACCTCATTTAAGCGGTCTCGGGTAGGTTTTCGCTATATATTTTGAATATCCAACTGGCACTTTGGGCGCTCCGTAAACATAGAAGACAGGAAGTGTACCCAAAGTCCTTTTAGTCACGTTTGTATCTACCTGTTGACTAAATGTCTGTTAAATATTAGAAAGATTGAGAGATCAGGGGGCTCTCACCATCACTCTGTGCCCTTTGTCCTAAAATTTGGACATTTTTTGACTGAAAAGTGACAATCTTAGCCCTCCGTAGATATTGAAGATGACGTTTTTTTGGAAACTCCATCTAATACAATCTTTATATATACAGAGTCAATGATTTGGTTGAATTTTAGGGACATTGAAAGACCAGGGGGGTCTCAACCTCATTTAAGCGGTCTCGGGTAGGTTTTCGCTATATATTTTGAATATCCAACTGGCACTTTGGGCGCTCCGTAAACATAGAAGACAGGAAGTGTACCCAAAGTCCTTTTAGTCACGTTTGTATCTACCTATTGACTAAATGTCTGTTAAATATTAGAAAGATTGAGAGATCAGGGGGCTCTCACCATCACTCTGTGCCCTTTGTCCTAAAATTTGGACATTTTTTGACTGAAAAGTGACAATCTTAGCCCTCCGTAGATATTGAAGATGACGTTTTTTTGGAAACTCCATCTAATACAATCTTTATATATACAGAGTCAATGATTTGGTTGAATTTTAGGGACATTGAAAGACCAGGGGGGTCTCAACCTCATTTAAGCGGTCTCGGGTAGGTTTTCGCTATATATTTTGAATATCCAACTGGCACTTTGGGCGCTCCGTAAACATAGAAGACAGGAAGTGTACCCAAAGTCCTTTTAGTCCCGTTTGTATCTACCTATTGACTAAATGTCTGTTAAATATTAGAAAGATTGAGAGATCAGGGGGCTCTCACCATCACTCTGTGCCCTTTGTCCTAAAATTTGGACATTTTTTGACTGAAAAGTGACAATCTTAGCCCTCCGTAGATATTGAAGATGACGTTTTTTTGGAAACTCCATCTAATACAATCTTTATATATACAGAGTCAATGATTTGGTTGAATTTTAGGGACATTGAAAGACCAGGGGGGTCTCAACCTCATTTAAGCGGTCTCGGGTAGGTTTTCGCTATATATTTTGAATATCCAACTGGCACTTTGGGCGCTCCGTAAACATAGAAGACAGGAAGTGTACCCAAAGTCCTTTTAGTCACGTTTGTATCTACCTATTGACTAAATGTCTGTTAAATATTAGAAAGATTGAGAGATCAGGGGGCTCTCACCATCACTCTGTGCCCTTTGTCCTAAAATTTGGACATTTTTTGACTGAAAAGTGACAATCTTAGCCCTCCGTAGATATTGAAGATGACGTTTTTTTGGAAACTCCATCTAATACAATCTTTATATATACAGAGTCAATGATTTGGTTGAATTTTAGGGACATTGAAAGACCAGGGGGGTCTCAACCTCATTTAAGCGGTCTCGGGTAGGTTTTCGCTATATATTTTGAATATCCAACTGGCACTTTGGGCGCTCCGTAAACATAGAAGACAGGAAGTGTACCCAAAGTCCTTTTAGTCCCGTTTGTATCTACCTATTGACTAAATGTCTGTTAAATATTAGAAAGATTGAGAGATCAGGGGGCTCTCACCATCACTCTGTGCCCTTTGTCCTAAAATTTGGACATTTTTTGACTGAAAAGTGACAATCTTAGCCCTCCGTAGATATTGAAGATGACGTTTTTTTGGAAACTCCATCTAATACAATCTTTATATATACAGAGTCAATGATTTGGTTGAATTTTAGGGACATTGAAAGACCAGGGGGGTCTCAACCTCATTTAAGCGGTCTCGGGTAGGTTTTCGCTATATATTTTGAATATCCAACTGGCACTTTGGGCGCTCCGTAAACATAGAAGACAGGAAGTGTACCCAAAGTCCTTTTAGTCACGTTTGTATCTACCTATTGACTAAATGTCTGTTAAATATTAGAAAGATTGAGAGATCAGGGGGCTCTCACCATCACTCTGTGCCCTTTGTCCTAAAATTTGGACATTTTTTGACTGAAAAGTGACAATCTTAGCCCTCCGTAGATATTGAAGATGACGTTTTTTTGGAAACTCCATCTAATACAATCTTTATATATACAGAGTCAATGATTTGGTTGAATTTTAGGGACATTGAAAGACCAGGGGGGTCTCAACCTCATTTAAGCGGTCTCGGGTAGGTTTTCGCTATATATTTTGAATATCCAACTGGCACTTTGGGCGCTCCGTAAACATAGAAGACAGGAAGTGTACCCAAAGTCCTTTTAGTCACGTTTGTATCTACCTATTGACTAAATGTCTGTTAAATATTAGAAAGATTGAGAGATCAGGGGGCTCTCACCATCACTCTGTGCCCTTTGTCCTAAAATTTGGACATTTTTTGACTGAAAAGTGACAATCTTAGCCCTCCGTAGATATTGAAGATGACGTTTTTTTGGAAACTCCATCTAATACAATCTTTATATATACAGAGTCAATGATTTGGTTGAATTTTAGGGACATTGAAAGACCAGGGGGGTCTCAACCTCATTTAAGCGGTCTCGGGTAGGTTTTCGCTATATATTTTGAATATCCAACTGGCACTTTGGGCGCTCCGTAAACATAGAAGACAGGAAGTGTACCCAAAGTCCTTTTAGTCCCGTTTGTATCTACCTATTGACTAAATGTCTGTTAAATATTAGAAAGATTGAGAGATCAGGGGGCTCTCACCATCACTCTGTGCCCTTTGTCCTAAAATTTGGACATTTTTTGACTGAAAAGTGACAATCTTAGCCCTCCGTAGATATTGAAGATGACGTTTTTTTGGAAACTCCATCTAATACAATCTTTATATATACAGAGTCAATGATTTGGTTGAATTTTAGGGACATTGAAAGACCAGGGGGGTCTCAACCTCATTTAAGCGGTCTCGGGTAGGTTTTCGCTATATATTTTGAATATCCAACTGGCACTTTGGGCGCTCCGTAAACATAGAAGACAGGAAGTGTACCCAAAGTCCTTTTAGTCACGTTTGTATCTACCTATTGACTAAATGTCTGTTAAATATTAGAAAGATTGAGAGATCAGGGGGCTCTCACCATCACTCTGTGCCCTTTGTCCTAAAATTTGGACATTTTTTGACTGAAAAGTGACAATCTTAGCCCTCCGTAGATATTGAAGATGACGTTTTTTTGGAAACTCCATCTAATACAATCTTTATATATACAGAGTCAATGATTTGGTTGAATTTTAGGGACATTGAAAGACCAGGGGGGTCTCAACCTCATTTAAGCGGTCTCGGGTAGGTTTTCGCTATATATTTTGAATATCCAACTGGCACTTTGGGCGCTCCGTAAACATAGAAGACAGGAAGTGTACCCAAAGTCCTTTTAGTCCCGTTTGTATCTACCTATTGACTAAATGTCTGTTAAATATTAGAAAGATTGAGAGATCAGGGGGCTCTCACCATCACTCTGTGCCCTTTGTCCTAAAATTTGGACATTTTTTGACTGAAAAGTGACAATCTTAGCCCTCCGTAGATATTGAAGATGACGTTTTTTTGGAAACTCCATCTAATACAATCTTTATATATACAGAGTCAATGATTTGGTTGAATTTTAGGGACATTGAAAGACCAGGGGGGTCTCAACCTCATTTAAGCGGTCTCGGGTAGGTTTTCGCTATATATTTTGAATATCCAACTGGCACTTTGGGCGCTCCGTAAACATAGAAGACAGGAAGTGTACCCAAAGTCCTTTTAGTCACGTTTGTATCTACCTATTGACTAAATGTCTGTTAAATATTAGAAAGATTGAGAGATCAGGGGGCTCTCACCATCACTCTGTGCCCTTTGTCCTAAAATTTGGACATTTTTTGACTGAAAAGTGACAATCTTAGCCCTCCGTAGATATTGAAGATGACGTTTTTTTGGAAACTCCATCTAATACAATCTTTATATATACAGAGTCAATGATTTGGTTGAATTTTAGGGACATTGAAAGACCAGGGGGGTCTCAACCTCATTTAAGCGGTCTCGGGTAGGTTTTCGCTATATATTTTGAATATCCAACTGGCACTTTGGGCGCTCCGTAAACATAGAAGACAGGAAGTGTACCCAAAGTCCTTTTAGTCCCGTTTGTATCTACCTATTGACTAAATGTCTGTTAAATATTAGAAAGATTGAGAGATCAGGGGGCTCTCACCATCACTCTGTGCCCTTTGTCCTAAAATTTGGACATTTTTTGACTGAAAAGTGACAATCTTAGCCCTCCGTAGATATTGAAGATGACGTTTTTTTGGAAACTCCATCTAATACAATCTTTATATATACAGAGTCAATGATTTGGTTGAATTTTAGGGACATTGAAAGACCAGGGGGGTCTCAACCTCATTTAAGCGGTCTCGGGTAGGTTTTCGCTATATATTTTGAATATCCAACTGGCACTTTGGGCGCTCCGTAAACATAGAAGACAGGAAGTGTACCCAAAGTCCTTTTAGTCACGTTTGTATCTACCTATTGACTAAATGTCTGTTAAATATTAGAAAGATTGAGAGATCAGGGGGCTCTCACCATCACTCTGTGCCCTTTGTCCTAAAATTTGGACATTTTTTGACTGAAAAGTGACAATCTTAGCCCTCCGTAGATATTGAAGATGACGTTTTTTTGGAAACTCCATCTAATACAATCTTTATATATACAGAGTCAATGATTTGGTTGAATTTTAGGGACATTGAAAGACCAGGGGGGTCTCAACCTCATTTAAGCGGTCTCGGGTAGGTTTTCGCTATATATTTTGAATATCCAACTGGCACTTTGGGCGCTCCGTAAACATAGAAGACAGGAAGTGTACCCAAAGTCCTTTTAGTCCCGTTTGTATCTACCTATTGACTAAATGTCTGTTAAATATTAGAAAGATTGAGAGATCAGGGGGCTCTCACCATCACTCTGTGCCCTTTGTCCTAAAATTTGGACATTTTTTGACTGAAAAGTGACAATCTTAGCCCTCCGTAGATATTGAAGATGACGTTTTTTTGGAAACTCCATCTAATACAATCTTTATATATACAGAGTCAATGATTTGGTTGAATTTTAGGGACATTGAAAGACCAGGGGGGTCTCAACCTCATTTAAGCGGTCTCGGGTAGGTTTTCGCTATATATTTTGAATATCCAACTGGCACTTTGGGCGCTCCGTAAACATAGAAGACAGGAAGTGTACCCAAAGTCCTTTTAGTCACGTTTGTATCTACCTATTGACTAAATGTCTGTTAAATATTAGAAAGATTGAGAGATCAGGGGGCTCTCACCATCACTCTGTGCCCTTTGTCCTAAAATTTGGACATTTTTTGACTGAAATTTTTTTTTTTGGCTTTCCATATATATTTCTATTTATAGTTAAAAATATTTCTAGAGTTATTGGTTTTTCTTTTTGTCGTAAGAAACATTATACACAAAAGTACATCTTTGAAGTCGTTTTTATGACAAAACTCTATATTACATACAGACAAATAAGTCGCACGGAAAAGGGTTTATATTCGAGGACAACGAGAAATTGCGACAGCTTGAAAAGGTCATTTAATGATTCCTACGTATCTTCTCAGTCCTTTTGACTATGAAAATCGTGCTTTTTATAATTTCAAGTATTTAATTTCTTATGATTTTTCACTAAATTTTGAATATCAAACTGGCTGCTAGCAGCCGGTTGGATATTGAATATCGAATAACGAACCGGCTGCTAACTTCACATACATAAAACATGAACACAAATTTCGTGTTTTTTTTTTTCATTTGAAATATTATTTTTCAATTTGTTGTATGCTTTTTTAGGACATCTATGCGTTTCCTCTATGAATAAACTCTTGCGTTCTAACCCTTTTCTGTTGCAAGTGCTCCTCTATAAAACGCCCATTGAGTATTTTATAATGCGATGGACAAAACATTTTGACTACACATTATCGTCTGTAAATAAGTGGGTAAATACATCCAGTTCACTAACAGTCTGTTTTGTTTCGGCACTGCGATCCCCGTTCCCGTGGGACGTTGACGACGAGCTGGAAACAGATGCAAGTTTAGTGCACATTGTAGGTTCGCTTGATGAATCACCAACCCAAGCACATGACGTCGGTGTAGTATTGTGAACTTCTGCATTATGGTCTACAGAACTATAAGTCCGTTTTTCTGGTATAGAATGTTTTCCTGTCACGCCAGTCGCTTTTTCTTTCCTTGGGACCGGTATTTCTGGTATTGATTGTAGTTTAGGTGGCGACGAAATATAACAAGGAGATACACACGTATTATGAATATAATTGTTTTCAAAAGGAGATTGTTGTCCTGACGCGGTAGATTCAGTCTGTGATTTTGATGCCTCTTTATCATGTATCATGCTTGGACTGACCAGGGAAGTTATAAGCCTTGACATATGACCAGAAATGGTTGTATCATGCGGTGAGGTGACAGGGGTGTTGTCCTCGACATGTGTTGGTACATTTGGCTTTTCCTCTGCAACATCTGGTGACAGAAGATGGTGAATTTGATACACTTTGCTAGATACTGGACTAATCATATCTGAAGCTACTCGATATGGGTCGTCAAATGTCCTCGATCGCTGTGACGTGGCATCCGAAGTCTGAGTTTGCATCCGTTGGCTGTTTGGATTGATAAAAATGTTGGAACTTGAAGACTCTGACGGATACTGCGCAACGTTTCCACCAAAGGTTCCAATAGCCACACCTCCGGGGACCGACATTATGCTAATTACATTATGAGGCGTTGGTCCACTGGTTCCAACTGACATATTCTACAAATTAACAGTAAACAGTTTTAACATTACCACAATTTTGATAAATGTGACATCTGAAATAATGTTTTGTCCTATACACGCATATTTTTTTTTTTATCGTTTTGTCATAAATCAGGCCGTTTTTCCATTTGAATTGTTTCAAATTTTGTCATGTCGGGCCTTTTATATCCGACTTTACGATATGGGTTTTGCTCATTCTTGAATTAAGACCGTACGGTGACATATAGTTGATTAAATTAGCTCTGTTGGAAAGTTGTTTCATTGGCAATCATCATGAAACATACAACATTCTTCCTATTTAATATGGTTTACAATATTGCGAATGATTTTATGCATGGTGGAATTACGAACGGAAGCCAGAATCAGGAGAAAAGAATTTATCGTTTACCAAGTCTTTTACTAGATTCATTATTTTTCTAAGTGAATAAGCTGACGAGAACACATGTTTTATGGATTTTGTATTGAAATTCCTTCCGATCTTAAACTTTGGTCAGATTTCTTCTCCCTGTACGTTGTAGAATTTAACCAAAAAAAGGTTAATAAATCCAAAGAAAATCTATACATTGCAACCTCGACAAAAGAGTGAGGACAATTAACTTAAACAATAAAAGTTAATTTATGTGTCTATTATATTAGAATAATAAGCACATATTCTAATATGACGTGCTTCCTTTCGCTTTGTGAATAAACCCATGCTCTAAATCCAATAATATGTGTTTGCACATGCGTATATTGACTACTGCAGAATAATGAATTTTATCAAATTGGCATGCATTTGATATATTTCATTAACTTAAAACACTACCAAACTCTTAAATGATGCACAAGTTGTTACTAATTCATTTATTATGACTGTAATGTGTTGCAATTGGAAATTGACATATTTGACCTAGATACGACATCCCTTCATGCTGGCTGTTCAAATTCCTCCGTCTGAAAAATCACAATGCCAGCTATTTGCTTCTTTACAAACAAAAAAGGGAGGTTCAAATGGAAGAGCCTACACACACCCTCTACACTTATACACATCGGACATAGAAATTACCTTAATTGTCCTAATCAGAATCGAAATAATTGATGCAAGCTATACTTTATTGTAGTTTTAACATGGGTAGGCATTATATTTGTGTTATTTTAGCCCTTACTATTGTAGTTTTAACATGGGTAGGCATGATATTCGTATTATTTTAGCCCTTACTATCGCTCGGGCAAAAATAATTTTTTAATTTGTTTTTCGTTAATTTTTTGTACATAAATAAGGCCGTTAGTTTTCTGGTTTGAATTGTTTTACATTGTCATTTCGAGGACTTTTATAGTTGACTATACGGTATGGGCGCTGCTCATTGTTGAAGGCCGTACGGTGACCTATAGTTTAAATTTTTGTGTCATGACAACTCTCTTGTGGAGAGGTCTCATTGGCAATCATACCACATCTTCTTTTTTTATACTAAAATTGAGAATAGAAATAGGGAACATGCCAAAGAGACAACAACCCGACCAAAGAGCAAACAAAAGCAATGGGTCTTCAACGCAACGAGAAAATCCCGCAATAGGGGGTTGTCTCCAGTTGGCCTCTAAATAAAATTGTGTAGTATTTCAGTAAATCTCCAAAACACATAAGGGTCGTTTTCAAAAAATGTCGAATTTTCAGTACACCCATGCTAACTTTTTTATTTCTAATGGAAATTTCAGTTGTAATGGTTTAAATGAAAGCTTGTCAGATTTGTGATTCAGAACATTAATAATAAACACACCTTACATCTATTTTGATAAGATTAAACTGCATTTAAGACCCATTTTGGGGGTATTTGTCTGCGTACAGTGTCAGAAAATCACATTTCAAATGATTTTTTTGCGATTTTCTGATCGGCTTGATATCTGCAAAAGGGACTTTTTAAGAACGTTAAATATTACTTTAACGAAAAATCGTAGCTTCTATATCATTGTATGTAACATATTATCTACAAACTAAATCGAATCTGCGTACAGGAGGTTCATGTCTTTCCTGTTATCGCTACTTAAATCAGCCGTTAAATTATTCTCCCTATGAATATTGAATCAGTCAGTGTTGATCTCAAAAGTACAAAGTAATCTTTACATTTAAAACGCCTCGTTTCTTGAACGACAGTGTAGAGAAAAGAAATTTCAAGACATTTAGTGAAAAAAATATAGCGTACTTTTTTTCATGTCTATGCTGTTACCACCAATTTTGATTAAATACACCAACAGTATACTTGTAAAAATTGCAATAACGTGTTGGAAACCAAATTCACAATAGAAAAACATAATCACTTCACCAAAGGGAGTAGTTATTCCACAACAGCAATCAAAAACGAAGAAATTTGTCTATCCTGTTATGTCTATCCTGTTACTATGGTTACTATGGTTACAGTAACAGGATAGACAATTGTAGACAAAAACGTCGTTAATTTTTTTATCTTAACATATAGGTGCAAAACGAATGAAATATTTCGTTTTTTGAAGTCATCTTAAGGTTATAACGTCTTAATCTTCCCAATTAAGCATTCGCAGGTGCAATACTGATATCGGTAACAGGATAGACAAAAAGGTAACAGGATAGACTTTTATATAGTAATATATCAGAAACTTACGTTCCTGTTACCAATGAAATATAGAGAAAAGTAAACTAACTTATGAGGGATTTACTTGATGTTGGGTTTATTTGAAAGGGTGAAAAAATGCCGAACAATATAAATTGCTATCTTAGACTTGCATTACTGGTGGTAATTTTTACAACCTTTGAAAACCAATTTTTAGAGGCATTTTTCAGTACAACCTGGAAAATTGGCAAATAATCTATCATATTACAGAATGAATATATATAGAAGTTTATTCTCTTGAAACCCATCTAATTGTCTACTTAAAACAAGCTTAACATTTTATCTAAACCTTTTCTTAATAACCCAAAATTTCTTTTGAAAATGGTAACAGGATAGACAAAATAATGTACCACCGATCAAAAAATGTTTCAACATATTCTTGTATGACATCATTAAGATTGCATATTTTAATATGTTGTTCTTAAAGTACTGTTTGTTTTGATTTGTTTATGTAGAGGGTTGTTTGAATAAGTAACTTTTAATATTTTTTTCAATTTCAAAATTCGACATTTTTTGAAAATGACCCATAAATGAACTTAAAGTAAAAAGAACATAAAAGACCATTTTGTTCTACGAAAAATTGTTCACATGTGCTTTAATTATGAGGAAAATCTGACAATCGATCAGAAATGTATAGGGTCTTGTTGGATTTTTTTTCTCTATACAAAAGTAATATATATATGAATGAAATAATTAAAATCGCGGCTGATATTTTACGATATCAATGTGTAGAAAACCCGATAATCTATATTCAGCCAACTATTCCCATCTTGATAATGATTTACCTAATGTGATGAAAATGTTGTTTTTTTTTAAATACTCCACTTTTTCGAGTAGACAATTTGTTTACACATTTATTCTATTAGACGTTACATTTTTTTCCTGCATTTTATTAATTGGAAAAATTATTCATCATGTCTTGGGAAAGATAATTGTTTTGTTACCCTGTACATCTTTCACTATATTCCCGAAAAGGCCATTCTCTTACTCAATTGGTTCATCTCCAACTCAAAACACAATTTTGTGGAAGAAAACATTAATGTTTTTTATTGTGATCTATGGGATGTTTTAAGCTTCAATGGTATAGGAAGGAGATAACATGCGGTGGTAATTCTAACAATGACAACAACAGATATGATAGGGTGGGTGAGAATTAACTCCGATAAGTAGAAATCTCCATTTTTTTGTGTTTGCATCGGCCTTTTGCTGGGTTAACGAAAATAAACATTTCGAATTAAATATTGTATATTCTTTGAAATCATACTGGTGAAATTCGTTACAACTTTCTGTGACATTTGTCTTTCGAAAATTGAACTCACCTGTATCATATCACTTCTGGACTTTTCTGAATTTTTAGTAGCCGTTTGGGAAATAAGGTGACCTGAAGAAGTTTCCAGTAGTGTTGCTATCATCTGTGCATTCTCGTGGAACATAGCTAAAGCTTCATTAATATCGATTGGGACATGAATAGATGTTGGCGAGGTTGATGTTTCTTGGTCCTTGTACCGTTTTGTTTTAAACCTTGTTTGGCCTTTAGTCTTGAGATCTTTTGTGCGAACCAGATCGGTAAGCGTTGCTGACGAAGAATTTTCACGATTTCGAAGTGCCCGTGACTCCAGAATAACGTCGTCTCCAAAATCATAGTCGTCTGCCACGTTGTACTCACTGACAGCAATCATGACATTGTCAGTTTTTGACGTACGTTGTGCCCAAGGTATCAGGAACAAAACCAACGCTCCGCCAATGATTGGAAGACCAGCCAAGTGGAATGCAAGGTCATATGACCCCATCATGTCGTATAAAGCACCTGTCGAAAAGTAAAAATTAAGTTAAGTAAATACAAACATTTTCAAAAGAGGGATTATATTTACTTGCTCGTAAGATCAGACCCGACGACCAAAGGCAAGATCAAATGATATAAGAAGAATGGCATGAGATAGGCAATAACGTTACAACAGACCTATATGTACTAATACCAGAAGGTTGTCAATCAACTAGATAAAGCTATTCCAATGTCATTGCATGGATGTCATTTATGAATAAAGAAGTCAGAGTAGTTAGGTATACATGTACTTAGGTTATTACCATGGAAGACTAGTGTGAATTTTGAATTTTTGAAATACTAAAGCTTTTGTATCCCATGAATAGATAACCTTAGCTTCATTTGCAAAACTTTTAAAGAATTTTGGTCATCAATGTTCTTCAACTTCGTACTTTATTTGGCCTTATAACTTTTTTGGATTCGAGCGTCACTGGTGAGTCTTTTGTAGACGAAACGCGCATCTGGCGTAAATACAAACTTTAATCCTGGTATGTATGATGAGTTTATTTAGACGTACATATAATTGACATAAACGCCGCTAATTCAATCGTGTTTTGAATAAAAAATACTTGATGGACCGGACATTTGGTAGTCCCGAGATTACTCTGACGTCCAACGACTGTTTTGCCAGACAAGCTGGGCCGTTGGTCGTCAGAGTAATCTCGGACTAGACCTTAGGTAGCAATCGTATGTTTAGGTATTGAAAAAAAGTACCATGATTCCAAATTTACCATACATATGCATAACCATAAACTATCTACACAGTTTTTCCCCACACCGTAATATCAGCAAGATGCATAACAAAATATAAACTTGTAGGTTATTTAAATTCTTCATTACTGCAGTCATTATTGTATTCATCAGGTCAGTGATTGAACAACGTATAAATAAATTACCTGCTAAGGGTGGTCCTGCGGTAAATGTAACTGAACTGGTACCAACCAAGAAACCCCAGGCTAACACTGTGTTGTCAACACCCACCAAGGTTGCGGTAAGGACAGGCAATAAGACAACATAGCAGCCATCCACAAGTCCAATACAAATAACATAAGCTGAAATTCCAGTGAAGGATTTCAAATAAGGTAATAGCATTACCCCGGTCCCAGTTACAACCATCGAAAACTGGTGCATGGCTAGACGATTCAAATAGCCATACTGGATAATTTTTCCAAACAGTATCCGACCAAATGCTGTACAAGCTCCAAGCATCATGATAAATATGGCCCCCTTTTCGGGAGGAATGCCACAGTCTTCTGCATACGCCACCTGGAATTTAGATGCATTTATATATAAGCAAAAAACTTATCAATCCACAGATGATGATTATAAGTGCTGTTATTTCTATACAGTTTTGTTTTTTTGGCGTTTGACTTTATGCTCGCAGCTTTGAAAAAAAATAATAGGTGAAAATTGATTCCATATTTTTTGTTGGTGATTTTTTTGTGATACCAACTAAATCCGTTTGCAATGCATCCAAACTTGAACTAAGTAATAGATAACAAATATGTATTTCTATTTTAGTGGTCGGTGAGTAGGGTCAATATTATCAAAGATATTAATTATGACTTTACGCACGGTGTTCGGTTTAGTAATGGTAACGTTAGTCGACGTCGTTTTTCTATTATATTAGCCTACTATATACTGTACCAAACGTCAAAGCTTTGCAGCTTTTTAAAAAACGGCTTTCATTTTGATGTTTAACTATTTATTTAAAAACTAACTGTTAACATGACTGATTACTAGTATATATTTTTGACAAATAAACTTTAACTAAAAAATATTCTTAACATAATGAAAGTGTATATTTCAAATATTTGTCACTGCCCAAGCATGTCAATTGTTGCAAAATGCATATCCTCTATGATTCTCAGAATTCCGTCATCACAAGTATCTAGGACTATAGGCATTTATATCGATTAGAAACCGCCAGTATACCAAAGCTTTTTGTGCTTCAAGAGTATAAATTTTATTAACCCGCCCTCAACTAATTTTCAAACTACAGTTCGTGAATTATTTTAGGGTATTTTATTTCGTATTATCAACATCTCAAATATGTGTCTTTCAAGAAGATTATAATGATAATTCCACCCTATGTAATAATGCTGTATTTTGATTGGATGAGAAACATGGTATTTTTCACCAATTTCTATATATTGAGATTTTCTTTTCTCTGCCGGGGTATTTGCCATTAGGGAATTCCATGTGCCGGGGTATTTGCTAGCAAATACCATGGCAGATGGGAAATACCATGGCAGATGGGGAAAACCATGTCTAAAAATAACTCAATGAATTATTTCTATTCTAATATTACAAATTCATGGTCATTCTAAATATGGTTCCAGATGAAATATTAAGGGCATACGATACAGTTTTGAACCTGTATTTACAAGTTGATGAAAATTTGCATATAGGCTATTTTTTACCTCCTTAAATTAAATATGTAATAAAAAATATACCTTCATGTGCTACTTTTTGAGTAAAATGAGTTTGAAATTTTGTATATTTGCTCAAAATTCAGATTTGTGTCCGTATTTTCTTTTTCGAAAGAAAGACATAACTTTTTTGTTTTAAAAGATAAACACAAAATGGTTTTTGTTAAATAAACGGTAATTTCTGTATTTTATAAGTATCATTAAAAATTATGCAATTTTTATTCCGAAATAACTCTATATTTATTGTATAGCAATATAATATTTACAACAGAAAGTAACCAAAAGTTAGCGTGCAATAAATTTTATTATTGCACTAGTGCAATAAATCTTCAAAATTCATGACGTCATCAACGACAAAATCTTAGTTTAAACCAATTTTTACTTTCAAATATTATATTGCTATACAATAAAAGGGTTATTGCATGAATATTGGGGAATATTGTCCCTCGTAGAACATATATTGCACTCGCAAGCTCGTGCAATATAAAATTCTACTCGGGACAATATTCCCCAATATTCATGCAATAACCCTATATTATCAAATGTTCATGGATAGAGGAAAAAACGTTATTTTTTGCTGCATGTTTATCAAAATTAAAAAAATTGCGCTATTTACAGTTTTATAAAATTTGGGTCACATAATCTCCTTGCAAAATGAAACAAATTGCTGTTTTAAAAAATAGGGGTCCATGAACTAGTTTTCAAACTAAATCAGTTTGAATGATAAAAATCAGTCGAAAAATGCATCTTTTCCCGATATGTCACAGTTTGACGTCGCGAAAATAACATGTTACGTTAGCAACGTCATTACCTTCCCTGTAACTGTATCGTATGCCCTTAAGATAAAAAGCATCATTATTGAAGTTGGAGCGAATGACGTAAAAATTCCGGGAATGACGTCATAAATAAAAATAAACGGAAACGAATTGTCAACCGGTCACATAAAACTGGAATCCACTTGTATTACGCTTCACTGAAACTGATGAACAAAGTGAAGTAGTCAGCCGAGAACCAGCTTATTATCATAAAAAGGGAGATATATATACAGTCAGTGACTGTACATAAAAAAAATGATAAGAAATGATTATACAGTCAATGCAATTTGACTGCGCAGTGTATACAAAAATTATACATTCAAGTCGAAATTTCATATGATACCTGATTATAATAAACTTTCTGAGGTGGAACATTCGGTGGAATTAAACAATTATATCATGCTTACAAGGGGTATTTGCCAAAAATACCGGTTTCGAGGTAATCAAATTTCCCTTGCCTAACGGCTCTGGAAATTTGTACCTCTCAACCGGTATTTTTGGCAAATACCCCTTGTAAGCATGATATATTTGTATAAAAACACTCCTTGTTCAGGTCAATGGTAGCAACAGCAACAGCTACTATTGATCCTCTGTTTGCTTGATCTATAATTTTAATTTCATCGTCAGATTTTGGAATGAAAACGGCAGTTTAGAATTGTTGATTTTATCTAAAAATTAAAAATTGATCTACAGTCCTTGGAATATAATGAGTAATTTCAAATGCGTCTGTTCGTCGGATGCGTGGAAATGACTTTTAGTGTATACAACATGTACTAGCCGACGCATATATGTTACTAGATTCCAAAAACGAAAGCTTCGGTATTATTAAAGCTTGTGTAAAATATATATTCATCCGAAAATTTAGAGTAATATTCGATAAATTTACATGTAAATTAACTCATGAAAATCGCGGGAATATATCAAGAGAATCATGAATGAATCATGCTTTTATAGCTGACAATGCGGTATGGGCTTTGCTCATTGTCGAAGGTCGTACGGTGACCTATAGTTGTTAAAATGCATTTTTTTGCATTAAAAATACCTAACCTTTTGCATGAAACTTTTATTTATCTGAAAACTTCGTCGACGCTTTTAAAATCAGCACATGGCTAAAAAATTTTGATAGAAGTCAAATTTTCTTGTTGATTTAAATAATTATTAAAAAATTATCTCCCAATATAATATCATTACACAGAACGTGTCAAATGCTAAAGACACAACATGCTACACTTTCAGTAAAATAAATTTATATACATTGCAAATTATAACGTTACATTGACGTTCCGTGCAAAAAGTCGTTCAATTTGGACGTGGTAACATTTTGGGGAGACACGGACAACTTGATGGAAATTGATGAAAAATTTAGCGTGTCCTTAACCTTGAAGACTTAACCAAATCTTTAAAAAAAAATCACATTTCAGTAATAACATTTGTTTTCATAGTTCATTTGTCTGTCACAAATTTAAAATACCCTAAATTATCATGGTATTGAAAATATTTGAACAATGGTAACATTTAAGGGAGACACGGAAAATACTGAAAAAAATAAAATGAGAGAATCTATGTTAAAAATAAATTTTTTTTTGTAAAATTCAATAAAATCATATTTTCATGTTGAGGTGGCGAACCTTTCCTATTATTTATGTGAAAATATTATATTATTGAAGTGTTTGCTTTCATTTTTGTGTTCTCGAATTTTTGCCATCGTACAGCTCTATATGGAATTTCGAAAATGACTGCTAGATTGCGAACTGACAGGATATTTATCGTGACCGTTTTACATAATACATATGATCATATCATATCCCACCTGTACAATTTTTTTCGGAATTCATTCAGTAGTTAGTATTTTTTCTTCGTTTATATTTGGATGATTGGCGCTTGTTGTTACGCCTTTAATACACGACAAATATGGCATTATGAACACAAAATCATTGCTTAATCATATCATAAGACATATATATAACATTAAATTTATTAAAATCAGGTTTTATTTAATTTCGATTCAAATGAAAAATCAAGACAAGTTACTATTCAATAATGCGTAGATTTGATTTGTTTTTGTCATACTTATGCATCAAGAAATGGTCAAATGAAACATATACCGAATACCGTGCGTAACGTCTAAGAGATGGTATACTTACTAAATGAACGTACGGAATGTAGAATCCAAACATAACTAGGGTGATGGCTATTGTCCAAATTACAAACACACGATTCTTCCAAAGTTTTAGATCCTGAATAATCGAACGAATTGGTGATTGCTTCAACTTCTGCTCGTCAGTTTTCTTTTGGTTCGAAATCGGTTTGATGAACAACGAACAAATAGCACTAAGCGCACACAGTCCGGAATAGCACCGGAATGTATTTCTCCAACCATAGGCACCAATGAAGGCTTGAGACATTGGTGCGTAAATGAGGGTTCCAAAGCTACTTCCGGCAGTCATGATTCCGACAGCAATAGTCAGGTACTTGTCGAAGTATTGCGTGGCAATAGTCATAATGGGAGTTATACATAGGCATGTCCCAATTCCATAAAAGACGGAAAATGTAACAAACAACATCTCTATTGAATGGACAAACGAAGCCGTTAAGATCGATGCCGAACAAAGAAATGCTCCAAATACCATTACCACTCTGTTGCCGAATCTGTTTACCAACATCGAAGCTATAGGTCCAAACGTCATAGACAGTCCATATGCTAGAGAACCAATCCATGCTGTATAGAAACAAATATAGTAATATATAGTCTTACTTTCGTGTTCTGTTAAGTATCAATACTTTTGTTTAAGGTTTTATAGTTAGTGATAGAGAGCTAGACAATCTTGAGTATTGTAAAAGTTTGTTTTATTATTCATATAACAATTGTTTTCGTTTGCCCATTTTATGCAGCATACTTTCCTTTTTTTTCTCTTATCTGGTGTACAGTAATTTTATATACTAGTATGAGATCATATGTTATTTATCTATAAATGAAAGGTGATATCGAGTATACGTACGTTAATAAACGAGAGAAAAATAACCCGGCAAAACAAACATCTTGAGGTCTGGCAACACAGATTTTCGACAATTGCCATGTAATATATAAAAAAATTCACTCTTCGTGCTGTACTGGGATGGAGAGTTTTCTCATTGGCACAAGTAACACATCTTCTTATATCTATTAACCTTTTTAACATCCCATAAAACAGTGCTTTGCTTTTGCGCCAATTGGCATTTCATTTGCGCCATAATAATCTTCCTTATGATTTTGTTAAAATTGGCGGAAATGCAATGCCCCTGATAACGATAACTATTCCCGCTATTATCATCCACCAATAATGATATAAAGGAACTTAAACAGCAGAAACAAAAAGAGGGTCAGTGTGCTTGTTATTCATATGTAAGCCACTGAAAATTTGGCGGGAAATAATTCTCAATTTAATTTTTATATTTTTTTCATACATGTAACAATAGCATCCTTTTTCTTTCCAAAAAACTTGAAAAAAAATTAACGAAATTATATTTTTTTTTAAATATGCCTTTTTAAACTATATGTAATAATTTTATAAAAAGTAAATTAGGATTTAGCGGGAAAATGTTTTGATAGTACTACAAGGATAAAACCAATGGATTCTCCTCTGAATATCTGGCAAAAATTCTAAACTCCGTCATTAAACTACGTTCAACTGTAGGTTTTGTACCCTATCTGTATTTGACAGTTTTGTTGTTAGGTTGCTGTTACATTGACGTAGTAAGTATTTCCCACATCTTTTGTTATTCACAGTAAAACTTTACCTGATTTTTCTTTTGTTATTTTGAATTCTTCAATAAATGCAATAAAGAAAGCTCCGAATCCATGCAAAACACCAACGATAATGACTCTGGCCACGAATCCACATGCACAAACAACCCATGAATAATATGTATCTTTCTGATCACTTTCTTTGTCAAGAAGATCATTTGAAGATGAGAATTTCAAAGAAGATTCAGAGTCCGTCATGGCCGTATAGCGTGTTGTTGAAAGGGAATTCCTATGGGAACAATGGAGTTTCTATTATGACATCATTGCTTTTTGTGCACACAAAATAACATATTTCGTTTTTTACGATACCAGACTTATTTTTGCAATCACAATTATATGCTGTATACTTTACAAGTACAGAAAAAAGTGGGTCAGACAGAAAACTTACCAGCTTTTGATTTTGAAGATTTGAAGTCCTTCGTAAATTCCACAAAGAACACACCGAATCCATGCAAGACCCCCAAAATCAAGATTTGGGTCAACCATCCATTGAAACAAATAAACCAAGAAACTTTAGAATCTTTTTTGACGGTTTCAGATTTCTCTTTTATCAACTCAGTCTCTATGAGAGATTTCTCCACCGACGACATCTTGCTAATTTATGAATTATGTATGCAAATGAAGCATCTACAACGCTCTTGGACTCTTTTACTTTCCTGTCTTTTCCATTGATCACCTATAGTTTCGAAGGACGACGTAAACGTCATAAGCATGTGACGTTTGTAATGCGCAGGAATTGAGATTCGTGAAGACAAGGGACTAAAATTAAAACACTATGTATGATGTAGGTGTTATTTGTACGGGTTTTATCTGGGACTATTATACTAACGTTAGTATAATAGTCTCAGGTTTTAGTCACACTATCTAATCCAAGGGGAATATTTAATTCGAGGAAAATATTTGTTTTTATCTTTGAAGACCATTGTTTTCAAAAATGGAAACATTTTTTTTTAAATAAATGGCAAAATCAAAAATGATGTAGAATCCTAGTGTTATAACAGAGACATATAATACGTATTCAATGTCTCTGGTTATAATAATAGTATGAAAAACAATGCACAAAACAAAGTGTATGTAAACAAAAACAAAACAAAAACTTTTACAACTATCGGATATATATATTGCCATGTTGTTGTTGTTGTTGTTGTTGTTGTGTGTATCTTTCCTCCACTGTTTGGAGAACTGTAGTGTTGAGTACTCAGCACTACATATATATATGCACTGTCCCACAATTACTCAAAACTAAAAAGAAGAAGAAGTCTATATACACTAAGAGCGGGATGGTTTCTACTGTGTTTCAATCACTCAATAATTTTAAAGTTATGATAAATGTCAATGGTATGCAGGCAAGTAATTCAAGCACATTACTTGTAGTGAATGTCCAAAGCAGTACTACGTGCAATATGGAGTGCATAACATAATCCTCTACTAATACATTCCAGTCTATTGTAAAATTGAGGTAGCACCAGGTGACTAGACGAACAATCCAGTATGATCTGTGTAAGCTGATTTGGTTCTGATGTTATTTGTTGGTATAATCCCGGTGACATTTCCTCGATAGCTTTGCTTAGGGCATCTATAAAGGGTTGTCTAATCGAAGTAAGATGCTGGCATTGAACTAAAAAGTGAGTTCTGTCTTCAGGACCTTGCTTACAGAGCGGACATGTCGGTTCTACTTCATATTGGTTGAACTTATGTCTATTTGCTTGTAGAGTATACACTCCAAGTAGCATCCTACATTTTATAGAGGCTTTTGTTATAGCATGAGTGTTTTGTCCAGCACTACTCCATATCAGGTGTGTCTTACCAATTGAGAGGCGGTCAATATCTACATATTTCAGAGAGGATTTAGATGCAGCTTCTAACTTCAGTTTGTTATCCCAATAACTATTTACAGTTCGTTTTACAAGTTCTTTCCAGGTTAATTTTCCCGGTGGGTTTTGAAGAAGGTCGTAGCATGAGGGTAGATCATATTGTTCCAGTATGGATTTCACCATGATAAACCAACTATTTGACGATTTTGATTTTGTTGCTAGTTGACGCCATGCTAATTGATGTTCTATAGAATCAAAATTTCTTATGATGTTGCCAAAAGTTGTTAATATCCTCCTATGTATCTCTGCTTTAATTGGTGGTTCACCTAGTAGCAAATAGCAAGCGGAATCGGCAGCCTTGTCTGGTAAGTGCTGTATCTGTTTAAGTAGCCGCTTATAATATTGATTGATGGTAGTAAGATCCTTTGCTGCTAGTCGTATGGCTTCCAGTCCATATGTCAAACGTGGTATTATGTAAATACGAATTAAGTGTATTGAGACACATGGGTTTAGACCATTAATACCGTGCAATCCTGCTCCCATCATTGCATAGGTTGCTCTACGAGCAGTGCTTATACGTTCCTGGACCACTGTACTTGAGTCAAATCGTGATTTGCTATCTCTGGTTATTCCAAATCAGTGTGGCAGTTTCAGACTGCTGAATCAGTGAGCCGTTGAGTAAAAATTCATGCGTGTCCTGATTTCCAGTTACTAATACTGTAGATTTTGTTTCACTTAGAGTGTAGTTTTCTTGCAGTGCATAGTTTTCCTGGAGGTCTAACATGGCTTGTAGCTCATATGGGCAGTTTGATGCTAGGCATATGTCATCTGCGACAGTAGGAGTCCCACAGTAAATTGATCCAATGTAACATCCTAGTCCATTTTTTTGTAAAAGGTCCAAGAGGGGGTTAATGAAGATTTTGTAGGCTGTGGGTGACCACACACCACCCTGTCTAACACCCTGCTTCTCTGGAAATGGACGAGAGAGACCACCACTCCACTTGACTTGGGATACTAGTTCGTTGTACCAGGCTTTAAGCATAAGCCACTTATCTCCCTCAATTCCAATCTGATATGATTTTCTAAGAAGTGAGCTGTGCCATAACTTGTCGAAAGCTTTCTGGGCATCTAATAATGCAAGGATAAGCAATAGTTTATTGTCTTTTGCCTCCGCAAAAAGTTCGGTTATTATGATGGCAGCAAATATTGGTGAGATTCCTGCTGTGAATCCACGTTGCAGATAGTTTTGTATTTTGTTAATGATGGTACTATTGTCATTCAGGTGGAGTTTTTCCATGACCTTATTGATAACACTTGTGACGGTGATTTTCCTATAGGAGTTTGGATCAGTGGCTGGTTTACCTTTGTTTTTGAACACGGGACTAACTAAGCCCATTTCGAAGAGTTCCGGTAAAGTACAAGATTGAAATATCAAATTTATGAGTTTAGTTAACATGACGACCAGAGTTTTTCCACCATATTTAAGATGTTCGCTACAGATGCCAGCGCTGTCAGCAGCTTTTCCATTTTTCAGTTGACATATTACTTCACTGACTAATTCTTCACTTACAATGATTTGTGATTTTTGTTCAGATCTAAAGATGTCTTCCAAAAATAAACAATCAAGTTCAACTTGGTTTTGATAGCTGTTTTTGTTGTAATGTGGAGTTGCGAGTTCTTCAAAATAGTCAGCCCATCCATTCCGAATATCATTGGGCGTTGATAGAAGGTTCTCTTCTACTTTCAGGCATGTAGTTTGTACGGATCCATCTTTTCTTTGATTGGCAATAAGACGATAAAAGGTTTGCTGATCACCCTCATGGGCTTTCATGATTTTTTCATATTTTGACTTGCGTAACATTGCCTCATGCTGTCTTTGGGTAGAGCGAAGTCTCTTTTTTGCATCCTTCATGTTAATGAGTGACATACAGTTTAAATTTAAAGGACGCCCGTCACATTTCCACTCCCAGAATTTTTGTTTACTAACTTTGCAAGCTTTGTTTATAGCTGGTGACCATGAACGGGATGATTTTGGTTTGCTCTTACTTTTTTGAGTCGGAGCACATGCTCTTGCTGCAGTGTCAAGTATGGCACATAATTCGCTTGTTATATTTGAGAGTTCACTATAGGTAGGCTTTTCCGGTTCTAAATTTATTTCTAAAAGTTTATTTGAGACCATATTTTGGTACTTTTCCTTGTTTATCTTTTCCCATTTTACTCTTGGCGGTAAGTTTGAGATAATAGGTTCTGAATTATAAGTAGCCACATGAGTGAAACTTGTGTCGAGAATGTAATGCGTATTTTCTACCAAACATCTTGAGTATTGAATTTGTACTTCAGTTTAGGAGAATTGTTTACGAAAAGATCGAACTCTTCAGAAAAGAATAGCAGGAATTATATTTTAGTGTATTATTTCCTTTTCATTGACTTTTATGTTTTGTTCTTTAAAATTCTGTATAGAAAGAGAACACTTTCAACAATATATTCTAATGTTATAAATTGTACGTAGAATAACATCGGATTTGCGTATTTAAATGGAACTAATTTCTTATGTTTGTAGCTTAAGGCTTTGATCGGCTTGCTTGTTTTGTTTGTATTAACGTTTGTATAAACATTCATTCAAACAAAGCAAGCAAGTAAACCAAGGTCTTAATCTACAAGCAATAGGAAATTAGCTCTAAAGATCTTGATCGACTGTGTTCTGCCATTTTACATATGGGGATCGTGGATGACACCAACTCTAACTGTATCATCATAAGCAAAGAAACTTTTATCAGAAAAAATATACATTATAACAAATGATGATCTATGATTTTTTCAGAGAAAGGTACCTGGATGTGATCACAAGAGGTACTCCAATATTGCCATGATTTGAAAGCAGCACACACCAGGAGTTGAAACAAGATAGGTAATTGGAACAAGTCTAGATTTAAAAAAATCACACATCCTACCCTTTTTTTTGTACTGTCACCCAGCAGTATTATACTATACCACGTCATGGGCCACGTTTTAAGAGCATATTATACACACTGTGTAAGACGAATTGTAACAAGAGGCTCTTTAGAGCCTGTGTCGCTCGCCTACATCTTCAACAATGGCCACGGTCATTTTTAAGAAAAATAGTCCTTATGACCTAAATCTATCAAGAGTTGACTGACAATGTGATGTTGGTGTATTTCTATACCTTATCCAACTGATTATTATTTTAAGTTTCTATATTTGATCATCTGTCTTATATATTTTTCAAGATAATGAGCAAAAAAGTAGAAACAAATGGTAAATATGATCACTAAAGTGCAATAACTCCAATAGTGAGTCAACTGAAGATCTCAGCCATGTGGCTTATTTTTAGATCTTGTCTTGCTGATCTTTTTGCTACTTCAAAGTTTCTATCTGTCTTTTATAGTTTAAAAAAAAAAAAAGAGAGAGAAAATGTATTACAATCTTCGAGATATCAGGTAAAAAGAAAACAAAATGGTTAAATTGACATTAAAAGTTTCAGAAGGGATGATCTTTGTGAAGTTATTGGATGATGACAGACACCAATTGATGGTAAATGCTCACAGGGCCCTTAGGCCGGGGTAGCTAAAAAAAAGGTCAATTTTTTTAAGTTCAGAGAGGAGAACTCTTATCAAAACATCGTTTGTGAGGATTTAATAAGTGAAATATAAGTCAATTAGTTCCAAATTCCACTGTATTTATTTCAATCACAAGATAAAAAGTATTTATTTCTATACAAGATAAAAACACAGAAGCGTAAAGGAATAACATTTTAGTAAAAGTGGGAATAAATTAAATCTTGACATTCTGAGAACTTTCACCCTTGCTATATTCTATCTACTAGTATATTATGCTTTTCAAGATACGACAATTTATATATTTTCTTTTATGATCTATTTTAGCCACAGTGGCCATGTTGGAATGACAGAGAGGATTAAAAAAAACCATTGTCCATTCAAAATATTCAAGTGATAATTCATCCCAAAATTAATTTGTAATTAAACCAGTGGTTTCGAGAAAAAAAATGAAAAATTTTATGACAATAAAATGCCATATGATGGCAATAGTTTAACTGGCACAATATGCCATGCGAGCTAAAAATAAATAATTTGTCCACATTACTATGTTCTTTGGCAAGCCAAATTCTTGTCATTAGTCCAATATTTTAATGTGTTTTTGTCAAGTTGGGGAATATTTCTTGAACTAGAAGCACTTAAAAACTTAGACACATAGTATGGACACACCTGTCTATTGTTGAAAATAATACATTTACCTATAGATGTCTGTCTTTTGGTTGCTGTATCCTTTATGTATACCAAGAAACACCTTTTATTAAATGAAAGAAAGGATACAGTGAACAGTAAAATAACAAAACTACTGAAATTCTAAGGAAGATTCAAATGGAAAGTCCCTTAACAAGATAAATTCTTGACATAAATCACTACAAACCCTTGACAGCAGTGAAAGCAAAGGAATAGAACTTTTATTGCTGCTCTTCTTCCTAAAAATTGCAGTGAGGTCTTCAACAAAGAGCAAAAACTCACAACTCATTGCAAGTTGAAGATCCCCTCTGGACTGGTTTGAGCAGAATCTTGACTGTATGTGTTATATTCTATGTGTGTGTCATGTCAACATTATTAAAAACACTGTCAACATTATTAGAAACACTGTCAACTCTTATATGTTCTATGTGTGTGTCATGTCAACATTATTAGAAACACTGTCAACTCTTATATGTTCTATGTGTGTGTCATGTCAACATTATTAGAAACACTGTCAACTCTTATATATGTTCTATGCGTGTGTCATGTCAACATTATTAGAAACACTGTCAACTCTTATATGTTCTATGTGTGTGTCATGTCAACATTATTAGAAACACTGTCAACTCTTATATGTTCTATGTGTGTGTCATGTCAACATTATTAGAAACACTGTGAACTCTTTTCTTTCTAAGACTTGATTTGACACTACATAACAGATTAATTTCAAGGGCATCACATTTAGAAACTTTTTAATCACTTTAAAATTTACAACTGTCGGCTAATATGCTTCAGTAAACTAATAAGAAATCTGTTGTATAAGTAATAAAATAATTTTATTCTAAAATGTGAAAGCAATGATATAAAACAACCTAACTCCCTGATTTTTCTTCATACATACTTTATAGTCATGATCTAACAATAGAAAACTAACACATACATCTCTTTTCCTTTATCTTATACTCAATATTCAATAATAATAATGCAATGTATTTTTATTTTTGATTATAAACACCGTGTATCCTTGTACAGCGGATATAGGTACTAACCAAGCTGGCGTGATCGATTTTGACCTCACACGGTAATGAAAATTTTTGTTTTGTTCACATAATATCAATGTGTACCTCAATCTAAACATAATTGTTGTTTTAAGAAATGATTTGGTCAAGGTTAATGATTAGAGATGTCTCATTATTTTCCCAAATCAAGAACGATTACTAAAAACATGTGCAAATACTTGTCAAAGAAGTTGGCACTCGTCTCATCCGATATAATTCTATATTCATTGCTCTTTTTCTGATAGAAGGCCACTGTGCGTGTGTAATAAGTATAGTTGTATCAATAATTCACATTGAAATCTTTCATGCATATGTTTTTTTTCTGAAAAGAAGCGTGGTGTACGGTGTTTAGCTGACCACATAAATCCTTCTGTACAGTGCATAGTTAAGTTGCTGTTCACCATACACAAAAACAAAATTTTCATACTCGGTTTTTTTCCCAAAAAAATTCAAGGAATGAGTAATCACAGGTAGGTTTATGATTGGTAACAATTACTTTTGCCCTGTATTCGCCTTCTTTCAGTTAAAACATGTAAATGTCTCGACAATTGTATCGAAATTGAAATTTGTTGTTGACATTAACAACTATTTGCGCATTTACAAGTTAATTGTTCTTATTACAATTTAAAAGTTGTCTTATAAATAGGAGAAAATCGATGCGAAAATTATTTTGGAACAGGAATTTCAAATGTTGAAAAATGTTTACTGAATGTTGATAAAACAAAACAAAGATTTTTCGTTACCGTGTCAGTTCAAAATCGATCATGCCCGCTTGGTTAGTACCTATATACGCTGTGCGATGATACACAGTGATAAACTAAGTTTCGTTTGGTAAATTTGAATAGATAAGTTGTTTCATGTCCAACTAGTTCTCATATGGTCATATAAAGCAAAACATATAAGGCTTATATACAGAAACAAGTTTGTGTTGTGCACCTAGATTTGTTTATACAGCTCAATCTTGAATTCAGTGTAAAAGAAGAGGACAAATCATTCAATATTAAAATATAGTCCATTTTGTAAGTTCAACCATTATTGTTGAATCATTAATTAAGCAGTGAGGTAGCATATTTTTTCTTTGACCAATATAAAAGGGACTCTGACAGCATACACACAGGATATGATTATTTCATTTAAAATTATATGTGTGGTCTGGGTGCAGTCATAGAAAAAGTTATGTTAATTATAATGATTTCATTAATTTATATATAAATCTCTACAATTTGTTTTAATGTAGATACATAACAAACAACCCTTTAATATGTTATATTCAATTTGAAAATGGTTTTACCCCTTTAGAACATGAAAAGGCCTTCATTAGAAATAAATAAAAAAAAAAGCCTATTGGACTAGCAATAGAGACAGCAACCCATCACATTACCATTACAATTTATATGAAGATAAATATCTAGCTATTAAATTTGTTTATACTTTATTACAATCAACAATAAGCAATAGCCAAACACCAAAATATATAGTAATAAGCTCCTTTTGTCCTGACAGCAAGCAGACATGTTTGTTTAAAGACAAACAAAACAACCTTATTATGCACTTGAGAATTCAAAAGCAACATGCTGAGAACAGACCCTAATTTATTGGAAAAGTTGAGAACTTAAAATATGTTTAAAAAGCATGTTTTTGTTAGTAATTATTCATAGTAAAAAGTACATGAAAACCTGACTTTAAACATATTATTTAATGTTCAAGCTTGAAGTTTAAATCTTTTGATAACAGTCTTTTAAAGTTGTAACATTTTTGTGAAATTTGAAGAAATTTGAAAAAAGTTTCTTGAACTTTTAAGTTACTGAAATACCAAAAAATTTATACTATAAATAATAATGACTTCTACTTAGATTAACTCTCTCCCGACTATTTGTAACTTGAAAACGTAAACCTCTTTCCAAATCTGCTAGTAATCTGAACAAAGTGAACTTATATATAATGTGAAAAGCAAAGATACATGAAGGTCAAAACTGCTGCATATGTCATTTACAATGAAAAAGTATAAAAATTATGTAAACTGTGCTTTAAAATTCTACAATATTTAAAATAGAGAGCAGTACACAATGTAATAAAGACATAAAGTTTGATTAAGAAAACTTTGATTACCATATATTGTTTTAAGTAGCAGCTACAAAAATAAAGAAGAGTGTAAATATGATGGCAATTGAATACAATCTGAATAAGAAAAGCAAAAACATGTACGTTTAATTCCAATTATCTAATTCGAATTAAAAATACGTTTTTGTTAATACGAATTAAAAGTTAACGCCGTTAGGACAGTAAAGGGAATTTGACGCACATTGCAATTCGAATTAAATTAATTTGAATTAGTTAATGCAAATCGAATCGAATTAGGTGTGAACTCAGCATCTGTATCTAATCCAGACAAAATCTGCAATTTGTTCATATATTTCAAAATACTTACTCTGTCTGGAAGCACTTTTCATAAGTTCACAACCATAAAATATAAGTAAATAAAATCTACAACCACAGCTAACAATATGGTATATTCTACAGACCTCCTTTCAATGGTTAACATTAATTTTTCACATATAAGTTTTAATATAAAAACATTCAGAGCCAGCTTTGTGTAATAGAATACCTTTTTTATAATTATAATACTGCAGTATAAAATGTATCAACTAAAATATACATAGTGCTATAATCTATGGACAACTTTATTCAGATATACATGATATAACTGGTGTGAAAAAAAACCAAATTCTTTTACTGAATTTCTTAAAATTGATGAAATTTCCATAATTTTACAGACTGTCAGAACATTAACTTTTACATATTAAGAGATTAATTATCTGCAAAAACCTGTTATTTTAAATCTCCAAAAATGCAGAGTTGTTTTAAATTGTAAATAATATCCCAATTATATACACATGCTGTTTTAGCTGTTATTTTCTCTCAAAAGACTCTCTCTCAGAAATCTGTACTATGGATTGGCTTATGGCTTAACAAAATGTATCTTTTAATATCATATTGTATGCAGCAGGCGAGATGTAAATAAGATATTGAATTGAATTTTGTTAATTGGCAATTGCAATTGAAATAAATCATTGTATTTGAAATAAATTCCTTCATCTACATGTAGAACCAAACATAACCCTGTGAACCAGCCTCTAAATTTCATACTTAACATTTTGTTTATAATTGGAATGTTTAAAGTTTCATTTTTTTGAATTGTAGTTTTTACCACTTTATAAGTAAATGATACTCTTTTTATGTTTTTTTTCTTTCATTTTTATAAAAACTGGTAAAAATATAACAAGAGTGCACACACTGAAATGTCTCGCCTTCTATACTAATCATTGATATTATGTTGATAGTCCTAAGTATAAAGCTAAGCTTCATTACAACTGTCACATAAACTTAACATTAACCAAGATAACTAAACAAAGACCAATGAACCTTGAAAAAGAGGTCCAGGTCAGATGAACCATGCCAGGCAGACAGGTACAGCTAACAATGCTTCTATACAACATATATAGTTGACACATTACTTATAGTTTAAGAAAAATAGACCAAAACACAAAAACTTAACACTGTGCAATGAACCGTGAAAATGAGGTCATGGTTAAATAAAACCTGCTCGACTGACATAAAGATCATAAAATATTTCCATACACCAAATATAGTTGACCTATGGCATATATAGCATTAGATAAAAAGACCAAAACTCAAAAACTTAACTTTGACCACTGAACCATGAAAATGAGGTCAAGGTCACATGACATCTGCCCGCTAGACATGTACACTTAACAATCATTCCATACAACAAATATAGTAGACCTATTGCATATGGTATGAGAAAAACAGACCAAAACACAAAAATTTAACTATAACCACTGAACCATGAAAATGAGGTCAAGGTCAGATGACACCTGCCAGTTGGACATGTACACCTTACAGTCCTTCCATACACCGAATATACTAGCCCTATTGCTTATAGTATCTGAGATATGGACTTGACCACCAAAACTTAACCTTGTTCACTGATCCATGAAATGAGGTCGAGGTCAAGTGAAAATTGTCTGACAGACACGAGGACCTTGCAAGGTACGCACATATCAAATATAGTTATCCTATTACTTATAATAAGAGAGAATTCAACATTACAAAAAATTTGAACTTTTTTTTCAAGTGGTCACTGAACCATGAAAATGAGGTCAAGGACATTGGACATGTGACTGACGGAAACTTCGTAACATGAAGCATCTATATACAAAGTATGAAGCATCCAGGTCTTCCACCTTTTAAAATATAAAGCTTTTAAGAAGTGAGCTAACGCCGCCGCCGTAGCCGCCGCCGGATCACTATCCCTATGTCGAGCTTTCTGCAACAAAAGTTGCAGGCTCGACAAAAATCATTAAAATCAAAACCTATTACTGAAGACATTGTAGAAGCAAGTAAGATTTATCTAATATACAGGTACAGTCACTAAGTCTAACTGATGTTGCATCAGTATTTGTACATCTACAACCTTAGAATTACCATTCTCCTTAGCACCATCAAGTAAATTAACATATAACAAGTCTGTTGTGAAACCGGTTTCATCGTCAGTTTTGAAACAATACATTATATCATTGCATATAGTTATACCAAATACATATCCTCCAATTTCTTCATTATTCTTCTTGGTAAAATGTGTATATGTATTTGTTACTTCCAAAGATTTATCGTCAGAGTGTTGTAGCACATGTACTAAGTCTCGACTCGCTCTCACATATATTGCATTGTTGTAGGTACATGCTCCAAGGAATGCCAGTCCACTTTGTATATCACTCGACATGAGTAACTTTGTCCATGAATCTTGTACCGGAGAATAACAAAACATTGCACTACTACAGAACAAAGCGTATATTTTGTTGTGTAAAACTGTCAAAGCTTTGTGGTACCCATGTGTTGGTGATGGGGCCAATGAACACCACTTATCTGTTAACAAAAATAATAAGATTGATGTTGAAATTTCACATGTTATTCTAACTTATTGTAATTATAAAGTACAAAATAATAGAAAAGTAACTGAACATATTTAAAACATTATAATACTACAGACGAATGAAGCAATGAAGGGATTATTATAAAAATATGTAAGATTTAAAAACTTGAGTTTGACAATTCATTTTATGGAAGGCTTATAACATTTAAAAAAGATATAAATGTAATACTTTTACAAATTGTGACTTGGATGGAGAGTTGTCTCATTGGCACTCATATCACATCTTTTTACATCTATATATGAAAGATTTAAACCTTTTAGAATTTCTATGCCATTGAGTTTTAATTTAAAAAAATTTTGTACAGGGTTTTGTTAGGTAGCATAACACTGACAGACAAACAAGTTACCCACAAACTATATTTATCGCATGGAATTATTTCATAGTTGTGTCTTTTAAGACAGCTGCTTAAATAAGTATTTCTGAAATATACCCACAAACTATATTTATTGCATGCAATTATTTCATAGTTGTGTCTTTTAAGACAGCTGCTTAAATAAGTATTTCTGAAATAGGACCTTATTTTTATGGACTATGCATAATAAGTACTAAAACATAACTACCTGTACAAATATTTCGTAAGTTCTAAAATAATCATTAATAAGATGTCATGTTTATACTGTCATAAGGCTTACTAAAGAACCCACCATATTCTTAAATCTCAGAGGATAAGACCAAATTGTCCATCTATTACCTAATTCAAAGAAGCCATGTCAGGCTGCCCAACAGAGTCTTGTGATATCATTTTGAACAAGAGTTCCATCAGTATCATTCAACACAATTTATAAGATATAGATAACTATCATTGTAAAATATAGATAGCTATCTTAGGGCTCACAGGCATACATTTCAATAAAAGTATGAAGCTCCAGATTGATGTGTGAATACTGATAGATAATAGACAAGGAATTCTTGAAGGATAACTGCTGTCTTGTGACTTATCTGTTATAATTAACCTTACCTTCATCACAATCATACTTTTCCATAGAACTAAGTTTAACTCTAAATCGTCCATATCCACCGATCACATATAAGCAATTATTTATAGCACATGATGCATGGTGTCGCCTCGGACTCTGTAAATCTGTCAACTTCCGCCACTTGTTTGTAAAGGTATTATAGCAATAAATGCCAAAGTTCCATGTGTTTTTACCTAACTTTGGTTCCCCACCTGATACTATTATGTCTTGTCCTATAATGTAATACTAATCATAAAACCAAGTATCATTTATTCATTACAAAATATAATTGATTAAACATATGTATATATTTGATGCTTGATTAGAAATGTATAACAGTTGACAGTATATGACAACTAAACTTTTTTGTGATGTTTTGGTTTTAAATACATGCAATATGAAATGATCTGCAATATGCTTTGATATTAAAATTGACATAGATGCTTCAATGTGCATTGCATCAAAAGGGATGTAAGTTATATTTTTCCAATTTTGGTAGTTTAAATATCAAATCTTAAATATTTCCGTACTTAACAGTTGAGAGTGAAGAATTGCATGTTATGAGTGATATATTTGTAGTAGAAGAATTGTACAGAGCAAACTTACAGGCGATTGTGTTAAGTGTGTAGGTAAAGGTAATATCTTTGATTAGTTTGCTTGCTAGCTGCAACATGAAGTCATTATTAGGTTAGGTTAACTACCCTCCTTTAAAAGTAGACTTAAGTTGACAGATAACTAAACTATCTGTCGGTAGGACTAGGCTACTCCGAAAGAAGGTTAGTATACCTTAACTTATAATGACTTCACGGCTCAGCTAGCAAGCAAGCTAACCAAAGATATTACCTTTACCTACACACTCAATGCAATTTGCTGTAAAGATGATATAAAAATAAATTTTAGCATTTCTCTGCTAAACTACTAAAAATTATAAATACATTTGTTTGATGTCTCATTGTAGCCTTTTTATTCACTGTAACAATGTAAAACTAGAGAATGCTAAATACAAAAAAGTTCATCAAAACAGAACCACCTTGACCTTACCATTCACACAGAAACTATAACCAATATAATCTTACCATTAACACAGACACTATAACCACCATGACCCTCCACATTTGGTAGAACATCTTCCATTGTAGCTATAACATTATCCTTCAGTATACTACATTCCTTTGTCATATCAATCTTGTAGATCACAGGATCAAACCAGAAACTTTGGGAAGCTTCATCAAATCTCTGTAAACCTACACAAAACAGGTCTTCTGGAACTTGTCGATACTGTAATTAGAAACATTAAAAGTCTTTTTTAATACACTCAGAATAAAAAAAATACAAGTTTGTATTAAAAACTAGAGGCTCTAAAGAGCCTGTGTCGCTCACCTTGGTCTATGTGAATATTAAACTTTAGGACGCAGATGGATTCATGACAAAATTGTGTTTTGGTGATGGTGATGTGTTTGTACATCTTACTTTACTGAACATTCTTGCTGCTTACAATTATCTCTATCTTTAATGAACTAATGGCCCAGTTCTAGTTTCAGAGGAGAAGATTTTTGTAAAAGATAACTTAGATTTACGAAAAATGGTTAAAAATTGATTATAAAGGGCAATAACTCCTAACTGCTTTGGTTTTTGAGTTATAAGCCAAAAACTGAATTTTACCCCTATGTTCTAGTTTTAGCCGGGGCGGCCATCTTGGTTGGTTGGCCGGGTCACGCCACACATTTTTTAAACTAAATACCCCAATGATGATTGTGGCCAAGTTTGGTTTAATTTGGACCAGTAGTTTCAGAGGAGAAGATTTTTGTAAAAGATAACTAAGATTTACGAAAAATGGTTAAAAATTGACTATAAAGGGCAATAACTCCTAAAGGGGTCAACTGACCATTTCAGTCATGTTGACTTATTTGTAAATCTTACTTTGCTGAACATTATTGCTGTTTACAGTTTATCTCTATCTATAATAATATTCAAGATAATAACCAAAAACAGCAAAATTTCCTTAAAATTACCAATTCAGGGGCAGCAACCCAACAACAGGTTGTCTGATTCATCTGAAAATTTCAGGGCAGATAGATCTTGACCTGATAAACAATTTTACCCCAATTCAGATTTGCTCTAAATGCTTTGGTTGTTGAGTTATAAGCCAAAAACTGAATTTTATCCCTATGTTCTATTTTTAGCTGTGGCAGCCATCTTGGTTAGTTGGCTGGGTCACGCCACACATTTTTTAAACTAAATACCCAATGATGATTGTGGCCAAGTTTGGTTTAATTTGGCCCAGTAGTTTCAGAGGAGAAGATTTTTGTAAAAGATTACTAAGATTTACGAAAAATGGTTAAAAATTGACTATAAAGGGCAATAACTCCTAAAGGGGTCAACTGACCATTTCGGTCATGTTGACTTATTTGTAGATCTTACTTTGCTGAACATTATTGCTGTTTACAGTTTATCTCTATCTATAATAATATTCAAGATAATAACCAAACACAGCAAAATTTCCTTAATTACCAATTCAGGGGCAGCAACCCAACAACGGATTGTCCGATTCATCTGAAAATTTCAGGGCAGATAGATCTTGACCTGATAAACAATTTTACCCCCATGTCAGATTTGCTCAAAATGCTTTGGTTTTTGAGTTACAAGTCAAAAACTGCATTTTACCCCTATGTTCTATTTTTAGCCATGGCGGCCATCTTGGTTGGTTGGCCGGGTCACGCCACACATTTTTTAAACTAGATACCCCAATGATGATTGTGGCAAAGTTTGGTTTAATGTGGCCCAGTAGTTTCAGAGGAGAAGATTTTTGTAAAAGTTTACGACGCCGGACGATGACGGACGACGCCGGACGCCAAGTGATGAGAAAAGCTCACTTGGCCCTTCGGGCCAGGTGAGCTAAAAATACAAGTTTGTATTAAAATAATAAAAGGTAATAAAATGAGAGAATGAACTGTTTAAAAATCTATACACACTAATATTTCATTGAAGGGACATAGGTTGCAGAGTGGACTAAGTATCTCAACTACTGTATCACAAGTTTGTCAACATTGAGGTTCCAATCCTGCAAGTGGTAGGTCTGTTTGTCATAAATAAAAAATAAAAAGGATTGTCAGTTTTGTTGCCAAAGATTGTTGTTCTTTCTGGTCACTCTTGGTTCCTTCTCCAATAAAAACTGACTGCCTTAAATAGCCACTAGTGCAGAAAGTGGTGTTTAACACCAATCAATCAATATGTCGTTGATAGAAATCTTCATTATAATTCTTTTAAACAGGAACATTTTTCAGGTAATGAAGTTGATTACACTGGGTAACCTGCATAGCGGATTATTTAAACTAAGTGTGAACCACATTTTAGAGGTCATTTCAAATGCACAACAAAATGTACTACAGTCAGTCCTTACAGTTTATTTCTAAAGTTCCATTTTCAACCATATTTAGTAAATCATAAAACAACATTGATGACCTCACAGTCACATGACAAAATTATGTCTACATGGTTTATAAGCTGATTGACAAAAAAACTTGCAGCCAATCATAAGATGTGCTACATCCAAAATTGAATTATAACATATTTTTTGACATGTATGACATGACCTAAATTAATACCTTTCTTCTTATTTGATCTTTGTTATTTTCAAGTCTTTGCAAAATTCCATTTTTTGATATATGAAGATACTTGAATTCTGACAGCATGTTGAGTTCTATGGAAGGATTAATTATATCTTCAATGTGTATGTATTTAGACAGTTCTTTTATATACTGTTGTCTATTCTCTACATCAGCATCTATCCATCGTTCAAATGCATAATACACATCTATTTCTGATTCCACATTCAAGGCTTTCTCAAGTAATAAGCTTTTCAATGTTGCAACTTGGATGGACAGAAAATCCTCTGTCTGGCATACCTATGAAATATACATTTTAAATAAGTCATTTGGATATCTTTATTCTATGACAGAAATTGCAAATAAAATCAATCTGTTGTTAATACATAAGGGAAAGACCATTTATCTTCAAAGGGGGGGGGGGGGGGGTATGTTTTTTTTCCTAAAAAAAATAATATCCCCACTTTTATGAGAGAGACAAATTGTAGTCAAGTAGATCACAAAAAAACATATTCTGAATCCAGATTATACCCATGGCTTACAATGTAATATTTTGAAAAAAATAAATTGATTAACAGTGTCAAAAAACTAATTAAAATAAATGTTGAAGCTTTTTGTGAAAAACATTTCTGACTCAGACAATAAACTATAACCCCCCCCCCCCTCCCCCTTGAAGTTAAATGTTGGCTCTCTAGGAAAGAATTTTGTAAAACAATGCCTTTTTGTGTTATAAGGGGGGGGGGGGGGATTAAACAGACTTTAAATATTCAATTTCACATTTGGTAGAGCAATTAAATATCAATATTCCTATATCTATTCAGTGTAATTTTTAATACATTATGATAAAAAGTTGACTTTTAAATTAAATTCAACATATAAACATTAATAAAAGAAATAACACTCTATATTATAACAGTTGACTAACCTTTGTGAAGTAATGCTGCATGTGTCTTTTAGCTAATTTTAGCACACCTTTAAGATGATACAAAGTAGAACACTCCAATGTACTTGAACAGGTATTATGGCACAGATTATCACTTAAAAATTCACAACACAATTCTATGGCACTTGATATCTGTAAAAAAAAACACCATGCCAAACAAGTTCAGAGGAAAAACAAAACATACATGTAGGTACCAAAAAAGGGGTTGGGATTTAACTTAAGACTGGCTTCAGTATCACAAATGCTGTCTTTACAAAAACTGTAAACAATATTCTGTCTGATTTCCATGCTAGGTGAGACCATGCACTTTCTTGTCAGGATTTATGTAACTTTAAATGTGTAACACAGATGTAAAATCTTTAGAAACAAATTTCTCCAGATTTTAGAATTTCTAATATTTTTCAATTCTCCTTAATAAAAATATTTTTGATTAGTCCGATTTTATCATTTTTGTAAACTATTAACTAAATAAATTTTTTTGTAGCTTTAAACATGTATCTCAATACTGAAAATGATTGATTGGTTGTTGCTCTCTTACATCAATTATGCAATTTGAAGTTTTTATTAAAGATTTATTTTGTATACAAGTGATGTAGGACTATCAATACATATTTATTGTCACCACATGTTTTTCAAATTCTTTAATATCATATGCATACCTGAAACCTACAAGCCCCTGCTGTGATACAATACACAGATTCATTTGTTAGGTGTAGGACCTCAGACGATATATAACGGATCAGCTCTCTCATGACATCAGCTTCCATATCTTTTATTTCAACCACATTATAATGGCTTTCTTTCATACCAGAGGAAAACATGGCATTAAAGTAATCACTTTTCTTCATTAGAAGACATTTAGAACAGGTAATTTTTTCTTCCTCTCCAAATGTTATGGTTACATTTTCATCCTCTGGATTATCAGAATCGTCCTCCATCTTTGTTTCCCTATAAAAATGAATTTAAATGGTTATTTCTTTTTCATGAAAGATGAATCCAACTTCACCTAAGCCAACTAAACAATACACTGGACATAACCTATCTACAACAGTGAATGGGTTGACAATCGTGTCCTATTTTTGTTACTAAAAATTACTATCTTTAATTTTAATTTTATTCAGTCAAATGATCTTATACAGTATATAGTTGGCCTGTACGTGTTCATGGTTACGCATATTGATAAAGCTACATGTGTACATTATGAACACGGATGTAGGGTAATATTTAAAAGATTTTTTATTTTTTTTAAGATTACTGGTATACAAAAGAGAATCAATAAATACTGTCAAAATACTCGTAATTAAATTTGCCAAACTATTTCCTTATAAACCTGAAGCTATACAATTTAAACAAACATGTCACGACAGCACACCATGTCATTTGTAAGAAAAATTTACAGAAAATGTATTAAAGGGGCACTAGCTACGAGATATGTAAAAAACATGAAAAATCTAAAGTTTGATTTTTTTCTGTTCAATCAATAATGAAAGTGAAATAGTGAAATAACAATTCGCTTTTTGCAGCCAAAAAGGTTAAATTTTGTCAAATTACGCTAAGAAACATTGATAATTAGTAATTCATTTGCAAGTGAATGAGTCCACCTCTTTAAATCCGTATTCATGTGAACTTCAATTTAACCCCTAGCTAGAGATTGACAACGCATCATTGTACGTGTACTGGTTATTTAAAGAAAAAGAATGTCAACAATGAAAGTGAATCTACGGTAAATCATTTGATTACTAATTCCATGCACATAAAATCATTCTTATACGGTTAAAAACAATGAGAAACATCTATTTTTAATCTATAAAATAAAATCAAACAGACCTATAAAAATCCAATTGCACGTGTTGGTTTAATCTATTCATATCTTTATTTATGTTTGCATTGCTTATATGGTCATCTGAGGTCAAATCGATAGTTAATTAGATGGCGTCTGGACTAAAATACACACGAAACGAACCTATATATTATCTAACCCATGCTCTGTAAATTGTTTATTTTAGACTTTAAATAGTTTGGATAAATGTTTTACATTGTTATAAATCAAATATGAGAATTTGAGTAAAATCGGTGACCATGAATTTAACAGCTAGTGCCCCTTTAAAAGTGCAATTCATTTATATTGACATGACAGATTGTAAGAACAATTTCAATACAAAATTAGCATAATTAGACTGAACATCTGAAAGAAGTGAAGTAGCACGCCATAGAGAGATTACATGGAAATTAAAATGCCACCACAACTAAATATCTTCAGCATGTTTTCTAAAAATGAATATGAGAATTTTTTTCTTACAGCACAACATATTTTTGTATTGTTGGATTGCTGTCTTCTTGACATACATGTACAAATGTCCAGTATGGTCACTACTATCAGACCAGACTACATACATGTACACATTTCCATTTTTCTTCTTTATATCTATTTTAATGGTACATTTGTAAATAATGTAAAATAAGTTTTATACCTCAGTTTATAAACTTCATCTAGGGTAGATCAAAATCCTATACAACATGGAATACCAGTTTTGCTTATAAAACTTGAATTACATGATGAAATCATCTACCTATAAATACAAAATGTACATGTATAATGATACAAAATAAATGAGTTTAATATGAATGAGTACATAGATATAGGAAGATGTCGTATGAGTGCTATTGAGACAACTTTCCATCCAAATAACAGTTCATAAAAGTTGACCGTTATAGGTCAAGGTACGGCCTTCAACACAGAGCCTTGGCTCACACCGAACAGCAAGTTATAAAGGGCCCCAAAAATTACTAGTGTAAAACCATTCAAACGGGAAAACCAACGGTCAATGACGAAACAAGAAACATGCATGAACTACATAAACAGACGACAACTACTGTACATCAGATTCCTGACTTAGGACAGGTGCATTAAACGTTTTAATGGTACCAAACCTTCTCCCTTTTCTGAAACAATAGTATTACATCACAACATAGAAAAACACACTACAAAATATCAATTTGAAGGCTTTACTCAATCAAAAAACAACTATCGTAGGTGGGGCATAAAAATCAAGGTACATTCATGATTGTAGCAAACAAAAACTGAGTTATCAAGAGTAATATAAATCACTAAAAATAGAAATTTTTAATACGGATGTTGACTTTAAAGGCGTCAGACTTCTGGTGACGACATACTAAACCAAATTTTTGCTTTGAAATAAAATTAAAATATCAAACCAGAAAGCTTTACACTTACAATGTAGAAATTAGCTGATATGGGTCAATCCTTTTTTTTATTTTGGCGGATAGTCCTAGGACAGGGGAAAGAAACATATTTACAATTTCACAAAAGTGTATCTAAATACAAGTTTTACAATCCCGAACCCGTAACTAAACCAAGAAAATCATCATCAATTTGTAAATAAATGAATGCAGTCTGATGCTATCTAAAGTTAAAGATTTACAAAATTAATTTAGAATAATAAGGTTGATTATGAAATTATGACAAAAAGTTACGAAAAATTCTTGCTTTTTTTACATTTTTATATGTAACATGCGTAACTCGGTTACCGTGAAATAGAGAGTTGTTTTCTCTTTGACACATTCCCCATTTTCATTTTCAATTTTATCTTCAACAACGGGCACTCTCAAACGTTGCTTTTGTATTGCTGATATTTTTTTTGTTTACCCTTTCTCTCCATCTTCTTTAATTTATGCTCAAAACACAGAAACTGTCAATAAAAGCAATCCCTAGGAGTCTCTATCGGTAATAATGATTTTTTTGCATTTTTTTAGATCTTGTCATGCTGACCATGATAGTTATTTAAAGTAACTATTTGTCTATCTTTTAAAGATTTTACGAAATTTGGTAAACCACAAAATGATTTAAGGTTTCATTATGTATCAGTTCTAATTTTGAAACTTAAGGCATAAAGGTTTTTGGAATCAGATGTAAATATGAGAAAATAATGTGTAAAAGTTGGATATATTTTTGGAATCAGATGTAAATATGAGAAAATAATGTGTAAAAGTTGGATATATTAAGCAGGGATACCAGGGATGAATGAGGAACTTTTCACGTTTTTGTCTTTACCTACAAATCGAGTGTACAAAGTTTTCTCAATAGATCTAAGAAACAAAAACAACAACGCGTGCACATTTTAAAAAGGGTTCGAGTCCACAATCTTAATGCAGATGCGGATTTAGGGAGGCAGGGGTTCCGGTAGAGGGTTTTGTCTGTCATTTGTCTATTGTCCTAGAACTCATTCGTATTGTCATACCATGTATGCAGATGCCATATTTTACGAAGTTTCCTTCTGTCATTTGTCCATTATCCTAGACCTCATTTTTATGGATCAGCAACTACACAAAAGTGTTTTCTTCGTGTCCGTCAGACCGGGTTTATCTGACCCCGACCTTACTTTATGGATGATTAGGCAATGTTGAGTTTTCTTAGTCAGGTCTGTGTTACTGAAAAAAGGTCAACTATATTTTTAGAATGGAATGATTGTAAGGTGTACATGTATGTCAAGACGGAAATCCGCTTGTAATACGCTATACACTGAAACAATGAACAAAGTGTAGTAGTCAGTCGAGGTCAAGCTTAATGCATGCCTAGCAAATAACATCTGACCTTGGCAATATTGACCTCATTTTCATGGTTCATTGTTCAATGTTAGGTTTCGTAGTTTATGTTACTAGTAATCAGATACTATAAGCCTTATAAAAAAGAAGATGTGGTATGATTGCCAATGAGACAACTATCCACAAAAGACCAAAATGACACAGACATTAACAACTATAGGTCACCGTACGGCCTTCAACAATGAGCAAAGCCCACACTGCATAGTCAGCTATAAAAGGCCCCGATAAGACAATGTAAAACAATTCAAACGAGAAAACTAATATATATAACGGCCTTATTTATCACGGTAAAAAAAATGAACGAAAAACAAATATGTAACATGTCAACTATATTTGGTGAATGGAATGATTGTTTGGTGATCATGTCTGTCTTGCAGGGCTCATCGGATCTGATATTGACCTTACTTTCATGGTTCGTTTGTAGATATTATAAGCAAAGGGTATACTATATTCGTGGTATAGAAGGATTGCATCTGACTTTAACCTCATTTTGATGGTTTATTGACAAATGTTCAAATTTGGTTATTATATTCTCCCTATATCAGGTGTATGGTAGGAAATTGAATCATGATAGGTAAAGCAGGAGAGACATTTCAGCGTGTGCAGTCATAATTCAAATTCAGACTCACGCTTTGTTGATCATCCCCTGAGTGGGAGTACCCCGAATGAGGCCCCATGTAGTTTAATTTTCATTTATTTGTTATTAAACGTTTGTTTGAATTGTTTTCACTTGGAATATGTGTCGAAGTTACTGACAAACAGCATTTGAGATTTTTGCCGGTCGACTGATATGATATAGATATAGAGGAGGCCCTCATAGAGATATACGGACCCATTATCAAAAATATAAAATCAGGGTTATATCAAGCATATCAAAGAACCTCATGAATTCAATTTTTAGTGAAGTCAAACTGGGAACAGTATATCTAACAATATATATATATATATATATATGTTCCTGAGTCAAATAAAGTTTAATTTTGGACCCTTCAGACCTAAATCAGAAAAATTTAATAAAATGTTTCTACGAGCACAGCCTGATCCGACCGCAGAGGTCGAGCCTTAAACAGCTTGAGCAAGTTTGGACACAATAGTCAAGCTTGGTATGTCTGAATTTGGATAATGATCAAAATTTTTGACATAGTATAGGTTTCTGACATAAAGTAAATGTGGTCAAAGTCTTTAAAATTTGAAATGTGACATTTAAGAAATTAATTTATAGTATAGTTGATATTCAAAAGCAAACACCATTGTTAGATTTAGCATATTAAAAAAAACACCCAAAAAATATTTTACTTGAAATCAAACAAAGTTTAATGTTGAACCCTTCAACCCTTAGTATGGACTTATTTAAAAACAGGGCCCAACATAAAAATCCAATTGCACAACAAGATTCAGCATCATAGAACCACAATAATTCAGTTTTTAAAGAAATAAAACGATTACCTTTAGATCTAAATGTAGACCATTTTAAAAATGGGACCTAATATTCAGAATAGTAATCCACAAGGTTAAAACTCTAAAAAACAAAAGATTTGAAAATCCTATTGAAATGGGTTAAAAAATGTATTCATTTTCAATAAAACATTTCTTGCTATTGCGATAATACTGTGATATTGCACAATACTGTGCTATGTTTGAAATTTTGAAGATTTTTTTTAGGAAAAATGTACAATTTCAGAGATTTCCATAATGTTTAACACAAGTTATTGTCTGAATAAAATTGAGAAAGGAAATGTGGAACGTGTCAAAGCGACAACAACCCGACCATAGAGCAGACAACAGCCGAAGGCCACAAATGGGTCTTCAATGTAGCGAAAAAAATCCCGCACCCGTAGGCGTCCTTCAGCTGGCCCCTTAAATACATGTATACTAGTATACAGTGATAATGGACGTCATACTAAACTCCGAATTATACACAAGAAACTAAAATTAACCAGGTGCTCCACAGGGCGCAGCTTTATACGACCGCAGAGGTCGAACCCTGAACAGTTGGGGCAAGTATGGACAAAACATTCAAGCGTGATACAGCTCTGAATTTGGATTGTGATCAAATTTTTGACATTACATGTTTTTTTTTACACAAAATAAATGTCAAGATTTTACAGATCTTCTTCAAACTTATTTAAATCTAAAATTAAATAGTTGACACAGCATAGGTTTCTGACACAGAATGAATGTGGTCTAATGAACTTAAATTTTTTTTTTGCCTTTGAGCAATTCACTATGCTGTTGAATATTAATCCTCTCAAAAAAATGTTTGAAGAAATTTTTTTTATTTATGAAATCTGAAATGAGAAAAATTTAACACCCCCCCCCCTCCCCCCTTTTTTTTCTTCACATCCCCGTTTCCCTTTTTCCAAAACTGATATCAATTCAAATTTCTAATGGAGTTTGCAACAATAACTACTCTTTTAAATACATCATAAAATATTAAAATGTAAATGAAGTGCTTGTTATCACTGAATGGTAAAGATTGGTTGGTAGTAAAAGTGAATATACATTGTTTATTGTATAAAACAATAAAAAAAACTTCATCAGCAACATTTTTAATTGGCAAATTTCCAATGAAGTTATTTACATAAAGTTATTGGCAAACAAAAATAGAAAATGACATCATAGTCATGTCTGGCAAATGTCCAACATACTTTATCTAAAAACATTTTATTGTGCAATTACATATTTCTTGCTATTGTGCAATACTGTGCAATTGAAAATTTCTTGCTATTGCACAATACTTGATATGGAATCCTGATTTGGGCCAACTTGAAAACTGGGCCCATAATCAAAAATCAAAGTACATGTTTAGATAAAGCATATCAAATAAGCCCAAGAATTTAATTTTTGTTAAAATCAAACTCAGTTTAATTTTGAACCCTTTGGACCTTAATGTAGACCAATTTGAAAACTGGACCAAAAATTAAGAATCTACATACGAAGTTAGATTTGGCATATCAAAGAACCCATTTATTCAATTTTTGATGAAATCAAACAAAGTTTAATTTTGGACCCCCATTTGGACCAACTTGAAAACTAGGCCAATAACTAAAAATCTAAGTACATTTTTAAATTCAGCATATCAAAGAACCCCAAGGATTCAATTTTTGTTAAAATCAAACTAAGTTTAATTTTGGACCCTTTGGACCTTAATGTAGACCAATTTGAAAACGGGACCAAAAATTAAGAATCTACATACATAGTTAGATTCGGCATATCAAAGAACCCCAATTATTCAATTTTTGATGAAATCAAACAAAGTTCAATTTTGGACCCTTTGGGCCCCTTATTCCTAAACCGTTGGGACCAAAACTCCCAAAATCAAACCCAACCTTCCTTTTATGGTCATAAACCTTGTGTTTAAATTTCATTGATTTCTATTTACTTATACTAAAGTTATTGTGCGAAAACCAAGAATAATGCTTATTTGGGCCCTTTTTTGGCCCTTAATTCCTAAACTGTTGGAACCAAAACTCCCAAAATCAATCACAACCGTCCTTTTGTGGTCATAAACCTTATGTCAAAATTTCATAGATTTCTATTTACTTAAACTAAAGTTATAGTGCGAAAACCAAGAAAATGCTTATTTGGGCCCTTTTTGGCCCCTAATTCCTAAAATGTTGGGACCAAAACTCCCAAAATCAATCCCAACCTTCCTTTTGTGGTCATAAACCTTGTGTTTAAATTTCATAGATTTCTATTTACTTATACTAAAGTTATGGTGCAAAAACTAAAAGTATTCGGACGACGACGACGACGACGACGACGACGCCAACGTGATAGCAATATACGACCAAAAAATTAAAATTTTTGCGGTCGTATAAAAATCATACAAGACCAACAAAGGCCAGAGGCTCTTGACTTCGGACAGGCGCAATTTCATAATGACCCATAGACTCATATTCAAATAATTGTCCCCACACATTACCCCCCAAACCAGACGCAACATTCCCTTTGAGGTATGGAACCTCGTGGTACAAATTCATAGAGAGCCATACATTAGTAATTGTCCTGAAACAAGAAAAATCTTTGTTTCTGGTCCCTATTGTGCACAAAATAGTTATGACTCTATCTCCCAAAATCAATCCAAACCTTCCTTTAGTGGTATAGAAACCAAATGTATTTAAACGCCATCGCATTTTTTTTTTTTGCGTTTCAGTGTATCAAAGTTTTGAAAAAGAAAATAATTCTATCCAGCTTTACATCTTCATTATATGTCCAGTACAACTAATCTAAAAATTAAATGTCGCACGTTTAAACCATAACAGAAGTACAACAGACAAATCACGTACCCATCATGTAGACGAACGGACGGACAGCCTATCAGGGGTAAATGATGCCCGAAGTATAAAAATAAAATCTAAATTTTGTACTGGTCATATAAGTGATGACAAGAGGTTACAACAAAAAGGTAAAAAAAACACATCTTTAACTTGCGTGTTCCTGAGTTTTCTGTTTCATGTATAATTATCAAAGACCAGCTATCATTTATTACTTGCACATATTACACAAATCAATACTTTTAAATAATCAACACAATAAATACCATTCTTACTGGTGCTGTCTCAATTCTTCTTCAATATGAAACCCTTTTATTTTGTTTATTGTATTTTATTAAAAACATACAAAAATATAATAATAAATTAAAGGCTACAACAGTATTTTGTCACAAATTCTAAAAAAAACAAAATATATTGAAACATTACATTGGTTGAATGCGTAAAAAGGGAATAGAGTCCTTGAATTATGTTGTGCAATAGCACATTTGCGCCATCCACCAATTTGCGCCAGTCCACGGATAGACTGTTATGTGTTTCGGATCACTTCCAGTTTCCGAAAGTCAGTGATAACGAGGAGAAATAACAATAAGCTATTGCAACACAAAGAACTGTAACAGACATGAAGAGAATAGGATGTTCAATAAACGTGTCTAATAGATATCCACATACACTTCTTTGATCTAGAACAATTCGTACGTCCGGGGATAACAATTTAGAAAGAAAAAGAAGATGGCTGCTCGTATATTCGCCATCGACATCATTCTTCCATCGAGCATAACAAGATGCAGAATCGATTCCGAGGAATTCTAAAAATTCGTCCTCGCGTTCTAGAATTTTAGCATCTTTCCAGTCTACTAAGTCTGTCTTTGTCAATATTCCAAATATAGGGATATCTGAAAAAGATCAAAATACTTTATGTTTTATATTAATGTCTTTTATTTTGAAGTATAATGTTTTGCAGATTTTATTACCTTAGACAACTTTGCGTAAGCGTGAAATACACAAAATACACCTAACTGAGTTTAAGTACTTAAGGGACGAAATCAAAAGATCAATGAAGGATAAAAAACTTAATTCACATAGTTTTTTCACTGACCCCCCCCCCCCCCTTTTCCTCCCCATTAATTTGAGAAAAATTGATTGACCCATATGGATATATGTAAAAATCAATGTCGGATAACCAAATCTTGCAGCAGTTCAACCCCCACCCCCACCACCAAACTATTTGAATTAAGTTTTTTATCTTACATTGATCTTTTGATGTCGTCCCTAAACAATTCTTGGTTTCTTTTGTAAGTAAAATTAAAACACTTTAAATATTTGTTGCCGTTTTTTCTTGATTTACCTCCCACCGTGAACGATCATAGCCCAAAGAATTGAAAGCTAAGGATGTAGAACTACCTAAACACATCTATATGATCAAAAGGTTTCTAAAAGAACAACCAAATTCATATAAGGTCAACTTTGCTTAGAGAGTTAGATTTTTAATCATTTCTCATTTATCTCATTAAAAGAGGGACGAAAGATACCAAAGGGACAGTCAAATGACAATGTATAAATATGATAAACCCAGAAATAAAAATAATTCTACGTGTAGTTTTTTTCATTTCTGCCTATATAATTGTTTCTGAGATGCCCAATTAAGTTGATTGATGGTTTAACTTTAAAAATATACAACTTACATCTTGGGTTCATGTTTCTTCTACTACCATCAGGCTGTGCCACATTTTTCACAGACTGAATTAAGTGTTTCGGTATAGGTTCATCAGCGCTGGCCACAAACAATATTTTATGGATTTTACGACTATTCATTGAAAATGGAAAATCTCTTTTCATTTGCCACCATGACCCATTTGCATTCTGAATGTCCTGTAAGGCAGGAATAGAAGTCTGGTCAGGGATTCTTCCAGTAACTATCATTTCTAACAATTCTTGTTGATCTTTGGTACACGTGTCTGCTAAACCAGTCATATCAACCAGATGAGGAAAAGCTTTTGGGACAGTCATGTCTTTCTGTTTTGCACCGTCGATACCACATTTGTTGTACCTAATAAATAATGCACATTAACAAATGTTAGTATACAATACATGAATATAAAAGTGAAAATCGCCGAGGTCTTGTAAAGACCAAAGCGTGATTGAGATTGCGAGATGTGCGGCGCTTACATGTTACAGTGTTAAGTCAATACCTTGCGTTTTACTTGAATCCTATGAAAATATTGGACATTCATATAACTGATAACTACATCCTTAAGTTTGTTGTTCGGGATAATAATAAAGAAAAGCCGACACTTTTGTATCTGTTCACAGACACATAGTTGTTAATGTCTGTGTCATGTTGGTCTCTTGGGGACACTTGTCTCAAAAAAAAAGTTGAACTGGAATAACGTTTTACTATATTTCAGATCCCACTAAATATCATTCATAATTCGTTACCAAATCAAATGTGTCGTTGTTCTTCTTCGTCCATCTTTATGCATATGTGTACCCTTGCTCCCAGTGGGAGCTTTGTACGATCTTTCTCCCGACAACGTTGCTGTAATTGTATTAATTGTCGCAGATTTACCAGCCCCTATCGTACCAATGAGCAGTATATTTTCCTGCCGTCCAGTTTTCTTGTAGCATTCAAATATTTTTCTTTGGGATGGTATTATAAGCTGGTCTCGTTTCTTCATTTCTGTTGGAAAATTAAATCTGTTTCAATTATTCGAAACATGTTTGGGTGTCATATTGTTTTTTTTACCAGGAAAATTGAAGACACATATATTCCCCAGGTCACATGCTACTTTGTTGACAAAAGCACCGTAGATTTGATTTTCAATGCAAATTTTGTTTACACCAAACTTAAGGTCCACGATAGACCTAAATCACCCCAGGTTTTTGTGGAGTCTTTATTTGTTTACATTGTGTTTTGTATATATACTGTTTGCAGGCCATGGCGTATCTAGGACTAGTCATGGCGTTGTCAGTTCATTTTCGACTTTGATTCAGTTAGACTCTATGGTATCTTTCGCTTCTCTTCCAGCATAAAAAAAAACATGTGGTTCCCACGGTGTTTCACGTTTTCTTTGAAATGATTTGAGCTATAAGTCCTCAAAACAATACCAATTATGTGTATAAAATCATAGAAGAAAAGTAAAATTCATTCATATAAACAAATGAGTACTATATATATATATATATATATCATTTGGTGTCACGATATCACAGTAGCATGGGTTCGAATCCCGGCGAGGGAAGAACCAAAAATTTGCGAAAGCAAATTTACAGATCTAACATTGTTGGGTTGATGTTTAGACGAGTTGTATATATATATATATATATATATATATATATATTATGCAACTGTTATCTTTTATATAGTTTACAATACACATTTTAATATGTTTTAATGTCATCTTATTAAAAGAAGTTGGTAGAAAATGAATTGTCAAATCTTTTAGTCATATAATTTCCTATAATTAATTAAGCTTACTCAGCACTATTAAACTTCTCAGTAAGGTCTACATGAAATAATGTAAATTAACGTGTTTTAGTGAAAAATGTTATGCAATTCATATAAAACTAAATACCTTTATAGACTTTTGTAAGTTCGTCTGCTCTGTTTTAAAGAAATGTTGTTCCTTGTTCCTTGTAGCAAAAACACAATTATTTCTCAGTGTCGTTACTATACATATATACAAAAATATCAATGTCAGTTACTCCCCCTGTGTTTATATTGTGAAATAACAAATTACGGCTAAACTTGTTTCAATAATAGAGGTGTATTTACAGGTAATATTAAGTTAAGAGCTAAAACATTATAAAGAATATGCTGAGAGTAGAGATGTATATATATTGACGGTTATATATTGCTGACAGTAAATACTCTAAAAATTCTATTAACAAACGAACAACAAATATTATATAAATAGAAATAAAATATTAAGCGATAAGATATTCTGCTTTGGCTGTCGTTTAAAATCAAGTAAGCCCTTTCGACATAGTGTTTGGAATAACCCGAACTATTTATAGAAATGATTGCCAAACACGTGTAGCTAATTTGTTGTGTGAAAACTTAAAAGTTAAAAATAATCACAACAGTTAAATGAAAGCATTTATATTCAGCTATTTTCATTTAATTCATCATTTGGATTTTATGTCTGTTTTCTTTTAGTCTGGAAAGGTTTTATATAAAAAGTAAAAACACAAAAATACCGAACTCCGAGGAAAATTCAAAAGGAAAATCCAAAATCAAAAGGCAAAATCAAAAGTCCAAACACATCAAACGAATGGATAACAACTGTCATATTCCTGACTTGGTACAGGCATTTTCTAATGTAGAAAATGGTGGATTGTATATGTGCGAATTACGTTTACAACCCAATAATCGCGTTATAGAGTGGAATGCGAGGTATTAGAAGTTGGGTTTTCAAAACGCATGCAATTTAAAAAGCAAGCTATCACCATATACTTCTAATATAAATAAATCGAAACTTAACGCAGAAGATATGAATACACACACTACTAGATGCAAAATCGAGTGAGGGAAAGAAACTGCAGTGTATCTTAAAGAATTATACTCAGGAGCAATATAAAGGGTCCGATGTTTAACAAGATTGACTACCAATGAGGGTCTCGGTCGGAAAGGGGAAAAGGAGTAGAGCTTATTTATTATGACAAAAGAAAAATAAATCATTATGTAAAACAAGCTTAATAAGGACTAATTACAAAATATAAGTATTAAATTAAGCTCAACGATCAACAGGCTTTAATCATAAGCTCTGTGGGAGCAATGAATGTCATAATTTGCACGAACTACTGGTACAATGTACAGAAAAGGTTGATAGACTCTTTGTCCAATATGGTAAGCATGGTAAGAGGAATTTTACATTCTGGTTGTCTCATAACATATAAATCCGAGTGCTCGCTCTTGTATTTTTGTATTTTTTTGGGTGTCACTGATTTTGTTCACTGCAAAAGCGCCATGTAAGTTGACGGTAGCTATGATAAATGATAAGTTTAGATAATGGTCTATAGTGAGAGGAGTACCAATTCTTTTCAAAACATTAGATATAGTACTAGTGCAGCTTTTTTCAAATGTTTGAGATTTCAGATGACATTTTTGTGTGTATTGAATCGTTTACAATCTTTCTTTGGTTTCAACAAAAACTTTAACCCTATTGTCACACTTTGTATTGATTCCGTTAATATTGAGATTGGTGTGTGTGTGTGTGTGTGTGGATGTGTGTGTTTATATTGCAATTACATGGACTTTGTCATGTTTGCCTATAATTTGTTTGACGAGAAAACTCATGATATTGAGTTAACTTTAATATTATCTTCTGCTAGGGTTTAATAATACATTATTCCAAGAAAGTGACAGATTTAGAGATGGTACTGTCATTGGCATGGTGATATGTCTTACGAAAAGTAAGATGTCAATATAAAGACATTAAATAATATGCAGGGCCAAGTAGATATCACAGAGAAAAATCTTTATAGGTATATGCCAAGCAATAAACCTATACTTTGTCTTATGTTGAAACACGTGACTGTTTCATTTTAGATGATAGGATTTTAACAATTCTAGTGCAGAAGTACTTATAGACCATATTATTTTTCAAAGTAAAGACAAAGATCATTTGGTAATTTGTCTTATGTTTAAACACTGTTTCATTATATATGATAGGTTTTCATACGCCCGTTCACGGGACGTATACTATTATGGTATACCGTAACGGCGTTGTCCGTCCGTCCTACGTACCATCCGTCCGTCCGTCCGACCCGGTCCGTCGGTCGTCCACATGTAGGTCAATAACTCAAATACGCTTAAACCAATTTGCATGAAACTTTGGTGAATTGTTCATATCTATTGACTTGAGCTCCCTTAGACCATACTTTGAAGGTGAAGAAGAAGATTATGTGATAGACAGTCAAACGCTTTTCTAAGGTCCACATTTATTGCTGCTTGATATGTACTGGTATTAATTATTCAGTACCTTTTTCCAGTTTTCTAACATTTTGCGTGATGTAAGACTGGCAGCCAAAGCTTGATCGAAGTCGCAAGGAAATATAAATCTGGCAAAAATACAAAATAGCAATATTTCATGTAGATTCCTTCAGAAAATGCATTATTTCAGAGTTACCTCCCCTTATAATTTTAATTTGAAAACATTGAAAAATCAAGCAAAATCAATCAACACTTGTAAAAAAATATTATGAGTTATAAGTTATAATCTTATAATTTATTCTCTTATAATTGCATGAGACAATAACATTTATCATGCATGATGACACGAGGTCCCACAATAAAGTGCACAGGTGAATTAAATAAAACTGGATAAAAATCGTGTTTTCCTGATCCTAGCTAAAAAAATGTAATTATAAGTATTGAATGCTTCTTTTTGTAACTTTATAGGGTTGTAAAAGCGTTGACCGTGCGTACATTTTTAAAATGAAGCGCTTCCGCGCTTCATACAAAATGTACTTCGGTCAACGCTTTTACACCCCAATAAATTTACAAAAAGAAGCATTCAATTCTTAAATAAATGCAGTTTTACATTAGTTATCTGCATTCCTGGATCAAAATTGCTAACTTGATTGAACATCTTAATTGACCTTAGATTCTCTGTTTTTACAATCCAAAAATTCATACTATATTTGGAATTGATGTTTTTTTACTAAACATATGAGAAATTCCATAGAACATTTGTCATTCTCTATTTACATGTTTTATTGCAAATATAACTACAATATCGTGTAAATAACCAACGAGCTGTAAAAGCTTAGTGTAATGAAGTATTTTATATTACTGCAGTATAGTCCAATATTACTCCATTATGACATGTACTTTCCTTATTACATTATGTGGTTTCATTGTAATCTATTGTGGTTTCTTTATCATATTTTGTACTTACTTCATTATAACATGTACTCTTTTTTTACACTATGTGGCTTCATTTTCTTATATTATATGGTTTCTATTACATTTTATGGTTTCATTGTTATAATATGTGGTTTCATGTTATAATATGTGGTTTCTGTAACCTTTTTGTTAGTTTATATTACTGCTTTACTATATCATGTTTATACTTACCCTTTGCTATATTATATGATTTTTTTTTACATGAAGTTATGTGGTTACTTTATTGTTATTTTGTCTTTTATATGTATCATATATATATATATGTTGTACATCTTTCTTTTATAACGCAGATATCGATAATACTTATATTTGGTACACACTTAAAGAAGAAGATGCGTTATTGATAAAGAGAAGAATTTGCTTCGAATTATGCATAACATACAGCGTAATACCTTTTTCATTGCATCTTGTATTAATTTTATGCTTTATTTAGAGTCCGAGAGAGAAAACCAGGGGGCGCAAACTTTTATGAGCAAAAGATATGTTTTCCGATTAAAAGGAGGTGATGTCGTCTGGCCAAGTCCTATTGAAATTGTTGGACTCAGCAGGTTTTTTTTCAAATTTATTTTGTCCATGGCTCAATAATTACAGTTGAGAGACGACATTTTTTGTTTTATATAAAGGTATACTCAAAAACCAAAATTTAGACTATGAACTGGAAACTGAGGAGATGTTGGATATTTACACAAAGTTTGCTTTGCTACGAACAAACAACGGACATCTAATTAAATTAGTACTTTGGCTGGTAGATACATGTAGCATTGGACTGTTTTTATGCGAGACATCGTATTAACTGAAGTGTAAGGATGAACAATCGTGTTAAACAGTATGCATATGTTGATTAATCGTTGTTTGCAGTACTTTAAATGTTGCTCACATTATTACATGTACTGATCTTGTTGTATTGTGGACAAAGTACATTTTATCAACAGGAATTTCTTTTGATTTGTCATACGCACTTTTATATGCAAACGTTAATCTTCAAAGTGGACGCACATGATACCCGGCATGCACTTTTAAAGTTCATTATCCACGATAATTCCAGCTCATCATAAAAGTATTTATATGATCAATTATTAATTTCTGCTTTATTGATTTATATATTGTTTACAAACATACGCATGACTACTGACGAAAGGTGATATTAGTACTTATTGTTCAATAATTTGCAATACTTCTAACCGCAAACCAGAAAATAAAACCAAGCTGTTATTGAATTGTTATTAAATTTCATCACACGCATCTGCATGGTTACATCATATAATCTCAAGGTTCATTCGATTGAAAATTACCATTAAATAAGTTGATCATGTGATCAATGATCCTCTGTTTAGCGGAGGCTCCGAGCCTCCTGGCTGCTGTACCCAATAGATGGGAATTTAACTGTATCTACTAAATCGCATAGTATTGAAGACAATCTGGATTGGGGTCTTCGTTTCTGAATTCTTTAATTTTAATGCCATTTTTCTTTTTATTTTATCTATTTTGCCCAATATCCTCTATTCTATATCTATTGGTCTGTTTTCCTTTATTCTTTTTTTTTTCTATATTATTTTTATTCGTCCGTTTTTCTGTTCTACTTGTTCATTATTTTCTATTCCTTAACACTACCCAGACCCTCTTTATATGGTCAAATACGCGAAAGTTTAAAAAGACTTGCCAATGTCTACTGAATGTATTTCACACCAGGGTCATTTTCGAAAAGTCTAATAATCTACTAATTTGATTCACCGTATAGATTACAACCAAAAATATAGATTCAAACAATTGAAATTATGGATTATTTATAAACCGATCGGCAAAGCATCATAGACTCATAATAGCCCAGATCGCAATAGTTATCAAAGGTACCAGGATTATACTTTAGTACGCCAGACGCGCGTTTCGTCTACATAAGACTTATCAATGACGCTCATATCGAAATATTTATAAACCCAAACAAGCACGAAGTTGAAGAGCATCGAGGATCCAAAATTCCAAAAAAGTTGTGCCAAATACGGCTAAGGTAATCTATATTGACAGATTAAGGAATTTTTTAGTAATCTATGTTGACAAATTAGGGAATTTTTTAGTATTTATTCAATGAATGTACAAGAAAGGATGGTGGAATTAAAGCTATGACATTCGGATTAAAATTGATTCATGTTGGTTTAAGATAGTATGTTTCTCACATACATTAGTTTTAGACGGTATTTCCAATCCTACCTCCTATTATAACGTCGTGACTATAACTGAAACATTGAAAAATTATATGTAAAAAGAAGGGAAAGTTATCACATCTTTAAATGGCAAGCATGGGGTACCTTCTAATTCAGTTACAGCCGGTTGCATTAAGTGTGTAGGTAGAGGTAATATCTTTGGTTAGTTTGCTTGCTAGCTGAAGTCATTATTAGGTATGTTTTTCTGTTGTTGGGATGTACAAGTACCCGGCCACGTCCACTTATATGTTTGTTCATCTGATGAGTTAAGCCTTTTTCAACTGATTTTTATAGTTCGTTCTTATGTTGTACTGTTATACCACTGTCCCAGGTTAGGGGGAGGGTTGGGATCCCGCTAACATGTTTAACCCCGCCACATTATTTATGTATGTGCCTGTCCCAAGTCAGGAGCCTGTAATTCAGTGGTTGTCGTTTGTTTATGTGCTACATATTTGTTTCTCGTTCATTTTTTAAAATAAATAAGGTCGTTAGTTTTCTCGTTTGAATTGTTTTACATTGTCATTTCGGGGCCTTTTATAGCTGACTATGCGGTATGGGCGTTGCTCATTGTTGAAGGCCGTACGGTAACCTATAGATGTTAATTTCTGAGTCATTTTTGTCTCTTGTGGAGAGTTGTCTCATTGGCAATCATACCACATCCTCTTTTTTATATATACTCCTTTCGAAGTATTAATTGGTTATCTGTCGGACTAGTCTACTCTTACTCTTAAAGGAGGGTAGTTTACCTAACCTAATAATGACTTCATGGTTCAGCTTGCAATCAAGCTAAACAAATATATTACCTTTATCTACACACCCAATGCAATCGGCTGTAAAATGGCTCTTTCTTTTTATGGTCTGGCAATTTTGAATACTTACTGACCTCATACAAATACTATACCGATTTCGAATAGATTTCATGGTAAAACTTAGATATGCAACGATATTGAATCTACTTTACTTGGTTTTTTGAGCTACAGTATAGAAAATCAACAGCATCACCTTAACTAGCTTCAATTGTTGTACAAGTAATTGCAAATGATCGAGACAACTATTCACCATAGTAAAAATACAAGCATTAATTTTGAACAACTAAAAGTCACTAGTATACTCTAAGGTGACTTATCATGTGCTTTACGCGACGGACATAATCGACATCTTATTTGGACACCTTAAAGACGGTTGCGGCTATGCAAGTTTGATCCATATTTGCCCGTTGGTTTGAGTTTTGTAATCTTGCAATAATTCAAATGGCCCTACAAGGCAAGGTGAGTTAAAAACTTATTTGACACGTCTTTTTTTTCTAAAACCGTATGTTAACCTTGAGTGTTTGTATCGTTTGGTTGCTGTCTCATAAACATCTATCACATGCCTCCTTTATCAATGGAATGCATATAAAGCTACGTTGCCCTGAACATGTATACTTTGGCCTGTAAGGGTTTACTTTTACAAACTATGACTTGGATAGAGAGTTGTCTCATTGGCACTCATACAACATCTTTTTATATCTATATGAAAAGTCTGCCATTTAATTTTACTCAGCCAACTTTCACCAATCAATGAAATGTGTTTACCGGGGACCATTATACCAATACCGGTAAATGTCACAAAAAATCAGCTTGGCAAATTAGACCCGAAATTTCCAGAGAAACGTATACGAACTGTTCTGGTTCATAATATGCTGACATTAAAATTAGGCAAAAATTGTCACATTTTTGTTTTGCCTACATATGTATTGGAAGGACGAACAGAGAAAGACAGGAATGATAAGAATCGTAGTGAAACAATCGTCCTTCAAGTTTGGAGAAGCGCTAGAAAAATGGAAGTGAATTTTAGAGAAAAAAATGCTATTTTCTGACAATGCTCCAACATCACGTTTCAATTTCTGTGTCCAATATACAGGTCAGCGTTTTGTAGTGATTAATATAAATCAATGAAAATTTAACAATTATTTTATAATTTATTCACATAGTCTTCGAATTCTCGAATTTATGAAATAGAGATGAGAAATGCAACCATCAACATTTGGTAAATAATAGAAGTAAAATAATTTTCCCCTTGGTTTACATTAAGTCAATTCATCCGAGTGTTTTATAGGATTTATTCAAACAAATCCAATATCATTTGTACATATTTCTTTTTTATACATTTTAAATCATCACAGTGAAGGCATTTCATTAAATCAAATAAATTATACACATAAATGTGAAATACACAAACAAATAACATACAGTCTCGCTCAAATAGCTGAGATCATCAAAAATATTGCACATAAAATTAAAACTATAGACTTAAAGTCATACAGCGTCGCTGAGTAAAATGATTGCTATAACTTAAATGCCATAAACCATCGCTGAGAAAAATGATTGCTATAACTTTAATGCCATACACCATCGCTGAGAAAAATGCCGCGGACTTCCATTGTCATAAAGCCATACAACATCACTGAATAAAATACTGGCTCAATACTAAACAATCATAGTTAAATGTCTCAATGTCACATTAGTCAGGTTACTCTTTGACCGACGGAGATCGCAGACATATGCAGTTGTCCCGTTATCAGAACTGTAGAGCACTGCTATATCAGTTTTAGGATAAGTTCAAATTCTAACTAATCACAGCCTTTGTCAGTCAACCTCCGAATCTGTTTCTTCTAGCATAGTTTCCTAAAATACAAATAATAGGATTGTGAATGCCAATGGGGAATATATCAAATAGTTCAAAAAGACAATAACCCGACCAAGTCAATGTATACATTATTTTCATTATGTATAAGGAATAACATCAGTCTGTGAGAGATGAGTAAGTAGTTACAACTTAATACAAGTGTATCTATAATGTGCAACTTTTTGTTTAAATCTAAATAGCTGTCTCTGATCGCTCAAAGAAATTGAAATAGTTAAACGGCGAGGACCACAAAGAGGACCCAAAAATGAATTGTCACGCTACAAGTATTATTCACTTTACCGTACGTTTTCTCAACATTGAATCGGCTTAACAGGGGGCTGGAAAAAAGCACATTTTCTCTCCGTGATCGTTCTCTCCTAATCGCGAGTCGAAATTATTCTTTTTAGTTACAACATACAGCATTTCCCACAGAACGAAAGGAAAAATTGGCTTGAAATATTTTATCATTTTGCACCAGTGCTTATAATGCTATTATTATCCATCGTAGAATATACATTGGCACTCTTTAAATCGTGAGACATTTTTCACCAGGATCCCTGCAATAACCCTATATATAATTATGCAATGTAATTTATAGCAATCAGAGAGCAGCGTATATAACGACTGCATTATGTAATTTATAGCAATCGGAGAGCAGCGTATATAACGACTGCATTATTCTGGTTAAGGAAGCTTATAAAAAGTTGTATAAAACATACCAATCCACCTCTATCGTATATCCATGGAGATAATTCCTCGTGGAAATATCTAACCGCCATGTCCTTTAGTTTACAGGCAATACTTCCACCAGCCCCGGCCATCACAATAGCTGCTTTAGAAATATAAAAATACAAAGCAACCTGGTCCCATCCTATCGTCTCGCACAAAGCCTTCTTCACTAAGTCTTTGAAATGGTCGTAGGTTATTTGCTTGACCATGTCCATTACTATCGGTAAAAGATTAGCAGGCAAATTCATCTGAAATACAATAATTTTCTAGTTGTACTATTGAAGGAATTTTTATCAAACTTGAAAATAATAGATAAACCAAAAAATTATTTCAATTCTAATTAAAAAAAAAGAATTTGTATAAACCCTGTGGTAAAAGACAAATACATTTACAACTGTTGCCATGTATTGTTGGACATTTTGCGTTTAACCTCGTATCTTTAAAAGTCGACATGATTGGAATACAAGTCCGCGCAAGGAATATTCTCTTGAGAGGGAGCTAGGCCAAAAAGAATGGAAATAAAACATTTTTTATGGTTGTCAAATATACCTTTTACCTTAAAGATTATTAACAGAACTAATATCCTTAATGACATCTATCTTATTTATTTAAAACAATTGAGAAATGAAATTTAAGGGTGGCAATCGATCCTCTCTATCGTTGTCTTATTTTGAACAAGACCTCCACTGTATGTCGTCGTCTGATGTGTTTTATAACATTTTATTCCTTCATTTTACACGCATTTCGTGTTGGCTTTTTTCCTGAGAAAACTAATACCATTTGTATTTCGCATACATTGTGTATGCACAAAAGTCCTTTATCATTTTTAAATGACTTGTTTTAAGTTTCATTAAAACGTAGACTGCAGTAAAAATCTTCTCTTTCAAACAAAATAATTTATCATAGCGGATGTAAAGATAACATTTTCAGAGGTCAGTAAGCAAATTTGGTTAAAAGCTATTTATACCTCTCGGGATAACCTGTCTCCTTCCTTTCTTAGTTCATCCACTAAGTCTTTGGCAAGCTTCCTACCTAAAAGAATAAGTAATCACTTAATAAAGATCAATGCACGATGGTATTATAGAAGGTAAAATGTTCCTCTCTCAGAAGATTTTATTAACATGTCGATTGTTCACCTTTAGCTATGAATTATATACGTTGATAATCGATTTGGTTAATCTATCATAAATATCGTAATTAAATATACAACCGCTAACACGATATAACAGAAGATTAATGAAAATACTGGGTTAATCTCTCATAATTCGTTGATTTATATGTCACTGATCTACTGCTCATTAGATATCCGAATACTAAGCAAAAGGATAAGAGCTAGATGAATTGCAAATGATGGGGGAAAAAGGGGGGGTTGTAGGATTGCTTAACGATTGATTTTCAACAAAATCAACAATTTTATTTACGTTTTTTAATAAACCATTATGGTAATTTTGCATTCATAATGAAATAGGGATAATTTATTAACAGAATTGGAATCGGACGTCCCAGTATTTCAAACTTCTCCGAAAACCTTGGTTTTTCCAATTAAGAGAAAAGCTGATGTAATTGTGACACAAATATTTTCCAGATCAATACCAGCTGGGATGTGGATTTTTTTAAAGGAAATATTTTAACGCCTCACATATTATGTATGCAATGTATGCACATGACTAAAATATTTTTCGATTCATCGATTTTATAATATTTAGATTAAATTTCAGTTGAATAATATAGTTTAATATACAAATATTTTATGTAAACATTTAAAAATAACGCACATAAAATTACGATACAAGCGTTTTTAGATGGTGAATACAACTTTCAAAAGCTGACTGTGTACTACTGCATAAATTGCATATTTTCTACAATTATTAAAAATGTTTTTCTTGTATTAGTAATTGATTTGTTTTAAGTAGTACTTCACCCAAAATGCACATTTAAAGTGTAAGGGTAGGCATTCAAAGGAGGTAGAGAGACAGGAAACACTAAATCGGATAGGGGCTTATATGTAGCATAACCATACCTTGAGACGCGGGTGACAACAAAGGTCCAGCAGTAGCGCCTTGGAGAGGTGAAGTTCCTCCAGCTCCCATGCGCTGGACACAGTCGTCAGCTATTCTATTTAGTCTTCTAGCTATTTCTTCTATCATTTTTTCCTGCTCTGACGATGTTAAAGGCTCTTGTGATTCGTCTCCTGTACAAATGAAGGAGACGTTATAGAATGAAATGTACAAATGTTAAGTGTAAGACTGCATATGGCCATACAAAAGAGGATAGTAGATTATAATGATTACTATAAGCATTACCTGGCCTCTATTGTATCCATGCTAAGTCAATAAACAAATAAGCAAGTGTTGGATTGATGTTTAATTCTATGTCCCTTACATCTCTTAGACGCTTTGAAATAATATACAAATTTAGCAGGACTACTTACGAAGTAGAATTCTCATTTTATTAGGCTTTACTTGATACCAAAACATGTTCAGATATATACCTGTTTGTAATCGATCTACCTCCTTCAAAGTAGAACCCATTGGACCATCAACTTCATCATCATTGCAACCACCCACTTCCAAAGAGAACGTTCTCTCAATTGTCCTTCTATCAGTTAACAAAGTCCGCGTTGTTCCATCATTTACTATGGTTTTGTCCTCCTGAATTACTGTTGTATGTGATTCTACTTTAAACCCATTCGTAAAAGGACCTAGGTCTAATTTAAGTCCAGATTTCTTATCTTTAATTCCATCAGCAAATGAAATATCTCTCACTGGACTGAAGTCTTTTCTCTTGTGGATCCTTTTAGCGGGAAATGTGTATGGTTCCTCTTTAACTTCGGCAGACGATAGGCATTTTTCGAACATATTAGTAATTTCTTCACGTGAGACTTGAGTTTTGTATCTTCTGTCACGCGCGGGCGACTTAGAATTTGGAGCCATGTTCTGAGTGGGACTTTGTTGGTTTGAATGTGATCCTTTGGAATCTGGAAGTTATATGGTATCAAATACTTAGAATATATAAATAAAGTCTAACCCTGCATGTGCTTTTAACCAAAGCAAAATACAATGAAATTATTTTCTAATTTGAATTTTAATTTTAGGAGTGAAAATACGATTACATCATTCGCTTTGATTTCGCATACCTAAAGACATAATATATTGTACTTCAAAAGAACGTGTTTGTGTGCATTTAGATGTACTTACAACCTATAGGCTATAAAAAATATATCCTAAGTACACATTATGATATCTACTTGTATATTTCATTAACAAAGCACATCTTTCTTTTCCACGTATTGTACTTATATAATTGAAATCTGTATGTAACATTGTTATATAAGCAAAATAACATAATAAACTTACATTCAGACGTTCTTGCTTTGATACTATTATTATTTTTCTTTCGTTCGATAATCTCAGCATCGTTTGAAGTGGTTGATATTTGACCTTTATTGTTGTTAACTCTCAGTACACTATCATTACCATGATGAGGGGTCGGTGTCCTTTTAGATTCCTTAGATATCTTTTTATCACCATGTTTCTTATCTTTCCAGAGTATGAATATGATTCTTTCTTTAGTCCTTTGTACGACACTTTTTTTCTTTCGGTTTTCAGGTGGACTTGTATTATTGTCACTGTCAGACGATGGAACAGTGCCAGATTTCTGTCTATTAAGTTTATTTTTTCTCCCTACATGCAACTTTGATTTGTTTTCAGTATGAGTGATCTTCGATGTTCTGTCAATTGGCAGAGACTTATATTTCTTATGATCATAATCCTCTTTCTTAAAAGTCATGGTTTCTACAACATCCTCAAGCGAAAATCTTTGTGTAGCTTTCCTGTAACTATCAGAACGCTTGAATTCAGGAAGGTCCTCAACACAGTTACAGTCCTCTTTTTCAACGGTATTCACACAATTATCATTTGACGGTTTTTCCTCTTCTGTCGGATTTGATGGCAGATGAAAAAAAAAATCCAATAACTGTTCGCTTTCCTTTCTAGTTATAGGACAGGTTTGTCTCAGCGGGCGACTTCTGTTTAATGATGAAGGCATTCTTGGTTCTCTTCTCTCTAAAATTATAATAAACCAAATTAAACAAAACTAATATCGATTTGCTTGATACCTGGTCGAAGCATGGAATTTCCTTTTGGAAAAGTTGTTGTATATGTACTGTTACATAAAATGAATGTACTATATATAGTATAATAGCATTCAAGATAACCCGTGACTTTTTAACCTTTCAGTAGTCATCTGAATTAACAGATTTACTTAAATTCTGTATTGTTGAAATAGCTGATTAAAATGTTTCAATGGAACCGATTAAAATACCTGTCCTCTAATATGTGTGTACACAATATTTTTTTCATCATATGGTAATTTAGTTATTTATAAATAATGAATGAATAATGTACAAACAATATAAAACCACAGTTGACTAACGACAGGTAAATAGGTCTATAAAACCTGTTTACTTTTCAAAAGTTGACATCTGATGGTTATCTTAAACCTTTAATGATACTTTCCAAAGTGTCTTTTATTTGGGACTGTGTTAAATTTTAACCAAAATGCAATAACTTAGTCATGAAATTAGTGCAGATCTATTGAAGCATTATATATTGATTAAGTCACTAGGGGACATGTTTATCAAAGTCATCTTTCTTTGGAATATTTTATCAAGTTTAATAAAGTTTGTCTACGATTAAACCTTGTAAACGACACTACCTGGAATATTGCGTACACTATCCAATAATAAAATGAAAACTTACATCATGTTTAGAAATATATATATCCTTTGTAACACCTGGAATGATTATGTCAGTTTACATTCAGGTGACATTTGTGGTTTATTGAACTGACTAACAATGCAACAAAAATACTTCCGTATTTGGAGTGAATGACGTAAACTAATCTATATTTAGAGACGGGTGGAAATCGGGTAGTTTATTTTTTGATAAGAGTTATTTTTAGATTTTTGGGTAAAATTCTTACCTGTTTCATTGGCGGAAAATCCTTGTATTGTCATTATGATATTAATACAATACTGTCAGAGTTGAGGGTAACCAGAGAAAACAGTTGCAGTAACTTTAAATAAAGCAAAAGCTATGTATGAGGACTTGTCTGAATGGGGGTTCTATTTCCTTTCAGTGACTTCAGTTTTTATACCATTTTATCTCAATCAAAAATAAATTAACGCGCTTGCTCATTTTTTTTTTGCAGCGACAATCATGAATAGGAAAGAACTAATTATAAAGGGGCACATGGCCCAAGCGCCTTTGTAAGAACATGTAATTGCATGCATACTGTAGGGAGCTACAATTTGATTTTTATAGGGGAGGGAGGTCTAAAAAAAAAAGGCAGGACATGAGTTTTGGGCAATAAATTTAGGCAGGCTGAGCAACTTATAAAAAAGGCGCAGGATGACAATTTAGGCAAATAAAGTCAAGATAAACTAATAAAAAGGTAGGACCGAATAGAGTGAAAAATAAAAATGCAGGACAGAGATTACAACTAAAAAAAATCAGGACAAACTAACCCCTTCCTTAAAATCAAATGGTTTACATAAACTTAATGTTTGACAATTAAAACTAGACATCAGGTCATATTGCAATTAATATGTTAAACACACATGACTCATCAACAATGTTTTTAACTATACCAAATCTAATCTGAATGTTATCTAATATTTTTTTTTTCAAACAAAATGATAACCATAAACAACGCAGAGAGGCATCTTGTCATCTTCGCTAGCCAAGGGTAACGATCCAGCCTCCTTCTACCAACCAGGTCCATCAGGTAGAGAGAAGGGGGCTGTATCGTTACCCTTGGTTGGTGAAGATGGCATCTGGTATATACGAAAGGATAATTCCTAGGCACTTTTTTTTATTTTAACAAAAATAATAAAGATTCTTCATTTTTTCAACCATTGAAAACACTAGTGTGGATCTAGCCGGCGTTAATATTCATGAGGCTAGCCGTCAATAATATTCATGAGATCAAAACCGCGTTCGATGAAATGTTTTGGGTAGTTATTAGATTGTGACAATAAAATAACTTTTGCTGTTAATATCCATTATGGTTATGCTATTTATAGCAATATAAAGTAATTAGGAAATAGTAAGCCAATAGGTGTCTTCTGCAAGGTCCGCGTCATATAAAATGAAAGTAAATGAAAAGTTTAATTGCATTGCCTCACACAACACAAAACAATTATGAACATTAAAATGTTGTTATTATTGAATCAATGTAAACTATAGTAATTAAACAAGATGATTAAATATAGGGTAATTAAATGGAATTAATTGTCATATGGGCATTCCATAATCTGTTCGTTGTCTACAAATATAGTCCAATTCTAAAACTAAAATATACAATACATACGATAGTATCACACAATTAAAAAGATCAGAAAAACAAGAAACATAGTTTATTGAAGGAATATAATAAACAGAAAAATAGAAACTGTCAATTACTATTTCAATGAAATAATTCTTCAAAATCAGAGTCTTTAATCTCAACATTACCAGTCCATTTAATTGCCTCTAAAATGGTCCATAGCACTTATGCCCTAGACCCGTACGAGTTAGTCAGAAAAGGATAAGGGGGGTACCCTGGTATATCACAAATTCGAAAATGAACTATTTCCGGCTGGCCAAACGAAGAGATTCTCCACGTGGGCAATGATACCAGAGGAAGAGGTACTTATTGCCTTTAAAATGGCCCATAGCACTTATACCCTAGACCCGTACGAGTTTGTCAGTAGAGGGTTCAAAGGGGGGATATGGTATCCCGGATACAACGAATTCGAACTGAACTATTGCCGGCTGGCCAAACTAAGAGATTCTCCACATCGACCATTATACCAGAGGTAGAGGTTGGTATTGCCTCTAAAATGGCCCATAGCACTTATGCCCTAGACCCGTACGAGTTAGTCAGAAAAGGATAAAGGGGGGGGGGCGTACCCTGGTATATCACAAATTCGAAAATGAACTATTGCCGGCTGGCCAAACGAAGAGATTCTCCACGTGGGCAATGATACCAGAGGAAGAGGTACTTATTGCCTTTAAAATGGCCCATAGCACTTATACCCTAGACCCGTACGAGTTTGTCAGTATAGGGTTCAAAGGGGGGATATGGTATCCCGGATACAACGAATTCGAACTGAACTATTGCCGGCTGGCCAAACTAAGAGATTCTCCACATCGACCATTATACCAGAGGTAGAGGTTGGTATGGCCTCTAAAATGGCCCATAGCACTTATGCCCTAGACCCGTACGAGTTAGTCAGAAAAGGATAAGGGTGTACCCTGGTATATCACAAATTCGAAAATGAACTATTGCCGGCTGGCCAAACGAAGAGATTCTCCACGCGTGCAATGATACCAGAGGAAGAGGTACTTATTGCCTTTAAAATGGCTTATAGTACTTATACCCTAGACCCGTACGAGTTTGTCAGTAGAGGGTTCAAAAGGGGGATATGGTATCCCGGATACAACGAATTCGAACTGAACTATTGCCGGCTGGCCAAACTAAGAGATTCTCCACATCGACCATTATACCAGAGGTAGAGGTTGGTATTGCCTCTAAAATGGCCCATAGCACTTATGCCCTAGACCCGTACGAGTTAGTCAGAAAAGGATAAGGGGGGGGGGGCGTACCCTGGTATATCACAAATTCGAAAATGAACTATTTCCGGCTAGCCAAACGAAGAGATTCTCCACGTGGGCAATGATACCAGAGGAAGAGGCACTTATTGCCTTTAAAATGGCCCATAGCACTTATACTCTAGACCCGTACGAATTTGTCAGTAGAGGGTTCAAAGGGGGGATATGGTATCCCGGATACAACGAATTCGAACTGAACTATTGCCGGCTGGCCAAACTAAGAGATTCTCCACATCGACCATTATACCAGAGGTAGAGGTTGGTATGGCCTCTAAAATGGCCCATAGCACTTATGCCCTAGACCCGTACGAGTTAGTCAGAAAAGGATAAGGGGGGTATCCTGGTATATCACAAATTCGAAAATGAACTATTGCCGGCTGGCCAAACGAAGAGATTCTCCACGTGGGCAATCATACCAGAGGAAGAGCCACATATTGCCTTTAAAATGGCCTATAGCACTTATACTCTAGACCCGTACGAGTTTGTCAGTAGAGGGTTCAAAGGGGGGATATGGTATCCCGGATACAACGAATTCGAACTGAACTATTGCCGGCTGGCCAAACTAAGAGATTCTCCACATCGACCATTATACCAGAGGTAGAGGTTGGTATTGCCTCTAAAATGGCCCATAGCACTTATGCCCTAGACCCGTACGAGTTAGTCAGAAAAGGATAAGGGGGGTACCCTGGTATATCACAAATTCGAAAATGAACTATTGCCGGCTGGCCAAACGAAGAGATTCTCCACGTGGGCAATGATACCAGAGGAAGAGGTACTTATTGCCTTTAAAATGGCTTATAGTACTTATACCCTAGACCCGTACGAGTTTGTCAGTAGAGGGTTCAAAAGGGGGATATGGTATCCCGGATACAACGAATTCGAACTGAACTATTGCCGGCTGGCCAAACTAAGAGATTCTCCACATCGACCATTATACCAGAGGTAGAGGTTGGTATTGCCTCTAAAATGGCCCATAGCACTTATGCCCTAGACCCGTACGAGTTAGTCAGAAAAGGATAAGGGGGGGGGGGGGCGTACCCTGGTATATCACAAATTCGAAAATGAACTATTTCCGGCTAGCCAAACGAAGAGATTCTCCACGTGGGCAATGATACCAGAGGAAGAGGCACTTATTGCCTTTAAAATGGCCCATAGCACTTATACTCTAGACCCGTACGAGTTTGTCAGTAGAGGGTTCAAAGGGGGGATATGGTATCCCGGATACAACGAATTCGAACTGAACTATTGCCGGCTGGCCAAACTAAGAGATTCTCCACATCGACCATTATACCAGAGGTAGAGGTTGGTATGGCCTCTAAAATGGCCCATAGCACTTATGCCCTAGACCCGTACGAGTTAGTCAGAAAAGGATAAGGGGGTACCCTGGTATCTCACAAATTCGAAAATGAACTATTGCCGGCTGGCCAAACGAAGAGATTCTCCACGTGGGCAATGATACCAGAGGAAGAGGTACTTATTGCCTTTAAAATGGCCTATAGTACTTATACCCTAGACCCGTACGAGTTTGTCAGTAGAGGGTTCAAAAGGGGGATATGGTATCCCGGATACAACGAATTCGAACTGAACTATTGCCGGCTGGCCAAACTAAGAGATTCTCCACATCGACCATTATACCAGAGGTAGAGGTTGGTATTGCCTCTAAAATGGCCCATAACACTTATGCCCTAGACCCGTACGAGTTAGTCAGAAAAGGATAAGAGGGGGGGGTACCCTGGTATATCACAAATTCGAAAATGAACTATTGCCGGCTAGCCAAACGAAGAGATTCTCCACGTGGGCAATCATACCAGAGGAAGAGCCACTTATTGCCTTTAAAATGGCCCATAGCACTTATACTCTAGACCCGTACGAGTTTGTCAGTAGAGGGTTCAAAGGGGGGATATGGTATCCCGGATACAACGAATTCGAACTGAACTATTGCCGGCTGGCCAAACTAAGAGATTCTCCACATCGACCATTATTCCAGAGGTGGAGGTTGGTATGGCCTCTAAAATGGCCCATAGCACTTATGCCCTAGACCCGTACGAGTTAGTCAGAAAAGGATAAGGGGGGTACCCTGGTATATCACAAATTCGAAAATGAACTATTGCCGGCTGGCCAAACGAAGAGATTCTCCACGTGGGCAATATTAATGATACCAGAGGAAGAGGTACTTATTGCCTTTAAAATGGCCCATAGCATTTATACCCTAGACCCGTACGATTTTGTCAGTAAAGGGTTAATAGGGGGGATATGGTGTCACGGTATACAACGAATTCGATCTGAATTATTGCCGGCTGGTCAAACTATGAGATTCTCCACGTGGGCCATTATACCAGTGGTAGAGGTAGGCATTTCCTTTAAAATGGCCCATAACAATCATGCCCTAGACCTGTGCAAATTTGTCAGCAGACGGTTTAAAGGGGGATATAGTATCCCGGTGTACAACGAAGTCAAAATGAAATATTGACCGACTAAGATAATCTAAACGTGGACCATATTAGCAGAGGTAGAGGTAGCCATTGCCTTTAAGATGGGCCATAGCACTAACCCTGATTGCGTTGTCAAACATATCAGATGTATGGAATAATGTTGCCTCGAAAATTACCCATGGTTCTTATGTCCTAGACCCGTACCTGTTGAAAGCAAAGGGAAGTACTCGTGTATATCACAAAGACCAAACTAAGAGTTTCTCCTTGTGGGCTAACAAAAAGATTAGCATAGGTGTTTTCTCTAAAAAGGCCCATGTATCGTATATCATAGATCCGTACGTATTGGTAGGAAAAGGGTAAGGGAAGTACTCTTGTATATCAAAATATTCAAACATACTTTTACTTGCTGGTCATTTTAAAGGTAATTAGTACCTTAACCTCTGTATCATGGTCCACGAGGAGAATCTTTTAGTTTGACAAGTCGTCAATAGTTCAATTCGACTTTGAGATATATAAAGGTGCCCATCTTTCTCTTTGCTGACTAGGTCGTACGGTCTAGGGTATAGTAGTATGGGTCATTTTAGAGGTAATTCCTATTTCTATCTCTGATATAATGACCCACTTGGAGAATTTCTTAATTTGGCCTTCCGGAAATAGTTTTTTTCGACTTCGTGATGAATCGGAGTACCACAACCCTTGTTATCCCCTCCTGACAAACTCGTACGGGTCTAGGACATAAGTACTATGGGCCATTATACAACTACTACATATACCTCTTGTGTCATGACCCATGTGGAAAATGTCTTGGTTTGGCCAGCTGGCAATAGTTCATTTCGACTTTGTGATATATAAAGGTACCAACCTTATCCTTTCCTGGCTAAGTTTTACGAGTCTAGGGCATTAAAGATTTTTGTCATTTTTGAGGCAATGGATACCTCTCCCTCTGATATAATGACTCGTGTGAATAATTCTTTCTATTCAAGCTCTAATGTCAACATGTCACACATGTTACAATGAATATGGGCAGCGAGAACGTTGCGTTTGTGATTTTGCTCTTAACATACTTGGGCCGCACATGAATTACTTTTAAAAAAAATGAAAGTGATCACAACATTAATTATTAAAGTTCTAATAAAATAAATAACTAGTAAAATTTTAAAGTTTATATGTAAAATATTTAAGAGCCCACGGTTTAAATTCATTTTAATGTCCATATGCTAATCACACGTTATCATTTTACTTTTCACGATTTATATTTAACACATGTTAGTCTATGTTTTTATTTTCGTCTTTTCATCACTCTGAGCTGCTATATTTTCAAGTTCCAAAGAATTCAAGTTTGATGATTGGTCTAGATATCAAACCAGTTTTTGTTCGAATTATGGCTGATCGTGTAAGTCCATCTTTGCCGTAAAATAATTTGTCAATGATCGCCAAAGTCCAATTTACTCTAGATACATAGTCCTGAATTTGAACAACATATTTCCGACGTTAATGTTCTATGTGTTTCGATCTGTGTATCGGTAATATTTCCTAAGCGAATTTATGTATTCCTGCTTCCATCTTTTTATGTAGTATTTAAGAATTAATGAAAGAAACTTCGATTGTCTAGCCAGTTACTGGTTCATGCGTAGTGTCTTTGGTTCCTGGTTGTAAACTACAGTCTTTAAGGCCGTTATACGGTAGCGTCTTGGTCCGTTTTCAATATAATAAATGTGACGGAGTAAGGGGTTCGTCGTCCGCGTTTGATCCGATGAAACGTATGTTAGTGGGCGATCACTGAGTAAACGTTCTACTTCAGTCATTATCGTGTTGAGTGTTTTATTGTCCATATGTGCTCGTTTAATGCAGTTTTTCGTTATTCCTCTCAATCTCTCCCACCATCCACCGAACAAAATTGATCCATAAGGATTAAGCTTCTCGGTTACATGATGATTTTGATAAATGTTCAATTTCTTATGCTTTCGCATCATACAAATCATTTACAAATACTAAACGTGATGCATGGAAGAAGTCTAACAAAGCTCTTTGTTAATTAAAGCTCGATATAATATTGTCAACATACAAGTATTTCTTCAACATTGCTGTCCAGTCTGTTGAATTGCAGTCAAATGTTTACGTATAACAGCATTTAGGATAAACGGAGAGAAAGTTGCTCCAAATTATACTGACTTGAATCTGTTTGCGGTTAGTTGACTATTTGGGTCATCCGGGTTACTACGCATAAGAGAATCTGGTAACATCACGATCCTCTTCATCCAGCCCATAATAAGTAAGGCTTTTTTCTATACCTGTCGAGACGGCGTATTTGTGCATTCTAAATCGGAGAAAAATTCCGGTTAAATCATTAAAGTTTGGCCAAAGATCCATCAAACAATCATTTAAGCTTAGATTAATAGGTGAAGGTTTGCAGCTACAGTCAAATACAATTCTGATTGGCGTGGTTGACGACTTTTTACGGAAATGATGGTGCGGTATGGAATGAACAATTGTTTTGGCTGATCGTTCATCAACTCTCTCGATAAATCTACGTTTTTCTTGTTCATTAATAATTTTCCGTTTTTTTGTAAAAGTGTAAGTTCACGATTAAGATGCTTAATGACATTTTCTGTTCTCCGTTATTCAATACTTCTGTTGTCTAGTAAGGTGTGGTGTTCCTCCTTACAAGGTAACTTATCAACATATCTTTATGTTTCCATATGGTAACCTCTACCGTTTGATTTATATACATCTTGGAATTGTCTGTTTTCAGATTTGTTGTCACTATTATTTATACTAGCAGCTTCAACTTCCATAAATTTCTCCATTATAAAAGTTCTACTCTTCAACTTTGTGACCTACTAATATGTTTATCATTGACGTAAGTGTGTGATCTGGATTTGCAGGTATTCAATTGATTGTGCCGGACAGAAGGTTACGGATTTCCGACTTGACGGTAGTAGGTCCTGTTCCTCATACTATTCTATCATCGACAATTGACCAGTAATAATCGAATTAGATATAATTCAATAGAGAATCTTCAACCATTGGGTCATGTGAGACCGGATGGTCTAATTTCAAGCCAAACAAATACTTTAAATTTGTTATATTACGTACATAAGTCTTCATTGGTACAGCTATTTCTGGTACAATCAAAACGTTGATAGGTAATTTGCCGTTGTCTGTGCCATCACTTGTGTCACAAAATCCTGACAAGTTTATGGTCTTCTGTCTGGTAATTGTCAAATCAAGCTCTGTAGCTTATTTTTCTGTGATGAGGGCATCTGTGCGCCCTTGTCAAATAATGTGTTTGTGTAAGTACATTGAATGCCCGAACTTACTTGCGCTACGACAGTTTTTAGTCTGTGTCTGTGAGTGAAGAACTGTACCCGTTTTCTTCGCGTTGTGTTGTGTTTACTGAATTGTGTTACTAGTAATATATTCATTAGTGTTACTCTGTTTTTCATCCTTTTAACCTCGTCTTTGCATAAACTAGTATGCTGCTTTATTTTACATTTCCTGCAACTTTTGTGTGATTTGCAATCAGCTATATTGGGGGTCAAAGACAGTTAAAACATAAACGATGCTGTTTAACAACAGAAATATTTGCTGTTTGATCAATTATCTTAGTGCAATTAACGGGAACATGTGATTCGTTACAAAAGTACACATGATTTTACGTTTATTTGTGTTGATTTATTTTGTACGTACCTTTGCATTGGTGTGAAATGCTGCTGTAGTGGTTTAAGTTTCCGTATGATCAGAGGAATGGCCTCTCTCCATAATGTTGAGTTCTTGAGATAGTATATGTAGTAGTTCATTTAATTGCCAACTATTTGATTCATGGTGTCTTGTAAGATTATGGGTACGTCCCCGGTAACTTTTTCAATATGATAGGGACCAATAATGGGTCATATGTATTCTCTGTCTGACCAAGGGATTCTAAACCACGTACATATGTTTCAATTTTGTCGTAAAAAATAACGTAAGCTCTTTTATGAAGGTATGTAAAATTATGCATTCATGTACGTTTGCGTGATGTTGCGAACTTGTGGCATTTGTGTTTAGCGTTGATGTTTGTACTTAGATAAATTTTGCTATTGGCTGTATTTTTTTTCTAAATTAAATAAATAATCATCAGAGTTAACGATTTCTGTTTCGAAGGTTATTGGAATCAACAAGTTTTGTGCCGCTCTCCCCATTTTTCGTCGAATTTCTGGAATATTCCGGAGACGGCACTACTATGTCCTGCTAGTATCGATTTCAGCTGTAAATTCATCCTGGTCACTTGACACCAATATCGTTAAGAGGTTACATCGGACAACTATATAACTAACAATAACAAAAGCGAATAGAATGTATGTATATCTATTTTGACTCTAATGTCAACACGTGACACTTACGTAACATTACAATGATTAACAACAGCGAAAACTTGATCAATTACTCCTTAACATATTGTCTAAGTATCGGTACCCAATACGATCGTAATACGTAAGTAAGCGTAGCATTGAGTCCGAATTAAGTGAACGCTCGTGTGCGTCTGTCACTATCAGTTTGGTAAGTAAATGATTCGCAGGTAATAAATACGGAAATTTGGTATTCTCTAAACTGATTCCGCTGTGAATCCTTCCATTGCATCTCAAAAAGCTACCGTCATCTATGAAGAGTCACAATTGTCTAGTGATAGGATATTGCCTTGTGTTTTTATCTCAGATGTTTGGTATATCGGTATATTGGTAGTTAAATATGAACCGCTGAACGTAAGCAGTTACTGAAATCACTTTCCTGAAAATTTCAATATTTCCAATTGTCTATAACGTTACTGATATCATAGTGATCAGTATGAACTTCATTGTTTAGAAATTCCTCGTCTTCGTTTTTTTCTGTAATTGTCAATACCGTTAACTAATTCTTTCTTTTTTAAAAGGACACTATTGATGTATTGATCGACGTCAATTCCTCGTGTTAAGAGATTGGTTGGGTTGCATTCTTTTGGGCAATATCTCCATTAATGTTGATTTTGTAGATTTTGTTATTCCTCGCGCTCGATTCACAATAAATCGTTTAAACAGTTTCGATGATTTAACCAGTGCAATACTATACAGCTATCCGACCAGAAAGCCACGGTTTTTACTTTAGAAGGTCGATTTTACATGAAAAGCTAGTCTAGTTCCAATAACTGCGGCCATAAGTTCTAGTTGCGGTTATGTAAGGGTTTTCACTTGCGCTAATCTGCTTTTCGCAATCACTAACGTAATTTCGGTTCCGTTGTTCAGATAGTCAGTCGCAAAATACGTGTAGTTCAAGGTATACCGAAGATTAGATGAAACAAAGGAGAATACAAAATTCGATCAAGTAGAAGTCATTACAACACTAGGAAAACTTGTGCAAACACAAACATTGTTTTAGGACTTGAATGAACAAATTCTAAAGTTAACGGAACCGGAAGATGTGGTAAATTAGATTATTTCATTCAGATGAATTTTCGGTTAATATGATAACCTTGGTTTGACACGTACGTAAGTTCATACAAATGTCCAAAATCCTGCAGTCCCGTCACATTGAATCAAATACTAAAGTACTAGAACGCACACTTTAAATCCAAAAACTATACCGTTTGTTTCAACGCAAAACATAGCAAACCTACACAACGCACTGTCGTTTGAAAACCAGTTTGCCCAAGCCATTCTCACAATCAACACGTAATAAAGTACATTTCCTGCAACTTTTAATCAGAGTAACGTACCAAAACTTACGCTTCCAACTTTCGAAGGCACGATTTCAGAATGGCAAACCTTCTGGGACTCATGTGAGTCGTCCGTACATCTTAACTAGTTACTTACAAATATACAAAAGTGTAACTGCTTGAAAGCTCATGAAGTAGAACACGAAGCACTAGATTTAGAAATTCCTTCGCCTATAAATCAGTCAACAAGCTTACGAAGTTTTTTACGATCAAATTGGAGGTAGCGTCAAGGTCTAGAAACTTTGGGTAAGACACATGAAACATACGGCACACTACTTCTTCCCATTATTGTCAACAAATTACCCGTTGAAGTCAGAAAATATCTCGCGCGAGAACATAGAACAAAAACGTTGGTATAACGGACCTCCCTGAAAGCATATTAGACGATATCGTTATACCGGACACAGGACAAAAGAGTCGACATCCGAAATTGGTGAAATCTAAATCTTACAAGAATATTGAGACTAGACCTAGCGTTTAATGTCACGAAATACATCCACCAACTCATTGCAGTAAAACAGCCGACACATAATGCCGTATGAACAAATTTGTTATCTTTAACTACCTTGGTATACACAGACTAAACGAATGTAAATCTAAACGCACATTGTAATGAGAAACACCACACAAACTAATGTAATGCACGTTAAACCCACTATCTTCGAATTCGCCCAACGTTCAACTCGTGAATGACATTGATGATACGGAACATAATACTACTATTTTGTATTCTCAACGGACAGAATTGCAATCGAATGTACTTTTGAAAACTGCCGTGGCACAAGTAGGCTCAAATCAGTTCTTTATCGATACGGATATTCTTTTTGACGAAGGAGGGCAAACATCTTTTGAAACGCAAAACTTAACTAAATTTACAGATAGCGGGAACATAAATAATATATTAATCGGCATTTGGAGGTGCAGAGAAAAACGTGAGACACATAGAAAAGTCAACAATCTATCTGAAAACCGATGTAGGACACGTATTGTCAATCAAAGTACTGATAGTACAGATGATCGGCATGCCTATACAGAATCACATACGTAATATTGATAAACAGAACGGTTATTTGCGTGGTTTAAAGATAGTGCACACGGTGACAAAGCACAATTCATTCGAGATATCGTTGCTGGTAGGCGCATATCACTACGGGGACATTGTTAAAGATTATATAGTCCGTGTAAACGATCCGACCGCCGTGAAATCCAATATCGGATAAATGCTTTCGGTACTTACATACGGTAAGAAAACAAACACGTCGAAGACTAGTATGTGTAATGTTCTAGTATCACACAAAGTTAAAGAATTCAATCTGGAGAGATTTTGGAATTTAGATTCAATAGGAATAAATAGTAGGGAGGTAGACGAAGACGACAATGCATATATTTAAGTCTATCAGGACAGATCAATTGAGTTCTGAGAAAACAAATATTCCGCTATGTTACCTTGAAAACGTGATGAATTGCCTATAAATTAAGCAGTCACGAACAGAAGGACAGAAAACGGCCTTCAAAGACTTACTCAAAACTCAGATATGTTAAAGAAGTACGGGAACATTATACAAGAACAGGAACGAAGAGGATTCATAGAGAAGGTAGATGAAACAGATGAACTTAAGAAAAGTATCACTACATTCCTTATCATCCTGTACAGAAGGAATCAAGCACTATGCCTATCAAAATTGTTTACGACTGCATTTGTCGACATCGCATAATTCGCAAAGTTTGAATGACTGATTTGTATGTGGACAACATTCTGTTCAGTTTACAGAACGAGGGTGGGCTAACTATAAGGAAGGGAGATCAATGATGGAGGAAACTGGATTCTATCTACGATCCTGGACGTCAAACCGTGTGGATATACGTAAGCTAGCTAAAACGGAAAAAGTACTACTATATGCGGACAAAACACAAAAGTACTTGGTATGTTATGGAATAGCTGATTCGATGATCTGATGTACCAGAAATTAATACGGCCGCTTTGTGAAAAATTGTGCAAATCATGCTACAGGAATAAAATTTGGCATAGCCTCAGCTCAGCTGTTACTCTTTTATTCAAGATAAGGAGGCATTTGAAAAAAATGTCTCACATCCGGTAAAAATCTTAAATGGCCGACATCATACTTAAATCATCCAAATATCAGAGGCTAGTGTAAGTGTGTGAAAAGCGGTTTTTATCATGCTGATATAATAATATTTGGAACAAACCTTTGTTATGTACTACTTTTGGATATTTTATATAGATTAGATGTCTTTTAAAACCCTACTTTCGGTAAAATCCGACATGGCGGACATTGTACTAAAATAAGCTTATTTTTAAAGGAGGGTATTGCTACTATCATTAAATTGTTCAGGAACCTTTCTTTGATGCTGCTAATGGATACAATACATAAGACATATGTCTTTAAAAGCATTACTTCCGGTTATAGTCAAACTGGCGGACATGAAACATCATTATTTTACTTTAATATTCAACTTTATTTCAAAATGTAAAGAAACTGGTTTTTTTGTGCTGGTCAGTTACCATTTGGTTTTGGCTTTAAGTTATCTTCTAAACCACCTATTGTATTCTATAGATAATGATTAAATACAAAGCTAACACTTCCGGTATATAAAACCAATTTGGAGTAAATTTCAAAGATGAGTCCTCAGTCCATATCTTCGAAATAGAGCTTTTATTTGGATAGATTGATGAAAATAAGATAAAATCACTGTAGTACTAAAACATCTTTAAAAGTACAGATCATTTATGGCCGCAAATATTCACAATCGGAAAGCTGATTTTCCTCATTTACTAAGACAGCGGCGGTATTGGTTTTTACATCAATAATGTACAAGCTCCTGATAAGGTGAAGAGGCCTCACAAAGAGTTGTCCAAAGGGGTTTCAATGTTTCATATTTCCCCCGCCATTATAAGCGTCTGGAATAGTAAGCATAGAAACCAAATCTCAAGCTTGTTACTCATCCACACCCGCCATGGTATATTGCACGTTTTACATGATGAAAAACATTAGACCGAGTCGTTCAAATATCATCAATAAGTCTTTCCACTTTCAAAAACATGTTTTCTTGCTTCGTAAACCCCATCTGATAAGTTTGTTCGATCTTACTACAAAACCACGTACCGTTTTATCAATGGCATTATCAAATCCATATCTGGTGATGTTGGCTGATCAATCATCATTCTAAATCATTAAGTCACATCTTCAAACGCCATCCATGTCAACAACGAAGTTCCCTTTCAAGTAAACGTGCACTTGAAAGGTCACGGATAGATTATATCTAAGGCTTTTTCCACTTCCAAATACAAGCCAAAGTTCATCTGCCCCCATGTCACGGAATAATGACACAGCAATGACAGCAGCATCAGTATCGACTGTTCAAGTCATGAGTCAGTTAAGTCTGTGAATCACTGCATCAGACACATGTTTTTTTTTGTATATTGATTCTATAGTATAAGCCTATTCATTTTAACATGGGGCTAAACTTGAAACACCATCATGTGGTGAATAACACAAAACATCCTGAGCATTTGTTGCTACAACTAAATCTTCCTCAAAATCTATTGAGCAAGCGCCTGTGAATAAAAACTAAAAAGTTCTTTCTTAATGTCGTCATCTCTCAGAAAACTTTACCAATTTTGAGATTTGTTTCGACTCTGGATTCGTCTTTGTATTCTCTCACCCCTAAGTGTATTTCTTTTTTCTTGTGGCAGCATTCAAACTACCGGTATTGTCTATATATGCATTCATCCACTGTTACAGTTTCAAGTTGTGTCATAACGAGTATGCTGATAGGGTAACTATTATGCCCTTATCTTAAAAAGCATGAAACTATTATGATAAAGTCTTGGATGCATATGACAGTTGTAGCAACACATGTTCAGGATATTCTATCTTTACCGCCGTGATGCGTTTCAAGTTAAACACCATATTAATGCATATGTATTAAAAGGCTGACACTAGAATCATGGTGCATGTGTCTGATGCAGTGAAACACGAAATTAAACAAGTCATTATTCGAACAGTCGTTACTGATGATGCTGTCATTACTGTTTCGCTATTCCGTGACATAGGGGTAGACGAACTATGGATTGTGTTTAAGAGGAGGAAAAGCTTTGGATAAATATATATAAATGACCTTCCAAATGCACTCGCGATTAGGGATCACACACAAATATTGTAATCCATTTTCCGGTTGTGATACGGTTCTCTGTTTTCTTGAAAAGGGGGAAAAAGACTGTTTGGGAGACATTGATAGCATTTGAAGATGTGACTTTAACTTAAAGAATGATAATTGATCCGCCTAAATCACCGGTGTTTACTGTATGATAGCTAAAAATAATCATATGGGGTTAGCATGGTTAACAAAGCAAGAAATATCTATTTACGCAAAAGGGTAGGTTAATTGAGGTTATCAACTTAGTCTAGTCTTTTCCAGCATGCAAAATGTACAATATACTAAGACACGTGTTTAGGGGACGAGTCTGAAATTGGCTCGTATGCTACCAAGTCCAGGCGCTAATGAATGATGACGGGACAAAGAGGATCATTTTTAAAAAACTCTTTCTGAGGGCTCATTATGTTGTCAGAAGCTTGCACATTGTGGATGTAAGAAAGGTTGTCGCGGTTGTTTTTATGAGGAAAATCAAGTCTCCCGTGCCCTGCGTCGTGTGCATGTGGTGGTAACTGGTTTTTTTTTTGCCAAATAGTGGTAATTTTTAAAAGGTTTAATACTTAAGTGATTTTATTTTGATTAAATCAATCTATCCAAAGCTCTACATCGAACATATGGAGTGAGGACTCATCTTTCACATTTACGCCATTTTGGTTTTTTTTTACCGGAAGTGTTAACTTTGTATTTAAATATAAACTACAGAATATGATAAGTGGTTTAGAGGATAAATTAAAGCCTAAAGTTGATGACAACCACAAAAAAAATCCACTTTCTTCACATTTTGAAAAAAAGATAAATATCAAAATAAAAAAATGACATATTTATGTCCTCCATTTTGAATATTACCGGAAGAAAGGATTTTTAAGACATATATCTTATACATTGTATCCCTTGGAAGCATCAAAGAAATGTTCCTGTACAATTTAATGATAGTAACAATACGTTAAAACACATTTCAATCCCCCTCCCTAAAAAATAGCTTATTTTAGTCAATGTCCGCCATATTGGATTCTACCGAAAGTAGGGTTTTTCGAGACATTTTATCTATATAATATATCCAAAAGTATTACATAACAAAGGTTTGTACCAAATATTATTATAGCAGCATGCTGATAGATCCTTTTCACATACTGTGGATTCATTATTATTCGTGGGATACCAATTTTTCGTGGATTTCGTTGGTACAGGCAAACCACGAAATTTGATGTTCAACGAATGACAAATTTTACAAAGGCTTGTACTAGTATGCAGACTTCGGTAAAACCACGAAATTAAATATCCACGAATATGTAAGTTTCCCTGAATCCACGAAAATTGGTACCCACGAAAATAAATGAATCCACAGTACTAGCCTTCTATATTGGGCCGATTAAAGTATGATGTCCGCCATTTTTTATTTAACCGGCAGTGAGACATTTTTTTCAAATGCCTTCTTATCTGAAATAAAAGAGTAATATTTCAGGAAGGTCTATGCCAATGGTCATGCTTATATCAGGATGTGCACAACTCGTCTGAAATATACTTGTGGCCGCCGGACTAAATGTGATATTCCAATACTAGACATTGTAACAAAAAGTGAGATTTTGAAAATTCTTCGAAAAAATACGATCCACTTAGAATACTTAGCCCGGTCACAATACGAACAAAGAAGCTCATACAGGAGCTATGGAAAAGTGGATTGAATTGGGATAAACACGTTTCGGAAAACTCTAAGGATTACTGTAGCAAGCAACTTTGAGAAAGCGACACACAACGTATTTCCGAGATATTATTTCTCCGGTAATTCTATTTCGGAATAGTCTGGTAACAGCGCTTCTGTCTTCTGTTCTCCGATCTGACTGATTTCATTTTTTCGAGATTCGGGTCACGGTATCATAAATAAAGATGATAGTTAAGGCAATATGTACTACAACAACTGTTCAGCCAGTACATTAAATATACATATTCGTATTCCAAGGCGAAGTCACTGACAGTACGACGTCGACAATGGACTAGTACAATAAATCGGACGTTATGCTCCCGCGATAGGTTAACCAATAATGGCTAACGTGGAGAATCTCTTAGTATGGCCAGTCAACAATAGTTAATTTCCATTTTAACCCTCTTCTGAAAAATCTTACGGGTCTAAGGCATCAGTGCTATTATCCATTTTAAAGGTAATAACTACCTTTGTCCCTGTTATTGTGGCCCTAGTGGAGAATCTTTTAGTTTTGCTAGTCGGCAACAGTTCAATAAACCCCTTTCCCTTTGCTGACTGACTCGTACGGGTCTAGGGCATAAGTGTTATGGGTCATTTTAGAGTCAATATCAACTTCTACCTCTGGTATAATTGTCGATGTGGAGAATCTCTTAGCTTGGCCTGCCGGCAATAGTTCAGTTCGAATTTGTTGTAAACCGGTATCCCATATCCCCACTTTTAACCCTCTACTTACTTACTCATACGGATCTAGGGTATAAGTGCTATGGGTCATTTTAAAGTCAATAAGTACCTCTTCCTCTGGTATCATTGCCTACGGGGACAATCTCTTCGTTTGGCCAACCGGCAATAATTCATTTCGAATTTGTGATATACTTGGGTACCCCCTCCTTATCCTTTCCTGACTTACTCGTACGGGTCTAGGGCATAAGTGCTATCGGCCATTTTAGAGGCAGTACCAACCTCTACCTCTTGTATAATGGTCGATGTGGAGAATCTTTTAGTTTGGCCAGCCGGCAATAGTTCAGTTCGAATTCGTTGTTAACCGGAATACCATATCCCCTCTTTTAACCTTCTACTAACAAACTCGTACGGGTCTAAGGTACAAGTGCTCTGGGCCATTTTAAAGGCAATAAGTACCTCTTCCTCTGGTATCATTGCCCACGTGGAGAATCTCTTCATTTGGCCAGCCGGCAATAGTTCATTTTCGAATTTGTGATATACCAGGGTACCCCCCTTATCCTTTCAAGACTAACTCGTACGGGTCTAGGGCATAAGTGTTCTGGGCCATTTTATAGGCAATACCAACCTCTACCTCTGGTATGATGGTCGATGTGGAGAATCTCTTAGTTTGGCCAGCCGGCAATAGTTCAGTTCGAATTCGTTGTAAACCGGAATACCATATCCCCCCTTTTAACCTTCTACTGACAAACTCGTACGGGTCTAGGGTACAAGTGCTATGGGCCATTTTAAAGGCAATAAGTACATCTTCCTCTGGTATCATTGCCCACGTGGAGAATCTCTTCGTTTGGCCAGCCGGCAATAGTTCATTTTAGAATTTGTGATATACCAGGGGACCCCCCTTATCCTTTCCAGACTAACTCGTACGGGTCTAGGACATAAGTGCTCTGGGCCATTTTATAGGCAATACCAACCTCTACCTCTGGTATGATGGTCGATGTGGAGAATCTCTTAGTTTGGCCAGCCGGCAATAGTTCAGTTCGAATTCGTTGTAAACCGGAATACCATATCCCCCCCTTTTAACCTTCTACTGACAAACTCGTACGGGTCTAGGATACAAGTCCTATGGGCCATTTTAAATGCAATAAGTACATCTTCCTCTGGTATCATCGCCCTTGTGGAGAATCTCTTCGTTTGGCCAGCCGGCAATAGTTCATTTTAGAATTTGTGATATACCAGGGTACCCCCCTTAACCTTTCCTGACTAACTCGTACGGGTCTAGGGCATAAGTGTAATGAACCATTTTATAGGCAATACCAACTTCTACCTCTGGTATGATGGTCGATGTGGAGAATCTGTTAGTTTGACCAGCCGGCAATAGTTCAGTTTGAATTCGTTGTAAACCGGAATACCATATCCCCCTTATAACCCTCTACTGACAAACTCGTACGGGTCTAGGGTACAAGTGCTATGGGCCATTTTAAAGGCAATAAGTACATCTTCCTCTGGTATCATTGCCCACGTCGAGAATCTCTTTATTTGGCCAGCCGGCAATAGTTCATTTTAGAATTTGTGATATACCAGGGTACCTTCCTTATCCTTTCCAGACTAACTCGTACGGGTCTAGGACATAAGTGCTCTGGGCCATTTTATAGGCAATACCAACCTCTACCTCTGGTATGATGGTCCATGTGGAGAATCTCTTAGTTTGGCCAGCCGGCAATAGTTCAGTTCGAATTCGTTGTAAACCGGAATACCATATCCCCCCTTTTAACCCTCTACTGACAAACTCGTACGGGTCTAGGGTACAAGTGATATGGGTCATTTTAAAGGCAATAAGTACCTCTTCCTCTGGTATGATTGCCCACGTGGAGAATCTCTTCGTTTGGCCAGCCGGCAATAGTTCATTTTAGAATTTGTGATATACCAGGGTACCACCCTTATCCTTTCCAGACTAACTCGTACGGGTCTAGGGCATAAGTGCTCTGGGCCATTTTATAGGCAATACCAACCTCTACCTCTGGTATAATGGTCGATGTGGAGAATCTCTTAGTTTGGCCAGCCGGCAATAGTTCAGTTCGAATTCGTTGTAAACCGGAATACCATATTCCCCCTTTTAACCCTCTACTGACAAACTCGTACGGGTCTAGGGTACAAGTGCTCAGAGCCATTTTTAAGGCAATAAATACCTCTTCCTCTGGTATCAGTGCCCACGTGGAGAATCTCTTCATTTGGCCAGCCGGCAATAGTTCATTTTCGAATTTGTGATATACCAGGGTACCCCCCTTATCCTTTCCAGACTAACTCGTACGGGTCTAGGGCATAAGTGCTCTGGGCCATTTTATAGGCAATACCAACCTCTACCTCTGGTATGATGGTCGATGTGGAGAATCTCTTAGTTTGGCCAGCCGGCAATAGTGTAGTTCGAATTCGTTGTAAACCGGAATACCATATCCCCCCTTATAACCCTCTACTGACAAACTCGTACGGGTCTAGGGTACAAGTGCTCAGAGCCATTTTTAAGGCAATAAGTACCTCTTCCTCTGGTATCATTGCCCACGTGGAGAATCTCTTTATTTGGCCAGCCGGCAATAGTTCATTTTCGAATTTGTGATGTACCAGGGTACCCGCCTTATCCTTTCCAGACTTACTCGTACGGGTCTAGGGCATAAGTGCTCTGGGCCATTTTATAGGCAATACCAACCTCTACCTCTGGTATGATGGTCGATGTGGAGAATCTCTTAGTTTGGCCAGCCGGCAATAGTTCAGTTCGAATTCTTTGTAAACCGGAATACCATATTCCCCCTTTTAACCCTCTACTGACAAACTCGTACGGGTCTAGGGTACAAGTGCTAAGAGCCATTTTAAAGGCAATAAGTACCTCTTCCTCTGGTATTATTACCCACGTGGAGAATCTCTTCGTGTGGCCAGCCGGCAATAGTTCATTTTAGAATTTGTGATATACCAGGGTACCCCCCTTAACCTTTCCTGACTAACTCGTACGGGTCTAGGGCATAAGTGTAATGAGCCATTTTATAGGCAATACCAACCTCTAAATCTGGTATGATGGTTGATGTGGAGAATCTCTTAGTTTGACCAGCCGGCAATAGTTCAGTTCGAATTCGTTGTAAACCGGAATACCATATCCCCCCTTATAACCCTCTACTGACAAACTCGTACGGGTCTAGGGTACAAGTGCTATGGACCATTTTAAAGGCAAAAAGTACCTCTTCCTCTGGTATCATTGCCCACGTGGAGAATCTCTTTATTTGGCCAGCCGGCAATAGTTCATTTTAGAATTTGTGATATACCAGGATACCCCCCTTATCCTTTCCAGACTAACTCGTACGGGTCTAGGGCATAAGTGCTCTGGGCCATTTTATAGGCAATACCAACCTCTACCTCTGGTATGATGGTCGATGTGGAGAATCTCTTAGTTTGGCCAGCCGGCAATAGTGTAGTTCGAATTCGTTGTAAACCGGAATACCATATTCCCCCTTTTAACCCTCTACTGACAAACTCGTACGGGTCTAGGGTACAAGTGCTAAGAGCCATTTTAAAGGCAATAAGTACCTCTTCCTCTGGTATTATTGCCCACGTGCAGAATCTCTTCGTTTGGCCAGCCGGCAATAGTTCATTTTCGAATTTGTGATATACCAGGGTACCCCCCCCTTATCCTTTCCTGACTAACTCGTACGGGTTTAGGGCATAAGTGCTATGGGCCATTTTAAAGGCAATGATATAAATTGTTAATGTTAAGATTAATGACTGAGATTGGTCTCCGTAATTTTGAAGAATTATACGTCATTGAAATAGTACTTGACAGTTTTTATTTTTCTGTTGTTTTTATTTCTGCAATTAACTATGTTTCTATTTTTTCTGATCAGTTTAAATAGAAAATACTGTCTGTATTGTATGTTTTAGTTTCATGATTGGACTATATTTGTAGACAACGAACAACGAACAAATTATGAAATGCCCATATTACCATCAATTCTCTGTAATTCCTAAATTTCTATAGTATTCAATCATTTTTTTTTTATTTATTGTAGCTTACATTAATTCAATAATCACAAAATTTTAATAAGAACTGTTCTTTACTTTATTTGTTTGTTGTAATGTCCCATTAGAAGTCCTTGAAGAAGACCAAAAGTTAATTTAGTAAACGCGGACCTCGAAGAAGACACCCATTGACATGCCTGTTTGAAGTAATATCACATATAAATAGGAACGTTATTTAATCATAGTTATCGTTCATAGTTTCTAACAACACTTCTTCGAACGCAAGTCATCTCATGAATATTATTGCCGGCTCATGAATATTATTGAAGGCTGGCCTCATGAATATTAACGCCGGCTGCTATCGACGGCTAGATCCACACTAGTATTGAAAACCTATAGATATCTTACATATTGACGTTTTTGGGGGTTCGTGTAGTTTAATATACAGTGATTTAGATTTTTTTTATACTCATATTTTTTCTTCTTTTTGTAATGAAGATGTCTTTTCTTCGTCTTGTGTTTTTATGATTTTTTTTGTTTTTGACTAGCGAGAGTTATTTTTAAACTTTTTCAATCAACTTATTGGCAGTTTTTACCATTTTTTCCAATTGTTCTTGTCATTTCAACGGTCCCAAAAACTGTTTGCACATGAGTGGTCAAAATTAAAAAATACCTTTTGGAAGGAAAGCTTTATTTTGTAACCAGTTAACTCATTGTTAATGAGAGGATATATAATCTAAGGCCTTTGGGAATACAATACTGCTACCACTGATGGCAAACCAATGCTAGATACGTCAATAGAGGTGAAAGGGAACCCTCTCTGACAAATGTTATATTTACAGACAAAATATTCAACAATCACATCTCCAAGTCAGAATATGCTACAAGTTTATACAGTAGCAATGATTAAATTCCAATGTAACTCTGAGTTTGTATTCTCTAAGAATCTGATTATCTTTTGTTCCTAGTTTTGTAATTATTATAAAAAAAAAAAACTAAAAAAAACCTACATAAGTGCTATTATATCATACATATAATGTGGTTATTTCTCTATGATGTAGTTTTTAGTGCACATGACAAATAACATACTTACAAAAGATGTATATAACGTTCTTGTTGTAACTTGAAAATATCGAATATTACCTTGTATATAAGAGGAACTACTATATATACGGTTACCCTTCATAGCACATGACGAAAACTTCTTGGGGTATTTTCACTTTCTATTTTTGTCCTGTTAAAATGATTTAAAAAAGTATATATACTCTTTACAGCTGAATGGATTTATACCTATAGAAAAGATGAAATCCCTTAATCATGTTATTGCCGTGAGCAATATCATTGATCTTCTACGAAATATATATGAACTGATTCTTGGTATAATGTATTAACACACTGTGACTTTCTCCTGTGTTGTTCAAGTTCATTTACCCGTAAACACAAAATATAATTAAGTAGTTGGTTTCTCTATTGCAAAACAGATGACTGCGAGAGGAATAACAATCCCTATTCGATTTCCAAAAAACCAAACATTTTACGTAGAGTTTATGTTTTCTGTGAAGAAATGGGTTGGGTAAGCACTAACTGAAACATAAAAGAACTTAAAGATGTCTTCAAATAAGTACAGTTACATTTTTATAGATATATGTGATCAGAGACACGAGTGTGAATAAGTACATTTCACTGTAAAGCCTTTGATAATGAGCAAAATAGCACATGTAGCACATAGCCACGGATGGTAGTCAAAAAAGAGAGGCGAAGGATACCAAAGGGACATTCAAAGTCTTATTTATATTTTATAGAGTGGAGTATTGGAGAAGAGTATTTGAGTGGAGAGTTGGAGTAAAAAATTTTATTGAATATTTGGAGTGAAATTTTAGAGTATATATATATAAAATTTTTTACTCCAACTCTATATTGAATCTGAAATACCTACTTTGCCCTGTTTAGATGGGGAATTTTTAGGCCCTGTTTGTCACAAGAGTCCCCGATTTCATATATGATTATATCTTATTACCCCCCCCCCCTCTTTTTGCGTATCCCTCAATCTGAAATGAGCCAAAACGATATTTGGAATCAACTGTTATGTCAACTGAAAAAGATGTCAGACTAATATGGCAACCATCTTCAAATTAGGATCGGGTGAGTTGTGATAACAAAGTGCATTCTAAATTGTATAAAATTTCGAAGACCAAAGGGGTATAACGCAGCAATATTGAAGTACAGAAATATGTTGAAAAAGAAACTTCAACTCTTACCAGAATTTTTTGAGAAAGCATAGAAACTAGCCATATGATATACTTTTAGAAGGTACGATTTCAGATAATACTACAGCTCTAAGTCGAATTGTCAACAATAACCTCTTAGACACGCAGAATGCTCACGTCGACTTGTACCAAGATTTGAAATGAAGCTTGTTATTGTTCAAGACAACATGAAAGACCACTTGTAACAGGGGCATACAGAAGTTGTGGATCAGTACCTTTGCATGGATAGAAAATATTGAAAAAAAAATAATATCAAAGATTGTTTTTAGGTGCTAATTCAAAAGTGAAATGTAAGATTTAAAAATAAGTCTAACTCGACCCAACCAACTGCTAAAAAAATATTGTTTTACAAAATACTATAAACATAATATACGAGTTTGTCAAACTCTTCATCATGGTGAAGCTGAACTCTTCAGCGGGACCGGGAAATCACAAGGCTGTCTGTAAAAGTAATTTTAAACTATTTCCAAGTTTTCAAACTCTACATGTTCTGAATCAGTAGATCAGGAGAAGCGATTAAACCAAGAGTTCTAAGTGCTGAAGTTGAAATCATCTATCGTAAGTTTTGCTGACGCCATCACGAGTTGGTTGACCGTTATGGCCCAGTATTTGGTGGGGATAGTGTTGCTCAGTCTTTAGTTTTCTTTGTTGTGTAAGAGTACTCTAGATTGTTTGTCTGTTGGTCTTTTTTTTTTTACGCCACAGTATTGTCAGTTTATTTTCAACTTAAAAGTTTGAAAGTCCCTCTGGTATCTGTCGCCTTTCTTATAAAATTAGTTGTAAAGGGCTTGGTTAATATGTGGTCATTCACTTCACAGTTTTACCTCAGTTTCACTGCATGCATATAGATTTTTTTTATTTCCATTGCAGTATAGTTTGCAGGTACAATGCATAATTCAAACCAAAACTCACTTCAAATTTTTTACTCCAAAAGTTCACTCCACTACAACATCCCATAAAAAAACATTATGCTTTGGATAACTGATGCATTTTTCAACTCTATTATGCAGATTTTCCGAATTTTCTTACTCAGAAATTACATAGTTGAAATGAACCGGCGTATTTTGCAGAAATTGATAAAGCATAGAAGAACTTTCACATATGTTTATTGAATACTGCACAGTTATACCCAATGGGCCCGGTTGAAGGCATGAATAAATCTACAAAATAAGTTTGCAATACATCAGAACACTCCTTGGTCGGTTCATTTTAGACGAATAACATGGGCCGATCTGCGAGGCTTTTTAATCTTAAAAAATCTTCTCATTTAGTCTCAGGTATCACTATGGACTAATCATAAAAATAAGAAGAGGTGTTCGGGTATGATTGCAAATGAGACAACTCTCCAGCAGAGAACAAATGACAAAGAATTTTACAATTATAGGGCATCGTAAGACTTTCAACAATGAGCAAAATCAATACCATATAGTAATCTGTCATCTACAAGGCTCTGAAATGCGGTGGAGGACATTTTAGCGCATTGATAGGACATTTGAGCGACGTTTTAGCGCCAAAGTAGAACCCATTTTAGCGCCCGATTTTTAACCCATTATAACATATGATAGATAAAAAAAAAATAGACCCAAGACAGCACAATATAAAACGTATGATGTCCATTAAAATACAGCACTAAATGTCTAAAAGATTAAATCAAATGTTGAAAATCCGTTCTAGCCTGGAACTTATATCCTAGAGAACGTACGTAATGGGCTCTGGATATAACCCCTGTACAATACTGTTGAATTGCATCAGGAACTGTTCTTTCACTTTATCATGTCTAGATTGTAGTGCACATTCGTCTATAATACTTCGTATTTTTATATATGTTGGTGTTTGAAATTTGATAATAGTGTCAAGAAAAACGCAAATAGCTGGGTGACAACTATTATTTGCTCATAATAATGGGTATGAAACGACTCTGGGACATTATTTGTTCGCTTTGAATTACACGGAACTTCTGTCGAAAGCTTAGTGAGTATTATTCAACCTTGTAAGTTTTTGACCCTGAAATAGGGCTATCGAAAATACAGGTGAACGGATTAATCCGGCGCTAAAATGGGCTCTAATGTCGTCGCTAAAATGTCCCCTAGTAGTTTTAGCTAAAAAGTCCTGCGCCCTTGAAATGACAAATGTAAAAAAAAAACTAAAAAGATTTATATATGTACAATACAATAAACGAAAAACGAACATGATATATTACAGCAATATGACGACAACCTATGAGCCGTTATATCTCACATGAATTGCAGCAAAATGTTAACAAGCGGCTCATGTACGGTAAAAAAAATAAATAAATAAAGGAACAAAATGTTTCGTATCATTATCTAACTTTTTGATCCTTAAATAATGCATTACATTGCAATGTAATTCGCCCCATGCCTGTCCTTTATATTTGCTTTCGCCCCTAGCAACAATTTCGATTAATTCTTTTTGTTTCGTTGCTTCCTTTTTCGTTTGATTTTTCTCGTTGAGTCTGGTATTTTTTTCCCGTTTCGCACTAAATAGTCTATATAGGCACTCGAAACACAGCTCTACAATCTCCGGGATTTCAAAAACGTGAAACAATGGTACAGGAACGTAACTGAGAATGTGGAGGCCGGGGTAACTTGGCCCCATCTCTAAATAACGTACAGTGCAGTTTACCAGTACAACCTGAGTAAAGCATACTATAAGATAAGATAAGATAAGATAAATTTTATTTTCCAAATTAGGTCCCCAGGGGGGCATATACACATAACATATATGATTGATACAACATACAGTATTTTACATAACATTGTAAAACAAACTATTGAAATAGTCATACAGGTATTATTTGTTAAATAAAAAAGTATTTGAGAGTTGCTACTCCTGAGATGTGGCAAACCCCATTTATTTATTTACTTTTTTTTCTCACTTGATTTTATAATATTTTGCTGAAAATGTATAAATATAAAATATAAAATAAATGATTGTTTAGCTGCAACAGACACCAAGGGACGATGCTCTAGGATTGTGATCTTAAAAGCTCTAACAATCCTCCTCGTATCTGATGCAGAAAAACAAACACAAATGAAAAAAGTTTATGTATATTCACAGCAAATAACATATACTGCAGTAAACAGGTATTGAGAATAGTGTAGGTTTCCCTACTGCAACAGACACCAAGGGGCGGTACTCAAGGAGCTGTGGTATTTACACAGTCCTCCTCGTGTCTGAAGCAGACAAGAAAGCCACATAATTAACAATTTTTCGAAATAAATTTACATGCAGCAGTGAGAATAGACTTATCTTCTGTGTTCATAAGCCATATCAGTTTATCTCTTGCGTTAAGAGTTAAAAAGTTGGGGCAACTTTTAGTTATCTCTTGAAATAGATGATTGCGGTCATCATTAAATTTAACACATTGGAATAAAAAATGATATTCATCCTCCACATCTCCGGAGTTACAACGAGTACAAGTTCTGTCATTTAGGAGAGTACCCTGATACCTTCCGGACTCAATTCTTAAGTGGTGTGATGAAATTCTGAGCTTTGTTAAGCTTCGTCTCTGTTCAAAATTCCCAATAATGGAAAGATATTTTTCTCTTCCAAAAACTGATTTAAATGTAACATAAGTTCTAAGTTTACCATCTGAATGCTTTACCAATTCAGTGTTCCACAAGTCTATAAAATATGATTTTAATATTTTTTTCATATTAGCTTTGAAGCTATTAATTTTTGGTAATGGTGAAGATAGATGATTGATGTCTGGGATCATTTCAAGAATTGACTTCATAGAGCCATACCAAGATGGTTTTTTTGAGTGAGAAAGATTCTGTGATGTTACATAAGCATCTTTAAGAAGAGAAAATTGGGAATCAAGATTTTCCAAGCGATACCAGTAATTTAACATGGATTTAATCACATCATAATATAGTGGGAATCGTCCTAGCTCGGATAAAATTCCAAAATTCATGGATTTTTTATGAACACCTAAAACCAGTTTACAAAATTTTATATGTAGTCGCTCACATTTTAAACTGGAATAGATTTTTTCAAATGGTAAAGTTCCATTTCTGAATCTTGCTGAGAATGGATTAAAAGTTCCCCATATTTCAGATCCATATAGGAGTATTGGTTTTATGGTATGATCAAATACATGTAAGCTGGTACTTATGCTTGGATTAAGTGATAATAAGTTCTTGTACAATTTATAATAAGCCTTCAAGGACTTTTTATACAGTTCATTCTGAGCATATGAAAATGACCCTGATGAACTAAAGTGCAAACCAAGATATTTATAATTATTAACACTCTCAATCAACATATTTTCATAAGTAAATTTTTCACAAATGTGTCTGCCTGCTTTGTTGAATATCAGAACCTTTGTTTTGGTGTGATTTACACTTAAACACCAATCTTTACAATATTTTTCTAGGATGTTTAGTCTTGTTTGCAATCCTTTAGCAGATGTTGATAAAAGGACCAAATCATCTGCATATAATAAGCAATTAACTGGTTTCTCATTAAGTATAACAGGGTCTTCACTTTCTTTTAAATACTCTGGCAAGTCATTTATTAAATAACTTAAAGAGATTGGGACTTAAATTGTCCCCTTGTTTAACTCCAAGTTTTATTTGGAAAAAATCTGTTACTCTGGATTGAATTTTAACACAAGATTTACTTGATTCATACATGTTGTCGTAATTTCTGCGGCTCGCTATGTTTTGATATAGTTATAAAGCCAGCAAATACGAATATCTCATAAAACTAGTAAATGCACGGGGTAATAAATAAATACGGACGTCAAATCTGTTGTCGGTTCTCTCTTGGTAGCGTGAATAAATAATCAATAGTAAAAATGATACGTTTATTAAACATCTAGAACTTCCGATATATATCCATACAAGTACAATATTCCAACAATAATATATAATAAACATATACGGGGCGAAGATACTTAAATAATATTCTTACTTGTATTTTCGTACGGGTCAAACGGGATTATCTTAAATATAACAATGACAATATAAATAAAATGCAAGGCATACAGCTATCTGCGCTGCTTCTTACCTCTAAATTATAACCCTTACTTGTAATATAAAATGCGAGGCACACAGCTAATGCGCTGCTTCTTACCTCTAGGAACCCCCGGGATGAACCTTGCTGCAAGCCAAAAGTAAACACAGCAAAGACTGACTAACGTGACGTTGCACTGGTATTTATTTCAAATTACCGGAAGTAAATATTCTAAGCAGGAAGAAAAACAACGTAAAACGCTTACACAAAATATAGGAGTCCTCGACTCAAAATGCTTATAATAATACAACCTTATAAATAAACAAATCTAGACATATCAATTCTTCCAGTTAAGAACTCATAAAAGAACACTTTTGGGTTCACGCTTAAAATATTGACCCAACGGTAACGTTCTGAACAATGCATGACAAAGTTGCGCCATACATGACGTTATCGATCTAACTAATAACATAAAGTAAAACGTACGTTAATTTATGGAACGCCGTAGCTGCCTTATGTGTACTTGTTTTTAGATACGCTTATACTTTTCAATATATGCACATAGTTTTTCTATATATGCACATACTTTTTCTCTATATGCAAATAGTTTACTTTATATGCACATAGTTTACTTTATATGCACATAGTTTTTCTATATATGCACATAGTTTTTCTATATATGCACATAGTTTTACTATATATGCACATACTTTTTCTCTATACGCACATACTTGTTCTCTATATGCACATAGTTTACTTTATATGCACATAGTTTTTCTCTATATGCACATCTGTTACTTATTCGTTTTTAATGCGCGGAAAATACGGTTGCACTTTGAATTAAATCGTTTTTCAATTGTGTTCATGTCTCTGGTGGTAACAATGTGTTCTTACAGATGAAATGACCCTATAAGCGCGATTGCAACCGTTCCAGTGCTCGGTTAATACCCTGTTACTTATTCACTTATAATACGTTTGTTGTACGTTGCACCTTTTAAAAAAGGATTTTCAATTGTGTCCGTGTCTTTGATGGTAACAATGTGTTTTAAAAAATGAAATTACCCTATTAGCGCGCATGTACCCGTTCCAGCGCTCGGTTGACACCCTGTTATCTTTTCGTACCTATTCGTTACCTATTCACTTATAATACGTTTGTTGTACGTTGCACCTTTTAGAAAAGGATTTTCAATTATGTCCATGTCTCAGGTGGTAACAATGTGTTCTTAGAGATGAAATAACCCTATTACTGCGTATGTACCCGTTCCAGCGCACGGTTAATACCCTGTTACCTATTCGTTACTTATTCGCTTATAATACGTTTGTAATACTTTTTATGTGTAGTGTAGTATGTTCAGACTTATTTTTGTTTGTACGTTTTGGATGATTTTGTTTAAATATTCCATGTGTAATGGCAGTGTAAACATTCAGAGTTTGAATTTATTAAAATAGTAAATTTAACATTTAAGAGAAAGCTGTACTTGTCACAAAGCTGCCACCAAAAAATAGGGACATTGCTTTAATCTACAATTTTCTATGACAATGATAAATGTTCATTAAGAAGAGCAAATTTTTATCTTTTATTCATCATATTTGATTTTCAACCATATTTGTCAGGGTTCTCCAAGGAAATTATGTGCAAAAGCAGAAACATGTAAATACTTTAATTTTATATAACAGGTAACAGATTATTTACCGAGCGCTGGAACGGGTACTTGCGTGCTAATAGGGTAATTTCATCTCTAAGAACACATTGTTACCACCAGAGACATGGACAAAATTGAAAATCCTTTTCTAAAAGGTGCAACGTACAACAAACGTATTAAAAGTGAATAGGTAACACGGTATTAACAGAGCGCTGGAACTGGTGCATGCGCGCTAATAGGGTCATTTCATCTCTTAGAAAACATTATTACAACCAGAGATATGAACTTAATTGAAAATCCTTTTCTAAAAGGTTCTACGTACAACAAACGTATTATAAGTGAATAGGTAACAGGGTATTAACCGAGCGCTGGAACGGGTACATGCGCGCTAATAGGGTAATTTCATTTTTTAAAACACATTGTTACCATCAAAGACACGGACACGATTGAAAATCCTTTTTTAAAAGGTGCAACGTACAACAAACGTATTATAAGTGAATAAGTAACAGGGTATTAACCGAGCACTGGAACGGTTGCAATCGCGCTTATAGGGTCATTTCATCTGTAAGAACACATTGTTACCACCAGAGACATGAACACAATTGAAAAACGATTTAATTCAAAGTGCAACCGTATACTCCGCGCATTAAAAACGAATAAGTAACAGATGTGCATATAGAGAAAAACTATGTGCATATAAAGTAAACTATGTGCATATCTATAGAGAACAAGTATGTGCGTATAGAGAAAAAGTATGTGCATATATAGTAAAACTATGTGCATATATAGAAAAACTATGTGCATATATAGAAAAACTATGTGCATATAAAGTAAACTATGTGCATATAAAGTAAACTATGTACATATAGAGAAAAAGTATGTGCATATATAGAAAAACTATGTGCATATATTGAAAAGTATAAGCGTATCTAAAAACAAGTACACATAAGGCAGCTACGGCGTTCCATATTAATTACTCATTCGATATACTAAACACTAGAAATAACTTCTGTCAACTTATATAAACTCTCTTATTACAATAGATAACAATATTCGTTTACTTGGAAATAACCAAAACACACATTTACAACACATGTGTTTAATAACATTATAAAATGAAGTACCCACGCCCGCAGATAGTAATTTCAACTTAATACCAGTATGAATGACTGTGTCAAAAGCTTTCTGAAAATCCACAAAGCAGGCATAAACCCTTCCATCCTTTGAATTACAATATTTATCAAAAATACATTTAATAATAAACATGTGATCTGAAGTTCTAGCTTTTTTTGTAAAACCTAATTGACATTCATGAATTAATTTATATAAATAACATATTACAATTTCGTATTTGATGGCGATCTCATGTGATTGAAATGACATTTGTTTACATGTTTTCAAAGAGGAAGTTGAATAACGTTGTGGTTTTTAGTTTCTGTTTTAAATAACCAAAACAATGACGAAATCAAAATGTTAAGCTCATCTGTTTGATCAGATTACCCCCCCCCCCCCCCTTTTTTTCTTTGCACTGTTCAATAAATAAATGATTTATACCAAAGTAAGATGACAAAAATTATATGTAATTAAGATTTCTATTTTAGACATAATAGCCTTGTAGTTTGAAATAATAGTTTTATCAAATTCTTCATTTAAACATAAATTATGTAAATAAACAACATTTCTTAATCATGATAAATCTGCATTTGTCCATGAACTAGGCTAACCAGATCATTATAATGGTATTCGTGATATCGAAAACATTGGTAATTCAAATGGAATTTCCGCCCTTTATTATTTAGCTTTGATTATTTATATATATATATATATATATGCTGATATTTATTTTTTATCTTATCTTTGTATTGCTCATAATTATCTTCAACTTACTAAAATTTAAAAGGAAAAAATGATTTCAAATAATATAACAGGATTTAGTTATAGACGTCATTAGCAGTCTTAGATAAGCATGACCTTGGAAAATGCTAAAATATATATTTATAATTACGTATATCCCAATAAATTTTCATAATTGATGTATAGCGATAAACAAGCTTAGTATAAATGTTTGAATTTATCAAAAACAAAATCAACGATCAAACAATATTCAAAGATCTTAAAAGGATATTGTCCTTTGATAAGAAAAAAGTTTATTCGTAGGATCAATAAGTTTACACTGATCTATCTGATTTCTTACTTTATATATGTTGTGTACAAGATGTAAGTTTGTACAAATTATAATTTGTACAGGGTTTTTGTACAAGTTATATAAGTTTTTTGTCACATATTTTTTTTGCAACAGGTGAAAAAAGTTTATCTTCTAAAATTAATCAGTTTAATTTCTTAAATTTAAATTGATATACTTCAACGTAACATTTAGTATAAAAAAGAAGATGTGGTATGATTGCCAATGAGACAACTATCCACAAAAGACCAAAATGACACAGACATTAACAACTATAGGTCACCGTACGGCCTTCAACAATGAGCAAAGCCCATACCGCATAGTCAGCTATAAAAGGCCCCGATAAGACAATGTAAAACAATTCAAACGAGAAAACTAACGGCCTTATTAAGGTAAAAAAAATGAACGAAAAACAAATATGTAACGCATAAACAAACGACCACTGAATTACAGGCTCCGGACTTGGGACAGGCACATACATAAATAATGTGGCGGGGTTAAACATGTTAGCGGGATCCCAACCCTCCCCCTAACCTGGGACAGTGGTATAAAAGTACAACATAAGAACGAACTATAAAAATCAGTTGAAAAAGGCTTAACTCATCAGATGGACAAAAAATACAAGTGGACGTGCCTTTTTTGTTGTCCAAAAACTGGAAACAAGGATTCCTGAATGGTTTAAATTTCTATTTTAATTTTTCTCCTTATACCAAAATTATATCCATAAAAAGTCTTTTTGTGTTCTTATTTTTTTTGTATCAATGCTAAGTATAAGACTATCATTTAGTCATGGAAATATGACAGAAATATGCAAAACAAAAGACTGTGTACATGTACTTGTATCATCCATTTGTGTTTAAGCGACTCATAAAACACTGATAACTTTTACAAAAATTCTAGTAAGTGAGGAATAAGCCAGCCAAAGAAATTGTTGTTTTCAAAACAGCAATTCAGTCATACAAGTATCCGTACACGTAAAAAATTTCAAGCAAGCACTAGATAGTTCTTGCGTGAACGTCTAGGTACACGTACCAGTACACGTGCGACAGCAAAATCTCAACAAATATCTAGACGTTTCTTCGTGTACGTGTACGTGTGGCTACAAGTACCCGTACAAGTACAAGTTTCCAATCTCAACCTCTCTAATAATTTGAGCATTACAACTTGTACACAACATATAAACAGTAACGTAAAAATGAGGGTGTAATGTCAAATTAAACAGCAAAACTTTAAACCCAAAAATCCGTGTATCTATGTTAGAATATAGCAACAGGCAGGGCCGTATCTAGCCTCTTTTAATAGTGAGGCAAAATATAAACGCCGAGCGTAGCGAGGCGAAAATTTTTTGGAGAGGGGTCTGGGGCCCCCAGAAGCTCTGAGGAAAATAACGCAAAATCGTGCATTCTGAGCGTTTCCCGGACTCTATCTTCAATGAAACATAATTAATTTTTAGCTATTCTTTTCGACAATATTCTGTTCTCAAATCAAACACATTGATTCATTTTAATTTAAGACTTTTAGGTTTTAGGGACAACATTAAAAGACCGATATGTAGGATGAAGCAAAAATCGTAATTCTCATAATCATTAATACCGGATCTGTCTGTCTGTTCTTGTCTTGTACTGAGCTTAGACTTTGGTGAATTTTTATGATTAGATTAAAATATAGTGACAGTGCAGCATTATACTTTGAGTACTAGTACAGCTTAAATCGACACTAGGGACCATCTTGATCGTGTTCACGGTATTAATGATTCTTTTATTGTTGAATACCCTCCAACAACTATTAAGAACAGGAATACAAACTTTGACCATTGATCATTTGTATTTTTTCTATGCATTGACTTTGTGTACGATAAGGCCCCTTGCACGTTTACTCTATATTCCTTTATTTTCTGTTAAAGTGTCTGAACACGACTTAATGCAAGTTGAACCGTTCAATGTAAAAGGTCATATGGCAATACAATGTTTATTTTTTTCAAATTATTTGATACCAGGAAATTGGTGACCTTACTTTAATTTAAACCATGTCAGCTATCTAGTTTTATCTACAAACACACAGTTTTGGATTCTTTGAAATCAAGTGCAATTCTCCATGCAGAAACGACCTTTTTTTCTGTGTGTAGGCAGTCTCTTTGAAATCAAGTGCAATTCTCCATGCAGAAACGACCTTTTTTTCTGTGTCTAGGCAGTCATCAGTAGCATTGTATAGTCAAAAAATATTTTCCCGCACAATGTCTGGACATCGGTTGACATGTAACATTGCAAAACCTGACGTTTACAAATGAGAATCAACACTCAGACTAGTCATTAAGTATTGGACAATAAATGAACAAAAGACAAACGCGGAACACAAAAGTACAAACAATAGACCATCAACTCTGAAACTAAAAGTAAAATAGAAACATGGACCACGAACAACATGCAGGGGCAACACCAGATAGTGAAGATAACTTGCTTCTTGCATGACTCTTTTAGTGAAAACAATTTGATATGAAGACAATCTTTTGTTTCAGTTTTTTTTTTTTTTTAAATTTCAAACATGAGGCATTTGCCTCATTTGCCTCAATGTAGTTACGGCCCTGACAGGTTTCAGTGATTTAGGTAACGAAATCCCTGACTTACAATTTAACAGTTACAAATAGACTACGCTCAACTGAATCTAAACCGTCAGTCTACATGATCGAGTTGGGAAATTTACAGACACGAGGATATGGAACCAGTTTGGTAATCAACACACCACAAGAAGAGACAAAAAAAAGAAGACATCAATAACTGGATTACAGTACAGTATCAAGTCGGCAAAGGTACTGGTAAAGGTGCACAATGAGTGGCCATAGGAATACCTGCAACATGTCGATAACTTTAGTACAGAAACGTACATAAATGTTTTAATGAGAAAATTAATAGCTGAAATCATTTTATCATTATTTCAGTATGTTTATTTCGCATATCTTTCTTGGTTTAGATATCCAATTCAGTGCCAATCTGCCTAAGATTCAAGCAGTGGTGAAAACATGACAAACAAAAACCAACACAAGTTGACATTTAACTATGTTCAAACTGTATACTAGTGCACGAATATAACATTCGTTTCCTTGTCCTGTTCTGGTAATTTTAAGATATAATTTGGTTTAAATCCGGCACTAGAAATTAAATATTATAGGGACAGAGCTCCAGATAAGAATTCACAAATTGGGGTTTTTACCCACCATTTTTTTTACGTAATTGGGTGATAAAGATTTTTAATTGCATTATCAATTTCAGTTCACCCCTCAAGCAAATATCAAATTGGGTTTTTAACCACTAAGCTCCTTTATGTATTGAGTTTTTTCATCAACACAATATTGAATATTCAGGCATGTTATATATAATCACAATATATCAACCTCAGATGTTTTTCCATCTTAAATATGTGCTAGCTGTTTTATTTAGTTTATTCACTGACGAGCAGTGTAAATTTTATTTATGTCCCGTTTTAAACGTTCTTCCAGTTTTTTATTTTCTCACAACTTGTATAAACTGCAGCTGGTGTCACTAGTCGGACAGTAACGAATTACCTTTCTAGATCCCATATGATCACCCTACAGTTTAGTTGGGATAGACGTGGGCCGGCTAAGTGTTTAGATTTTTATGTGATATTTAGGTGCTGTAAGAAAGTACTTTCATCTATTTGCCAGACCTACTTTAAAAAAAAAAATAAGTAGTTCCCAGATTTGAGATATACCTTTCACTTTTTCCAACTGATTTCGTTTTTGACGTAACCTTGTGTTTATCTTTCTAGCAATGTTCTTGTTAAGGTATGCAAACACGCACGTGCGTTTGATGGATGCTTCATAAAAACACTAGCTGAGTTTTGTTATTATCATAACTTTCCCTAAGCCACAGGAGTTTGAAATCCTATCAATAACGGGTAAAAAATATACTATAAAAAAAAACATGTGGACATTTACTTTTGTTTTAAATCATTGTATGTTATGATAAGTCCCGAGTAATTCGAAAAAATATGACAACATGACACACGCTAATTGGATAAACCCCGAGAAGATCGAAATATTTTCATATTCACGTGTAGTCTCGATTACCCAGACGCACATTTAAATATAGCGTCTGGGGTGATTAACCGGACTGGTCAAATATTTATAGGGGGCGTAACAAATAATTAAATATAGAACATATCTATAAATAGCACTTCCGTTATCCCCAACATGATTTAAAAAACAACAGCAGAAAACAGTGTAGTATATGTACTTGTAGCTCACTTTATGTTGGCCAACTTGCTGATGGGAAATTCTAATACAAACGTCAAATAAATAAAACTGCTTAAAAAAATATTTCACACGTATTCCTGTTCTCGAAGTTCTTGTCTGAAACCACAGGCCTTAAATGTGTTATATTTTAAGGTACAAAAATGTATATAGGAATTTTTTTTTCAGCGACAAGTGCCTGTGTCTGAAACTGAGTGATTTATAAACATGTAATAAAGATCCAAGAGTCAAAATTAAGCTTTAATTGGCCGTACTTAAATATATTCAGATTTCGGATATTGTTTTCGTTGATTAAAAGTACTTTATATAAATTTTACTCTTTTCATGGTTTTTATCTTCGACTTGATCATTAACTACTTTTCCAGTTTTGGCTGGTTGTGTCACCCCTGGTTTCCCCATTACCTGGGTACCGCAGACGGCGGCACCCAAACGCCCTCCTCGTTTTATTCTGAGGCCTAGTTACGGCCCTGTGCAACTGAATATTATAGCACTCGTCATAGAGGGATCCACCCCATTTTTTTCGTAGGAAAAATGTGGTTGATTATGTAGGGAAACACTGTAGCACGAGTGATTGTAGTTCCCCTCCCTAATAACAAGTTCTGGATTTGCCACTGTGTACAGAGGCTACCACGCTCTCTGTACGCTTCAAAAGGGGTCCGTAGGAGGACCGTTATACTTAAATCTACATTTCTGCTTCAATAGTTCAACGGGCTGTAAATTAGGACCTCCTTTTTATAATCATTGTTAATTTCTTTTCATCCTGAACATTACCATTATTTACCACAAGACGATAAAAAAGCAACCAAAGATTAAACTATTTTATATTATTGCACACCTGTCCACTTTATTCCCTTATCTTCATACTATAAAATACCATTATTCTCTCTTTGTATTGTATCACATCGTCCTGAACATGCATGAAATAATTGTCACTGGGCGTCAAGGAACCAACCATCAGTATATTGTGTCACCGTTAGTCTCTATTCTTTATTTTTTATCCATTTTTCCTTGTTTTGTCTCATTATTCTTATTTCTGTAAATTCCTGTCATAACTTATAATGTCCTTTTTTTTATATAAATCTGATGCACTCACCTTACAAAAAACACATATCAAGTTACGTCTATGTAAAGAAAAACATCTCATACAAATACTATAAGATTGCGTATGTAGAAAAACTTCCTTAACAAGTATAACTGGCAGATCAGCGAAATCACACAATGAGCCAATTCCATTTTCATTTACAAAATTAATTGATCTTAAAACTGCAAACGACAGAATAGTCTGAATGTTTTTAGCTGTTACACCAATAATCGCCTAATCCTTTTAGGAAGAAAATATTTAGGAACCAACCTTCATACAAAACTACTTTGCCAGTGAAGCCCGTGTCCATGGAAAAATATAGAACTTAACCAGTCAGTCATGAAACCCAATACTCTTTGAATGCATGTTTGAATCATGTACATGGAAAAGATGGAATGGGATTTATCTCATACTGCATAGTTACTTGTAAAAAAGATAATGACTCAAAAGTGTATTCTACTTCTCCAACTCTTATAATTTCCATCATGTATTAGCCTACAATAAAGGACAGATTCACAAGAACAAAAACTTCTCATGTGAACCTTTTAAATAAAGAATAAGGAAATTGGTATGATTGCTAACGAGACAACAACCCAGTAGAGTTCAAATGACATGGATATACGCAAATGTGATCACTGCATGGCCTTCAATATTAAGAAAACTCCCTACCATATAGTCAACTATAAAAGGGCCCGACATGAAAATGAGATACATTTCAACCATAAAAACTAACTGTTTAATTGTTCATATGATTTTAAATTTGTTAATACAAATCTAACTTCCCTACCATATCTGACAATAATGTGTTTCTTGATATTTGTTTCATTTAATCAATATACGTCTGTTGGGTTTTTTTTCGCTTTGTGGCGCCTGTCAAAATAATGTATATCCAACATGTTTGGTACTGTGATCTATTTATACTGATTGATGCTTCAGTAATTAAAAAAAAATCTTTCAGTTTGAACTTTGTTCTTATAAAATTGAAGCATGATTGTTTATGATACAATGAAAATCCTGAATATTACATGTTTTTTAATTCTTCACATTTTACACATAAAATCTGTGTCCATAAATCATCATTGGTTTGTCTACAAAAGAAAGTAAATATTAAAATCATATTAATTTTTAGTCACCAGCATAGCATATATATGAAAAACAAATTGTTTAAAAAAAACCATCATAGAAATATATTGTATAAATTATTGTCCTGGGGCAAGTGAATCCCGCTTTAGGGTGCAATATTATCTTGCTGCGTTGAAGACCCGACCCATTGGTGGCATTAAACTGTTTACTGCTTTTTGGTCGGGTTGCCCAGTGTCTCTTTGACACATTCCCTGTTTGTTTTCTCTATTCAAACCAAGAATGGATTTTTCTCTCTTTTTTGAAGGCCATACAGTTGCCTATAATTACTCACATCCAATTCATTTGAACTTGAGTGGATAGTTGGTATTCATACTACATCTCCTTATTTGTGTAATATTGAGCTATTGGCAATTTTATCTTCACTTTTTGTTTTAGTCTACATGATAAACTGTTAATAATGAAGATGTCTAGACTACTTTTGGTATTTTATGGCATTGGATTCACTGGTAGCTGCCTCATTGACACCTCTCTTCATTGATGCTGAATATATTGTTAAACTGTCTTTTGCAGAAAATCTAATGTACAAATCATTTTGACCATTTAGTATAAAATCTTCTAGCATCTTTTAGATACACTTTGTTTTTCTTTGAAAGTGTACATCATTGTGTATCTTTCATCCCCCTCTTTGTCTTTACCATGTTTACACATATCAAGATTTAGATAGATACAACAAACATATCTTGGATGAAGGTGATATTTCGGCGTCTTAGTAGTTTTCCTTCAAATATTTATAAAGTAAACGATACTAAACATCAACCCAAAATGTATTTATAACGTATACGACTGTTCGAGTGGTCCCAGTCAACATAACAATTGACATTTATTGTATAATTATAAACTCGTTTTCGTTGCACGGACATGCATGAAAGTATATAACTACTCGGTGTATCAGGTTGGCTGCATTGCAATTTATGTTACAGTGTGTGTTGTTATAACATCTTACCAAGGTTGGATGTGCTGGTTTATTCCTTCGCCTCCATGTCCATATCAACCATGCTGTACGGTGTTTTCCATGAATTGTATTTCGTCACAAAAATATATAAATAGCTTTAAACAACAATCGGTACACTCGGGCTTTTCAATAATATTATCGTAATGTCATTTCTTCCGAAGTCAATAACCAACTTCTTGGTTATTCGTCTTGGACATTATCTTTGACAACAAGCTAAAAAAGCCGATACTATTCCGAATGTCATAAATAACCATTTTTATATCACTTGTCATCCAGACGCTCTACTATGAAAAATAAAGCGGCTGGATGATCGAGACTAATTCACGTGTACCTGTTGAGCAACAGAAAATTCCAACAGGGACCCATTTCAGCTACTTGATGCAGGGCTCTATTTTTAGAAGATAGGACATTTCCAATTATAAATATTATAAAATAGATTTACGCTACGACTGTAATCAGATAAGGGTAAATAACGCAAACGATAGCGAGTAAAAGCGTTAAGAACTCATAGTTTTGGCATATAAATGGGTTTTCCTTTGAATTAATTGGGTTATTGAACCCTGCAATGGGCAATTGCATTGGGTTTTTAATTATTTTTATTGCGTGATCACGCAAATACGCAGCTTATCTGGAGCTCTGAAGGGAGCTAGCTCAGTAATTTGCAATCATTCTAACCAAAATTTATCTAGAGATTTCTAGAATTACTATACACGCAGAAAAGAAAGACCTACTATTTGTATCTTAGGATAAGACTAATTTCAAAATAGGATGGTTATGTCGGTGGGTTTTTTTCTGCCATGTTTTTACTTTTTTTCAAAATTTTCTGATTCTTACAAAAAGTGTCACTTAAATTTGAATACCATATTTTGAATATTTTTTTAATTGATTAAATAATAATAAAAAAAAAAGGTGTAACAACTTTCAAACCCTCAGTTAACGTATTTTGGTACCATGTTCGGTACTGCTTGTATAGTTCTAGCATTCTCGACAGAAAGCGTGCCTCCACATTAAAGAGTTAAACAACGATGTGAAACTTGACTTTGAGACTAACAAATGCACAAATGGCATCAAAACTAGCAAAATTTGGCAAATTTCATTCAAGAATGTAATATATTTTGTATCTTATCCTAATTAATATAACGAAGCGCTAATATGCAATATTCCCTTTCATGTCGCTCCTCCCCGAAGTCGATGATATCCGCTGTTTCATAATTTTCACATAATATCTTTCTTTTCTTCAAATATGTACCTATTGCGACTATAATTACATTCAAGTTTTTCACTAGAAAATGAAAATCTTTGTATCCGACCCAGGGTCCGAATTTAAGCTTTTTTGTGTACCGGCCGGACCAGTGGACAGAAAAACTTCTGGTCCGGCTGCAAATCTACTGGTCCTGCAAAAATGACATTCATTTGTCAAACACTAATATAAATGAGAGATTTTAACTTTGATTTTCATGCTTTCTTTTACATATGTTAGACAAGAAAAAGAGAGTTTTGATCCTGATTTTGATAAAGGCTTTGATAATCTCAATGATTTTCTTTATCAAAATCGAATCCGGGTACGTTCACGCCCATTCACGTTCGCGCCCAATCCCTTTCGCTCCCTTTCACTTTCGCACCCTACACGTTCCCGCCCAATTTTTATGGGTTTTGTATTTAATAATTTTCTAATCAAAGTTTTGACAACATTGGACAAGTAAATGTATATTTGTTGTCATCTGGTCATTGTCTCAAAATGAAGTGAGACAACAGTTTTTTTTGTGTTGAATAAATCTTAATCTTTTTTGGATAGTGTATTGTTAAAAAATAATAATCTTTGTTTCTAAATAAAGTGAGATTCTGTTAACATTTTTTTCTTTGTGTTGAATAAATCATAATGATGTTTTGATTAGTGTATTGCTTTAATTGTTTGTTTCATTGTTTCAGATCAAAGGGGCCAAGCTGTTAAAAACAATTATCTTTTGTGTTTTTCATTTGAAATCGTCAATGTTTTACTCATACCAAGCTAAATACATGCAGTATTTACATCAAAGCAATTTAAAACAACAATCATAATTTTCTAATTATTCAACTGGAATTTGAACGTGTAGGGTACGAACGGACTTTGGGTGCGAACTTGCGAGGTGTGAACGTGTAGGGTGCGAAAGTGTATTGGGCGCGAACGGACCTGATACCCTACAAATCAGGATCAAGGACAGAAAAAATGTCAAAATTGTCTTCCATATCATCACATCCTCATGAAGACCAAAGGTTGCCTGACTGGGTCGTCCACATTTCAATAGTCAGGACAATGTTTTCACATGTTATACAATTCACTACATTGCGATCGACTATATAATTTAACAATTCGCAATCTTTGTCTTAGGATTTTTTATATTTACATTTCCTTTTCAATTTCATAAACTTTATTCCAATCTTCCTCTTGAATGACACTTATCATTTTTTTGTCCAGCAGTCCTTCCAAATATTTCCACATTATGAGTCGTTGTGAAGGACGCTCACCCAAGATATTAATTAACTTGATCAATTGTAATACTTTGTATCCCCAGTACCGTGTAATAGATTTTGCAGTTAAATTTGTGTGCAAACAAACCGATATTGCGATACAATCAGTGAGTTTTATCGAAAAATTTCTACTGGTCTGCCGGACTACCAGCTGACAAAATATACTGGTCCTATGGAAATTCTACTGGTCTCGTACCAGCGCCAATTTCGACCCCTGAATCCTACCATACTCTGCGAAAAAAGTTGAATGCAAGAATTTACTTTTGTACTCAGATGTCTTGTATCATGTATCATGAGTATAGAAATGATATAAAAGAAACATCTTTATGGGCGTTATGTTTTTCTGGTCTGTGCGCCTATTTTTCATTCATCTATTTGTCCTACTTTAGGTTAAAGTTTTTGGTCAAGGCATTTTTTGATGAAGTTGAAGTCCAATACACGTTATCGCTATTCCTGGCTGACCTGATAATCTATACTTATGATGTCAAAATTTTACGGGAACCTGTGTAATATGCAGTTATGGCGGATAAGAATAGATTATCGGGTTTTCTACATATTGATATCGTAAAATATCAGCCTCGAGCCACAATGTGAACATTTTGGGGGAGTGAACATAGCAAACAAGCTAAACAGTTTCACATTGTGTCAAGCGGCTGATATTTACGATATCTATTCGAAGAAAACCAGATTATCTGTTTATCGTTCTATAACTAGTCTTTTCCCTCTTCTTAAGACAGTTTTACCCTCGACGAAAGCAAGATTGATAACGTCTCCTCTTGCATTGTGACGTCGCTGATAATGCCTGGTCTCATTTTGAATCTGTAATACGAGCGTTACGGAGCGACAGAGCAGGGTGATATAGGCATAGGGAAGGACGATAAATAGTGATAAGGTGTTTAGACTTGGAACACATGTTCCCTATGATATGATCTTTTTAAATTTAATGCCAAATTAGAGTTTATACCCAAATTTCATGGTCCACTGAAAATAGAAATGATAGCTATAGACTAGTGCGAGTGGGGCATCCGTTTTATACCATCACTACACATGCTAGGTGGATTATTCAATGTGCACCACATTTTTTATGTTATTTTTGATGGACTGAAAAATATTACAGTCATTCCTTGATTATAATTTAATTCTAAATTCCATTTCAAGCAGGAGATTATCATGGAAAAACGTTGATGAAGTCATGGTCAGATTACAAAATTATGTCTATGAGCTTATAGACAAAACAGCCAATCATAAGACACTTAACATCCAAAATAAAATTATTGGTTGTTGTTTGGTATATAGTATTCAACATTAAAATGGCCCATTCTGTTTTAAGCCTTTTATAGCTTACTATACAGTATAGTTTTGCTTATTATTGAAGGCTTTGCCATATACTTTACTTGTTTTTATCTAATTCCTTTGGTTGTCTCATAATTGCAACATGTTCCACATCAGACCTGTCTTTATTTTCATATAAACAATTCTCAAAGGAAGAACATGTCAGATTAACAAATTCTATAGATACAAGAAAAATCACTATCCATAATAGATACATCTATTTCAATATATGTTGAATGTACAAAATGTATGCATATGAAAAGTATATAACATGTAATATAAGTAATAATGTTTCTATTTATAGCCCATTGTGGAAACAGAAAGTACCCAACTATCCATTGTATCAGCAAGGTGGACCACAGAATCGTATATTATTATGTTACTTTTGGATGAAATTGATCAAACCACACAGAGAAGTTCCCAAAAATCAAGTTCATTTTGAGGTTCACCCGCAGTAAGTTATTATTTGCATATCATGCAGCTTTTAGCCTTTAGAGTCATCAACTTTACAGTAGAAATTGTTATACCCATTTTAGTGTCCTTATCAATGGTCTGTAATCCTATATTACTTTGAAAATAGTTCGTACATGTCCTTTTTCTTGTCCATAAAGGAAGTGAATCAACTCAAATGTACAACCAATGCTTAATGCATTGAACTATTTAATTTTACTTCCCACTTATAAATTAAAGCAATCTTTACCCTTCAGTTCTTACAAGCACTTTGATTACAAAGTTTTTACAATATAAGTCCAGCTCTGTATGCATGTATTACATCCCCTTTATATTGTATTCCAGCAAAATTTTCCAATTATCAGTTCTTTGCAAGCAAATATGATCTTGCCTGCAGGTCAATTGCACCAACTTTCTACTTTCCAAAGGTGTCTGGTTACTATCAAGTAATACATTATTTATAGAACCAATAAAAAAAATGTGCCTTTCTTCAACCTTTTGAATAGTTCATTTTGTTTCGCATCTGAAATTCAGGTTTTTTAAAGAGTTTGGTAATAAATAAGTCAGAGAAGTAACTCAAAATCCATCTCGTTTTGACTACAGTGAATTGAAATAAATTTGGTGCAATTTAAAAAAAAGTTAAGGTTAACAAAAATATTTTTCCATTTTCAGAATGAGCAAGCATGATATAAAGCAGTATTTAGAGAAAATATATAATGTTCCTGTGTTAAAGGTTGCTGTAAATAATGAAGACGGTAAGACCAACAATGTTTTGCAAATATCACTGATTAATAAAGGATTAGAAAATGCTCATATTATACCCTTTTGCTTTACAAATTTTACAAACCATTAGTACTTGTTAATTGTCTTACCCTAATTATTTTATAGCAAGAATAAATTTCACACCATGGCCTGCTATATAAATTACTCAATATGGCAGTTGTTATCAAATAATTTGTTTCTATGCATGTTGCATTGTCATTTGATTTTTTGTTGCACTTCAGTGTATGTGTTGTTTTGTTGTTTTCCTCTTTTAGTTGTTGCGTTTCCCTAGATTTAAGTTTTTAAGCTGTATACTACTGTTTCCTTTATCTACTTTGTAGTATGTCTTTGGTTTTTTTTTTACTGCCAAGGTATTATGAATCCTTTTTAGCTCACCTTTCCAAAAGGAAATGTGAGCTTTTGCCATCACTTGGCGTCCGTCGTCGTCCGTCCGTCCGTCGTCGTCGTCCGTTGTAAACTATTTCAAAGATCTTCTCCTCTGAAACTACTGAACCAATTCAAACCAAACTTCATCTGATTGATTCCTAGGGTATCTAGAATAAAGTTTGTGTTTCAATTCCCATTTCATCAAAAAACATGGCCGTCATGGCTAAAAATAGAACATAGGGGTAAAATGCAGTTTTTAGCTTATAACTCAAAAACCAAAGCATTTAGAGAAAATCTGACAGGGGTAAAATTGTTCATCAGGTTAAGATCTATCTGGCCTGAAATTTTCAGATGATTCGGACAACCCGTTGTTAGGTTGCTGCCCCTGAATTGGTAATTTTAAGGAAATTTTGCTGTTTTTGGTTATTATCATGAATATTATTATAGATAGAGATAAACTGTAAACAGCAAAAATGTTCAGCAAAGTAAGAATTACAAATAAGTCAAACTGACTGAAATGGTCAGTTGACCCCTTTAGGAGTTATGGCCCTTTATAGTCAATTTTTAACCATTTTCCGTAAATCTTAGTTATCTTTTACAAAAATCTTCTCCTCTGAAACTACTGGGCCAAATTTAACCAAACATGGCCAAAATCATTATTGGGGTATCTAGTTTAAAAATTGTGTCTGGTGACCCGGCTAACCAACCAAGATGGCCACCATAGCTAAAAATAGAACATAGGGGGTAAAATGCAGTTTTTAGCTTATAACTCAAAAACCAAAGCATTTAGAGCAAATCTGACATGGGGTAAAATTGTTTATCAGGTCAAGATCTATCTGCCCTGAAATTTTCAGATGAATCGGACAACCCGTTGTTGGGTTGCCGCCCCTGAATTGGTAATTTTAAGGAAATTTTGCTGTTTTTGGTTATTATCTTGAATATTATTATAGATGTAGATAAACTGTAAACAGCAATAATGTAATGCTTGGGGTATACAATGTTTTTTTTTATACTTTCATCATAAATTATATTATGAACACGAGACAAACGAGACATTTCAGTGTGTCCACTCTTGTTTTTGCTGTTGAAGAAGATATGACAGAATCGAAGAACCATTTATATAAATTGAAAACCCAAAATAATCATTGATGGAAGATTTAACCAAAAAATTTAAGGTTGAGCGATTCAGGCTCTTGAGAGCCTCTTGTTTTTAAGATATGATTTTTTTTCTGAAGCCCAGGCATTGGTGTGATACATACACATCTTACAGCTAAGAATGTTATGATTACCTTTACAAAATAGAAGCATCAGTTGGTTAGTGATAGTAAATATTATTTTTAGTCAATAATAAATATATTTTATGTGTATATAATTTTAGGCAAACCTGGAGTATACAAACAAAAGCCATATGAAGAACCTAAGAAAAAGGCATATGTAACATTGGTAAGTTTTAAGTACATTTACAGTTTCTTTTTAGACAATTGGTATACAAAAAATAATTTAAGCAGAAGTATTATAAACATAAAGTTTGATTTCTAGAGGAAAATATTTTTGAAAGATTAAAATTGTTAAATTAATTTTGAATAATTGGTTGGAAAAGCTGTAAAAAAACCTGTAAATATTCTCTACAGAAAATTATTCAATATAAATAGTGTTCTAACCTACATTTTTCAAAATTGCAATGTGTGTTTAGCAAAGAACATCAGGTATTAAGTTGTAAGTCCTGGTCCAGATATTCATACACACATAGTTGAATATTTCTGTGTCAAGAACTTCAATAGAAGGTGGTGATCCTTTTCTGAAAGGTTATTATTTCCAAATATATATATACTTTTGGAATAAAATTTTCTGTTGAGAAGAGATAGAATATGTAGGCATTACATTTTTACTAGTGATGGCAACTATTACATTACTGCCAGTCAAATTGAAATGCTAAAGTATTTCCTTTGACTAATGCATCTTGTTTTTAGTAATATAAATGACATTTAAAAGTTATTTTACAGGCAGGTGGGCAGACGTTTGAATACCCTGATGTGTCATCTATAATGAGTCAGTATGAAAAAGACAAAGACGAATTTGAAACAACAGATAGAGCCTTCCTAAGACAGCAACAGAAAAACTGGGATAGACTTAGTATACCACCATGGTTTAGAAGATAATAAATGTATTTAAATTGTATATTTTTTTCTATGCCAAATATATGTTTATTATGGCAGTAGAATTAAATTATTTCTGCTAATGTCACCAAGAAACCCTAATTGTATTATTTTTTTTAATACAAATTTTGACAACCACAGCATGCTACAAAACAAAGGAACACAGAAAAAAACAATTTGGTGCCATTCAAACAAATTATAAGAGATGGAAATGCACATAAAACTGACATGATTTATAGGAAAACTTTCTTAAATTATCTGTTTACGAATTATTCAAATGCCAAGGGTTAAACTCCTTAAAACAAAATTGACCGTAAATGGATTTGTCTATTATATTTAGGTCCTTTTTGGTTGCTTTTCAGCCTTTTTACTTCTTATGCATTCTTTACTTTGAAAAATTCCGCAATTTGGGAGCATTAAATTTATAAATTTGTCATTATTTACTACCTTGTTGGGCGGAAAATGGAGAATGGAAATTTTTTGGAGACCCACATATGTATGCTGTTGCATTTAAAATGAAATAAAAGTTTAGAAAGCCAATATTCACATACCGAAACATAAAAAGGGTTAACACATATACAATGTACACTTACCTAAACAAAATAATAACATCTGTATTCCTTTATGGAATTTCAAATATTTGGCCTCAGAATCACTGAATAGATATTAATAGAACTGTGCATCTGGTGCTGTAAAATTGATGCTGTTTATATTATTTAAAGAGAAAAAGGTCATCATGAACTTTTGTGTTTGACCAAAATACAGTCAGTGGATCACATGTCAGAGATACAGTTAATTCTGCCTCATATTTTGACTTAAATCTATAAATGGACAATGAGGGTCTGTTCAAAACAAAACATGACAAAAGAAATGATTTCATCTTCCCAATTATGAACTTTCTATTTCTATGCAGTTACATTCAAGCAGGGCCTACAAATGGAGTACTGTAAATTCAGAAATTATTGCGTGCATTTATTATTGCGATTTTGTCATTTTACACTTGAATGCGATTTTAATTTTTACGATTTTGAGAAAAGTCATGCTTAATTCAGTTAAAATATTACAAAATGCGAGTTTTAATTATTGCGTTTACAACTCAGTCGCATTATTCGCAATAATAAAAATCTCGCAATAATTTCTGAATTTACAGTATATATCTCCTAATTGATACAATATTCCCTGGCTTGTATTTTCTTTCATGATTTTCCTTGATAATAGAGGATTGCTGCTCACAAGGAAGCTATTAAACCAAGAGTTCCAAATGGTGAAGTTTAAATCATCCCTTTGTAAATTGTCCTGGATGTCATCACAGGTTGGTTTACCATTTTGGAATATCCGTTTCACAGGTTATAGGGGACTTATGTCATAACTTCAATCTTGTTCCCCTTTCATGAATGAGGCCTACCAAATTAAAATTTACCAGGTTTGTACTAACATGACTGGTGCCCCATGTGGAGCAGGATCTGCTTACCCTTCTGGAGCACTGAGTTCACTCCCAGTTTTTGGTAGGTTTCGTATTGCTTAGTCTTTAGTTTTGTGTACTATTGTTTGTCTTTTTTTTGATAAGCCATGTGTTTTCATTTGTTTTTTGATTTATGAGTTTGAATGTTCCTCTGGTATTTTTTGTCCATCTTTCAATGACCATTTCATTTGTTGAAATTATAATTTAATTGAAAAGAGTAATATATTTTTTCAATTTGTAAATAATGGAATTTGTCAAAGAAGGAAATCTATTGATTTCACTGATAGACTTACCTCCCATTGTGAAAGGCAAATCTTTTTAGTAGCAGTCTAACCATTTAAGTTAGAATTGAAACATAAGTGTACACTTTCCGTCCAGGAAAAAAAACCCAAAAAATTTCTTAACCTCAACATCAACAAGGGAACTTTTTTTCATATAATTCTCCTATTTTGCTCCCCCAGATTAAAAAAAAAACAGTGACTGAATAAAGCAGGATTTCATCATCATACAAGGTCATCAAAGAAAGTTTATTTCTTGTTCAAATCAGTGATGAAAAAAGGAATTTAAATCAATTATATACCTTCTCATGACTTTTTCGTCCTTAATTATTACCACGTTCTCTTGTTATCCGATAACATCTTACATCACCATCCTTGACCCTTAACCTTGACAACGACAACAAGATTGGAAAAGAAACTAAGGATGCAGTCAAAACACATAAGTAAAAACAATCTGCAATGACCAAAAAGAAACATGACAACAGTTCACAAAATAATACGATAAAAAAAATTAAAAAAAATTGACCAACACAAAATGAGTTGAAGTCCTATATTTAAAGTTCATTAGTTTCTGATCCACTGTGACTACTGCTGAGTTAATTGAAATGTGTTGATGAGTTGTATTCATTTATATGTCTATTATAAAGCTGGATAACTCAGCATACAAAAACTTGGACTTGAGCTTAATCGGTTGCAGTAAAATTTGTACTGTTTATATAATTTAAAGTCGAAAGTTCGTAATGAACTATTGTGTTTGACAAAACAACAGTAAGGGGATTGACTAGTGCATGTTAAGAGTCAATTTTATTTTTGTTGAAATTATCAACCCAGAAAAAAACTTCAATTTCTCAACATCAACATGGGAAATTATGTTCATAAGTTGTCATTTAACCCCTCCCCGAATGAAAAAAAAACAACATATACTAGTATACAGTTAATAAAAAAGAACAGACCTTGACTATTCAAGGTCATTGAAGAATGCAAAACACGTAAGTAAAAAAATCTACCCAGACAGTACCATGACCATAAAGAAACATTACTTTAAGAAAAACAACAGTTCACAAAATAATACAGTGAAAACAAAAAAATTAAGTAACACCAACACCTACACCAAATTCGGCTAAACTCAGACTATAGAAAGATCTATAGTTTCTGCTTCACTAGTGACTACCGCTAGGTAAATTCTATTGAAATGTGATGATAAGTTGTATTCATTAACAAATGTCTATTATAACTACTAGATTTAACGCTGCTGAATAACTCAACCTAGTTCACAAAATAATACAATACAAACAAAATATAAAGTAACACCAAAACCTACACCAAATTTTGGCTAAACTCAGGCTATAAAAAGGTCAATAGTTTCTGCTCCACTAGTGACTACCGCTAGGTAAATTCTATTGAAATGTGATGACAAGTCGTATCCATTGACAAATGTCTATTATAACTACTAGATTTAAAGCTGCTGAATAACTCAACCTTTAAAAAAAAACGGCCTATAGCTTAATCGGATATAATCAACTCAGTAGTCCGTACTTTGTGAGATTTTTTTTACAGCAGTGGGTCGATACCACTAGCTGCTGGTGGACTATCAGTCATCAGCTCAGTATTCAGGTCTTCGGTACTGACATGATTTATATCAAACCTTTCTAAAATTGTCCTTTATAAATTTAAAGATTGATAAGTCCGTCGTGCAAATTGAACATGGATTTAGCTACAAGCATTTGAATTGTTTCGGTTCTTATACATCCCTGGCTTTTATGAATGTTGTCTTAATCGTTTAGGACATCACCACATTCATTAACCATTGGTGATGCAAATTCTCTAACTATAACTGTTCTCCTCTTTTTGCAGACTGTCCTTTCATTCATACAATGTATTAGGTATAATTCATGAAGCCAGGAGATACCTAGGAATGATGAAAAGGACCTTTAATGTTAAAAATTATTATAAATTAAGGAATGTATCTCCCTCATGCAAAGCTCTGATTCCTTTCACGGATTTGGCTATACTTTTTGGAACTTTTGGATTATAGCTCTACATCTTTTATATAAGATTTGAATTTAACATATTTTGGCCACGAGCATCACTGAAGAGACATTATTTGTCGAAATGCGCATCTGGTGCAAAAAATTGGTACCGTTAATGTTATTAATTATCTGTTAACTTCACTTTCGGCGATAAAGATGATGTCCTTTCACTAAAGATAACGAAGGTTGATGTGACATCACCGAATGATACTTATCACTGACTTTTTTTTATTATTATAGAAGCAACTCAACGGGTTTCGCGTGTGGATCAGGAACTGCTTACCCTTTCGTTTCCTTTGGGTTTGTGTTTTTAGTCTTCAGTTTTCTATGTTGTGTCTCTGTGTTGCAAAAGTAAAATAAATCAGAGGAAAATTCAAAACGGAAAGTACGTAATCAAATCGCAAAACCAAAGATCAAAACACATCAAACAAATGGATAATAACTGTCTTATTACCGACTTGGTACAGGCATTTTCTTACGTAGAAAATGGTGGATTAAATCTGATATTATAGCTAGCAAAACCTCTCGCTTGAAATACAGTCTCAAACTGTTGTTTGTCTATTGGACCTTTTTTTTAATCATTTTATGCCATAGTATTGGTGGTTTGTAATCGACTTATGATGATATAATATAAATTATCTCTTTGGTATTCCCGCCTCTCTTTAATAAACTTGACCAAATGTTAAAGTTTAAAATGAAAAACAATGTTGTCACATTTACAATAGGAAATTAGAAATGATATATTTTATTTTAGTTCTCAAACTACCCTCATTGTCAATTTCTAATTGGTACTCAAGATATGAAGCAGACATGACTGCATCTTTGATATTTTTGTTATGTATGTTAAATGTAAAAGATGCAATCAGCATAGTCGGAAGAACATTGATTGATTGATTCAGCTAGAAGACATCATCTTTTTATCGATAATCATCAAGTTCAATGATAGTTCCAGCTTCCTTTTTACATTTATAAGACCATGAATGCCTCAAACATATAATGGAACAAGCCGATAAAAAAGGTGCACTGTTGAGTAAAAAAAGAACACATATTGTCTGTTGAAAATTGTCCATATATGTCGATAAAATATTCTAGGTTTCAGTTTGCTCTAGATAGAAGGTTAAGAACATCCTGCTGCATATGTGGCATCGGTCGTGTTGCTCATGTAATTTAAACGTCGGTGACAAGTCTTAGTCGAGGAAAGAGATCACCCTCAATGTTGTTGGGTTCGTGTTGATGAGTCTTTAGTTTGCTATGTTGTGTTATGTATACTGTTGTTTGTCTTTTGATCGTTGTTTTGGTTTATCTTTGTCATGACAGTCATTTTGTATTGAAATTACATGTTTCAGATCCTTTTGCTAGCTTTCGGCTCAATCACTAGATGTGAAATAATTTCAAAAACAAAGGATCAGTTAAGCCAGATTCAGTATTTTCAAATAGAATTTATATTATTGACTTTGGATGACGTTAATACAATGGTATATACTGCAGCTGTGTTATTTGAGCAGTCAAATTGCATTGACTGTATATTCATATGTGATATACAGTCACTGACCGTATATCACCTTGTTTATGACGTTGACAATGGGTTTCCGTAGAGTTTTATTTATGACGTCAATAAAACATACAGGTTCGCGGAAATCTAACGTCATCCGCTTCAAATTAAAAATCGATGGTTTTGACTCTAAATAGTTAATTTAGAACAGTTTTAAGAGCTGAAATGCCTCGCTTTCTACCTGTTTCTAAGCCTTGTACAAATAACATTGATATTTCGAGACAATGTATGGTTATTCTATATTTATCGGCCCCAGATATGTGAAATCCAACGAGGTCATTGGTCAGAGTGATATCATGTCTCGGATTGATAAACATTTGTATCTTCTCCTCTTTAAATGTATTAGTCAAAATATTTAACTGTCCCTTATTTTTTACTAACTTGTATCATCTGCTTTTGAAGTTGCTCACTTCTTAAAGCTGAAATGTCAAATAAAATTCACTCCAAAAAAATAAATATTTCATCGAAAACAGGAAGAAAAAAACCCCGTAAATGTGCTTGACCCTCTTAAACGACTTATTAAAGGACATAGAGAAGCTTAAAACTTTGCTTGTTTCTTCACAACTTTAATGATGTTAATACATTATTGATGAAGTACAGATAATAAGTAAATATCTAACATGAAATAAGTGTTTAACAACCTATGAATTCATACCTTCGGGCTAAATCGTTAGTTATTTTCAAAATAGAATGCTTAGATATTGTACATGCGTGTTTGCATGAGTAATGAGTTAATATCTATACTATTGGTTCTAAGTTGATACACAGATGAATAATCTTTTTGCATGATACCTCTTCACTATATATTATGTCCCAAACGGAACTCTTTTTTTATATAAATAGCGCGACATTCTCAAATATTTTTAATTCGATTTGATTTGTCTCGGAGTTCTCGGTGTTTCTGCTTCTCTTTCTGCCTCTAATTCTTCCTCTTCCTCTATTTCTATCTGTTGTAAACGTCTGAGTGCATCACTTACTATGCACAAATCGCCACGTAATTCACTAACAGCATTGGCAATACAACGAGTATTGTTAAGTACGTCAACAGTTTGTGTGTATGGGTTATATCGGACAGCAAATGGTCTTTTAATAGTACAAGCATATTGCCTAAAATAGAAATTCAGAAAACGTTTAGATAAACAGTTTGTTATTGAAGTTTAATGAGAATGAAGTGCGTTTTAGGAATAGACTTACAAACACCCTCCCTCGATATAAGTTGACTTCCCAATATAAGTTGAATTAAATTATGCATTGGGTTATAACTATAGTTAAAATTCCCCCAGTAAAGCTAGCTGGTGAATTTGGATGTTAATGCCCTTTTGGAAAAAATGCCCTGAAACGTTTGGTTGTTTTGGCTTTCAAAACTTCTCGTGACGGGCGTTAAGTACTACTAAGGACTACGGTCCTGCACGGTTGCTAATGCATAACTGATAAAGATAATCAAAGAAATGATGCCCGCAAGGAAATCATAGCCAAAAAGTAAAATCACAAAAATACTGGACACCGAGGGAAATTAAAAACGGAAAATCTCTACAAAATCAAAAGCTAAAACACTTCAAACAAAATTAATGGTCAACAGTTGTCATATTCCTGACTTGATACAGGCATTTTCGTAAATAGAAAATGTTGATTATTCCTTGTTTAATAGCAAGCTAATTGTCTTTATAGGATTACAAATGTACGCTTTTAAAACACCATAATTATAGCCTCACAAAAAAAAAAAAAAACACAACAAAACACGCATAAATAGTTTTTCAAAATAATTTCTTTTCCTATGAGTTTGATAAAATTACTAAAGCGAAACCCTGACTAATAATTCACAGACAAATAAATTGTATATTACAGTGTATGTCTCAGGTATAACCTAATACTAATGATACAGACTTATGAATTGGAACACCATATTTGCGTTTCATTGAATGTACATAAACAGATTGCAAAAGGTATTGAAACCGAAATAAAAAAAGCTAATGAAGTATCTAAAAAGTCAACGAACAATATTATGTAACGTACAAAATGTACTATAAAAAGTAAAATTACAAAAATACCGAACTACGAGGAATATTCAAAACTGAAAGTTTGTAATCAAAAGACAAAATCAAAATCTCTAAAACATCAAACGAATGGATAACTGTCATATTCCTGACTTGGCACAGGCATTTTCTTACATAGACAATTGTGAATTAAACCTTGTTTTATAAGCGCGAGACTGACGTGTTTGTCTCTATTTACTTTGAAAATCATAACTGGATTCGCATTAAAAAAGTCAAACCAGCTAGGAAGTGTTTAGTTGCCAAGAATTTCTTCGACACGTGAACTTTTACTTTATTAAAGGCAGTCAACAATGACATATAACAAGCAGTGCACAAATCATCTACTGTTTCATTGTTTTCATTGTTTCCGTTGTGTCGTTTGTTTTCTCTTATATTTGAGTGTGAATTCACATTACTATAAGACGTGTTACGGTACTTTTCTATCCCAAATTCATGTATTTGGTATTGTTGTTATACTTGTTATTTTCATCGGATTTTGTCTAATGCTTATTTCGTTTCTGTGTGTGTTACATTTTAATGTTGTGTCGTTGTTAATGCGTTTCCCTCAGTTTTAGTTTGTTACCCCGGTTTAGTTTTTTCCCCATCGATTTACGCGTTTTGAACAGCGGTATACTACTGTTGCCTTAATTCATCGGTGTGGAAAAGTCAAACTTAAGGCAGTGAAGTCAAACACATACAAAAAACTGTTATTTAGGTCGTATGATTTGATGCTCAAGCATTTGACTTTCCAAACGTACGACTACCTGTTTGCTAGCTATTTGAGATATACGCTGTCTTCGCACAGAAACTGATATTTTACACTTATAATATAGTACATTATATTTTATATGGAATATTGAAATATCTGAAGAAAAAAAACAAAACAAAACAAAAACCCTCTATCTTTTAATAAATGTCAACTATTCATGTGTCACACTTCTAAAAATAAGTAATACAAGACCTGTTGCAGTGAATATTAGATACCAAAGTATTATCAGTATTGTTATAAAAGTCACATTCATTTGAAACCAATAATAAAAAAACACAAAAGGAAACAAAACAAGAAGTTCTTTTATAGTAACATACATGTCTAATAATTTGAATAAACTGAAATGTAGGTGTACCTCATTCTGTCCTTTGCCTCTTCAAAGCTTTCGGTATAAAAGTAAACATCTTGAAAAGTGGTTATAAGACATTCCTGTTTAGATGTTCGAACTGGTTCAAATGGTATTTTCTTGGACTTGTCAGTTAATGCATGCTTGAAAAATAATGTTAGAAATATTACTCAGGAAAAGTAAGATTGAGAGAGTATTCGCATCAGTTCAAAGACCGTTCACTATGGTTTTACAGTTACACTGATGATGTGTTCAGAAAACAGTAATCTAGTATTACAATGTCTTTGTACTTCTAGTATGTTGAGATGTTTGAGATGATTAAAATTAAACATGAATCAGCACATATAATTAATAAGAACGTTCATTCAATATCATACAGGCATCATATAGAATTAGTTAACCGATTTAAGGTGAAATACAAATACAGGTAAAAAAAATACAATGGAAATATTAAAAAGTCGAAGTTATATAAACACATACTAAGTGAATCCGGTCGGGTCAAGTCAAGTTAGAGTCTTACCTTAAGTTCTCCAATAGAAGACAGAAGTCCAGCACCGTATACCCGCATAAGTCCGTCTTGTTTACATAATCCAAATTCAACAGTAAAGAAGTAAAGCTGGAAAAAAATTAATAATCTTAACAATGCATAAAACAGACGTACATGAAGATATACAAAAATACAAGTATCAGTGGCAGATCCTTGGTTTATGTAGAGTCGTACGCCAGCATTGATCGCCCAAAAATTACAAATCTCTCGTTTTTTTCACGATAGATATCAATTTTTTTTATATATTAGACCAAATTGTCCAAAAATGTTTTGGCCTTGTTGGTTTTTTTTTATCACAAATAGCTATTATGGCAACTTACTGTAGCTAATTTCTGTACTGCCTCATCACTGGCACCAAGTGATGCTAGCCCTAATTCTTGTGAGAACTGTGCAAAGCTCGGATCAGCTAATAGTGGCATGTGTCCAAGTAATTCGTGGCAACAATCACTACAACACGCAAATATATGTTAGACAGTCACAAACAGCTAATATGCAAATATTTACTGGCTTATATTGAGTCATTATTAAAATTATGATAATAAATTTAGTTCACGGTTATAGTAGCGCTTATCATGTTCTGTCTTAATACGTTTGGGACTTCGCTGTTTACGAAAATAAATAACAAAGTCTCGTTTACAATTATACTATAATAACACATTTTTATATACAATTAAAACAACCATCAAATGCAATTTTCATCGAAAATTTGATGTTGAACGATGGAATGACTTGTGAATTTAAAACATTAGATATTAAATGAAGGGTTATAGCTTGTGGTTCTGTTTTGAAAATTGTCAGCTATAAGCTCCAAAAGATAAAAAAAAAAATGCATTTGGTTATGTTACGACACATTTTGTTTGGAGGTTTCAAACTTTTGAAGTTTTTCAGAATTTAGTCACACCTAATGTAGGCTTTTAAGAAATAAAATTAAGAATTTATATGGAGAATGTGTCAAAGAGACAACAACCCGCCAAAGGAACAGAAAACACGTCTCATGAAGCACGAAAATCATATTGTATATCGTAAAATTACAAGTAAAATACATACGGTTCTGGTGTATATAAGGGATCAGAACTATGTCTTATATACTGTGTACAATGAAACACTCGGAAAGCCAAACCAGCAAGGAAATCACGTGATGTTAGGTAACCAGCAACTGGGCGAAGCTGAAATCCTGTTTTCTCTGAAAGTAGTAATTAATCAGTATAAAGCTAACACTATAAAGGAATCAGAAACCATTCGAGAATCTGAACATTTCAATTTCTAATAAGCTAAAGAGTGAAACTGATGTTATTCATTTATTTACAAAGTTTCTTTTTTTTCAATTTACCTATTGGACTTAGAACTTTAGGTATGAACTACATGTTAGATTGAAAAAAAAGAACATACCTTTTAAAAATTCCGACACATCCTCCAGTTGTGGTACATTATCTTTCCTGTAAGAAATAGTTTTATAAGATTAATCATAAAACGTATATATATATATATAAACTTTAAATTGTCATAGCCATTTATCAATACAACTTTCCGCTAATTGTCCGCTTACTACTTGGATAACTCAGACGCTCCCGTAAACTCTGACGTCACAAAAGGTAATGTCGATACCATACTTACAAAGAGAGATTGACGATGTCAAATTGAAAATCAAACTTACAAGACAAGTGACATAGAAATGGAAAGATCACAATATGAAAGACGGAATAATCTTTTGTGTCGTTAAATTTAATACAGGTGAAAGTGTTGTATGATGTCAAAAGTAATTTAATAATCCTAGTTGCCAATGAGGCAATTTTATTACAATTAACATTTGGTTACCACCAAAATTGTGACTCGTTCATTTAAGTTTTTCTTCTATAACATACCTATATCCACAAAATTCTGTTAGCTGAGGAATATTTCTTAAATATTCTCGACATGCGTGTGAAGGATACAGCTTCATCAGCTCCGTGAAAACAGTTCCCCTACAATATTACCGTTACAATGTTAAGTAAAAATGATATTTAAAAAAGAGCATGCAATGAATAGCTTTAATTAATAAACAAGCTGTGCACATCAAAGTAGTCTGATACTTTTTCTCAATATATGTAACCATGCATGAATAACTAGTTCATGTTATAAAAGTAATTTTGTCTCCCGTTAACCACTTCGGCATTGGCATGAAAATACGAGTATAATAGTTTGATTGAAAGATGCAGTTAAAAGGTTTTAAAAATAATTTTAAATAATTGAACGAATCTCCCTCATGGGTAGCTCAATTCCTTGTCTGGATTTTGCCGTTATGTTTTGTATTTTTTATTTCAGCTTTCAACTTTTGTAAACTTTTACCTCTATAGCACCACTGAGTACATTTATTGTTAAAATGAGAATTTTTGCAGAAATATGGTACCGTTTAGTAAAGATCGGTAATTTTTAAAAGTTAATACTCATACGATTTTGAGGTGTATAAGTTGTATAAGACATATTTAAGTTTCAGCAATGATTCGACATATATCATATCGGTGAACACTTTGTTGAGATCTGTTTAACTCCAATCTTATTTTTCTTAAATGTTATAAACTTTTTATAGTATTTGTACTAACCATGTTTTAATCTCTTCTTCAGTATAGTCAATTCTAGGTATAGGTTCTCCACTGTAGAAAGATAAGGAAAGTTATTATTTTATTGTAATATGACAAAAAATATACGAACTACCTCTTCATTATTATAATGTATTTAGTACCGAACAGTAATTTCGCATGTCACTCATTCTCAATAAACGCTATGTATGTTAAGAGAAATAACATAAGTCAACAAAATTTATTTATTAGCTGAAAATTGGCTTTAAAACTTTCTAGATTACTTGAGGCTTACTTTATGTACTCTTAAAAACTGCTGTTTCCCTATCAATTTATCAAAAATCAACGTTAAAATATTGTAAATACATTGCCGTTTTGACTGTTTGATAAAAATTAAAAACATTTGTCATGGGAAAAATAATAATTTCTTCTGCCATTACAAACCATGAAAAGTATCAAAGTTGTATTACCATTATTTATTGGTATAGCTTAATTTTTCCATTTGTTACTTATACCAACGCTAAAACTGATGGTTTTAACACTCAAACATATTTTATACAATGCATTCATCACAATTAGGCGACAATCGCTAAATCAGCATCGACCTTTCTCACAAATAAGATAATACCAGTAATATTTCGACGGATTTGCCAAGAATGATACCGAGATAAAACAAAAGGTCTACGACATTAACTGATCAGCAATAACTATTCATGAGTTAGGATACAATCACAACAAATTATCCTTTTATGGCACTACCGAAGTTCTATATGTCGAAATAATTTCTTTGATTTCACGTTAGAAAATTGTATACATATTTTATAGTTATCCCTCCCGATATGACGTTAATGAATCAAGGCACGTCAATTTGTTTTTACCTTAAAAGGTAATCGAGGTGGAAAATGAAATTACTCCCCCAAGGCCAATTTTACGTCCTGATTGTCACATAAACATCTACAGTTTGATTTCATTCCATAAAGATAAAAGAATAGGTGGTTCTAGAAGGTTTAATCAAGGAGCCTTTTTGCATCCAGATAATACAATGCATTTATATCACACAAAAGCAGAAATAATTGGTTCTAGAAGGTTTAATTAAGCAGCCTTTTTGCATCCAGATATTACAATGCATTTATATCACACAAAAGCAGTAAAGCTATAAGGGTTTGATAAGGCTCACATGGTGAATCTTCTATTGTGTAAAAAATCATACGTCTATCAACAACGTTTCACGAGCTCTCTTGGAAAAGTAAAACAATCTAATATTAGTGGATAACCGTTATCTTGATCACTTAGAATAAAATGCTAGGGAAATAAAAAAGTTGTATCTAAAACGATCTAAATAAATGTGAATCTAATAAGACCGAAGACGTTATCAGAAGGCAAAATTTCATATTTCAAGGATAGTTTGTTTTAAATCCTAATTTAAATAATAAAAAAAAAATTCGCAAATAAATTAGGCACAGATTTTTAGACTTTTGTGCAGAGTTAATTTATTTAAAATGTAGAACTCGGATTTTGAATGTAGTATAACGAAATCCGAGTTCTATATTTTAAAAAGATTGTGTTGAGTATGTTTTTTTCTTTGATACCATATTTCTTTGGCTTTAATTAAAACAAGATAGTTCGGTCAAGAAAGTCAACTTGAATACATTTGTGTACTTAAGCTGACATCCTGTTGAACACCAGATAGGTAACTCTATATGGAAGAAGTCTATTCCTTACAACGAGCAGGTGTTCACTCTGATGGAATCGGTATTTTTCTTGCAAGTCAAAAGACTATCATAGAAATAGCACCAATAGCATAACTCAATATCTTTTTAGTACTTAAACTTACTATTTGTACTTGAAAGCAATATCTGCAAATATTTTTCTCCTTAATCTATAAACCTTGTCTTTGAATCCCTGAAAAGTTAAAACTTCGTTTCAATATATATTTACAACAAAGACATGATATATAAAAACAAGTATTTACTTTTACCATAAGCCATATCTAACAATACAAATGGACAGAAATAAATAAATGACAATTAAAAAAATACATAGATAAAGTCAGTGATATTGATAAGGAAAGACATACAAAAATAACAAAAGTATGTCAGATGGATTTGAAATATCTGAACTTTTCACCCCTTTCAATGTGGTAATTTGTATATTAATGGTGTCGCCTTTTTGAAATATTTATTCATGAATACGTGATAACTACATGACGTGAAGACTTTATAACACATTTTTAAATTAAAAGATATTTTTACAATATTAACACAAATTAAGTGTGTGTGAAATACAAAGATTGGCTAGATTTACGTTGTACTCTGAAGAACCGTAAAGCACAAAATAACCATATATAGATTGCAGTATCTTAACACGTGTACTCATTCTATTTATAAATTAGACTGAGACTGCCGAATGTCAATTTTTGTCCTAAAAATATTGGTCTTTCTTTACGATATAATTTCACTTTTACGTATTAATATCGATGTTTTGTTTTGGCATCTCTATTTCCAGGCAATCTGATCAATACAATGTTTGTTTGTTTGTAAAAGAATTCGTTATAAAATATTTAAGAATCAGTTTTGTTTTGTGGCGTTCATTAGCTATAATACCCTCATATCTAATGTATTTTTTTTATAATGTCATCGTTTGCCCACTGAATCGGGCAGATGGCACACGATACCTAGAAACGAAAGGGTCTATCATTTATGGGACTCAATGAAATAGTTGATAAGCACCCCTTTAATTCAGATTGTAACTTTTTTAAATCTGAAAAAAAAGAAACGATTACCGTAATATTGCTGAAAGAAAATATCAATTATATCAAAATCAATCCATTTATTATCATCAACTGATATTGTTGTATTTAAGAAAAAATAATTATAGAACGTCTTTCTTACCAGTTAGTTCCTATTATGTCAAACTTGCACAATTACATACGGTCATCTAAAAATTTGCGAAAATTACCGCAAAACTTTTCATATTTGTTTACGCATACATTAGAATAATTGTTTGCTTATCAGATCATATCAGTCGGAAACCCGGTTGAAATAGAACAAAAGAATCGAAGCTCTTTGTTAGAGAAGGCGATAAATGTGTACTGTAATGTTTACTATAGTGACAAAAATTTTAAAAGTTAATAGAAACAAACAAAATTACAATTTTCTTCTCAATTACGAAGTGTTTTATTTTAAAAACACCATTTGCATAATTTTTCAATTTATCTAGTACATAGTTAAGCAGAACAATTAGATATCAAGTCGACGACATGGGTATCTTTCAAGTTGGATGAAAAAAATTGCATAACGTCCGATTTAAAAAAAAAATTACCACGGACGGAAAACATATCAATCTATCAGTTCAGTAATTTTTGTGTCTGCCCTTCCATTATGTGACTCAAGAAAAAAATCCAAAAAAATGAGTAACAATAGTATCGAAAGGAAAAAAATCGAGTGCACCTTTTTATGTTAGGGCGTATTTGAGTTGAATATTTTGTCTTGATATCGTACAAATCAAGAATATTTCATACATCGTCTCGCTTCAGATTCTATCATTTTTATATATCAAAGCTACAGGTTGACTTTATAACATAAAAAAAATCACAGTACTAAAAGATGCAATATATGGGTCAAGTGAAATACCTATCTAATGAATCACAAAAACAGAGAAGTGGGTTCGAATAACTATTTTTTTTACTGAAAGTACTTGACGACAGTCTTTCAAGTTGGATGATAAAAATGCATATCTTCGAAAAATTGTAATTTTGTGTGTGTGATAACTAGGGTTTATAGTCTTCAACCACTCAAAAAATCTAGTCTGCCCTTCCACCAAATATTTAATTAGAATTTTTTTAAATGTTTATGAATTTTCGAAAATTCCACCTGACAACCGATCAGACAATAGTTTTAAGTTGAATCAATGCAGACAAGATCATTAACTGATGCTCATTAGCTAGTAGATACATTTGTCTTTTAAAATACAACTGACATATAAGGATCGTAATGGTGCAATGTGGATAAATTTATCGGTTTCCAAGAGCAAAATTGGTAGCGCGTCATCCCTACAATGGCTTCCATTTCTACGATTGTGAAAATGATAATTTTGACGAAGTAGAATCCTGACTGATATGTTATAATCGAAAAAAAACTATTTGTTTATTCGTATTCAAAATTATGTCGATAGGTTTGTCTGAATACCGGTACTTATATTCTTATGAAGAGTTGGATTATCAAAAGTAACTATACTGACATCTATACAGTCAGGATTCTACTTCGTAAAAATTATCTCCCCATTACGCCAGTTAATTTTCACAATCGTAGAAATGGAAGCCATTGTAGGGATGACGCGCTGCCAATTTTGCTGTTGAAAACCGATAAATTTATCCGCATAGCACCATTACGATCCTTATATGTCAGTTGTATTTTAAAAGACAAATCTATCTACTAGCTAATGAGCATCAGTTAATGATCTTGCTGCATTGATTCAACTTAAAACTAGTGTCTAATCGGTTGTCAGGTGGAATTTTTGAAAATTCATAAACATTTAAAAAATTTCTAATTAAATATTTCGAGGAGGGCAGACTAGATTTTTTCAGTGGTTGAAGACTATAAACCTTAGTTATCACACACAAAAAAATATTATTTTTCGAAGATATGCATTTTCATCGTCCAACTTGAAAGACTGTCGTCAAGTACTTTTAGTAAAAAAAATAGCTATTCGAACACACCTACTCTGTTTTTATGATTCATTAGATAGGTATTTCACATGACCCATATATTTCATCTTTTAGTACTGTGATGTTTTTATGTTATAAAGTCAATCTGTAGCTTTGATATATAAAAATGATAGAATCTGAAGCGAGATGATGTGTCAAATATTCTTGCTTTGTATGTTTTCATGACAAAATATTTTAACTCAAACACGCCCTAACATAAAAAGGTGCACTCGATTTTCTCTTTTCGTTACAATTGTTACCCATTTTTTAGAATTTTTTCTTGAGTCACATAATGGAAGGGCAGACACGAAAATTACTGAAATAATAGATTGATATGTTCTCCGTCCGTGGTCATTTTTTTTAAAAAAAATCGGAGGTTATGCATTTTCTACATCCAACTTGATAGATACCCATGTCGTTGACTTGATATCTAATTATTCTGCTTAACTATGTAATAGATAAATTGAAACCTTATGCAAATGGTGTTTTTAAAATAGAACACTTCGTAATTGAGAAGAAAATTGTCATTTTATTTGTTTCTATTAACTTTTAAAGTTTTTGTTACTATAGTAAACATTACAGTAAGCATTTATCGCCTTCTCTAACAAAGAGCTTCGATTCTTTTGTTCTATTTCAACTGGGTTTCCGCCTGTATACTGCGGTTCACAAACTTATTTTTGGTCTCAAGTGTCTTGTAGATGATAAATAAAAAAACATACCGGATGATCAGCATCAAGCTCTGATCCGTACATCAATACTCTATTCGCAGACTTATCTAGGTCTGATACTTTTCTAGGAAACCACGGTATATTCTGTAGTTCATCGTCTGAAAATAAAAGGGAGACAATCATTTGAGAAACAGTCAGAACCCAGAGATGATAAAACAAAAATAAAGTTAAGATAAAACACACAGAACACGCAAACATTTATCAATAAGAACAAGTATTGAGAAACAGGCCTAGCCATAAAATGCGCGTACGTGAAATTATTTGCACCGGAAGTCGGTTTATACTTGCTGTGATGGTTTAAATTGTATCAAACGGTCAGAAGCCAAAGATGATTAAACAAAAGTTAAAGGAAGATAAAAACACAAACACACAAACAACAACCAATGAGAACAAGTATTGAAAAACAAGCCTAGCAAGTAAACGTGAACTCATTTGCCCGGGAGTGATTTATATATGCTTTGATGGCACCAATACTTATGTTTCATTCCAGAAGTGTGACCACACTATAAATGAACAGTGTGACTGTGACATATTATTTTTTGACGCATCTGATTGAATGACACATTTTCGAGCTCGGAAAAAATCCCTTTTGTTAATTCCAAATGATAAGCATCTTAACAGCCAAAAACCAGTTCAAAAAATTAGGATTGTGTAAAAAGAAAAGAGAAAATGCCTACAGTGAAGACACCTATTTTGCTACTTACCTAAATAAGTAATACGTGAAGCGGTAGCCGGTGATGGCGGTATAGGAAGATCGTTGTATGATATACTGTTGACCTCTTTCTTAAGTCGCTTGATTAATTCTTCCAGTCGGATGTTATCCGTCTCTATATCCATATAAATATCATACATAGAATCACAACGCCTTGACCTCCTGGATTCTATACGAACAACATTGATATGGTGTTCCTGAAACATTTCAATTAGGGATTCATCACTACAGAGGCAAAAACGACAGTTACAATATAGAAAAACTTATGTCAAAAACAAATTGTTGACTTATAGATTCATTTTGTTGGTTTGTTTCAATACCACATTTTTTTTACCACTACTAAAGTTTTTAAGAATGCCAAATATGTCAATACTCTCACTAATCAATATTTCACACATTCTATTGGCTGTGCTCTAGCACCATTGCAATATATCAATTAACAAAAAAAATATGATAGAAAGATAATGGTGAAAACAAATTAAAATGAAAAGAATTTAACTTACAGTGTTTAATCCACAAGACAAACAATGGTATGATAGTATCATCATTCAAAGAATATTAAGACGTCACAGTTTGTAAAAAAGTAAGAAAGACGATTGTATACATGACCTTTATACATAAAGACCTACAGATCATCATGACAACAGACAAGGCAGGTGGCATTTCAGAGGAAAAGTACATTAATCGGCCTTGAAAAATTGCATAATTGTGTATTAGCCAAATATCTCTCAGGTCATAGTTATGTTCCATTTAAACACACTTTTCTAGAAGAGAATTAAGTGACTTTTTATGCAATAAATGAAAAAATTGAAGTTGATTTTAGCATATTTATAAAGATATTTGTAATGCAACTATATAAATATATCGAGGAAGATTACTTAACACAACCAATTCAAGAAATATAGGAACAAAAGCTGAAAGGTACCACATTGAGAAAATACTTCAAATTTATATAAGTGTTGGTGACAACGCAGTTTTGTGTCCACTTTGTAAACTGTAAAATTACATATTTTTAGCAACACGATTGATTCAATTTACACCGAGTACCAACTGATGATATTACGTACAGTTTCTATGACAATTACGTAGTATCAGAAGTGAGAAAACCTGCACTACGCAACACCGAATCCACTACTAGTATGTAAAAGAGAGGCGAAAAATAGCAAAGTGATATTCAAACTCATTTGTCGAAAATAAACTGACATCGCCACTACATTACAAACTCCTTGCTTGAGACGGACACATACAGAATGTATCGGGGTTAAACATGTTGGTAACCCTCCCACCTAGCTTGCGACATTCCAATGTAAAAAAAAACATGTAAAAATCAGTTGCAAATTGCTTTTCTCAATAGACGGGTACGAAGCATAAAAAACAACTAACATAAAAAAAAATACACAATTAAAGCACCGATATAAGAGTAGTCGAAGTTACTGAAATATAGTTCAGAGCAAATAACAACTAATACAAAAATCGTGTTCTCTTATATTAAAATATCAATCACACGTCCAACGAATTTAGCGTAAAGAAGTGATAAACAGTATGAAAATATGCATGACTTTCTACAATGACAAAATAATAACAGAATCGGCAGCATGTAGCGTCATAGGTATTCACAACTGTACATGTATAGCTGTATATTTAGTATTTTTTTTCTTTTATCAAAGATAGAATCAGTTTGACTAACGATGAAACAATATTTAATGATTTTTATATTATTTGACATAACATGATCGCATCTAAATTTACAGGCTCTATAAGCAACGTCAACTTAAAAATTAGGATGTGCAATCCCGTTTTTAATAAGAATTATACAGACACAACCAAACTGCCTAATCAGATCTTTGTATTTTTTTTAAATAACTTCTTAAAAGATTTATCTAATTTGTAGTAACGAAATCACCGACTTAATAATTTACTAGTTACTAGTACACATAAATAACGTTCATTTAAATAAATAAATGTCTTTAAAGACATTGGCATATTCAATCGATCGAATTGTGATATATAAACACCTCATTTCCATTCTCAATTTTATAGAAAGCTATGGATTATTTAAAGCAAACTATTATAAAAAAAACGGGAATTTTTAAAAACTTTTATGTAAATGTCTTCAGACGGATCTTTTCTGAATTTGGTCATAAATTATTAAATTATTACAATGTATTCATAACAACACAAGAACAAGTATGCAATTAAAGGTGCACAATTGGTGCCCATAGGAATACATACAACCTGCTAACATGCTTTTCACCTTTAGATATCATTTTGGTACAATTGTAATTATCTTTATAGATTTCCGTTTGTTAACGGTTTTCCTCTTTTACAAACTTATTGAATTAACTGACAACGTTTCAGTTTGTCATGCCTTGTTAATTGTTGACTTGGTATTTGACGAAGTGCCATAATTTATATAATGTGTCCGACATGATTGTTATAAGCGAATAAAAGTATGATTGTTTTGTTAAGAACTACTAAAATTTAAGGAAAACCGAAAGAAAAAAATTCAAAAGTGAACATAAATAAATACCTGAAAAATCTTGAGTGCGTTCGCCAGACATCCCACTTGATCTTTAAGACTGAATACTATCGATGTTGTTTTGCCTAATCCTGATGGGCTGTAGATGCCATCAATATCATCCAAATGCTTTTATAGAATGATAAATAAAGAAGTTGAGAGTACAAGAAACACAAGAAGATGTTAACAGGATTGTAAAGTAACAATCGAGTTGGATAAATGTGTATTGAATAGCAGTTTACAAGCTGTTAATCGTGTCGAACATACATAATACATATCAAATCCAGAGTACAGGCCTACATCTATGCAGGAACGGAAACCTTAAGTACATTGTATACCAATACAATCGTTGACAAATAGCATTCTAGCACAATATGGTATTTGTTAACAACAAAAAAACAATGAAAAGATCTTCAATCTTAGATTCCAAAAGTTACATAACTTGAATGGTTAAACGAAATCAAAGCTGTAGATAGGAATGGTAGTCTAATAAAATGTAAGATGATTGGTCACCTTGGAATATTTTACCAACACAGATACGTGTTAGTTGTATCTGTTTGTAAAATTAACTATTAACAGATCAGCTTATGTATGTAAAAACAATATTAGAAAGATTTAAATGACACAAAGACATTGAAAAAGGCATCAAATGATGATGATTCGTTTTAAGGAAAACTTTTAAACATAAATATCTTTGCGTGTGGGAGTTTTCAAGCCTAATGTAAAATTCAGTTTTGTGTATAATATTATGTATTGCAATTTGAATACCATTGTCGACCTTAGGTGACCCAAATCAATAATTACAAATCTCCTAATTTACAGACAATCTTTGATGCTATCTGAATTATGGCGCCATTTCATTTGCATATAAATAGGTGGATTTGTGAACATTCTTTTTGCAGACGCAGATGAAAAAATCGTTGATTATGAAATATGTCGATATAACGTCCAAATATGTATCTCATTTTATAATATCTTGTTGAACGACAAAAATCTTTCAAAAATATCAAATGCAATCTCAACTAGATCAGAACATGCAATTTTATCGACACATTCATAGTTAAAATTTTACAGTTCACACGTACATGTTTTAATTCTGTTTAAAATATGAATTTCATTTTCAAACCTTGAAATCGAGCAGACCTTGTTAAAGTTATGCCAAGGTTAGGTGTCTTAGGCATTAAAAGCTACTTGATTATCTCTATGTGTGCATTGCATTTCAATGGCTGCTGTTGGGATTCATAAAAAAACTGAACATTTCAATAATTTTCCGAACCACACAAGACATTTACAAAACAAATTAGGACTACTTCTTCTATATATCTTTAATTTCAATAAACCATATACATGGGCTAAGACAAGACACCTAAAAATTCAGAAGATACAAAGTACATTTAAAAATCGTTAAATATCTCTCGTAAGCACATCAAATTCTTGCTACCTTAAAAATAAGATGCTAATTAGCACTTTCAACGGTGTTTTTCTGTTCATAGTTGTCAAAGGTTTTTTTTTTTGGCTGTGTTTTATTCTTACATCTGTGTCCTCTTACATCTATACACAGAATGTTCATCGTGTTTCTGTTGAAGACCTTGTCATGACTATGTGTTTTATCAATTATATTCTATCTCATTGTCTCATTTCATATTCTTTCATTTTGATTATAAATCAACCAGAGAGAATGCAGTCAAAAGAGTTATTAATTCATTATAAGGAATTGACTGATACACATAATTGCATTTAATTCCCTGCCATATGCACACCATGTTGGACAATACAGCTTCGTTGCTTTTGCTAATTCAACGTAATAATAGTAAATGACCACTTTACAATAGACGTGTTAAGGGCTACATTTATATAAACGCCATCATTGCTTTTTTTTTAAATATAACATTGATCGAATTAGCTTTCAAAAATAGATATACAATTAAAATTTATATACAAAATTACTTGCATTATCAAATGTTTTACACCAATTCGAGTTTACAAAATTTTCGTTGTTAATAGTTAATTCTATTCTACAACCATGTACTGTAACATTTAAAGCAACGTGACTGTTGTTTTGAAATAAAGAACAACATCATTGACAATCAGGTGGGTTTAAAAAAAAAAAGTGCATTTTGGTAGAAGCTCAACTGGTAATTGCGTGATAAAGGGTTCCACTTTTGACTTATTCTGTAAACTTTTGACGACTAAATGAATAAAATCACCTTTTAAACATTAGAAAAGAGAAAATAAAACTTAAATTCTAAATTTTCATAAATCAAACATTCGGTCAATCAAAAGATTTTGATATTTTTAATAAACTTTGGGGCAAAATGGGCTTTTGATTATTCGCCGAAACTTATACAAAAAACACTGAATGTAATGAAAATAAAGAGATGTGATATGATTGCCACTGATACCACTGTTCAAATGAAGGGGATGCGAGCAACTTCATGAAACTGTACGACCTTCAACAATGAGAATACTATATATCATTTAACGAGTTTGCGTTTTAACAAAAAAATGAATGAATACAAAAGCGAAACCTCACCGAGTTGAATAATACTTGTTATACATATTTATACATGTAACTTCAACTAAACATTTAGTGTTTCTTTATGCTTGGTTCAACATAGAAACAAATGTTGTTGAAATAAACAAACAAACAAAAAGTACAATATATGACGTAAAATAAATGGAAATGCCAAGAAATAACTTTAAAATTTCGGTAAATATTTTTAGAGCTAAAAGATGCTTATATTTGATATGCAAATAAAAGAAACGGACTGAAACCTATACGACCATTGGTTTTAATGTGCATAGTGGTCAGGTACACAATATTCGTGATTTATTTTACTGAATATGAAATACTAAGGTGCTGTTCTGACAACACAAAATTTATCATAACACTATCTAACAAAACAAAAAATGGAAATATGCAAAAATTTCCATTTAGACAACTATCTATAAAGACTTAAGATGTTTCAGTTAACGTATGGCTTATTCAACAATAAACAAAACTCATAGTAATCCATGAAGGGCTCAAGCATGACAAAATGTAAGACAATTCAAGAAAACATCAACAGCCTAATTTCTGCTAAAACAACAAACAAACAGCAAATATGGCAGACATCAACCAACGACGACCACTGAATTACAGTCTCCTTACATGAATCAGACACATATAAAAGAATGTGGTGGAGTTAAATATGTTGTTGTACGCTCTATCTATTATAACCTGGGACAGTGGTGTAACAGCAGTTTCAAAGTACAAAAAAAAAAATTCTCTCGCTATGAAGGGTTAAAATCTGGCGCTAAATGTGTCTTAATTCAGCGCTTAGATGTCCGATATTTTGATACTTTTTTTTTTACTTTGAACTGTAAAAAGACAAGATCATTTTCGTTTTCCCCTCATTATTTAAAAGATTTTTAATTAGGCGAAGTATTTAAATTACTTCAGCTGACACTGTTAAGTTTGACCATTATACCTTCAGATTAAACCTTCAAGTTTATCTAAATCCAGTAAGCAAATGTTATCATTAAAAAACGACTTACCTCAAGATCAGAAATTTCATTAATAGATTGTGCAGATATACTTTTGCATCGCCTTTTCCTCCTGAAATTTTCCACTTTTGCAAATTGATTTCGCTTAACAACTTCGTCAGCTTTCACATTTTCGGGCTTCACAAATTGGTCAACTTTTACATGTTCTGGCTTCACAACATGGTCGACTTTCACAAACTGATCATTTTTACCAACATGTTCTATTTTTCCAACTTCCTTTTTCTCTATTCCGTTTTGCATCACTTCTGGGCCGCAAAATGCTGAATTTTTCAATGCGGCCTTATAAGCTTCCATACAATTACCCAGTTTTGGTTTTTGAGATTTCAACGTTAATTCATGAAATTATTTCGAGCAGTTAAAATGTAAGACAGTCCGTCTGGTTTCCAAATTGAGGAGCTTAGTCTTTTCGGAATAGTTTGATTTGCAAGTCAAATTTTGAATTAGATATAGAATTGGCCAGCGTCTCCTCAAATAGGCATCTATTTAGTTACAGTTGAATGTTTCTATTTATATGTAGAGTGGTTCAATACATTGTGAAACGACGAATTAATTATCATTTTACTTGTGTAGGAAGGTTTTTGAGTATTATGTCAAACCCACATTATTGTATGAGTATTTAGGTATAGTTGTACTATCATCTGTCAAGCTTCTTTTATTTATTGCACACTTATTTTATCATACAAAGAAAGTGTAAATGAAAAATAGATATTTACTGTTTTGTTTATCACAGACATCAAATCTGTATATAAAAAAATACAAACCGTTTAATATTGTTAACGTGATTTTTGTCATTATTAAATCGTTTTCTACTTTCAGGTAATAACATGAGTACGATAAATTATTACAATTATTACACTTTTTTTATTGTATAATTAGCGGATTGGCCTCTCCTAACACTTTATTAGGAAATCTAGTGTGAAACAACTCTCGTCGCATGTCACAGTCTTTTAAAACCAAAATAAACTCATGTTCGCACTATTGTAAAAAAACAAAAAACAAAAAAACAAACTTCCATAATTCCATATTAAATGTTAAGCAGTTAGAAAAGATAACGTGAAGAACTATTTTACAATAAGACGAAATTATAATTCTATGCAAATCAGGTACAAGATATTCAAATTATTGGTATATTATTAGCTTTGATTGGTTCAATTAGATTAAACATTTTGAAAGGACAACAACCAAGAACAGAAGCGAAATTAAAAGTATTGTAAACAGGAACAATTATAGCACTGTGTGACAACATAAAACAACAGAAATAATAATTAAAACAACAAAAAATATAAATATTGTAGACAATAGATTAAATATCTTATTAAAAAGTCTTGCAAAAAACAACTTAGATAAAACTTAATGTACATTAACATTATTTGTAAAATAGCATAAGGTTAAATAAAAAAAGACCGTTACGTATGAATGTGCCAGTCTATTAGGAATAATGAGATACCAGTGGCGGATCCAGAACTAATCCTAAAGGGGGGGGGGGGCGCTGACTGACCTAAGGGGGGCCCACTCCAGTCATGCTTCAATGATTCCCTATATAATCAACCAAATTTTTCCCACGAAAGGGGGGGGGGACGGGCCCCCAGGCCCCCCTGGATCCGCCTATGGATACTGTTAAAAGAATCATTATATAATTACATTAGATGTATGTTTCATTATAATACTTTATTCTGATTGGCTAACTGCACATCACGTGTTATTCCTTAAGCAATTGCATTACTCAATAAAACTTATCATTCATGATAACACGTGGTCCCAAAATAAAGTTCACAGGTGAATTAAATACAAAAAATATAAAATTCGTGTTTTTCTGATCATAGCTAAAAAATGTAATTATAAGTATTGAATGCTTCTTTTTGTAACTTCATAGGGTTGTAAAAGCGTTGACCTTGCGCACATTTTTAGAATGAAGCGCTTCCGCGCTTCATACAAAATGTACTTCGGTCAACGCTTTTACACCCTAGAAAAAGAAGCATTCAAGTCTTAAATACAGTACCGGTAAGTGACATATTTTTTTTTAAATATTTGTATTGGGAAAAATTTAGATCTAATAATTAAATTAATTTATTGCATTGAAAATACATTTATTTGTTAGTAGTGTTTTAAAAGTACAGTCACACGTTTCAATCATCATTTATTATTAATCATCTTCATTTTATCTGTGTTATCTATAAAATAGATGCGCGAAAATGTAATCAAAAGCTGCGCACAAATATAAAAATAATTGAACCCAAATGCACGCATATGTAATGCGCCCGAAATCTGTACAATGAAAAAAAAAAATGAAATGTTTTGTAGGAGCTGTATCATCAAAAAGGGGTGACTAAAATGAATAACTGACGAAACCTTTTGAGCCTTTGTCTTTTATAGTTTCTTATTTCAAATTATGAAAAAGTGGTAAACTTTGAACTCACTTTCAGTAACTGCGAGTAATCTTATTTCGGTGCTTTGTGTCTATTATTTTAATCTTAGTTGTTTGTGTGCTACATACCATTTTTGAGTTGAGCCAATTGCAACTGATTTTTAAGGTTTGTTTTATGATGTTCTGTTAAACCATTGTCTTAAGTTAGTGGAAGGTTGAGCGCCCAGAAAAATGTTGTCACTCACCAAATTCTTTATTGGCCATATCAAGAGCCAGAAGTTCAGTGGTTGTCGTTGGTTCATGTCTCATATTTGTATTTTTTAATAATTGCTTTTGTTATGATTTAGGCCGTTAGATTTCTTGTATGAATTGTTGAACACATATTTCAAGTCGGGGTCCTTTGAAGCCCACTAAACAATATTTTCAAAAACATTTTTGAGGGTCATACGGGGCGATCAATTGCTTACATTAACTTCAATTGGGAACTCTGGTGGATATTTGTCTCATTGCCAATGAAACCGTATTTCTTATTTTTATACTGGACGTATTATGGTACACCGTTGTCCGTCTGCCCGTCCTCAACATGTCGGACATTAACTCAAAAACGCTTTAACCAATTTGATTGTTTATATCTATTGACGTGTGCTCCCTTTCCTTTTCCTTTTTTTTTTTTTTTTTTTTTATATATATAACGTTGCCAAGTTCTTGGGTTTTATTGTTAAAAAAGGGGAGGATTTTCCAGTTTTCGGACAATTACCCCAAAACGCATAAAACTTTAATAGATAATTTATATCTATTGAAGTAAGCTCACTTTCGTTTTCTATAAATGTTAGATTCTATGTTTCAGAGTTATGGGATTTTATTCATAAAAAGGGGGAATTTTCCAGTTTTCGGGCAATAAAACAAAAATGCTTTCAGCAGATCTCATTAAATCTATGTGAATCGTTATATTGACGTAAACTCTCTTTCAATTTTCATGAATTTCTGATTTGACATTGAGAAGTGATTGAACTTCATTATAAGAAAACGCGACGGGCGTATCATGCGCTCATAGAGCAGCTGTTTATTACATTTTAACGACCTAAATATTTGAAATGAAACATCACTTTTAAAACGGAGTTGATTAATTATTTGGATGTTGTTTGAAATAAGCACATACGCGATCGTTAATTAATTCCGCAAGTACCAGCACCATGACGGGGTTTCTATGTTAGTTTTGAAAGGATGTGATCAAGTTTTATCTTATTATTCATATGTAAATCATTTAAAAGTGTATTTGAATTAAAGAGAAAAAAGAACAAAAATGAAGAAAAAATAACCAATATGGTCCTATCTGCACGTATTCATGCAAATTCTAGGAACTTCGCTAAAAATATTGTTATATCAATGTAACTAAATCGATATCTTAAGAACAAATATAGAAAGACTAAACCCTGGTATTAAGGGATAGAATAAAACTTCCCAGAATCATTCATTTATTCAAATAGTATGGTTATTTTATGTCAAAATAAGATCAATCCTAAATATTATTGTACAAACAAGGCAATAAAATGAGACTCCATTCATGACAATGTCATTTGTTTCATTCATACGTTATACCATGTGTTAGTATTACTTATTTCCATATATGGCAGTAAATGGCAGTTTTTTTTTTATTATTATATAAAAATGGTACCCAAAACAATAATTATAATACCCGTTGCTATCAAGTAATTAGACAACATCATATTTACATGTACAGGCACATCTTTAAATTGTGTTTTGCAACTTTATATATATAGAAAGAGAAAATATAAAATAAACAAACATAAGACGAGAACGGTAATTAGCGGCGTTTTGCATTTGCGCCGATCTGCATTTCATTTGCGCCGATTTTTTCTTTCATTTGCGCCGATTTTTTTTTTCATTTGCGCCGATTTTTTTTACAGGTAAATAACAGGTAAATTACAGGTGAAATGATATAAGAAGATGTGGTATGGGTGCCAATGAGACAACTCTCCATCCCAGTAATGTTATTTTCATTTATCATTAAAGAACTCTTCCGTTAGCCAGTTGTACATATGTTATGAATTGTCAATCATAACATGTATATAACTTGTCTCTTGCTTAAAATCAAGAAATAAAAACCTAAGATAAAAGCACTTTGTTTATACTAAAATGACAAATTAAAAATATATGTACCGCATTCAAATCCATAAAAACGGAATACATTCAAATCATAAATCTGTTCTTGCCGAGTATGTATAGGCAACACATCTAATATATTCCTTTCTTATGATTTCGTCTCTTCTATATTTGGCGTAATTGTCGATAACGAAGGCCATCTTTCCTTTGTCTGGCATACGTACTGGTGGGGGTATTTCTAGAGTTCGCATTTTCTCGCAAGGAAGCTATTAAACCAAGAGTTCCAAATGGTGAAGTTGAAATCATCCCTTCGTTAATTTTATGGACGCCATCACGAATTGGTTGACCGTTATGGAATGTGTACTTGGACGTTGTCTAAGAATATATGACATTTGTCATCAGAAGGAGCGTCAGACAATGTCAAAAGTGAAGCAGTTATCGATTTCATTTAGGGAAAGGAATGGTAACCCGAAACATTGGGATAGCCATTTACCAATTGCAATGTCACTTGATTTGTCTTTATACTCTGTGATCAGTCAATGTAAAAGTATGAATTTACCTGTAACTTACCTGTAAATCCAATTAGGAAAAAATATAAAATCGGTGCAAATGAAAAAATAAAATCGGCGCAAATGTCATACGCCCGTAATTAGAATGGCTGAATGGCTCTTAATAATTGAATGGATTCGTGAATATACCCCCACCCCCTGGAATCGAGCAAAAAAAAATTAAATTGAAAATTATTGAAGAAAACCGCTAAGATCATGTGCACTACTAGCTTGAACTATAATCCCAAGGAAATCTTTCGACTCAAATGCATTTCAGGCAGATGCAAGAAAAAAGTTGATAAGAAAAATAAGCAGATTAAATTTAAAGAGCAGGCAGGTGTATATCGATTAGGTAATTAAGAATTGAAAAAAAAAAACCATTTCGAAGCATTCGATGTACAATCAGACAAGGCACATTTCTTGTGTTGCAGAGCTTTGTGCTGGGTTATCAAAAAGGCCTGTGTATATGATAAATGAAACAGATTTAAAGAAGTTTGATCTCAGTTCCTTTTCAATCCTTTATCAAATGCTAGTCCCCCCGTATATGCATGACATATTTGTCACTGAACTTTTAACATTTAAAAGTCAAATCCAAACCAGATGCGTGGAAAAAATGGGGAGACAAGTCTATTTTACATAAATCGAATCAAGTACTTAAGGACATTTTACTTCCTGTTTATGCGTAACGATAATACGCACTTTATTTGGCCGACCAACCAAAACATTGTACCGGAAGGTAGGATTTTATAGTTTGTACAATACAAGTTTTTATGAGTCTTCTTTTGAAGTTTGAGTCATAAATAATACTAAACTATTCGCATTCATTTTGTCTTAATTATTCGCAATTTATACATTTAAGTTTTTGCATGGAATCTTTATACTTTGGTCTGGAACTAATAACTGAACTCCTGTTTTGTATATTTTTTATCAATACTTCTAGCTCATCTAGAAGTTTTAAAATGTATATATGGGTTAATTTTCTTGAAATACGTTTTGAGTATATAATTTTTAGTATATGTACAGTGCAACATTATCATGATTATGAACAATATGTTGTGTGCTCTGATAAAATGTCAAGTTTCACGTTTGTGTATGTGTGTGTATTTATATATTTTGAGACACCTCGAATTAATATGACCTTTTCAGTTCATTTAGAAATTCTTTAATTTTTAAAGAATATAAGGTTACATTGATTTGCGTCATAACTGATTTACTCTTTTTAATTTACAGAGTTTAACATCTCAAAAATCTCAATATGTTTATTTTAATCAATGAACCAAATTCCTTAATAGAATGGGTAAACCTTAAATAAATCCAAAGATAGAGAATGTCAATTTGTTTTGTCTGGTCGCTGAAATCTTTTCAAAACTAAGTTAACTTCAACAATGAAACTTTAGTCAAGAAATATTAATTCATTTAGTCAAATATCAACAATGTACAAATGTAGATAAAACTAATATAGGAAGCATAAAATGCACTTCTACATCTAAGGATAACACATGAAAGCGTTATACCACTTATCTATCAGTGGCGGATGCAGGAATTTTCGAAAGGGGGGGTGCTAGCCCAGGGCAAAGGGGGGGTGCAGGGGGGGTGCAAACATATGTCCCGATTCAAATGCATTGATCGGCCAAAATAAAGGGGGGGTGCGGACCCCCGGAACCCCCCCTCTGGATCCGCCACTGTCTATGAAGAAGTCATTGAGTGTATGCATAAGCTACAGACTCGAGGACGTAGGCTCGGTGCGGTGTATAAAATTTGCATCTTATTGTTGTTAATGCATAATTATGAATATCTATAAAACCTGGATTAATCGACCATTTTCTTCATGAGGAAATTCGTGTACCAAATCAGGAATATGACAGTTGTTTCCCTTTCGTTTGAGGTATTTGAGCCTTTATTTCGCACTTTCCGGTTGAATTTTCATTTTAGTTCATTATTTTTGCTATTTAAATTGTTACAGTAATTTATCCAAAAAAATGGTAAAGCATGATATACATTGCAGGATATTCAATTACAATTAATTGTATACCGTCGTAAATCTACCTTTTAAGTTATCGGTTGAAAAACAAATCCTATTTACAGTATAAATTAAAATATAATTTATAACAATAGTGAATTCAAAGATCATAAAAGTATATTGAATCTACCAAAAACATTCACAATGTTCACAAGAAATTATTTTGCAAGAAATTGGTCTTTAAATTTATAATGTTCAAGGGTGTATAAATACAGATCAAAATATTGAGATTGGTCATCTAAAAGTATCTAAAAGTACAATTCAAAACAGAAACTCCCTTACCAACTGGCAAAACCAAAACTCAAACCCCTCAAGACGAATGGAAAACATCTGACGTTTTCCTGACTTGGTTCAGGCATTTCCTTATGTAGAGAAAGGTTGATTAAACTTTGGGTTAAAACGTGCTCAACCTATCACGTGTATGAGAGTCGCATACAATTCCATTATATTTACAAATAAGTGTGAACAAAACAAACAGAGTTAATAAATGTAAAAAAATAGGGGTACATCACTTAACATTGTGTTCTAATCTTCACCACTATGAAAACAAACAATGGCCGGGTTGTTGTCTCTTTGACACATTCCCCATTTCCATTTTCAATTTTAAATATGTTAACAAAAAAACCTAAATGGCATATGGACGAAGCAAAACTGAAAGACGAGAATGGCAAAAAAAAAACCCAACATCAAAAGGATATTACCAAAACTGGACTAAAGTGTAAAGGTAATTTTTTTACAAAGACAAGTAAAAGAACCCTTTGCCACGTAATTAAGCTGATAAACAACTTAATTACCCATAACTTATACTTCAAGACCATCATGTATTATTTGTGAAGTTGATACTAAATATTTATTAAATAGGTCTTGGTATCATCCGATAAACCCTTTTTTTCAAGAAAAAGGATAAGACGTTCTTTGACATAACCCTGATTCATCAACTTTCTGCTAAGCCACTGGTGATTTTTTAAAAAGTCTGAGAAGCAGCTGTAGGTTCACGAATACCGAAAAGGGTGCCAAATGTATATTCAACAGCTTTTGATTTTGACATTTGATTAGGGACATTCCTTTTAGATTTTTCCTCAGAGATTTTACTTTTTCACCATATGTAGCTATAGTTGGTGTACTGATACTAAGTTTGAGGTAATGATAACTCAAAAATATCGTTTGTCATACATTCTGTTACTGAGATGACTGCTTATGTGAAATTCGAGGAACAAGTAAAAAAATGAGGCGGAGGAAGCAGTTCCTTTTTTTTCTTTAATTTCTAGTAATACATGTACTATTTGAACCAAATCAGAAAAGTTTGAATTGGTATAGCATAAAAGAACAGCCATATATCTATTAAAACGTGAAATTAAATGAACTGGCTTATTTGATATTTTTGTTTTTAACAAGTGTTTGAAGGAACAACGACTCATATGAAAAGATGTCCAAGATAAATTATTGTTTAAAATGCTTGAATTCTTAACAATGTTTACAATGTTTACTATGTACCCCCCCCCCCCCCCCCCCTTTTGTTTTTAACGAAAGCAGATGTGAAGAGCTTGTTGTTTTAAAAATAACATTGCAGTATGGAATGTCGTGCCTCAGAGTGTCTATTAAAAGTTAAAATCATCACTTGAGCCCATTTTATTCACAAAAAGACCGTACAGGTTAGGTCAAGGAAGATCTCGGATGGTTGAAGAGGTTTCATTTTATTCCCTTGCCGTGAACATCATGTTTACATACGGATAAGAAATCTGCAGTATGTTTTTCTTTATAAAGTATATTGCTAACAAGAAATACAACAATATTATTTTATATGCTATGTAAAACAATTTTCATTAATTTTTACATGCGAACCTCTTATATTTCATTAAAACATTTCATAGAAATATAGACTATCATAATGTTACATAAAATTGCTTCGCTTATGATTTCATTTTGTTTCCTTTTCATATTTCAAAGCAGATATATGATATAAAAAAAAAGAAAAATGAGCCTAAGTTTGAGGGATATTGTAGAAGATATATTATATGGTAAAATCACAGATATTGATATTTGGAACAAACTTAGACATTATTTTAGTGAACAATGGGACGGACAACCAGAATTTGTAGCTGTTCTAAATTTGTCAGGAAGACAGTTAGGTGATCAGATAAAAAATGTCACAAACACATTCAGTTACTTCGATGCTCTTGAAAATACTTTTAGCGATAATAATGATTTACTGGAGTTTTTAATTAATTTAACTGGATATTTAAATTATCACACTGAATTAGGATCGGTCAATGTCAAAGACAGTCTAAAGGAGTTTCGGAAAAATTTGAAAGAAGTACGACAGCAGTGTGTTAAAAGAGGAATTTTCCATGATAGAAACTTTGTTGGTAGAGAATCACACATTAAAAGAATGGAAGACGAAATCAAAACGGGGACTTCAAAAGTTAAGTATTAAATCATATTTAATTAAACGGTTTTAAGTTATATATTTTTACACTTATAAATATAATAATATTTTTTAACATTGCCATATAAGCGGGAGGTTTAGCAAGTAAACCAGGTTCAACCCACTATTGTCCTGTACAAAATAAAGAATCTGGCAGTTGTCATCAAATATTCCGTTTATATGTATGTTGGTCTTTGTTTTTATGGCAGTTAAGTGTTTCTGTTGTTCCCTTGTTTTCCTTTTATAGTTGATGTGTTTCCCTCTGTTTAAGTTTGTATCCCGTATTTGTTTTCCCCTTAGTCGATTTATGCTTTTTTGAACAGCGGTATACTACTCTTGCCTTTTTTAAGTATTTAACTAAAAGCAAAAATTGAAAGAATCCTCCAGTAAATAAATGTTTGAAGAGATAAGATCACAAATGTGTTTCCTACACCCCACGCTTCTTAAGATAAGCAAAGTCTATTCTTTGATATTGGAAACCATAAAAAATGATTAGGACTAAATATTTGTTTTGTATAATGCCATAAAAACAGATATTGCTGTTGAAATTCCGTCATAACACAACTTATCGTTTAATAGGAGTTACGGGTACAAAGTATGTGGTCTCTTTTGTAGACATGACAAATTCAATGTCCTTACAAGGACTCGAAAGAATAATAGATTAATAAGGAAACGATGATAAGTGATCATTCGAAGAAAAAAAAAACGACTCATAGACGAACTAAGACTTCAAAACAAAAACGACTCCAAGTCTCAAATACTGCACAGAAAACCAAAATTTACGTTTTACTATTAGAAACCACAGTTATTATATACATTTATGAAAAAATGTACACAATGGTGTCTGTAAGACAGTACCATTTTAAATCTAAAACCCTGTTTCAGCGGAAACACGGATACATGAGTTTTTTTTTACGTTTGGTGAAATCAGTGTTAAATTTTGCAAACGGTTTAAAAAATAAGGTTGGAGATGCATGCAAAGACTTATTTTACATTCTTTGTAATTAGGTCAGTGGTTAAGAAGTTGTTGCAAATAAATAATGCTCATCAAATTTGTTAGGATGGAGAATTTAGTCTTTTACAGTATGTAACTTAATAAAGGCAACATTAGTATACCGCTGTTCGAAATTCATAAATCGATTGAGAAAAAAAAAACAAATCCATGTTGCAAACTAAAACTGAGGGAAACACATCAAATATAACAGAAACACAACACTAAAAAGTAACACACACAGAAACGAACTATAATATAACAATGGCCATATTCCTGACTTGGTACAGGACATTTTAAGAAACAAATGGTTGGTTGATCCTGGTTTTGTGGCTAGCCAAACCTCCCGCTTTTATGGCAGTGTAAAATATAGCATTAAAATGACAACATTACATGACAGGACTACAATACAAATAAATGAGAGAACATATAGGACAGAGAAACCCACGCATAATAGCTATCAAAAGGTACCAGGTTTATAATTTAATACATGAGAGCTAAGAAAGAAATAATTTGCGAAACTGCGAAACACACAAGTACCTTAGGAAGAAATACAAAACTCAATTTCGTCATGTCGGTTTGGTCAGTCCACGTCTGCAATTAGAAACATAGAATATAATTTCAAACTTAAACGCGTTAGACAATTGATAAAGTACTGGCACATGCTCTCGGACTGACGCGTAGAATTATCATTAGCAAGCAAATTTATTAAATTAATGACATGGACATAATTTTTATCCTCGATTTTTGTTGAAACATGAATTATGATGAGCTATGCTAATACATATTTATGAATTATTGTGTATGTAGGAATTCTGCTCTGTGGTTTAGGAGGAATGGGAAAGACAAGTATCGCAAACACAGTCTGTTACAAACTCCGTGGTGAAGGTTGGAAAACAATTAAAATTGAACTAAGGTAATCATCATTGAAATAAGGGTATTTACCATCTATATCATTTAATGTTTTTTTTATATGTATCTTTTTTTTTTACCAACATGATCGTTAAGTAATGAAAAAAAAACCACTTTTTGTGGTTCCAACCTATCCTCATACAAGCGTTAAGAACATATGTACTTTGTTGAACATTCGTAATTAACTCTAACTTTTCAAGTTCGCTCGAGATCGTCAGTAAAATTTAGTATCCAGCGAATAATAATGTAGTTACAACACTTTGTCATTTCAACTGTTTAGATCATGCAAACATTGCATTTCTTTATTGCAGGTTCTGGGCCAGTCATCTACAGTCCACCTGCCAATTTTATTATACACATTTTGTTGTTTAGATATAAAAAAAGATGATGCAGTATAATTGCCAATGAGACAACTCTCCATAAATAACAAAATGACACATAAGTTAGCAGCTGTAGGTCACCATATGGGCTTCAACAATGAACGAAGCCCAAACCGCATAGTCAGCTATAGAGTTTATTTGAGAAACTATTGATGGTAAGACACGGTGTGAATGATGTTCCTGGTCTCTTTCCGAATTTTGTAGATTTTTTCTTGAAATTAAGGCCAGAAGATGTGTGCAGAAGTTTTAAGCTTTTCATAGAACTGTACATACATAATGCTATGAAAATAAATTATTGGACTGATCATTGGAAAGTTCTCTATCAAATGTATATTTTTGTTCGGATTCAAAATCAAGCTACCCCAATATGTTGACAGCCTTTTCTTGATGAAAGAAAAAGTCAAATTATATATATATAAAGTATTATATAAAAAAAAAATCTTTGCTTTGTTTCTTCTATATGGATTTATGAGATTTTAACATCAGTAAACTACTGTTCCCTCCTATTTACTTTAATTTGACAACTCAGTGCTCTGCTGTAAAATAAGGAGGTAGCAAAAATGTAAAATAATTTGGATATAGACCCTTTAGAAAACTTATGCTTGAACTAAACGAACCTCACCAAAAACTTGGGTTATAAAAGGTTGCGAAGCAGATAACCAAAGTTAAACAATACGCGAAGGAGTAGCAACCTTAGTTTTAATAAGTTTGAGTACTTTCTTATTGTTCATAAACTGAAATTCACATCTAATTCGAGACAGAACAAAAACATTGAATAATTGGCTGATAAACCGTGCACCAATAACGATACGGAGAGCTATTTGACTTAACAATATTACCTTCTGTAAGTACTCCATTAAAGAATCGATGGATTGAAAGTAAACAAGAAATACGTACATTTATGTTGCAAATAAATAGCATAAATTTCCAGGTTATGGTTCTGAATATTCTACAGTTATGTATTTTAATTTATGAAGTATTTATTTGTAACAAACCTTTGGTTTTAAAGAGAACAAGGAACTTATCGACATTTTCTACGCACCTCTGTCCAAAGTATTATTAAAGACGGAAGAGCACGGATATCAGGTCAAATTAAAACCACGGACAATGACGGGAATGGAACCATATCAGACCAAATCCTTATTGAAGAGATCAATCTCAAGGAATCACTTTTGGAATATATAACAGAAAAGATGCAAAGGAAACGTAAGTCAATGGAAAGTGAAGTAAGATAATAAAATTGTAGTTATGCGACTTATATATTAAATATTTGAATTAATAAGGAACTTTGATATTGAATTATAGAAGGAATCGTTGAAAAAATAGAACAAAAGGGTCAACAATAAAAAAGAAAATTCAAAAAATTTAGATAAGGTAGATAAAATTAAATACTGGAAACAGGAATCCAAGTTTTCTTTCTTTGAAACCTTTTCAAAGTTGTTATCCATTCGTTTGATGTGTAAGAGCTTTTGATTTTGCCAATTGTTTGGGGAATTTCCGTTTTGAATTTTTCTTGGAGCTCAGTATTTTTGTGATTTTACTTTTTATTATTGTATTGGTTTCAATGATAAATTGTTATTTCATACCCTTTTTTCATTTAAAAAAAATGAATTCAACATGGCATATATCATGTATCTAATGTTACTAATTTTTTAATGAGTTATAACGATTAGCTTAACTTTCAGATGTGAAAGATATAGAGTGTAAATTTACAAACAATAGGAGCAGTTTAACCATGTTAATACCAAACCATCGGCATTTTAGGTTTTTATTGTATTGATATGAAAGTGACTTAAGTGTCGTCTGTTTTTATAGTCTAGCATACATAATAAAGGAGGGACGAAAGATACCAAAGGGACAGTCAAACTCATAAATCTAAAACAAACTGACAACTCCATGGCTAAAAATGAAAAAGACAAACAGAAAAACAATAGTACACACGACACAACATAGAAAACTAAAGAATAAACAACACGAACCCCACCAAAAACTAGGGGTGATCTCAGGTGCTCCGGAAGGGTAAGCAGATCCTGCTCCACATGTGGCACCCGTCGTGTTGCTTATGTGATTACAAATCCGGTAAATAGTCTAATTCGGTAGGTCATATTCATGAAAGGGAAGGGGATTGTAGTTACGACGTAAGGAACATATCCGATATCATTTGTGAAACGGTTATTCCATAACGGTCAACCAACTCGTGATGGCGTCCGTAAAATTTACGAAGGGATGATTTCAACTTCACTATTTGGAACTCTTGGTTTAATAGCTTCCTTGTGAGCAGCAAACCTCTATCAAGAAAATCATGATAGGAAATGCAAGCACGGGAATATTGTATCAATTGGGAGATATATACCCCGTATGCAGGTGCTGCTGGAATGTTGCTACTTAGAAATGGAAAGTTCACAATTGGAAAGCTGAAATCATCTCTTTTGTCGTAAAGTTTTGTTTTCAACCGACCCTCATTGTCAATTTCTAGATGTAAGTCAAGATATGAAGCCGACTTAATTGTATCTGTAGTATCCTTTATCTCTAGTTCGATTGGATAGATGCGTTCCACATAGTCACCAAATTTTGAATTGTTTAGTGAAAGAACATCATCTATATAGCGGAAAGTAGAGTTAAAGGATATTGCTAACTTCTTGTCTTTCTTCCTAAGAAGTTCCTGCATGAAGTCATCCTCATAATAATAAAGAAACAAGTCGGCGAGTAGAGGGGCACAGTTTGTTCCCATTGGAATGCCGACAGTCTGTTGAAAAACACGTCCTCCGAACGTAACAAATATGTTGTCAATCAAGAAATCAAGCATCTTGATAATATCAGTTTCAGAGAATTTTTTGTTTGAATCAGAGTGATTCTTTACAAAGTAGGATTTATCCCTCCCTAATAAATTTGTTTCGTTATATTTTTTTTCAACACCGAATTGTTTAATTTGTTTTATTAACCTTAACATATTAATCTTTTTTAGTAATTCTTATGTTTGATAATCTTGATGACGAGATTGGTGAAGATGCTTGTGATACAAATATTTCCAAGGAACAATCAAAGATTTTGTCATTTTTTGAATGTTTGCTGGGAATGATGAGGCACAGTCAAGCATGCAAGGTGTTTTAAATCTACAATTATACAAAAGTAAAAAGACTGATTTAGCATAATCAGATGATGATACTAAACGTTCAGTCACAATACTTAATTGAGTACCAAAAAAAATATAAAGTTTTGTTGAACACCATTAAGTATGGAAAGAAACGAATATCTTTACATTCATTTGTCTCACGTTTGGTTAAATGTATAAACCTTTTCATTTTGAAATTGTGTTTTATGAAAAAGATTTCTGTAACTAGCGACAAAAATAAATAGATAAAATAAAAATCAGAGTGACTCTGGTATTGTAGTTTAACTCTACATGCTGGTTATCATTCCAAAATATTAACAACCATTTTTTTCTTTGATTTCAGTATAACTTTTTTACACTAATAAAGCTAGCAGATAAAGGAATAATTAGATTGAAATATTTTCACAAGCTTTTTTTAAAAGACAAAAACATTTAAAGTGATCTGAATGTCACAATAGATAGTATGCTTTTGTTTTTGTATGGTAATACAATTTACTAATTGAAAAATTTTTCAGACCAGACTAGTCATAACATCAAGGAATAATTTCCTGCTTACTGCAAATCGTGAATTAAGAAACGCTATGCTAACTATTGAAGTCAACAGTTTAGACATAGAAGAAGCACGAAAACTGACTTTGAAGTGTACGAAACAGAATCGTAGATGTAACGTATGTAATAACATAAAGTAAATTATTATTTGATGAAGTCACGTTGAGCCATGGCAAGAATACACCAAAATAATTCAAAAAGTTTTGCACAATTTAATTTTATTTCAAATCTATATATTGTTTATTGTTTATTGTAGTTTAAGAGTTGCCGTTGTCAATTTTGATTCGATGGTTGCAAATATCTGTTTAATTGTCTCTATGACGAGTCACAAGTAAAACTGTATAGCGACTGACAAATCACCAACGTACGACGGCAACCCTTCAACTACAGTACTGTTCTTCGTTAGTTACAATTTTATTAAACAGATTGAGCACAAAATATCATTGGAAAAAGACAAACAATATATTAAGAAACATGCAATGTACAAATGACATTGAAAAAGAACATATACGAAAATAGTAACTTAGTGTATGTTCAAACAGATCAGATTTGAGTAAAAACCAACAACATGCAAACAATTTATAGCTTGCAATGTAGAAAAATGTCCAAATAAATTTGTTTAAAAAAAGAAGTATCATATAGAATGCACAATTGTAAACATACACAGCAAAACCATAGAAATAAAGACGGAAACATTCTAAATAACGAAAATTAGCAGCACATTTAACAAAAAAAATGACATCTGATATTGTAAATGGTGCAGTGTAAGATTAAACAGGAAAAAGGGAACTTAAAAAATAGGGGCGAAAGATACCAGAGGGACAGTCATAGAAATATTATAGTTCATGGAAAATGAAAAATAAAATGACATGAAAATCAATGTTATGGTCTTTTTATAAATTTACTGTTTGCAAAAATATGAATGAGTCGAAATACTACATATTTTCTTAGCCAAGGCATAGATAAACTTAGCCGTATTTGGCACAACGTTTTGGAATTTTGGGTCTTCAATGCTCTTCAACTTTGTACTTGTATGGCTTTCTAACTTTTTTGAGCTGAGCGTCATTAATGAGTCTTATGTACACGAAACGCGCGTCTGGCGTATCAAATTATAAGCCTGGTACCTTTGACAACTATTTTTTTCATGTTTTTAGTGGTCCCTCAGCGATCTGCAAATCAATGCCATAGTAACAGCTTGTTGTGCATGCCCACTTGCTATCAGGGTTATCAGCGATGTCATAAATGACTCGACAAATGCGACAGACGTCATTACGATTTTACAAATGAAGAGAGATGTGATTTTGTCGCCTTCATTGAGAATTAACGAATGCTTAAGTCAACCATTCGAAAAACTTAAAGAGCAGAAATGTACTTTATGTCAGCTTTCACTTTTTGGTACAACTAAATTTGACCTGAACTCGGCAGCTAAAATTGTATTTGGGAAACTTGAACCCAATCTCAACAAAAGGGAAGTTATTATGAAGCAAACGGAATTAAAGTTTACCCTTTTACTTTTTAAAACTCGACATTTGCTTGAGATAGAAATGGGAGAATGCGACTGCCAAGAGACAAGTTTTGATCATGATGAAATATTTACAAGACAAAAAATATATTCGGTTCATCCTCTAGTTTACAAGTTCTTAAAGGACAAAGCAAACGACAGAGATATGATGAGTTGCATTCAAAATGCAAAATATAACTACATAGTATATTTTGATGAGTTAGTTTTAGATATTGGACAAGAATATGAAACGAATGTTTTAGTTGCAAGGGAAAAATCTGAGAAGCTTAAAACTCACATATTGACATATAAAAAATTGATGGAAGAATATGAAAGTTTTTCATACGCATCAAATCTACAGACTTTATCATCAGCTGAAGATGCAAGACGACGTAGTAATGTAGTCGAGATGATATGTAATCCAGAACATCACTTAAATTTTCTCAAAGCAATGGTATCGAAAAGTGAAGGTAAATCTTTCGTGAAACTGAGCTGGGAGATAGAATATATTACTGCAAAGGTCCGACACCATCAGTGTTGTGATAATATTGAAGAAAAATGCAAACAGATAGAGGTGTCCTTATATACAATAAAATCAGACAAACTAAGTGAAGGTGAATTGTTACAGTTACACATTTTTAAAGGACGAATTTTGTTTTTACAGGGAAAGCTAACAAACGATATGCAATTTTCAAAAAACTGTTTATATAAAGCAAAGCAAATTTTCAAATCAAAACAAATACACAGGACGCCATTTTATAAGTTATACTTAGCTGAAATTTATAACGAATTTGGCTGCTTATTTTGCAGACAGAAAAATATGATACAAGCAATAAAGATGCATTCAAAAGCTGTAAAAGTATTATTACAAAACAATATCCAAACTGACAACATTATTATATTTTATGCAAACCTTGGTCAATGCCATTTTTCCTTGAGAAACTTTGAAGAATCATTGAAGTATTATAACAGGTCAATCGATCTTGCCAAGTTTTATGGAATGGAAGGTTCGGATATTTACTTGAGAAAACTGTTGAACAGAGGAAATGCTTTCCTCAAGTTGAGAAAACTTGATGAGGCCTCAAAGGATTTGAAGGAATGTTCAGATTTAGTAAAGAAACTTTATGACAAACCATGTCGAACTGAGATACTCATTCGTCATGCGCAAGGATGTTTAATTAGAAGAAAGATTATACAAAGACATGGTCTTGTATCTGACGAAGGTAAATACATTTTAATGTAAATTATGAACATCAGGTGTAAGTCGGAACCAAGTTAATTCTAAAAATTCAATGTGCCTACACTTTGGCATCATCTTGGCACAATACTACCAGACGGTCATCATGGATACAATTTGTGATTAAATGTCATAATTTGGACTTTGTACAGGCGTCTTTGAATGTCCCTCTCAATAAATGCAGTGGAAGATAATCAAGATATAAGAATACACATGGTATAAGCATACATTTGTCGAAATTTGTATCTTTTGCTGAAAAATTGAAGCCTGTTGTTTAATTGCTTACACTCGGATGATGCTGCTGAGCTTTTGTATTGTTTTTGGTCGTTTTGTCGTTTTTATTTTTGATGATGGCTTGGGTTTTTTTCTTTGTTTTTTTTTTAGCCATCTACCATCTCTCTTTTAAAGTTGAAAAATACGCATTTGTTGCACTAAAATTGATTCTGTTTAATGTTGAGATACCAATTTTCAAAATTGAAATGTCTTTAATGTTTAACATTTCGATAAAAGAAAAGAAAATGATACCGGTACTGAATACGACAGTTTTAAACGTTGAAAACACTTTAGAACAATTTTTTTTTCAAAATGACATAAAACTAACAAGGTTAATAACACAGCACACATTTCATTGCAAAAGATGTATGTCATATTTAAACAATTTGACCTATGTTTTGTAATTGTAATAATCGCATTCACGTCCTCTATTCCTCGAATATGACATCACCAAATGAAAATTATCATTGAATGTGTACTCACACTAGTAACACGACAGGTGCTATATGTGAACTACGATTACTAACCCTTCTGAATCACTCCAGTTGTTATATTCGTGTTGCTCAGTGTTTTTTCTTTCTCTTACGTAATGATTTTGAGTCTGTTTGCCTTTACGTCGGTATTTGTTTTGCATTGGTGTTGTCAGTTTAACAATGTGTAACATCGACTTTTGAGGTTGAATATCATTTTAGTTTCATTGCTTCTCTTTGAATGCTAAGTTGAATAAGTACCTAAATGAAGAGGTCCAATTTGTGACCCGGTGTAAAGATTGTTGCCAATCTTTAATTTAAAAAAACAATATCTTTGGATTCTAGATATTAAATAATGACTTAACAACTATTTAAAGTATCAGAGGTTATTATTATCAATAATAATAAATACAGGTAAATAAAATACAATATGTTAAAACGGTTGAATGTGATTTCGTGTATGTGTTATTACCTCTTGGAATCTTTCAAGATCTGTTCAAATAAACTCATCATAAATACCAGGATAAAAAAATATATATTTACGCCAGACGCGCGTTTCGTCTACAAAAGACTCATCAGTGACGCTCGAATAAAAAAATGTTGAAAAGGTCAAATATAGTACGAAGTTGAAGAGCATAGAGGACCAAAAATTCCTAAAAGTTTTGCCAAATACAGCTATGGTTATCTATTCCTGAGGTAGATAAAACATTATTTTTTTTCAATTCAAAGTTTTGTTAACAGTTAATTTGTAAATATGAACATATCAATGATAACTCAAGTCAACAAAGAAGTGCTGACAAATTCGTTTTGCTCTAAGCAAAATCCGGGTTTTATAGGTCTTAGCACGCCTTATCCTTGCGTGTAAGAATATAGTTCGTTACTGGTCAAGGTTTATCATGTAAAAAACTGTCAATACGTACGTAAATATGAATTATAAAGAAAGCAAGCATGATTTTGTACGTCTCGACACCGATTCAACAATATAAAGCATGTAAATACAAGTAACTAAAGAAATGTAAGACATGTTGGCGGAATTTCGTAACGTTAAATCGGCAACTGTCAAATTTGCCGGGAACGACGTAACGTTTACAAAAAGGTACTAACGATCACAACACCAAGCATTACATGAAAACGACGAATAAAAGATTTCAACTTTATATATAACTTATAAAGGACACCAGTGTTGATAAGAATAACACCATTCCAGGGTCTGTCGTTTTTCACATAATTGATATAAACAAGTTCCGGGTCGAATCCGATACCGATTCCGATAGTCTATGTCACATGTAGTTGCAAGTTGTAGTAAATGCAGAACCAGATTGGTTAGTAAGTAATTAAGTAAGTAAATTTGATTTAAAGTCGGCATATATGTACACAATAAAAGGGAAAAAGCATGAGCTCTGATGAAGTCTTTAAACGAATACAATATAAAAATAAATCAGTTTAATGCAAATACTAATGAATAAGAATAAAAAGAAGGCAAATATTAGGAAAGTTGATAAATTTTAATTTCTGAATATCCAAGGTCAATTCTCATGTAGCAAACAACTCTATGTGTATTGAATTGAAGAACCAGCAATCACTAAAATATCACAAAACCAACAAACTAAAAAGTATTTATTAGAATAAATTAATTAAGAATTTGTATTTAATAGCAGCTGCTACTATGTACAATAATTCATAAAACAACAAAAGCATATAAAAAGGCAAGAAATTCATAGAAATTTAAGAAACGATTATTTCAAACATAAAGCTTAAAAAAACGAGAACACAATGCACCTTGTAATCATAATGACTTTATTAGAGGACAATACGAATACTACAAATCCAGGCTAAAATGCAGTGTAGGTACTTTTCATATAGTGTCCTATAGGAGTTACTCTTTTTATTATTTTAACAAGAATAACTACCACTCGAGTCTACTTGAAAAAGCAGGAACCAGTAGAAGATTTATCTTTAATGCTATATACTCTTCTGGTTCTATTTCCACCATTTCATGCTTTATTCAAAGTTGTCATTACTTTTAAAATTCGAAGTCAAAACAAAATACTTAACATATCTACTGATCTTCCTAACCTGAGTATGGTAGTATGAACATATGCTGTAGTATTGTAACAACAACCCCCTCTGCATGTAAATCATCATTTTATAGCAATATCTCATACTAACTACTAGTAATGTTTACAATCATGTATAATTAACCACATTACTCATCCATTTTCTTGATTTTTATATAGGACTATTATTATAGGAGTTATTCTGCCAAACATACTACAACGACACATTTTGACACACAATTCTAATTTCTTTCTGACACATCGCGGGTTGTCTAGATATTTTTAAAGTATGAGAGTTTGATTGAATTCCGTCTTTTTAAGTCTTTTTACTCAATATTGTGGCAACCCGTTTTACTATCTTCGAATTTCAAGATATCTCATATCTCATATAATATATAAGATATCCTATATATTATATGCAATATCTTTTAAGATATATCATATAGTTTATCAGATATCTTCTATAGTTTATAAGATGACTTATAAATATTTTTTTATGAAAGATATTATTTATTCTTTATAAGATATCTCTTATAGTGTATTAGATATCTTATATAATTTGTAATTTATAGGATATGTTATAAAGAACATTATATGAGATATCTTATAAGAAAATTATATGAGATATCTTATAAAATATATAAGATATATCATAAACAATATAAGATATCTCATCAACTATACAAGATATTTTATAAACTATTGAAGGTTTTATTATAAACTATATGAGAGATGTCAAGATGTTGGAATAAATAGCAAAACAATTTCCCATACATTATTGTTGAGAAATATAATTAAGATAAAGAAAAACAAAATTCATACGCCGATTGGACTCAAAGCAAGTTTTATTAATATATTAATATTGTAGTTGTTAGTATGTTTGTTAGTATTCATAATTAAAGTTCTAAGAAAAGTTTCGCCAATATTTCTGCTCCCATTGGACACTGAGTGTCAAATTGATAGATATCGACTAGTAGCTGTATACACTTTATCAGTTTAGAATAAACAAATATTTTCTATTAAAAGAGATTTGGAAGAAGACGTAATGTCAATTGAATACAATGATTATGAAATATAGATCAACTTAACGTATTATCTCTACATTTTAAGGTAAATCTAAGGACGAGGAAGACATGCTTGAAATGGTGCGTGAAGGAATACAAATATATGAGAAATTAAAACGTATTCTCTCACCAGATCTTTTGGCCGGTAACTCGGAATGGTTTCCAGAAATACAAAGAACCCATTTGTATCTTCTTAAACAAGGAAAAGCAAATGAAGATTTGAAGACAGATGCTACACAGTTTTATTCGGTAAAGGCAATACAAAAATTAAGAATCGTAATAAATGTTTGTCATTGACAAAATGTTTGTTGAATGAGGTAACCAACTATGCACCTCTCTTTGTCGAAGTATTCGTATGAGTCGGAATCTAGATTATTTTATTTTACATAAATGTATATTGATGATGGCGTTCCCATTAACTATCCTTTTTTTTTTTATTGAGAATTATTAGTATATCCTCCGGAACTAGAGACGAAAGATACAACATAAACAGTGTCCGCCGCTTCATTGTTAGATATATACCTCGACTTTGACTATAGCGGTCCTTTCAGTATCAGAGTCTAGAACAAGCGAGACGATTTAAATTTTGAAATAATAAGTTTTGCCCCAATATTGAAAAAGGCGGCGTATGAAGTAAATATTCTCCACTTATATGATGATCCAAGTATTTCTAGGTTTTCCTCAGATTTTGTAAAACTGCAACGGTATCTGAGCAAAACATTGTAGATTGTAAATAAGAGTTTTGTCAAGGACTACTTGTACATTGTTTTTAGAAGTTTATCGGAAAGTCCCAAGACCTAATAGATAAAAGTTAATTGTCTGCATCACAAATAAATCAGAATTGTCTTGAGTGCGGGTGTTGTATATCAATTAAATCACTTTATATATTTCTCTGTTTTTGTAACTTTATGTCCTATTTGGTCGTTTGACTCTAGACGTGGCTCAGTATTTCTGAATTCAGCTTTTGGTTGTTAGGCTTTGAACGTGCATGATGGAATTGGGACAAAAGGCACGATTCGGACGCATAAGATATTTAGAGTGTTGTTTTTATTGAATAATCTTGTATTTGTATGTTATCTAAGCTGTACCACACCAAGAAAGTGTATATGTCATTATGTTTTTCGATTTTATATGTACTATCAACTACAAAAACTGTTTTGTTGGCGTCTTTTATGTCTGACAATTTTGCACGTTTTTTTAAAGAATTTTTAAGTTTAGTTGTGTTATATGTCTGTGATGTATGTTATACCTGAACTATAAATATGTGTCATACAAATGATAGGTAAAGATGGCTACAAACAGGCTGAACCTGTTCCAAGTCAAGAGTATGTCAATTCTTTTCCATTCAATCCGTCGGTTTTTATTGTTGAGCGTTAGATTTTGTCCCTTTTAATGGACTTCCGACTTAATTTTCCTTGAAATTTTCTGCTTTCGTTAATACTTTTTACAAAACTTGAACACGATTTATTTTTTACACTTTAATTGAGATAATAATTCCAGCTGAAAAATATTAGCATGCAAATAAATCTGTTGTATTTATATTATTGAAGATAGTGTCGTATTTTTGTTTGAAGACATTAATAACAGACAAATCGGATTAATAAAAAAAATAGTTTGCCAATATTGGTTAAAAAGCATCTTGTTGTCTTCTATAGAAAACATTTTCCTTCCATTTCAAATTTATTGAATGAAATGAGAATGGTTGAGAATTGATACCCACAACCATAGACAGCATTTGTAATCAAACTGCTTAATTGATAAGTACTTTATTGTTTGTTTATTTCCAGGCGTATCACACTATTGAATCAAAAAAGGACATAGATTTTAAACCTCCAATATCGGAATCTAAATCTTTAAAAAATAAGGAACAAGGAAAAATCCAGTTAAAAGAAGATATAGATATCAGCCTTTTGGAAGAGGGTGATGAGGAAAAGGAACATTCACCAAGGTTCGAACCTTCAACATCGTCCAGTTCAGAATCCTCTGGAGAAGAAGAAATCTCAGTTCATGGAATAAATCATTCTGACAATAAAATTTCTGATGAAAATGCAGTTCATAGTCGAGATAGTTATAGGCTTCCCACGACAACCTGTAATGATATTGCAGGAGCACGTTTCAGAGGATCTAGCACAAGTTCTGGATATCAAAGTATAACTGCGTCTTCATCAAATACAGATAGCGTTAGCTCATTATTAAGAACTGAGTCTTTACCAAGACAATACAGTTGGTCTGATGACGATGTATTTACAAAAAGACAGACATCTTTCGAATGTGCATTAGAGAGAATGAGAGACCTGCATTGTACAAGCACAAGTACTCCATTAAAGTCACCCTATTCTAGCTCATCAACAAAATTAGAAACTGAACCATTACATTTTGAAGTACCAAAAGGCAAACGCCAGCTCAGTGAAGGTAAGCGTTTGAGGGTTGGAATGGATTGCAAGATATTTCTTTACGATCTACTAAAACGGATGGTATTCTTCAAAATTATATGCTATGTTAAAATACATCGTTTCCATTGATTTCATAAATTAGGGTTATTATTTGTCAAGGTTCTCCTTGATTAAAACTTTACACATAAACAATACTTTATATTTAGTGCATAAAACACGTGTAACATCTGATGCGTATTATTTTATTGGTACATTATACTCATCAGTTACGTTGCTATTCAAAACAGTTTGGTTATTGTTGCAAACACCGCACTTTTGAACCTGTCAGGAGCCTCTAGCCGTTATTAGTCTTTTTTTTTCAAATTTGGTTCGTTTATATACTAGTTCAATTTTGAGTTTAGTGTGTCTACTATTTTTGCTGAACTAGTCCATAATTTTGTCCAAAGGGCAGCTTAAGTCTGCTTCGAGATGCGGAATTTTCTCGCTGAGATGAAGACCCATTGGTGGCCTTGAGCTGTATTATGTTCTATGATCGGGTTGTTGACACTTTGATTACTACTTACACCACTGGGTCGATGCCACTGCTGGTGAACGTTTCGTCCCCGATGGTATCACCTGCCCAATGTTCAGCACTTCGATGTTGACATGAATATCATTTATATGGTCTTTTTAATAAATTTCCTGTTGACAAACATTTTTCCAAAAACCAAAGATTTTTTTATTCGAGGAATAGATTAACTTACCCATATTTGGCACAACTTTTTGGAATTTTGGTCCCCAATGCTCTTCAACTTTGTACTTGTTTAGCTTTATAAATTTTTTTTATCCGAGCGTCACTGATGAATCTTATGTATACGAAACACGCGTCTGACGTATTACCTTATAATCCAGGTACCTTTGATAACTGTTTGACACATTCCCCGTTTCCGTTCTCATTCTTATGTATTTAGTTTCAGATCGCATATGTTACTTTTATAAATACAAACACATTCTAAAGAATCAATTATCGAAGTGCGTATAAATCTTTCACTTCTACTTTAACTACTACTATTCTTACCATATTTACTTGTACTGCTACTATAACTACTACTAATGATAATAATATGTAAAACATTCAATGTCTTTTACTTTGCCATGTGTTAATGTTTTTTGCAGATGACGACTCAAACTCAGCAAATGAAGATTTTCCAAATACGTCGAAAACTACAGAATATAAACGCCAATCACCAGAAGAAAACTTGCACCAAAATGAGAGAAGTACGAAAAAATACCATAAAGGGAAGCTAGGTAAGCGAAGTAATTTTGCAAAAAGCTAATAAAAGCCTTTAAAATAAATCCAAATATGAATTTTTGTTATAATGTCATTTGTATCAGATTTTTGTGAAGAAGTAGTCGCTGGCATTAGTAGACAACAATTGAAATATTACTCAAGTATTCAATACAGCTTGTGTGATTTTGATTCATTCTTGACAGTTTAGGGACAGGTCTACTCACTTAATCGACCAACCGAAAAATATGTACTTGTCTATTTAAAAGCGACATGTTTTCTCCTCCTTAGATCTTCTGATACCAGCATAAACTAATCTGTAAATACATTAATTATGTCCTATACCCAACATTTTGACTTGTGAATTTACCTAATAAGTGCATGATAAGCAAAAGACGCCTATCCCATCAACGTTTCAGATTTTACTCTATAAAGATTCTAGAGGGATATTCAAACTCATAGATTGAAAATAAACTGACAACGCAATATCTAAAAAAGAAAAAGAAGATAAATAATAGTGCATAAGACACAACATAGAAAATTAAAGACTAAGCAATACGAACCCCATCAAAAACTTGGGTTGATCGCAGGTGCTCCGGAAAGTATGCTCCATATCAGACACCCCTACTGTTGCTCATGTTATTACACACCCGATAAATAGTCTTATTCGGTTAGTCATATTCGTGAAAAGGGAACGGGATTGAAGTTACGATATAAGGAACACATTCGATATTATCTGTGAAACGGATATTCTATAACGGTCAACCAACTTGTGATTTCACCTCAATCATTTATAACTCTTGGTTTAATAGCTTTTTTGAGGGCAGCAACTCTCTATGAAAAAACATCATGATGGGAAAAACAAGCCCGGAAATATCGTATCAATTGGGAGATATATACTCCGTATGCAGTCGCTGCTTGTACGTTGCTACATAGAAAAGGAAAGTTCAATATTGGGAAGCTGAAATCATCTTTTTGTGTTGCAAAGTTTTGTTTTCAACCGGCCCTCATTGTCAATTTCTAGGTGTAAGTTTAGATATGAGACAGACGTAATTGAATCTGTTGTATCCGGTATCTCTATTTCGATGGGATATATGCTTTCGACATAGTCGCCTATTTTTTAATTATTTAGTGACATAGCATCATCTAGATAGCGGAAAGTAAGGTGAAGAGATATTTCTAACTTTTTTTTCTGTCTTTCTAAGAAGTTCCTGTATGAAGTCAGCCTCATAAGAATAAAAGAACAAGTCGATAAGAAGAGCGGCACAATTGGTTCCCATGGGAATGCCGATAGTTTGTTGAAAAACACGTCCTCTAACATAACTAATATGTTGTCAATTAAGAAATCAAGCATCTTGATAATGTCTGGGTTTTTTTTAACCTTGTTTTGTATTATTTTATTGGATCTATGAAGTACAGTTCCCTACTGTTACCTTTAACTAAGTATTATATATGAACTAATATTAAAGATAAAGCTATCTTAAATATATAGTTTTTTACTTGATACATATGTTCCTCATGTTCTCTTTCTTCAATAATTGTAGATGAAATAGTTCATGATTTAGAGGAATTGATACCATCTGTTAAACCAAGAATGAGGACACTTGTAAGAGATCTTGACACTGGGGAAGGCAAGTATATACATTTATGTAGTTGTCATATCTGAAAAAACACTTGTTTTCTATATACGAGCAAAGTCATAACATAAGCTTTGCAGATAATACTAGCATAGTTGACAAGGCAGATATCGTTTGGTATGCATAAGTTTCAAGTTGAGCTTTCTGCTATCCTTTATGGACCATATGATTGCGTTATACTGTTCTACATATACACTTCAGTTCTAGAAATCGTCATAATCAAATCAAAATATATCCTTTTAATTCAGAAACGTAGATGATTCACCACACAAGAAGCCGATAATAGACAAACTGATGACTTGGCGTTTGTCAAAGATTGAAGTTTTATTTCGCTTAAAAAAATCATGTTTTATAAAAAGTTTACACTGCATGTCAACCAGAATTTCTTTTGTTCCTCTAGTATCTTTTAAAAAAAAAAGAGGGCAAAAGATACCAGAGGGACAGTAAAACTCATAAATCGAAATAAACTGACAACGCCATGGCTAAAAAAATAAAAAAGACAAACAGACAAATATTGTACAAAAGTCACATCATAGAAAACTAAAGAGTAAGTAACACGAAATTTTTACTTTCAGAATTTCCTTATTATTGTCCAAAGAATTTTTTTTTCAGATTCTTTTTTTCATTAAACATATAAAGATGTATTTTAAGACATGCCTGGTTTTATTAGTTCCCGCAGAAAATTTGAAATTAATTTTACTGTGACAATACGCACGTTATTGCGTCAATATCGTGTAATCAACCAGTCCACACTAATAAACAGCTTTTCTATAAAATCATAACAGTTAAGCTATATTGAATTTATATCCATACACTAAACAGGTAAATACTTTTCCGAAAAAAAAACTACAAATTGTTTTATAATATTTTACAATAGTCTAAACTAAGGACAACAGCTTGACAAAACGTCAAAAATATGAGTGTCAGACTTAAAGACTATACACATTATAACTTTAGCAGGGGTGTTTGTGTTCTTCAAAACAGGGTTATGTCCGTGCAAATTCGAATGAATGATATGCTTTATATGTCAATTATTACAATATTACTGAATATACGTTCCTGTAACGACTAACGCTTTTTTTTGGCAAAAAAATAGTGTTCATTATGGTCAGATTTTGGAAAATGTTAAGTTATCAAATTTTAAAAGCTTTAAAATAAAGGATTTTATGAAATTTCGTTTTTGTAAATTATGCTCTCAAAAGTACACATATAGATCATGTAAAAATCGAATTTTTGCAGCAGTCACACCACATATACAAATGCAACGGCTTTTGGCAAATGTCTTGCAAGATGTCCAATGTCAGATTTTGCCGCTTTTAACAAATAAACTGTCATTTTCGACAATATCGTGCGAAACGTCTGTTTGTTTAGGTTAGATATATGATTAAATCTTTTTAGGCAAATTTTTCTTTGAAAAGTAGTATTTTTCGTTACATATTATTTTATTAGTTCTTCCATAGTAATAGTAATATGTTTAAATTTTCTAGCTGAGCTTGTAGATGACAAGAAAGGCAGGCCTTTCCTCAAGTATAAGGATTAATTATAGGTAGGTTAAGTATACCTATACAACATTATCGAAATATAAAAATTTAATAGCAAAAAAATTAAGTTTACTCATATCATTATCAGCAACGAAATAAAAATAGTATTCACTATTGCATATTGCATTCCCCTTAAATAAAAAAAAAGAGCCCTATCTACCTACATGATGTTTCGTATACTGTGAGATTGTTCAGAATAAAAGGCCACATTCGGGTCCTAGAATTTCGAGAATCAACTTTTGACAAACACCGCTGCTGGTTTAAATTAAGGAATGTATCTCCCTCATGCAAAGCTCTGATTCCTTTCACGGATTTGGCTATACTTTTTGGACCTTTTGGATTATAGCTCTTCATCTTTTATATAAGCTTTGGATTTCAAATATTTTGGCCACGAGCATCACTGAAGAGACATGTAATGTCGAAATGCGCATCTGGTGCAAGAAAATTGATACCGTTAATTTTATTAATATACCTGTTATAGCTCTAAATTCCTTTTTTTACGTTAAGATCTATAATCGAATATCTAGAGGATCCGGTACTATATCTTTACTCTTAAAAAGGTTTTGAAGAGTATGTATTCAGTATCAAACTGAGAGATTTTCACGATAAAAAAAGTTGAGAATCTTAGTCAGGGAAATCCTGCTCTGTAAAGAAAATCATTGATATAAATTTAAATATTGTACTTTCTTGATTGACAACATATTTGTTGAGTTATAATGATAAATATTCCGATGATTAAAAGACCGACGAAAGATAACTGTTGAAATCACACACAGAAGAGAACGTTAACATAACGCGGCATTATTGTATATCTAGCGTCGTTTACTTATGACGTTATCTTGTTCTTTAGTAATCAATACAAATTCATAGTTTAAACTTCTTTCCTATTACCTATGTAGTTTTAGTATGATAATGATAATGATAAAAAAACACAACAAAACAAAGAAAGACTGAGCAGCACGAATCCAACCAAAAACCGGGTGTAATCTCAGTTGCTTCGAAAGGGTAAGCAGAATCTGTTGCACATGTGACAACGTCATGTTGCTGTCATAAGTACAAATTCGGTGATAAGTCTGATATCAACATTAGAAAAGCCTTTACCAAGTCAGGAATATGACAGTTGTATCCATTCGTTTGGTGTGTTAGAGCTTTTGATTTTTCTATTTATTAAGGGACTTTCCGTTTTGAATTTTTTCAAAGTTCGATAGTTTTGGCAATTTTAATTACTTCATTACTGCGATTTCACTTATATTCTTCAGATTCTGTATTCCAACACTGAGACAAAAACTGTAAAAGGAAACAGTATAGTTATTTCACTTAACTAATCCTCAATAAAGTTGGTGCCGTAAATAGTCTATTTTTGTAACCTCCGAAAACGATAAAACTGGCTTACGAAAGCACAAATGTAAGGTTCATGAATTTATTATACTGTATTCATATATCCGAATCCACATTATACATATATCGAAAATAACATTAATTATTGGCAACGCTGAATAGTGCAATATTTGTGGAAAAATAGAAAAACACAAAACATGATAAGACTAATGAAATGCAGATATAAATTCAATTAAATTTAACTTGAAATATAGATTGCTTTTTCAAATATCAATTAAATACAATAGAAACATTAATTTAACCAAAGCTATATAAAAGCTTTAAGAACTTGATTATCTCCCTTTCTGAATATTACAATTCATAACATTTCTCAAATCAAAATATGAACACAAGAGAAAGTCTTCAAAGTAAACAACATTTGTTTATGAATAATCAATAATGTTTCAACTAGAAATATCAAAAATTAACTAAACATTATCATAATATCAATCAAGGGCACATAATAACAATTCAATATACATACCCTAAATAAGGAAATGGCAGACAATTTTACTGCAATAATATCATCCTCTAGTATGAAAATCACATATAGATCTACCTGTGAACAATATTTACTTTATCAGAACCTTTTATATTTAAAATGTAAAACACATCTTTCATAGTACTGTGGATTCATTATAGTTCGTTGGATACCAATTTTCGTGGCTTTAGTGGGTACAGGTGAACCACGAAAATAAATGTTGAACGAATTACAAAATTTCTAAAGGATCATATGCAGACTTCGGCGATTCCACGAAATTAGATATCCACGAACATGCAAGTTTTCCGTAATCCACGAAAATTGGTACCCACGAAAATAAATGAATCCACAGTATAAATATTTCTCAACAATGCCTATCAATTAGTTCAATAAAACTATATTTCAAATTTAAATGAATAAACCAAATTTCAAAATCATATTTGCATTTGCAAAACTTCAGATAAAAATATAGAATGTTATTTACATTTACATATCATATTTTTGTTCTTTTTGTATTTTATAAAACTCTTTTATATCAAACAGTCATATTCACAATCATTATAAATATTTACAAAATACACCAACCTTAAATCTTCAAATATTCTTGTTCACAAAACTGAGACACAACTACACCTGTCGATCAGTTATTTATCAATAGTAAAAATATACAATGTAGTGAACAGTTTTTACCTGTACAGTAATTACTAGAATGAAGTAAATAATATTTTGAAATACCTTTAAATAATATCTGGACAAAATAATCAAACTGTATCATAAATAAGATTTGATAAAATATATAAATGCTAATATAAAAATTATCTTTTCTCTTTTTTCCAATTTTATTTAATTTCCAAATTTCAATTCATTTGCTTAACTCTATACAAAGATAGATAACTCAAACATTTCTAATGTAATTCAATGTATTTGACATTTTACAAAACTTCAATAGTTGAACTCTATATATGCAAAGAGAGGTAACTCAAAAATTTCTAATATAATTTTTGGCATGTTACATAGTTCTAACAAAATGGTTGATCGTAATGATATTTCAGTTTATCAACTTTAAAAGAAGAAATACATATTGTGTCAAATATCTCACGTCGACTTGTATATCTTATGATAGATGTCACAGCATCTATCTGTAATTGATTGGTTTTATTAAATAATATTGTATTATTTCAATAATTGATACATCTACAATAAAAAATCAATTAAATAAATTGTTAAAAGCCATAGTTAAAGATAGCATAAGGGCTAATAAAAATATAAAATGAAATTTAAAAGGGAATATACTTGCGATTCATATAATGAGGACTTATTATAGACTTTAAAAGGTTGTTTGAACTAGCTACTTGTAATACGTGTCGTGCTCTCATCTGTAGACTTCAATATTTTGCAACGCATGTTTATTTCTAGATATTGTTATCATATCAAACGGATACAAATTCCTTCATTTGTTATTGTCAGTATGTCTTTTATAAACATAATGATCTTATTATATAATATTGAAACTTTTTAAACATTTGCTTTCAGAAAAAAATCAAGCATCTTTGGGTATGACTTCCATTTACCAAGATATATATTCTTTAGATGTAACCTTTGAAAATTTAACAACGATTAGCAGTTCAAAATTCATAACTTTTTCTTAAATATATCTCATTTGATCTCTCATGCGGTATGATTCATATAAACATCACACTTCAATGCTAATTAGTTGTATTTGAACGAAGATTGTGAGTATTTTCGTGTACGTTCAATTTCTGTTTCTTATGTATAATGTGAATTCGATTAACTTATACAACTTGATGTATTGTAACATGTTTGTTTGTTTATATTTTTCAATATATATCATATTAAAAAGTTTCATCAAAAATACACTGCTTATAATTTGGTACGCCAATCTAAAGTTTTGGAAGAAAAACATCAGTGTTTCGAATAATTCTATATATGATAAACACCTAACTTTTAAAAAAACATATAAATGACATTCTTGTTTACAAAAAAGTGCTAAATACTTGGCTGGTGATACCTCTTGAGACGAAACGTCAATCTGTAGCGGTTTCGATCCAGTTTTTTCAAACAAACTCCTAAAATTAACAGGGTAATACATTGGTTAACTAAACGCGTTTCGTCGACATGCTACTTGAATCGAATAAGTTTAAAGGCAAAACCAATAGACAAAATAAACAAGTAGTTTTGCCAAACACGACTTAGGAAATGTATGCCTGGTCTGGGGCATGGGACACATTTTATTTAAAGCGTCGACAAGTCAAAAAAAAAAATTAAAGGCAACAGTAGAATACCACTGTTCAAAAGTAATAAATTGATTAAGAGAGATCCCCGGGTTATAATCTAAAACCGAGGGTTATTAATATTACTGCAAAATTGTAAAGATTGTTGATTGTGGAGTAAATATCTCTAAGTTTTAAAACTTCAAATCATAGTGGCCCTGCTGATTGAATGTGCCTCATTACCATAATTCTGCAGGAATTTTTTTTATCTCGAGGAATTGTGATGAAAAAGAAAATAGAACAAAACAGAACTCCGAGTAAAAGTCAAAATGGAGAGTCCCTAATCAAATGTTGAAATCAAAAGCTGAAATTCATCAAACGAATGATTAACAACGGTCATATTCCTGCCTTTGTGCATGCAATTTCTGATGAAAAGAATGGTGGATTAAACCTTAACCTAGCTAGTTTAATCCATCACTTGTAATAAAGTCGCATACAATTGTATTATATCGAAAACAATTTGTCAACAAAACAAACAGGCATAAAAAGAAAATCACAAAAATACTGAACTCCGAGGAAAATTCAAAACGGAAAGTCCTTAACTAAATGGCATTATCAAATTATAAACACATCAAACGAATGGACAACAACTGTCATATTCCTGACTTGGTACAGACATTTTCAAATGAAGAAAACGGTAAATCTAACCGGGGTTTATAGCGCTAAACCTCTCACATGTATGATAGTCACATACCTATATATAGTCATTCGGTTTTTCCGAGTTACATGTTTGTTTTCGTTAAATTTTTGTATATAAATAAGGCCAATAGTTTTCTCGTTTGAGTTGTTTTAAATAGTCATTGCGGGGCCTTTTATAGCTGACTATGCGGTTTTGGCTTTGCTCATTGTTGAAGGCCGTACGGTGACTTATAGTTATTAATTTCTGTGTCATTTTGGTCTCATGTGAGGAGTTGTCTCATTGGCAATCATATCACATCTTCTTTTATATATATAATAGGTAAACATGTCAAAATAGGGGGACAGCAGTCATCACAGTGTCACAATATCAATTAGAGAGGGAAAAAAATGTCAACAAAAAAGCACAACTATCAAATTTAACAACCACATTCATTGCTTACTTATATATGTATTTTAAATCAACCCATAAAGGATTGAATTATTTGAAGTCCTGTGACTGCATGGCAAGGTTCACATCAACTGTAGTGTATAGTCGCGTGTTTGACGTCAGAATGTTAACGTCACACAGGAAGAGATTAAAAATAAATTTGTCGCATAATACCCTTTAAAAGAACACCTTGACGACCCGGCTATGTAACACTCCTTATAAGGATGTTTAAGTATCCAGTATAAAGATGAGAGATTGTCATTGTCATTTTATCTGTAAATAATATCAAATGTAAAACAAAACGAATTCATGATTTTCTAAAAAACAAAATGGCGAATAATATAGGGAAAGTGAGCAATTTCCATTTTATCCGGCATATAGTTTCAATATTGTTTGAAACTTTGTCTGCTGTAACAAAATTTTTGTAGTGATAATCGAGGATAAAGTATCCACAGCCTTGGGCTAAATAAAAGGGTCAGAAAACTGTGAGCTCATTGTATAATTGTAGATTTTTAATGCGCCTCTGTATCAGATTACCTTAAAGTACTAATCTTATTTTGAGCGAGTTTTGGTTCCTTTGAGAACTATTTTGTGTTAATCCTTTACATACTGTAACATATTGACTTCCCACAAGATATTATGGTCAATGTTATGTCTAATTGAAACTGTCAATATGAAGATTAAAGTTACTATGAATTGTTATCAAATGAACTGTTACCTCAAAGTGATGAAAACCATATGGCACCACCTAGACTATTATCTACCACAGTTGTATCACTTGTCGTGATATATAATATGTTAACTTGCTTGCTTATTTTAGTGTAGAATACAATGCTAATCTGAACAGATGCCTTCTACTCTCAATAATGTTATACTTAGTAATACATGACATTGTACAAGCAATGTACATCAGTCATTAAGTTATTTAAACGGTATGGTATATAAAGGCAAAAGTAGTATACCCCTGATCAATAGTCTTAAATCATTGAGCTGGTAAACAAGACAAAATAAGTAAAAATTAAACATTTCAATGTTCTAGAGAGAAAAAATAATATAGTAGCTTATACAAAATTTAGTCCTGGTATCTATGATGAATTTATTTACTACCACTGGTCGATTCCACTGCTGGTGGAGATTTATTTCCGCGAGGGTATCACCAGCCCAGTAGTCAGCTCTTTTGTACTGACATGAATTATCATTGATATGGTTATATTTATAAATTAACTGTTTACAAAATTTTGAATATTTGAAATACTAAGGCTGTTCTACCTCAGGCATAGATGACCTAAGCTGTATTTGGCAAAACTTTATGAAACTTTATGAATTTTGGTCCTCAATGCTCTTCAACTTCGTACTTTATTTGGCATTTTTAACTTTTTTTGGATTCGAGCGTCACTGTTGAGTCTTTTGTAGACGAAACGCGCGTCTGGCGTATATACAAAATTTAGTCCTGTTATCAATGATAAGTTTATTTATTGGTGTTCATTTAAAAAATTCTTCATGAATATACAAATGAAGACAAAATAATAAAGACATACAGAAATTTCAAACTGATTGATACGGGGTAACTCTGCTACGTTTCGCACTTTTCACTTTCAATATGAATCTAGATGTATTCAAAATGCTACTATAAAACAAAGGACGCAATAGGCAAGTTTTTCAAATCAGGTACAAATACATCGCATTTTTGAACGAATTTGTAAACATTTAGAGATAATTTCGATTGTTATACACCGAAATTTTTTCGATTATCATACGACCAACAGTAAACAAGATATATTTTAATACCAAACATGTCCTTTCTAAAAAAAAAAGGTAGCTGTTGAATGATATTTCAAACGAGTTTGAAGTGCAAATAAGATCCAAAATTAGTTTCTTACATTTACATTAGTACACTGACTGACTGAGTCATAATACTGGTCGGTTGTCTGTGTGTCCATTAGTTAAAGCTAACGTATTGGAATAAAATATTGCACATCGACATCTCTGCAAAACTCGTATTTTTCACATTTTACTTATTCATAGGTTTCGAAAATTAAACACGATTTAACAGTAAAGATAAATAATGACATATTAAAGTCCGTGCAATAGATTAATGTAAGAATCACAAACAAAATAGGCATGAAAAGAGAAAAATAGTTTTAAATTTTCCAACCTTTATGTAAGCTTTTTTTTTTTTGTACAGTAACTGAGGCAGGTTATTGAGGTCAGATTTGGAGCACTGTGATTGGATGTAAGGGTATAATATATTTATAGATAACTGCAGCGTGTATATTTGAAATTTTAAATTTGAAACACATTGAAATATTTTGTAGATAATTATTCGAAAAGGCTTGCTAATTTTTATAAATTTGATGTAGAATTACAGTTGCCATTGATACCACAAATGTATAAACAAGCTCCATTCATATATGGTCATGCCACTCTTTGACTTCAAAATAATTAAATACAAATATCACTGGTAACTGTTTTGTCCAGGTTTATTATACTAAGTGTTAAATCTGGGAACCTTGTAAGTATTGTCAGGAAAAAATACTATCATTTTCCCGATAATACAATACAAGTAGCTTTAGAATTACACAAATAAAAAATTGCACATATAACGCGTATCAATATTACATACAATTTTTTGACAAAGAAATATTTGAATAAGTAAAACTTTAAGTACACTACTATTTGTTTATATTTGGCTTCATGTAGAGCCAAATGTGAAATAACAAAAATACTGAACTCTGAGAAAAAAATACTAAACGGAATGTCCCAAAGCATACGGGAAAATAAAAAGCCCAAACACATCAATCAAATTGATAACATCTGTCATATTCCTGACTTGGCACAGACATTTTCTTATGTTGTAAATAGTGGATTAAATCTGGTTTTCTAGCTAAGGAAGAGCTTTCATCAAGAAAATGTTTTGATCTGGCGTATGAAATTATAAAAAAAGTACCTTTGATATCTTTTAACACCACTGGGTCGATGCCACTGCTGGTGGACGTTTCGTCCCCGATGGTATCACCAGCCCAGTAGTCAGCACTTCGGTGTTGACATGAATATCAATTATATGGTCATTTTTATAAATTTCATTTTAACAAAATAATAAATTTTTCGAAAAACGAAGGTTTTTTTTTTTTTATCCCAGACATAGATTACCTTAGCCGTATTTGTCACTTTTCGGAATTTTGGGTCCTCAATGCTCTTCAAATTTGTACTTGTTTGGCTTTATAACTATTTTGACATGAGCGTCACTGGTGAATCTAATGTAGACGAAACGCGCGTCCGGCCTTAAAAAATTAATTTTGGTACTTTTGATAGCTATTTACACCACTGGGTCAAGCCTGGACGTTTTGTCACTGAGGGTATCACCAGCCCAGAAGTCAGCATTTCGGTGTTGACATGAATATCAATTATATGGTCATTTTTATAAATTTCCTGTTAACAAAACTATCAATTTTTCGAAAAACTAAGGATTTTCTTATCCCAGATATAGATTACCTTAGCCGTATTTGGCACAACTTTTTGGAACTTTGGATCCTCAATGCTCTACAACTTTGTACGTGATTGCCCTTATAACTATTTTTATCTGAGCGTCACTGATGTGTCTTATGTAGACGAAACGCGCGTCTGGCGTATACAATTTTAATTCTGGTACCTTTGATAACTATTTACATCACTAGGTTGATGCCTGGACGTTTCGTCCCCGAGGGTATCACCAGCTCAGTAGTCAGCACTTCGGTGTTGACATGAATATCAAGTATATGGTAATTTTTATAAATTTCATGTTAACAAAACTATCAATTTTTCGAAAAACTAAGGATTTTCTTATCCCAGACATAGATTACCTTAGCCGTATTTGGCACAACTTTTAGGAATGTTGGGTCCTCAATGCTCTTCAACTTTGTACTTGTTTGGCTTTATCACTATTTTTATCTGAGCGTCACTGACGAGTATTATGTAGACGAAACGCGCGTCTGGCGTATAAAATTATAATGCTGGTACCTTTGATAACACTTTGACTTGATTTAATAATCTGAACTAAATAGAATTCTGACATATCGAACAATATCAGATGTGTCCTAATGTTAGTTGAAAAAAAGATATTCATCATGATTACAAATTTTGTATCGTCCTTTCCAATATTGAGAAATTTCTAAAATAATGTACTTGAATGCGTTCTAATATCATACACATTATGTAGATTTTTAAATATCTCTTTTACGGAATCTTTATCATTATAATTCCAGTCTTGAGTCTAAACTTATATATTTGCAAATGCTTTCAATCATGATTATTTACTTCCCGCTTGGATAGAGTGACGTAAGGTGAAGGTAAGCTGTTTAAAAACAATATATATAAATACATTTATAAGATAAACGCGTAAATAAACAAATCATCGAAAAGCAGGTTTCGATAAAACGAGCAATCTGATAGGTTTTATAATATAATAACATGTAATTGATTTTTTATTTGGATGGTTTTTAATTTTTTTTTTCAATCGGTTACAGTGAGAAGCTTTATAGTTTTAAATAAAGGATATCTGATTACATTTATAGAATAATGTGGTAAACAACAATGTACTCGGTAAAACTTTTTGCGCACCATTAACTGCCATACAAATATAACTATAATAAACATGTAAATTATAATATTGGTTTATAGAAAAAAAAACTCTTCACTGAATCTCGAATTAAAAAAGTGAAGAGGCCAAATAATTATAGTACAAAGTTGAAGAGCATTGGGGACTTCAAATTCCGAAAGGTTTTGATAAATACAGTTAAGGTGATGTTTTCTTTGAGTAAACAATCCTTAGTATTTCGAACATTTCAAAGTGTTGTAACCAATTAATTCATAAATATGATCATTCATATAAATCATCGTACATACCAGGATCATAATTTTGAAGACCAGATGCTCGTTCCGTACAAAAAAAAAGACTCATCAGTGACACTCAATTTCAAATCATTTAGAAAGAGGAAAATTCTGAAATTGTTTTTGCAAATTCTACTAATGTAATATATTTCTGAGGTAAAAAATCCTAAGAAATATTTTTTTTTTATATTGTTTTTCTTTATAATTATGGCAACATCAATGATAACTAATATCAACATATAAGTAAATAAATCCTGTTATAAAAAAACCAATCCCTGTTCTATAACAAACATCAACATGTTTTTATCAGAAGGAAATAGGCCATTCAAACGGTTGATTATCTTAATTGGATCATGTCATTGAGGACATAATTTTAATACTGCTTTGATATCAGTTAAACTGCTGGTTTTTATTAAATTGAACCTTATTTGCCATGCTCAAGGACATCATTGACTACGTGATATTTTAACGTTCGAAGGAAACAATTGTGCACTTTGCGTAATTTGTAAACTTTAATACAGATTATGCATTTAGCCAGTCCTATGATAAATGTCATAGTTAAGCATCATCATCGTATGACGGAATTAGATCTTTACAGATGTGTATTTGTGTTATACATACGAGGTGTCATTCCTGATCCTAAATCAACAAATTAAAACAGAAGAAAATGTTGGAAAAGAGGGACGAAAGATACCAGAGGGACAGTCAAACTCATAAATCGAAAATAAACTAACAACGCCATGGCTAAAAATGAAAAAGACAAACAGACAAACAATAGAAGTTGGAAGTGGACATTCTTACAGTTTTGGCGTTGAGATAAATTCTTTCATGTGTACAACACTTTCCGTATATTTCGTCTGTAAATATGATTTAATCAAAAAGAATTATTTGCTATGATCATACCTTATATATAGTTATTACTTATCTTGTAGGTATTTTCTTGTGTACAATGGTTTTCTTTATGTTCGTTTTATTTTGAGAATTTACAAATTGAATACCCGTCTTAAAACTGTTATCCGTATAAAGCCCTCCCAAGGCGGTATTAGTCGATTTATTTCGCCAGTATTCCAATGTTTATATTGTATCAATTGATAATCTAAAAATGAGACAAAACAGAACTAGGGCCCACAACCAAAATGCATCAGTTGAGAAGAAACCGACAAAAAAGCAAAAAAAGAGGAATAAACAAACAACAGTCTTCAAACACTACATAAACCATACAACAGTACAAATTATCTTATAAATATATAAACTGGCATCAATAAGTTGACAGAGATTATACAAAAGCGAGCCAATCTACAGTTACCAATTTTATTTCCAGACGCGCATTTCAACTTTTAATTTCTCTTCATTGGTGCTCGAGGACAAAATATTTTAAAATCTGAAATCTAATACAAGCTCTATCAAGTCAAGAATATAACAGCTATTTTCTATTGGTTCCGTTGGTTGATGTAGTCTAGCGGTTGATTTTGTCAGGTGTTATGGACGGTGACCTTTTTTCATCTGACAATAATAGAGGAAGTTTTAAACGGTGTAAATCTAGGTAGAATATATTTCTCAGAAAGTAAATAAAAAAAAAAAAAAAAAGTTTGAATTTTTCGAAAAACAAAGGATTTTCTTATCCCAGGCATAGATTACCTTAGCCTTATTTGACACAACTTTTTGGAATTTTGGACCCTCAATGCTCTTCAACTTTGTACTTGTTGGGCTTTATAAATATTTTGATATGAGCGTCACTGATGAGTCTTATGGAGACGAAACGAGCGTCTGGCGTACTAAATTATAAACCTGGTACCTTTGATAACTATTAACACCAGACGAAATGTGATCGAGCTCCCGGTCTTCAGAACAAGTATTGGTTGTCTTCCCTACGTTTTACCATTTACAAGAATATTTTTGTGTATTGATTTGTGATGTCACAGACTAAAAATTATATTGTTTATATCTATGTGCATTATCAAAAGGCTCAATCTTTATTAATGAAGTATATACATGTACACAACGGATATTTGAAAGAATTTGTAAATTCGAATTATTTTTCTATTGACAATTTTAAATTTGTGAATACATTCATGTAAAAACACGTAAACAACATGTTTATAACTAAAATGATTAGAATCGTCTGCTTATGTAGCAGTGTACAGTTATGGGCCTTTAAATTAAGCGTTTCATGAACTTCTTTTTAAAGTCAGATCAGGTAATATCAATTTTTCTGTTGTTCTTTGTCAAAAATAGGACATGTTTTAAAAAATGGCAGATATAATATTGATATATTTGTTGTTATTTTAATTTAAATGTTAAAGTTGAAGATAAGTCAGAAAGTTCGAGGACAGAATCTTGATTCTATTAGTGTCTTTCTCCGATAAGGTAAGCCATTTAACATATGCAAATAATAAATTAATGGGATATTATATAAAAGTGTTAGAGTCGAATGATTTAACATTTTATGATAATGCTTTATATTTTTTGTACGGTTGACAAGTGCACTGATAAGATACATAAATCATTTGTTATGATCGTTATTTACGAAGCAACTTTTGAAAAAAAATGAAATTGGTGTAAAGAGTAAAACTTCAATTGTTAATCTTTACACTTTATAAACGGGTAAAAGAAAAATTGTCTCTCACTCAGCTGTATACCTAGTGCTACGTCTATATTTTAATGTCGACCTTACTAGGTTTTTGCTCGATATATAGTTTCCAAACTTACCTTTTTAGCTCACTTGACCTGAAAAGTCAAGTCAGCTTTTCTCATCACTTGGCGTTCGTCGTCCGTCGTCGTCCGTCGTCCGTAAACTTTTACAAAAATCTTCTCTGAAACTACTGTACCAAATTTAACCAAACTTGGTCACAATTATCATTGGGGTACCTAGTTTAAAAAAATGTGTCAAATGACTCGGCCAACCAACCAAGATGGCCACCATGGCTAAAAATAGAACGATGGGGTAAAATGTAGATTTTGGCTTATATCTCTGAAACCAAAGCATTTAGAGCAAATCTAATATATAAAAATTGTTTATCAGGTCAAGATCTATCTACCCTGAAATTTTCAGACAAATCGAAGAATGTGTTGTTGGGTTGCTGCCCCTGAATTAGTAATCTTAAGGAAATTTTGCTGTTTTTGGTTATTTTCTTGAATATTATTATAGATAGAGATAAACTGTAAACAGCAATAATATTCAGCATAGAAAGATCTACAAATAAGTCAACATGACCAAAATTATCAGTTGACCCCTTAAGGAGTGATTGCCCTTGATAGTAAATTTTTAATCATTTTTCTAAAATTTTAGTAATCGTTTTAAAAAATCTTCTTCTCTGAAACAACATAGACAAATTTGACCAAACTTGGCCACCATCATCATAAGGGTATCTAGTTTTAAAAATGTGTCCGATAACCCCGCCCACGAACCAAGATTGCCGACATGGCTAAAATAGTACGTAGGGGTAAAATGCAGTTTTTGGCTTATATCTTCAAAACCAAAGCATTTAGAGCAAATCTGGCAGTAGTCTTCTTTAAGTCAAGATCTATCTGCTCTGAAATTTTCAGACAAATCAGGCAACCCATTGTTGCTGTCCCTGAATTGTAATTTGAAGAAAATTTGCAGTTTTTGGTTATTATCTTCAATATTATCTTCGATAGTGATAAACTGTAAACAACAATTATGTATAGCAAAGTAAGATGTACAAGTAAGTCAACTTTGCCTACAGTCAATTGACTCCTTAAGGAGTTATTGCTCTTAATTGTAAATTTTAAACAATTTTCGTAAATTATGTAAATTTTTGTAAACTTTTACAAAATATTTTCCTTTGAAACTACTGAGCCAAGTTCATTATAGATAGAGAAAATTGAAAACAGGAAGAATGTTCAGTCAAGTAAGATTGACAAACATATCATTATCACCAAAACATAATTTTATCATGATTTCAATTCTTGTCTATAATTTGTGTCTTTTGTTTTTAAATATGCACAAGGTGAGCGACATAGGCTCTTTAGAACCTTTAGTTTATCGTTCCATCTTTTGTGAAGAAATCAGTGTTTATGCACGACTTTTGAAAATTTCAGTTAAATCTATTTTATTTTTTTCTAAAAACGTTGGAATTGTCTATTGTTTAAACATTATTAGTCGCTCTCTATTGCTGCTGGATTTTTAGTGTTCTGATAAATAATGTTTACATTAAAAAAAAAGAAGAAGTGGTATAATTGCCAATGAGACAAAACTTCAAAAGAGACAAAATGACACAGAGTTTAACTATAGTTAGCCCTACGATCCTCAAGATTGAGCAAAGCCACATAGTAAGCTAACAGTCCCCGAAATGACAAATGTAAAACAATTTAAACGAGAAAACTAACGGAATAATTCATGTACAATATAATGAACGAAAAACAAATATGCAATACAGCAACAAACGGCAACCATTAATGACAGGTTTCTGACTTAGTAAAGGCACATGTATGTTCTCTCAACTCTCTTAAGTAGCAGTTACACACAGTTTACAATCGTAAGAGAAAAAACTAAAAACTTAAAAAACTTAAAACATGAGCATTTACTATAACAATGATTTAAATATCTAAATTATTTTGTACATATACATCCTTGTTTTGGACGAAAAGACACCTGGTGTATTTCACGTCAATGAGATAGCTGAAATACGATACAAACAACAAGACTAGTATGCAGTATTCAAAACATATTGAATGAACTAGGTCAACTTTGTTTCTTAAAATAAAATAAATCACCAACGTATATATACATACAAATTGTTTTAAGAAGAAACTTATCATTCTTTGTGAAAACAAGCGCTCTGATTTAAACAAACATTTCTTTGAAATTGACATTGTGAAAATGCCTCATTATTCAATTGTCAATACATTTGTTTTGGTTGGAGCAGTTCTTTCCCAACAAACAGTCCTATGGAAGCTAATTGACTCCATTTCTTTTCGATTTGTTACTTTATCCACATAATATATGCTTCCTACAGGAGCTTTTCAAGAAGAATGAAAATCTCCCATTATCCCTTAACTTCACGTTCCGATATATTGTTGATGTCTTTTCCAGTAAAAGTGAAAAGTTTAGGGATTATGTTAAACTCATCTATCCCATTATATTTGAAATAATGGATACTTATGAAGCTGGAATATCTTCCTCTTTCTTAACTGTTACCTAGACATTAACGATGTTGGTCGGTTAAGAACAACAACTAACAACAATGAGGACGAATTCTGCATTCCCTATTGTGAACGTTCCATTTCTATGCAGCGACATTCAAGCATCGCCTGTATGTGTAGTATCTTTATCCAAAGCTATAGTTTCCTAAAAAATAATACTCTTTATAGAAGATTGCGCGAAGCAAATACCAATCAATGAATCAATAATGCAGCTATTGAACAAAGGGTTCCAAATCCAATTGGTGACATTAAAGTTGGTTTACCAGAATGGAATATATGTGTCACAAATTACCAAGAGTATCTTCCTAGAAGAAGCATCAATCCCGTCATTTTTTCCTCGAACTTGACAGTATAAAATGATACGAATAATTGGGTTTGTATTTAGATAAGCAGCATGACGAGTGCAACATGTGGAACAGGAACTGTTTATCCGTTCGGAGCATCTGTATTTTTTTTTTGTTGAGGTTCGTGTTTGCCGATATCAGTTTACACACAGGGTTTTGTTGACATGGTGATTTTTTTTTACTTTTGCTTTTTGAATGTCATCTTGGTATCTTCCTTCTCTTTCTTAGAATTTTCATCATCGAAGAAACGTATAATATGTTAGATAACATTATGTTGTTATAAGGAGTTAAATTATGCATATCATACTTATATACATGTATTAAAAATATGCTTCAAGAAACAAAATCTTTGTTACATATTTTGAAATTGCACATTCTCTAAAAAATAAGTTGATAACTTCAGTGTACTTCTGTATTATTGAATTATTGAATATAAAACAATATATGATTGCCAATGAGATAACTATTCACAATATACCATATGACGAAAAAATTAACAACTTAACTGTGTGTAGACAACAAAAACACAAAGTGGACGTTGACAGGTACTAGTAAATCCTAGCAACTAATAAAACAAAAACCATGCATCTAAGACTGTATCGTGATCTATATATTTTGTCAATTATAGCATTCCTCTTTTCACAGAGAAAACTGTATCTTTAAAGATATGTAAGAAAGACATTTAACTTATTGGTCGGATTTTAAAAAGCTACATTCATATGCAGCTAAGCAACATAGAAATATCATTGATCGAACAAATTTAAAAGAAAGCACATTATAATTATATTAAAAAGATATTTGATCTTTTATACATCATACAGGTAACACCATGTAGTATTGAAGATTACATCAGTGGCAACCATGTTCCTTAGTCTGGAAAAAATTGTCGATGAAATTGCCACTGGACACTGTACAGAAATTGATATTTGGGACAAATTGGTGCATTATTTCACTGAATATTGGGATGGAGATGATCACATATTTCAGCAGGTTTTAAACTTGTCTAGGCGACAGTTAGGGGAACAAACTCAAACCATCACCGACACCGCAGCATTCTTTACAGCTTTAGAAAACAACTTCAGTGACAAGAATGATCTGTTGGAATTCTTAATCAATCTTACTGGATACTTACACTACCACACAGAGTTAGGATCAGTCAATGTAAATGAACACTTAAAAGATTGTCGAGAGAACATAAGACGGTTTAAGCGAGAATGTATAAGGAGAGGAATTTTCAGAGACAACAATTTTGTTGGTAGAGAAGATCAAATAGCTAAGATTAAAGATGAGATCGAGAAAGGAAACACTAAAGGTTTGCATACATTTCTACTTGATACCCGGACTTAAACATAATTTAAACGCTACTGAAGTAGTTGACATATATCTCATGCATATAATGGTGTACTTGTAAGATATTTACTGATTTATAAAACAAACACTATTAAATGGGGGACGATCAGATTTGAACGATGTTCCATCAATCGCCCATCACATTGCTTGTAGTACAATTTATTTTACAACTCCTTTACGTCTCGTGTTAAAGATGTATGTTTAATGATTTTTTTATCAAGAACAGTCAAACAACATCACTAGCTGAAATTTTAAAATATTTGTTTCAACTCAAACGCATCTCACCAATTGTTATTTTATTTAGTTTAACTGTAGTTGTCACTGTTTCCGTTTGTTAACGTAGTCTTAACTCTTTGATACGAGTACATGTTAGACCATTATTTTTATATAAACGGTGAAAGGGCAAAGAAAGTGTTATGTGCTTTACATTACTTCATTTTAGTGACTTGAATGATTTATTTAGTGTTCTTTAGCCTAATACGGTTTTATCTGAATAAAAGGATATCTGAAATATTCGTCACAGAGACGGCATCACTAAGACAGCAATAACATTGAAGGCATCTAGTGAAAAACTTATTATTATTTAAAGTCGGTGTCCATTCAAAAATTTGCAGCGTGAATACTCATAAAAAACCTATTTGATTTCTATAAAGCTTGACAAAATCTTCCTTAAGTATATGACATTGTTAGACTTTCATTTCATATTTATATTCAAATGTTTTATGTATAGTCAGATAACAATGTCATTTCTATTCACTAACGGAATGAATATACATGCTTGCCTTTAACGATTTTGTAAGATATATTAGATGAACTTATTTTCACTTTGATATTTTAGGGATTCTTGTTTGTGGTTTGGGAGGAATGGGAAAAACCTGTCTCGTCAATACAGTTTGTTATGAACTACGAAGTGAAAAATGGAAAACAATTAAATTTGAATTAAGGTATGAATTGTTTTCAAGATGAAAATCGTAATTTATATGTTATACGATATGATGAATTGAAAAAAATTAGTTTGTTTTTAAAACAAAACGTAAAGCCTAGTGTACAGTGTATTTGCGAAAACGTGCAGAATATCAAAATGTTAATGCAGAATCATAAATTTATTCATTTATCGTGTTACTGATATGGTGCTATTCACAACCCTTTGTTATTGCACAAAATTTGTTCAATCTGACCACTCGATGCTATATGCTAAGTACAAAGTATATTCAACACATAAAGGCACAACCAATGTTTTATTATGTTAGAAAAAAATACACATATTAGTTTATTCAAATGTATTGACCAATTCAGAATTTGGGCAGTGATAACCTATATAATAAGCTTTTTAAAATGAACAAATCAAAATTGATAATTCCTTCAGCAAATACCATGATGTTTTGGACTGGGTCTGGGTTGAGAAGTAAAGTACCTAATTTTGAAAGTGCCGAAAACTATCACTACAAAATTGGGCTACAAATAAATATCTTAGCCAACACAATATTGTATACTATTATAAAAAAATGGGGGATAAGTTTTGTAAATAACTATTTTGTTCTGATTACCAATAAAATGAATGAAGAACTTTTCCATTTTGATACTGAAATACTCACAATTAAATATGAGACTCGATTTGGATTCACTTGGTACACTACCGTGATAAACTCAGTATTTAAATTAAAAAAACCTTTATTGTTTATTTATTTATCGATCATGAGTCAAGCGATGTCGTTAGTTTCCAGTTGAATGATAACTTGTTTTATAAGGGTAGAACATTGGTAAATTACTGTTGCCTATTAGAACATCTGTATATTAGCTTGGTATTGTGTCTATGATTATATAGTTTGACTTATATGTTTTTATTATTGAGGTCCATTGCGTTAAAGTGTACTTCGTTCTTTTTCGAATGATTAATTAAATATGACATTTAGATAACATGTAGTGAATTGAAAATTTGGTATGTAAAGCATTGAATTGAAAGTTAGTTTTTTTTTTTGGCTTCCTTGTCTGCATTTCAGCTTTTAGATAATACATTAATTTTGGATGTAACACTTCCTGTGATTGTCTGACGTTGTTTTGTTTATCAGCTCATTTACATTATTGTGTTATGTGACCATGACGTCATCAAGTTGTTTTTTTGGTTCACTCCGGTTTAAAATGGCATTCAGTATTTAATATAAGAAATGACTGTAATATTTTTTCTGTCTATTCGAAATAACATCAAAAATGTGGTGCACACTTTAAATAACCCGCTACGTGGGTTATTGAATGTGCACCACATTTTTGATGTTATTTCGAATAGACAGAAAAAATATTAAAGTCATTCCTTAAAGAACAGATAAGTTACCAGAAAACATGCGTTTTTGGGAGCATTAAAATTCAAGGGTATTAAAGGAATGTAAATATTTATAAATTCAGGGAACAGAGAAGCTTTAGACATTTCCTCCGTACAACTATAAACAAATTCAGAGAGTTACGGGGGTCTAGTTTAAGCAAAGTTTCACACATAGTCAATGAGGAAGAAAATGAGGTTAATGATGAGATTCTTGTTGAAGAAAGTATCCTACAACAGACACTTTTAGATTATTTCCAGAAACAGCTGGGAAATGAAGACACTGTATGCAAAAAACGTGAGTCAATTTTATAATGTACGTTCAAGGAATTATTTGTACCTCACTGAATGTTATGATGATTTAATATTTTTTATATTCAATACACTATATTCTACACATAGATCCTCATTTTTCCTATAAGCATGTGTATCTCTATTGTTTCATTGATCAATTATGAGACCACAGTGTTTTCTTTTATTCCATTTAACAAAACATTTGATCGATATAATATAACTATAAACTTTCATTTTTTTTAAAATCAATACTACTAAAGGAAGACACCGATATTATTGAGCCGCAACTCCTTTGACACCATACAAAGTCGGAAATATTTGTGATATCTATACTATTAAACGAGAAGACTTCATTTTGTGTGTCGCTACTCTTCCTTCTACAATTAATTAACTACACTTAATTAATCATTATGCCTTTGTTTCCAAAAAGTACCATGCATAGCCGCATTTGTCATCCTTGCTTATGATTATTCAATTTGAGATATTTTGAAAGTAAAACGAAAATAATGGCGTGCGGATATTGTTTCTGTCACCGGACGGATTTTTAAATTAGAGTATACAAGACTTCCGTTTAGGACTGTTAAAAATTACACATCATTTGCATAGGAATTAGGGGACAGGACAATTATTTTTGCTATTTTCCTGTATACTATAAACATACATATACTATAAATAAAGTGTATTTGCTATTTACTGTCAATTAAAAAATACGAATTTAAAAAAAAGGGTGGCTAAAATAAATTTCATGTCCCCAAGTATTTATATCTTTTGATACCTTTCCTGAAATTCATCATTCATAAAATCGTTTACAAAAATCCATCCTTCAACAGTTTACTTAGTTCAAACACATTATAAATGCCCGTGATTTCGCGGTTGTGTTTTGAAGGAACAGAGCAATTTCCAGAGTCACAACTCCTGTGAAACTATATAAAATCGGAAATATTTGAATTTCTCTTTTAAACAGTCTTGTTTTTCACAAAAACTGGTTATTTTGGAGAAAATATCTAATTTCTGAACCGTTATCAACCAGTGCCTATACGCTTTCGTGCATGCTCAATCGACGTACTGCCCGCAAATTTTTAAAACTCTTTGTTTCAACCCTTTCTTATTGTGCCGCAATTTCGAGGGCATTTTCTAGTGACGTATAAATGTAGTGATTTGTACTTTCTAAATTTGTCTTTGAAACAATTTTTTTCCACAGAAAACTCAAATTTTGGAGAAAATATCCCAATTCAATAATTGAAGACGACATGATCAATCTAAAAAAAACAAAATCATCTAGTTTTAATTATAATCATTCATTTTCAGAAATATTAATGTTTGATAACATTGACGATGTCACCACGAATCCTGAGGAGAAGACAAAGCTTTTAGCATTTTTCAAATCTCTACTAGAGATGATGCAAAAAAGGAAAACATGCATGGTATGTTATTGATAGTGTTTATGATTTTTGATCGGTATGAATAATTAAGTAATCTGTCATATTCGTGATTTAAAAAACCTAAAATAAGGTCAATTTAATATAACGTTGCAGCAGGAAAACGATAATTAGTAGTGATCATTTTATATGTAGTGTGCTTTTATTTATGAAATGTTTCATTTGAGAAACACGAGTTTATGTAAGATGTGTTTTTTTACAATTGATTTTCTCCTATTACAGATGAGAATTATCATTACTTCCCGGGATAATTTTCTGTTGACAACTGGGCATGATATGGTACATAGTCTGGTCAAAGTTGAAGTAAAAAGCTTGAATAAAGAAAGTGCAAATGACCTAGTGAGAATGTGCACAAAACAGGTACCTTTGCGTAACATATTTTATGATTTTAATGATTTATTTTTTTATTTTTATGGGAAATGTCGAACACGCACCTAGAAAGGAAAAAGTATTTGATGTCAGTTGAATCAGTAACACAACTATGAGGTCCATATTTATATAAATAAATACACTCATCATACATACGAGAATTATAATTTTGTACGCAAGACGCGGTTTTCTGTACAATAGACTCATCAGTACCGCTCGAGTAAAACAAAGTTATATAGGCTTAATAAAGTTTGAAATTGAAGAAAATTGAAGAGAAATAATGTTTAACACATACTTGAGCCATCACAAAGTTCTGCTTAAATTATATAGATTTTATTTTTTTTAATTATAATTTTAGTTATGAAATATAAGGGGGAAAAAGGAAAATTGAGCTATTTGACATATCTTCGGCATGATAAGATAAATAAACATGTTTTCATAGTAACCTTAATAAACAGTACTCGTATAAGTTAACCCATAACTTAAATGGCAGCTCATTTCTAATACTTAGTAACATTTTATTTTCAGTCCAGTCTTAAAAAAACGCAAGTTAACTTCATTGTTCGAGTCTGTGAAGCATGTCCTTTGGCCCTTCGAGTTATATGTGATGCAATCAATAATGCTCCCAACATTGACCATTTGATAACATTTCTGGAAAGAAGAACAGAATCACTTTCAACATCTGTTTTAAGTATGACCGATTGTTTGAATCAACCCTTTAAAAATCTTGGTGACCACAAGTTTACACTCTGTAAGCTGTCATTGTTCGGTACGTCCAAATTTAGCCTTAGATCAGCTGCTATCATCGACCGAAATGAACCGGGCAAAGATAAAAGAAATGAATCTGAAAGTCTTGGTGATTTGAAGATTACTCTTCTACTTTTTAAAAGTCGACATCTTATTGAAATTGAAAATGAAGTGGCAGACGAAAGTTGTACAGATGAGTTGAAAAACGAGTCTGAAGTCTATATGGCTGACCAAGAAATATTTTCACTTCATCCATTGGTATACAAGTTTTTACGAGAAAAAGAGCATGAGATTGATATAGCACTGGCATTAGAAAAAGCGAAATTAAATTTCTTCATTCTTTTTGATGAGCTTGTTTTGAAAATAGGTGAAGAGTATGATATAAATGTATTGAATGCACGAGAAAAATCTGAAAAGTTGACAGTTCACATTGCGAAATATATACAGCTAATGGAAAGTTATAAGAATGTATCGAATCTTCCAAATATGCAAGGTTTAACATCAACTGAGGATACAAAACACAGAAACAATGTTGCTCTGATGATCCTTAAACCAGAGCAACATCTTTCTTTTATTCAAAAGATTAGCCACAAGAACTGGTCTAATCCGTTGGTAAAGGTTTCATGGGAGGTAGAATACGTTACAGCTATGATTAGACATGATCAACCCTGTATTGATATTGACAAAACATGTATCGATATACTCAATACGATCAATGATATTCGAAAAGACGACTTGAGTGATACGGAGAACTCGCAACTACTTATATTGCATGGTAGAATGCTTTACAATTGTGGTCGTCTTAAAATGGACATTGATTCAAAAGTGTCTGAGACGTATTTTTATAAAGCGGAAAAAGTGTTTAAATGTAAAGAGTTACGACACAAGCAAGAGCGTAAGAAATACCTGGCAGATATTTATAACTGCTTAGGATGTATCTATTATCGACTGGAGGAGACTCCAAAGGCTATACGTTTTCATCAGAAGGCTCTCGATAGTCAACATAAAAGTCACAGTCAAAATGAAAATACTCTAACATTCCTTGCCAATATTGGAGCCTGCCATTTTCGACTAGGAAAAGAACATTTGAGAGATAAAAAGAATGAAAATGGTAAACGAGAGATGGAGAAGGCACTCCAGTTTTATAATGATAGTATTACATTGGCTGAAGCTTTGAAAATGGACCGAACTGATATTTACTTGAAGAAATTGAAAAACAGAGGTGATGTTCTGACTATGCTTGATCGATATAAAGAGGCAAAGAAAGACTATCAAGAGGGGATGGACATAGTTAAGACATTGTTTGTTTCACCAAATCGTCAGGAAATACTTTTTCTTCATGCTCAGGGAGATTCTATTCGAAAGAGGATTGCATGTAAAACTAAAGGTACATAATATTATCATTTAAGAAATAACGGGGCTTTAGCTTTTCAAAATTTTAGTTTCACTTTATATGTGTTGGGTGTTTCATTATTTATACAAATTATGTTGTATCTTTAAGTTTCAGATTCATAAATGAGTTCTTTAAGTTAGAAATTATAATTACAAACCAAGCCGTTCTACTTCTTGTAGCATGATATAGACAACAAGTTTGACATAGTTATTATGATATTTTACCAAGCTATTACATTTAAGTATTCAGAAATGGTGTAGCCTGTAATTCAGTGGTTGTCGTTTGTTTATGTGTTACATATTTGTTTTTCGTTCATGTTTTTATATAAATAGGGCCGTTAGTTTTCTCGTTTGAATTGTTTTACATTGTCTTATCGGGGCCTTTTATAGCTGACTATGCGGTATGGGCCTTTGCTCATTGTTGAAGGCCGTACGGTGACCTATAGTTGTTAATGTCTGTGTCATTTTGATCACTTGTGGACAGTTGTCTCATTGGCAATCATACCAAATCTTCTTTTTTATAGCACTATGGAATATTTGTTTTGTTGTTTCTGTTGTTGTTTTTGTTGTTGTTGACACATAGAGCTTCGTGGTAATCTATTCTTTGGAAGGGTTTCCTGTTGCTCAATATTTGCATACATCTAAAATATAGTTTTTGATTCGTTTTATTTGTTGTATTGTTACCAGAAAGTGCTTTGTAACTATCTTCGTCTTATCGTTTTGATAAATACAAACTTTGTTTGAACTTCTTTAATATGTAATGCTTTCACCTTTTTTTTTTTTTTTTTTTTTTTTTTTTTTTTTAGATTTTAGATGAATTGAGGACATTGAACGATTGAACATCGCTAATTACGGTAAACTGATGTTGCCTCTATATAATATTACGTAAGAAAAAAATCTGAAAATATATTCATTATTGCGATAACTAGATAGTTATCGCAATAAAGAATATATTTTCTGAATTTTTTCTTACGTAATATTATATAAAGATATAACAAGGATGTCCATAGTATGTCAATTTTCTATTAAGTAACCATGTTTGGTTAAGCTTCCACAGTATAAACAACAGTACCAATTTATTTTGAAGGTTTTTTTTCGAGTGACGTAACAGAAGAAGAGAGAAATCAGGAGGATATGTACAGCCTTACGGCCGAGGGTGTAGAAATCTATGAAAAATTAAAGAGCATGCTACAAATTGACATTTTCCCTGGTGATCACGAGTCATTTGGCCAAATAAAGAAGAATCATTTATATTTCTTGAAACAGCAACATGAGACTACAGACGACACAGAGAAATTTTACTCGGTAAGAGAGGTTATGATTTTGTCAGTTTTAATAAATAAGCGATTTATCGACTTATTTGTAATGAAAAACAACTTTTAACACTTTTGGAAATATGACAGTTTGATTATTGTTTTCAGTTATTTTGAAATAAGGCACTGTTATGCATGTACCGATAAAATGAATTTCTGCTCTAACATATTATCAATTACTTGTCTAGTTCGTATTTTTCGTTGATATTTTAAGTATACAACTCCAGTAGCATATTGTTTGTCCAAACCTCCGTTAGATATTGATTTCTCGTTCTTTAAATAGTAGAGTTTTCGTTATTTTGTCAATTGAAAAACGATAAGGCCCTTGGTTTTTTTTCTAAAATTGTTTGTCTTGTAAAGTTTACTATATGATTTGGAGTTCGCTCAGTTCTAAATGCCTTACATTTCTTGTAATTGTTCATATCCCGTTGATATTTGTGAATAGTTTGATCATTGGCAATATAATCACCTATTCTTATTTTAATACATCATAAAAAGCTTAATTATTTTATAAAGTTATTGAATGAAAAAGGTTATGTAGTTGTACGCCAATTATAGAAGCAATAACTGTTTTCAAAAAAAGAAAAAGAATTGATAACTATATTATAGCTATAAAAGTCACAGTAAGAAATTACCAAACTAGTTATATGTTAAAATTTGTATCAATATTGGCTATCTAGATAATTATCAGTACATTCTCGAGAGATGTCAAAATTTAAATGAGAATAAAAGAAATACAATAAATATTCCCTCCAAACAAAATCTTGCACACATTGAACTCGTATTAGCTTTATGATGGATAGTAGGTAATTCCAAATGTTCAACATACCTAGTTTTTTTTTATTATAAAAATCGGTCGTGTATTTCGTCGGTCAATTCCGACAATTAGTGGAATTAAAGAAGTGGGTTTGGATAAAAGGACGCTAATATAAAAAATAAATTGAATATGAAAGTTTGTGTCAACTCTTTATATTAACGTTTAATATATATTCTTTATTTTTAAAATGAGGCTAATATACCAAAGATACATAACATTCTCACCATCGAAAATAAACTGTTAGTATTATGACAAAAAAAAGAAAAACAGCAATATACAAAATATAACATAAAAAAACTAAAGAATGAGGAACACGAACCCAACTGAAAACCGTGGGTGATTTCTGGAACCAGGGAATGTAAAGCAGATATTGCATAACATTTGGCCTCTATCGTGTTGCAATTCTTAGTAAGACAGATGATATATACTTTTTTTCATAAGGAATTGAATATACCTGCTTTTTTCCTCTCGTTTCAAGTTGTATCCTTTTCACTCATCATGTACCAGCTAAATTCTTTTTTTAAAAGACGCGAAGTCTGTCAACGGTTAATTGTAAAATATTCTTGATTAATCAATTAATCAAAGAATTTGCTTGAATAGGCCTACCAAACAAGATGTCAAGATGACGATACAGATTCGTCAAGTTCGACAAAAAACAGCAGCGAAGATTCGGGTGAGGGTAGTGGAGATGAAAATGACCATGAACAAAATTCACACACTCGGAGTTCACCCTGGCATTCAGAAAAAGAAGACGAAGGTGCCAGTAGTGAAGCTAATGTTCAAGTAAATACAACCGACCAAACTAAATGGATGATGGAAAAGAAACAACAATTCAAATTGCCTTTACCTGCAAAAACAAGTGTTGATGGAATATATCCACAGAAAAGAACAGATCGCCGAGAATCGAGTTCGAGTTCAGGTGTCTCAAGTATGGGCAGTTTTACACCAGATGTAGAAAATGCTTGTTTGAGACAATTCAGAGAACCTCTTCACTCTAGTCATGGGAGTTCATTCGAAGATGATGTATTTCCAAAAACAAAGACAGAGAGCAGTGATAGAAAAGAAGCAAAATCAGATCCTGGATGGGTTGGACGGAGATCTACATTATTGTCATTTGGCTCTGGTTCGTTGGAAGAAGGTACAGTGGGTGATGCCGATGTTGTACACAAAGAAAAGAAACGGAAAATAGAAACAAGTAAGTGATAGAAAAATAAAGTTCTAGCACAATATTGAAAATCATTCTGATATTCAAGAATGTTTTTGTCACTATTGAATATGAATATCAAGTTTATGAATTTATAACAGTCTGCTATTTATTTGTTAGTGAAATAATTGAAAATTTAGAAACAATCTGTCACTGGATCTTGAATATATCAATAGTAAAATAACAAGTTACCGAACGCCGAGGAAAATTCATAACGAAAAGTCCGTACATTAAATCCTCTGAACATTTTTGATATTCCAACAGTTGAAAGCTTAGTCTTAATTTTGACAGGAATTATAGAAAATGGAACTGTCTATTATCGTTTTTTATCTGTATTTGTACATTTTACATACTCTTCATATTGCATAATCAGCACTTAGTAATTCAGCATCTCTGGACGAAACCCAATCCCATGGAAAATCTTTGAAGAAGCATAAATCAGAAGATTGGAATGTAAAAGACAAATTGTCTCCATTTTTTGTAGACAAACTGAGAGAAAGTAGTTCCCAGACAAATTTAAGAAATATAGGTTCGTATTTAAAATTACGCACGTACCTCGTTAGAACACTTTTTATATGATCAAAGTTGGTGTATATTAACAAGAACAAAAACCTTCCTAGAAACAAGGCATATCCTCAAATTCAAGGGTAGTTGTTGAAATCACTTTGATTAGGCAAACTTAATATTTTATCATAATCAAAATATAGTACATTAATGAATTCAATGCAATTATATTCAAACCAGTAAACGCCTTACTTATTATTCATAATTAGACATAAATTTCATATAAAGTTTGTGGCAATATCTTTGCTAAAGATGTTTAACACTGATTTTCTAAAAAGAACTGGCTGACTAAAAACTAACTTTTGCAGATGACATAGTTGATGAGTTAGAAGATTTGATTCACTCTGTGCAGCCAAGAATGAGATCTCTAATTAGAGATATAGATTCAAGAAAAGGCATGTGTAATCAGTGTACAGTATTCTCCATATAGTTTTAAAGTTAATGATAAAACAATAGTCATTCAATTTCTTTTTCAAAAGTTTACTATTTGTACGCACTCCCATTGTAAGAACAAGACTACGGTTATGGTTTTAAATTATCTTTATTAAAAAGGAATAATATCTACTATGGCTAAACATCACTGAGCTTAATTCTGAAATCGACTATTTCTAACATACTTTGAATATAACTGAAAAAAATATATGCCATAGGATGATAATACTAACAACTATAACACGAACAACAAAAAAGGAAGAGTATACTGATTATAGGCCCAAACAACAACCAATCAGATTTAATATCTCTTTTCAGCACGATTAATTGATGACATAAACGGAAGACCAACTATTCAGTACAAAGACGAAGGTTTCTTGTAAGTCGGATTCATATATACTTATTGTACACATATGCTTTCACTTTTAATTAAAAGAAGAAAAAATAGTCAATGCCATTACGTATCGAAAAAGCAACACAAAGATACCAGACTTATGATTTATATACGCCATACGCTCATTTTGTCTAAGCAAGATGCATAAGGGATACTAGACTGTAAAGGTCAAATGCACATCATGCTCACAGTACGAATATCTAGATAAGAGACCGTCTGTATTTAGTTTTAAAACATTTTCATTTCCTTTTACATGTTTATACATAAATAGAACTCTGCATGTTTCCTTTAGCGACAAGCATCAAGCAAACGTTTTCTAAGAATGGTATTTAACAAAAAATAAATCACTGAATGCCCGAAAAACTCTGTCTAATTTCAGTGACGATACTGGTTAATTGAATCAGGTGTTGTAAGATAGAAATGGCAGACCATCGTTAATGGACGGAATTGTGATCTGAATTTAATATGTCGAGATTATCTAAACTGATTGTATTTTTTGTACTATTGATTGTATTTTTAGAACTATTTATCATTTACTAGATAACTTTTTGAAATCTATAATTCCTATAGAATGTTTATTTTTTTATAGATATTATAGCCCCAATTCAAACTATATTGATAACGGACTTCCGTTTTGAATTGTAGATCAGTATTTTTGCTATTTACTTTTTACCAGATTTTATAATTAAAAGATGTCGCTGAGTTTTCTCTTAAAGATTTTTTGAAGTATGGTTTATACAATAATGTCAATTTTAACGTTAAAGATTACAGAATTCTTTAAAACTTAAAATAAGCTTCTTAAAAATCTGCTGAATTTAAAATTCTAAGAGTTAAATCTACAATTACAATTGAACTGCATATTATCTCTGTATGATATAGTAATGTAAAGCAAGATTGAGTCATTTCCTATGAATTCTCTAATCTTATTTGCAATATTTCTTGTGTGTTTCAATATCAAGAAAGAAGTAATAAACTAGTTACGTTGATGTTAAAAAAAAATTGCAATTGAATATAACTTTTATATGTATTTATATCATCAAAGATATTGCGAATGTTTTATATTTAAAAAATGATCTCCGCAAAACAATTTTTACAAAATATTTTTATCCACCTCATTTATTTTTGAATATCATTTTTTAATCTCCACAAAAACTGTGTACAAATATTCATATTTATATATTTTAAGTCTTGATAAAAAGATGTCACAAATACTCATTTATCGTATATTCTAATTTAATGACAATATTCATTAAAAGTAAATGTATGTGTAGGACACAAAGTTATATAGTACGACACCCTTTAAGTGCGATCGTTATGGTATTGTAGACGTTAGTAATTTGTATTTCTAAAGTGTGACCCGCTAAATATGTTGTGTCATGTGTACTATTGTTTTTCTGTTTGTCTTTTTCATTTTTAGTCATGGCGTTGTCAGTTTGTTTTAGATTTATGAGTTTGACTGTCCTTTTGGTATCTTTCGTCCCTCTTTTATAAAGTCATAAATCGATTAAGAAACAAAAACAAACAAATACGGGTTTCACAAACTTAACCCGAGGGGACACATCAACTATACACAGCTACTTTTGCATAGGTACCATTTCTGTACCAAAAATCTGTAGTGCTAGAAATCTACTTTTAATACTCAGTACTATTTTGTTTCTTTAATTTTATTGTAATAATAGGAACCTGTAATTTATAGTTCTTGATGTGTACTAAAGATTCAAGTACTACAGATTTTCACTTGCACCATTTCATTTTCAGCATTTTGAAAGTTTGTCTATTTCAAATATTTTAAAGTTATGATTTTCAAACATGGAATATTGCAATCACTGTCGGTATTATTTCTGTACCAAAATTTATTAGTACAAATCAAGTACTGTAAAATGCAGGTACTTATTATTACAATAAATTCAAAGTAACAAAATTAACGCAAACCATCAGACAAACCAAGTAATAATTGTTTTAATTAATTCAAATAACTGTCACAACCATAGACTTTATTTCATTTGAATCACATGAATTTTAAATTAAGGAACATTATATGCAGTGTCCTAGTGTATTTCCAGTGACCGTCACTTACGTACCAAATTTATTGTTTAGAAAATTAGGTTTTAATTTGGCATAGATGTAAAAAAAAAAAAAAAAAAAAAAAAAAAATTAATTTCAAGTCATTCCAACATCTTTTAGTCAGATATTACACATTTATGAAAAAATCAAAAAAAAATCATACAAATTTCTTGACCCTGAGGGGCGAAAGATACAAGATAGGCAGTCAAATTCAACTCAATAATCTGCTTTCATCTAAAAGATCTCATAATAACAATTAGAAAAACACACATGCACTCTGATGCAATTAATCCTTTATTATCATTGTCACGATTATTTTTTTTGTGTATTTTTTATTTCCCATTCATGTAAAAGATAAATATGTAAGGTAGTGGGGGGAATATTGTTATTGACATCACTGTTTGTGAGTTACATTTGGTGTAATTTAGAACAAATGTTTAGTAAGTAATAAATGATTAACACATATAATAAAAAAAAACAATATATGAAATATTTTAAATTCATTCTTTTTTTGAATATTTGAAAATAGACATTTCTTGTCATTCAATAATGTGTGCAAGAATGTATTAGGAACGACATCGAAAATTTAATGTAGGATAAAACAAAACATTATTCATATAGTTTTTACACTGACCCCCCCCCCCCTTTACCCCCCTCTTAACTTAATTTGGGAAAAATTGATTGACCAATAAGGATATATATAAAATCCATGTCAATCAAACAAAACTTGCAGCAATTTTTACCCCCACCCCCAAACTATTTGAATTAAGTTTTGCGTTCTTCATTGATTTTTTGATGTCGTCCCTTAATTTTTCAAATTTTGGATATTCTAAAAGTAAACCAAAATAATCTTTGCTTAAGATTATCATCATCATACATATAATACACATACTACCTGATGCTTATTTGAAAGAACAAATTCAGATCTCATAGACGAACAGTGTTTTAATACATATACAGGGTGCGTTATGATGTTTTTAATATATTGGATGGATTTTTCTCATGATATGGTTTTGTAATCGAATATTTCCAAAAAAATAATGCTTTGACATTGTATTGGTGTTAGGTATGGTATTTTTATGAATGAAATATTATGACGAATCAATGACACTTTGATGAAACATTGATTTTTATTTTGTTTACGATTTAATATGCTTCTTTTTTATATTTTGATCTCAAATTTAGTTCCATTCGTTTTATACAGTTTTATAAATATTTATCACAAACAAAATTTCAGTTCACATAACAAAATATGTCTTGGGTCAATATTTACATGTCAACAAAAAACATCGTTAAGACATACCATTATTTACGTTTAATTACATTCATAGCGTTCATTTGATACAATTTTGGTATGCTCTCATTGGACATTTAATATTCATAAACAATTCGCCATCAAAAAAAGTAGGCAGCTAATATTTTTATGGGACCGACATTGGTTTTGGAAACAATTATTTATTTGTTTTTATATGACTTGACTGTATAATTAAAATATGTATGTAATATGAATATAGAAGTATGAAGTGCATTGATAATGTTATTCGTTAATAATACCTTAATAAAAGTATTTTGCATTTTCTTTTTCTTTTTTTCAGCAAAAAATCTTGTCAATATAATGTTATGTTATGCTACTGTCATACAAGTGAGAGGTTAAGCTAGATTCTAATCCAGATTTAATCCACCATTTTTTACATAAGGAAATATTTGTACTAATTCAGGAATACGACAGTTGTTTTCCACACGCATGATGTGTTTGATGTTTTGAATTATCCATTTGATAAGGGACTTTCTGTTTTGAATTTTCCTTGGAATTCGTTCTTTTTCTATTTTAATTTTTTCAATTGGATTAATTGATTTTTACGTTGTATTTCATAGTTTACTTTAATTTATCCGAACAAGCGAAAAATAATTAAACGTGTTGGTCGTTGGTGCTGTTTTTTTTTCCCAATAGGTTTTGTTAATTCCTGTCGTTGATGTGATTAATTCAAGTAAAAATATTGAGACAGTTGAGAAATGTGAAAAAATTGACGAATGTGTATTGTTTTGAATTTGTAGTCCTTTTAACAACAGCATATACCAAAATACAAAATTAATTGTATTTCATGGCATGAAAATAACGTAAAAAAACAGTAAAAAAGTAAAATGGTACAACTGGCATACGAAAAATCGACTTTATTATTGACATTAATATACAGAAGCATTTAAATCTAATGAAAATAATTTAGCTTTTTAACACAATATGACACAAATTGAGATCTTTTCCTCGATATTGACAGGGATGGACGATTTCAAATTGAATATGTGACATACGTAATGATTTTGATTTTTTAGTTGTCAACATTCCATTTATCCGGCACGTCTATACTTTCTGCCACATCGTATGGCGTTTACATATTTCAATTGATACATTAAAACCGAGCATATTCATACTCCTAAGTATATAGCGTTTATTTCTATGTTGTGATGTTTTACACTATTGTTTCAGGTAAGGGCGAAGGTTGATATCTATAAGACGTGTCACGGTACTTTTCTATCCCAAATTCATGTATTTAGTTTGTTTCTGTGTGTGTTACATTTTTAACGTTGTGTCGTTGTTCTCCTCTAATATTTAATGCGTTTCCCTCGGTTTTGTTTTGTGACCCGGATTTGTTTTTTTTGAGTTTTGAACATCGGTATACTACTGTTGCCTTTATAAAGCCCGCTAATTTTTATTGTACATGTCCTAAGTCAAGAACCCAATCAAGTGGTTGTCGTTTGTTGGAATGGTTCATAAGTATTTCCTTTTTTTTAAATAGATAATACCGTTGGTTTTCCTGTTAGAATGGTTTTACACTAGTATTTTTTTTGCCCTTTATAGCTTTGCTGTTCAGTGTGAGCCAATGCTTCGCGTTGAAGACCGTACTTTGACCTATGATAGTTTACATTTGGATTGAGTGATGTTTCATTGGAACTCATACCATGTCTTCTAATATCTATATATGGACTTCCTGAGAAGGGTTGTGCGTCTTAGAAGAACGACACTACTCAAATGTACTTAAAATATATGGCTACCATCAAATATTGTTTGACAGATATAATAGATCTGAGTCCAAACTCACTAGTAGCCCGTTTTCTTAGATCGTTAAATACCACAATAGTCGTCTCATCTGTAATTTAACTATAGGGCCCTATTCCTGATTGTGATATTTTGACTGAGTGTGGATGTGCATGGAGAATGATGCTTGTGTGAATTCAGAGCTAAACTTCCATCAGGTCCCGCTATATGAGTTGATATATTTTCCTTAGTTTTTTGTTTGTTTCCTCGACTTGTCTTTTAATCGATTTATAAGATGTAAACAACGGTAAACTGTTGTTGTTTAACTCAGAAGAAGTAACTAACCAAAACGTTTAAAAAATTCAGATGTTGATATAAAGGTAAATAATACGTTTAAAGAAATTGCTTATTGATGAAAAAACACCAGATCCTTGATTAACAATTTGTTCAGATGATTTTTAAAACAAGAAAAATGCAACAATATACAGAGATAGACATAAGAATTAACCATTTGAAATTTAAACATTGTCATATGGTATTAGATGATATTAGATGATGTTAGCTTTTTTCAGATCCATCATTTCCACTTGGCAGTGTTTGCTCGTAATTTTAAATTTTGTATAGTTGTTGACAATGTATCGAACAGCTGCTGTTAAATATTGGGTCACCCTACTCATAAAAAAACACCCCAAATTACAAACAACAACAAAAAAAAACCCAAAAGACATCACCTTGGATATCGATAACATCAGTGAAAATGAACAAAACGAACATATCTACTAATACAGAAGTAAACTGATGTTTGAAAATATTCCCTATGGTCAGATGTTTCTAAAACGGTTTTTTCATCCTTTCGAAACCTGATTTCAAGCACTACTAATGCGGAAATGATTTCGAATCAAAAACGAGGGACGAAAGATACCAGAGGGACAGTCAGACTCATAGATAGAAAATAAACTGACAACGTCATCTCTAAAGAATAGAAAGACAAACAGACAAATAACAGAACAGAAAACAAAACAAAAACTGGGGGTGATCTCAGGTGCCCCGAAAGGGTAAGCATGAGTGTTATGCACCAAATGCACTTAGGGGTTTTGTAAATGAAAATAACACTTATAACATTTTCTACATTTGAAAATGCCTGTACCAAGTCAGGAATATGACAGTTCTTGTCCATTCTTTTTTTATGTGTTTTGTCATTTGATTTTGCCATGTGATTATGGACTTTCCGATAGATTTTCCTCTGAGTTCAGTATTTTTGTGATTTTACTTCTTTTTTTTTAACCCTGACAATGCTCATATTCGTCAGCAACTGCATTGCATTTTTAAAAGCATTTTTAATGATTTGTTGTGACCTGAACTTTGTGCGTGTACCCTTTCGTTAGTACAGTTTGAGTTAAAATTGTATGTTTTTAATTCATTACGATGACTTTACCTGCATACAATGTGTACTATACATTTTGAATATAAATTGTGTACAAACCTTGCATATTTTAATGAAAAGTTGACTTCACCATCTCATTTAATGAAGATTTTCTATTAAAATGGGAATAGTGGATAAAAGTTTCTTGTTGTGGATTATAATCATCATTATTCTGTTAAGACTCAGGCTGATTCTATCAGAAAATCCACTGAAGAGAATATTATCAAATGCTGGACTTTTTGATCGACAATATGTTTGTTGAGCTTGGATGATTGATATTCAAACTAACAATAGGTATTATTATGGTTACTAAATGTCTGTACCCCTACTGGTCGATTTTTTCTTGTTCAAGTATGAAGAAGAACCTTATAAAAGACAAAAATGAAAAAGCACCTCGCCAAGTTCTTTGATTTACTTTCAGATATATTGATAATGCCTTTTTCCTATATAACCTATATTTTAGTCAGTACTTGCATCTCCAGCAAATATGAAATTAAGGATTTTACTGGTACTGTTTCTCCTTTTATTTCACAATCCTTATTGTCCGCTTTTACTTTCGTTGTCATGGTCTGATTTTGATGAGGTTAGTATTATACATTTGATACATTTATTACACATGGTTATAATTTCATAAAAACAAAAATGATTGGTAAATCAATTGAAATCACCAAAAACAAAGGAGCTAGTAAAACGATTACAATAAATATATACAGCTCTGCATTATATGAACCTTTTTAAACCACAGTTGTTTACTTTTAACAATTTAGTTATGCGTTACAACAAACACGCAAGTCAAGAAATAAAGATAAAATTGAGAGTTGAGAATTGAGAGCATATGTGTACTCATTTTTTTTAGTTTTATCATAATCAATAAATTCAGCTGGCAGAAAGTATGTAATTTTTGAACATGAATGAACATGAATGATTAAACATATTATTTATGTTTCTCTTTATGAAAATGGGCTGGTTTCAATTCTGAATAGTTTTTCTAAATTAGGATAACAAAATTGTGATGTGCTACCTCAGGGCATATTGTTATTGAAAACGTGACATTGTAATGCATATTTAAGGAATATAATCCCCCTTAACAAAACTAAAAATAAAATATAAATTGTTTGAATCTTAGTCTTTATTCAAATTATAAATTCCAAACGACATTTAAACACATGAATAGATCGATAAATTAGGGCGATATTTGTCTACTGATGTTATAATCTCGTCAATTGATAAAGGAAGTGACAAATCATGGTAAATAAAAACTAACGGAATCGAATGAACTCAAAAAAGGAGCAAGACCGGGTGCATATGTAGAGTAAGTGATTTATTGTAAACACTGCACTAGTCTATAAATATAATATATGGGTTCTCATATGTTATTGATCTTGACCTTAATACATTAAATACCCAGGTGAAAACAAGGTAACGGGAAGGTAAATTAACGCATTTTAACTGATCTGTTTTCATATGGTACAATTGTCAGTATGGCTAATAATTTCTCATCTGAAACGCAATGTACGGGACCCGAAATATCTAATCTGAGCCCGGTAGATACTGCTATTTACGAACTTAAAGAACATCTGTTAGTAGATGAGGAATTCTCTCAAGAATGGAAGAAATACTGTCCATTTCATAAAGACGGTAACGACGTGATTGCCAGTATCAATGCAATGCGGACACACACAACAGAAGAAGAAGTACTTCAAGCACTAATACTTACAACGGAATCATTAAATCTTCATATTGATTCCGGGACAATCAATATAGCAGACAAGTTTAAAAAATTCAAACACACACTTCAAAAGTGTCTGAATGATTTGAAACGTGATCAAGCATATGAAATGAAACATTTTGTTGGCAGAGCAAAGGATATTGAGTCAGTAATGAAAGTATTTTCTAGAGATTTGAGAGATTATTATAACATCAATTATATAGGTAAGACAAGTAAACGTGTTATATGTCATACTGAAAGACACACAAATGCAAAGGTAAATACTGTCACTGGTGCTTCTTGTTACGACGAAAATGGTTGCATACACATTTTATACAGGGGTTAGGGGCACTTTTCAAGACTAGATAACTGAAATCACTTGGAGCCTTTTTGATAAAATAAAACTTGATTCCGAATAATACGTGTACGGTACTTTTTAAAAATTTACCCTCGTAAGTGCTTCGGGTGAACAAAATTCAAGTTATTTTATTTTCTATGAATGAGTCGAATATTAAGTACATATTCAGGATAGAACACACTATTGCAAGTTCGGTTGAGATACTTTTGTATTTTTAGCTTGTATTCTTTATGCTGTGGTGACCTGAAAGCAGATATAGATGTTACGGCCTACTTTTGGGTTATCGACAGGACACAACCACCCCATATATAATATTTAAGAAGGATCTATGAGTTTAATGACTGCGAAGAGTAAATATAAACACTTCTGAATAATTTACCTACAAATATGCAAATATTATGAATAAAATTTGTATTCAGGACTTTAAATAAACTATGCATACTGTAAACTGTGAATTTATGCTGAGTCATCATATTTAAGGCCCAGGATTCTTTCAATCTTTATGAAATATTTATAAAACTTCATATTTTAGTTGATTTCTTTAAAATCTGTGAGAGAAAGCAAATTTGGTTTAATTCTGAATGTTCTCGTTTTTCAGCCTATATAGGTTTCATTTCTGTAAATATTGACAATTCCATTCTAGGATAAGATTTTATTCAAAACTTCATGGTAAAAGTGGTACAGTTTACGGGTAAAACTGTACCACTTTTACCATGAAGTTTTGAATAAAATCTTATCCTAGAATTGAAAGTTCATATGCACAACAGATTTTTTCAAAAGTCAAAATATAGGGATGTGGGGCATATTTTTTGACGTTTATACGCCCTGAACTTCTCACATTTTAAACTAACACTAATTTTCTTAACTACCCCTACCTCGAATAAAAGGTTACCACATATTTCAATATAAAAAAATTGCACATGTATATTTACTGTTAACATTCCCAAGTTATGTCTCTATGAGATGGAACACAGAGATCATAACTGGGAACCAGTATGTAAACAAAATAAATTTTCTATGAATATTCTAAATCTCCCCAAAAGAGGCGTGGTTTGAGAAACAGCTGTATTTACAAAGTGCAACCTATACAGTTTGTGAGTTCATTTATATATAATGATGTGTTTGACGGTTTTTTTTTATTATTGCATACAATGTTTAATATCATTAACGGGAAGCTTAATAGAAAGGAAAAAAATGATACAATAGATGATTTTTCATTTCCTATTGTTAATTATCCGTTTTTAGATGGTGACATTCCCTTATGTTTTTTTTTTTTATATATTAACAAAAGAATTCTATGTATAACTGAAAAATTATTACACCAGGGTTTTCGATATCACAATCTAATCAAAACATTTACTAAAAGTTATAATCGGTATAAGGCCATCATTCGTAAATATAAATCAGTATGCAAATATCTTATACGTTCGGGTATTCACATCCAATCTTTTATGGTAATATTCTTTACAAAGCACACAAATGTCGACATTCACCTCAAAGGCGAACAAACCCCTTAAACGGACTTATTAAGAAAGGCTATAGTTACTAACTGTTGTCAAACTATTTAAGTTGGCATATGTTGGCTTTAATATTGGTTCACTTATAGGGACTTTGCATCTGGAATAAACACATTTATTCTAAAACCAGTCGTTGGCATTATACAGTTTATTTTTCTTCACATATATTTTATGGTGGTATGATCATAATGACACTAAATCACTTACCGGAGAGATGGATTGTGCTTGATATTCATATGATAAAGACATAATATTTCAATGAGGTTTAATTGAGGTCTGGAGCTGGCATGTCAGTAACTGCTAGTAGTCCTTTGTTAATTTATGTATCCTTGTTTTTGTTTAGTTTCCGTTTTTTCTACATTAGCTAGAGGTATAAAGGGGGGGAGTTGAGATCTAAAGAGAAAATGTTTCACCTCGTCGCATTTTTGCGCCATATATTTCGGAGTTAGGTATGACGTCCATTATCACTGAACTAGTACGCATTTTTGTGTAGGGGTCAGCTGAAGCACGCCTCCGGGTGTGGCATTCTCTCGTTGTATTGAAGACCCATTGGTGACCAAAAAAGGCTACGTATATATACATATCCACTGTCAAACGGGTCGCTGCACTTTTGCAAGAGTTGAACTGTCGAATATGGTTCACTGTTAAACTGATGCTCTACTTAATTAAGGATTAAGCTGCAGTTTGGGGTTAAATTGATGACCAAAATCTGTTACCCAAGATTAACACAAATGCTTTTGTTATAACGGATACGAATTAATAAAATGGAGTTTTTTTCTTTATAAAATATTGTTCTTTCTTGTACAAGAAGGATACCATTCTCTCTACACAAGACATTAATCCAGTATCACTTGTTGAAAATAAAAATTCATTATGTGTTTAAGTACTGTTACGCACAATGTTATCTTCTTTTTTTATATCATATATGTGTCACAAAGAAAAAATACAATATATGTATAACATCAAATTGCAAAACACAAATTTGCATTTATGTTCAAACGTGTGGAACTTGCAAATAACAATATGTTGGTGAAACAGAAACACCATTTAACATCGGACTAAATAACCATCGGTCATTTTATACAAAAGAAAGGAACTGCGGAATTACAAGACACCTTTTAAGAGCAGGACATGATTTTGAAAACGTCACATTTCAAATCATTGAAAAAATCAAAATTGAGAAACACAAGGAAGACAAAAATAAGAGATATTTTGGATGCACCAGTTACGAACTTTTGAATCTGATGGACTCAATGAGAGAGACGAAAAAAGATTTAAAAGCAAATCAAAACCATAATTATCTTGAAATCATACAAATTAATTTATAGAAATTCATACAATTAATCGAACATCTATAAATTTGTTAAACTTTTATTCCAACTTCATGTAGATGAAGCTACAAACATATTTTATGCAACATCAATCAATATGTTACACTTTTCCTCAAATCTTGTATAGATTAAGCTACAAAAATATTTTTTTGTCATGCATCACTTGTGGATATGTTAACATTTGTAAAAACTAATTTTATGCAACATCAATCAATATGTTACACTTTTCCTCAAATCTTGTATAGATTAAGCTACAAAAATATGTTTTTGTCATGCATTACTTGTGGATATGTTAACATTTTTAAAAACTAATCCGTTAAGGGAACACAGCTAGCTGTGTGTGCTCCAACACTGGAGGGATTTACATAAAGAAGAAGAAGAAAAAAAAAAAGAAGAAGAAGCATCCGATTTCACCTTGAGAGATGCACACGCCTGATGAAGCTAATTTGTTTAGCGAAATATTGCGTATTTCTATTTTGCTCCCAAAACTTCATAAAGAAGGGATTCCGGGAAGACCGATAGTATCTGCAAATGGCCATCCAACCGAAAAAATATCTGAATTCGTGGATTACCATCTTAGACCACATGTTAGAACAATGCCATCTTACATTCAAGATACAACATATTATTTGAAGAAAACGAATTCATTAAATACCTTACCAAACAACACAATTTTGGTATCGATAGATTTGTCTTCTTTATACACAAATATTCCCAAAAATGAAGGAATAGTCGCTTGTGAAGAAGTATGGAACAATCGTAAGGATAAACATCCCCAACAGACTGTCTGGTTCAGTTGCTGAGACTAGTGCTGGAAAACAACAATTTTGTATTCAACGACCAGCACTACTTGCAGGTTGACGGTACCAGTATGGGAACCAAAATGGCACCTTCTTTTGTCAACATTTTCATGGGGAGTCTCGAAGAACGCACCCTTTCGAATGTACCATACAAACCCTTGTCTTGGCTCCGTTATATTAACCACATCGAAATCAAATGGAACGAAACTGCAGAACGTCTACAAGAATTTCTCGATTTCTGTAACAAATTTCATCAATCGATAAAGTTAACATCTGAAGTTTCAAATGAGAAAATTGCGTTTCTCGACACCACCATTACTTTAGAAAACGTAGTCATGACAACCGACCTTCACATCCAAAAAAACTGATAAACACCAATTTCTCTCTCCGAAGAGTTGTCACCCGAAACACTGCTCCCGAAGCATTCCGTACAGCAAAGCCATCAGGTTAAAACGGATTTGTTCATCGGAATCAAAATTAAACCATCGTTTGGGGCAACTCAGACAGCAACTTAATTCAAGAGGTTATAAGAACAAAAATATTTCAGAAGCTTTCGGTAAAGCAAAAGAAAAAGACCGAACAAACATACTTGAATACAAAGAAAAGACGGCCCAGACAAATAAAATCCCGTTTGTTGTTAGGTTTCCTTCTGACCTGACAAATCTTTCATCAATTGTCCACAAACACTGGAGTCTTATTGAAAATGATCCTTCTGGAGCTGGCATGTCAGTAACTGCTAGTAGTCCTTTGTTAATTTATGTATCCTTGTTTTTGTTTAGTTTCCGTTTTTTCTACATTAGCTAGAGGTATAAAGGGGGGGGAGTTGAGATCTAAAGAGAAAATGTTTCACCTCGTCGCATTTTTGCGCCATATATTTCGGAGTTAGGTATGACGTCCATTATCACTGAACTAGTACGCATTTTTGTGTAGGGGTCAGCTGAAGCACGCCTCCGGGTGTGGCATTCTCTCGTTGTATTGAAGACCCATTGGTGACCAAAAAAGGCTACGTATATATACATATCCACTGTCAAACGGGTCGCTGCACTTTTGCAAGAGTTGAACTGTCGAATACTTAATTCAAGAGGTTATAAGAACAAAAATATTTCAGAAGCTTTCGGTAAAGCAAAAGAAAAAGACCGAACAAACATACTTGAATACAAAGAAAAGACGGCCCAGACAAATAAAATCCCGTTTGTTGTTAGGTTTCCTTCTGACCTGACAAATCTTTCATCAATTGTCCACAAACACTGGAGTCTTATTGAAAATGATCCTTCCTTAAACGAGATTTTTCCATCACCTCCCGTTATGGCTTACCGCAGACCAAAAAACCTCAAAGATATTCTAGTAACATCCAAAGTATCTAAACAGGAGATATCAACAATCGGAGGTTATACACCATGCGGAAGGGGCAATTGTAAGTGCTGCAAAGTCGCCAACATCGAAACCCAATTCGTCAGCACGGTCACAAAGAAAAAATACAACATATTTAATAACATCAAATTGTAAAACGCAAAATTGCATTTATGTTCTAACGTGTGGAACTTGCAAAATACAATATGTTGGTGAAACAGAAACACCATTTAACATCCGACTAAATAACCTTCGGTCATTTTTTACAAAAGAAAGGAACTGCGGAATTACAAGACACCATTTAAGAGCAGGACATGATTTTGAAAACGTCACATTTCAAATCATTGAGAAAAATCAAAATTGAGAAACACAAGGAAGACAAAAAAGAGAGAGATTTTGGATGCACCAGTTACGAACTCTTGAATCTGATGGACTCAATGAGAGAGACGAAAAAAGATTTAAACGCAAATCAAAACCATAATTATCTTGAAATCATACAAATTAATTTATAGAAATTCATACAATTAATCGAACATCTATAAATGTGTTAAACTTTTATTCCAACTTCATGTAGTTGTAGCTACAAACATATTTTATGCAACACCAATCAATATGTTACACTTTTTCTCAACTCTTGTATAGATTAAGCTACAAAAACATTTTTTTTGTCATGCATCCAATTTCACCTTGAGAGATGCACACGCCTGATGAAGCTAATTTGTTTAGCGAAATATTGCGTATTTCTATTTAACATCTAATAGAACTTTTTAATGTATTAATTAGCGTGTTTAAGTTATATTCTTAGACATTTATATAATTTTAATTCAGTAACTGTATCAGTTTATTTTCACAAACTGATCGACGCTTAAATAGATTGAATGTTGATTGTTGCTATTTTAAGACATTATATATATATAAGTTATCCAAAATCTTTCCTGAGCCTCCCATGATTGCCTTCAAACAACCTAACAACCTGAGAAATATACTTGTCCGTGCTGACCTTTCTAAACCTAACCATACTGTAGGTAATTGCCAGCCTTGTGGGGATAAGCGCTGCAAATGTTGCAACCAATTGCAGCATTCATCAACATTTCACAGTAAGACCACAGAAAAGACATACAAGATCTTCTGCAATGTCAACTGCAAAAGCTCAAACGTGATTTACGTTCTTGAGTGTCCTATATGTGGTCACCAATATGTTGATGAATCTATGCAGCTATTTCACAAACGCCTTAATGGCCACAGGAGTGACCTCACAAAAAAACCGTACATTCCTGTCAGTCAAAACTTCAGGTTACCAGATCACAATCCGAAAGATTTTGATCGAACAGGATTGTACATGGCAACACAGGCAAAAAGAGAATCGGGAGAGGTTTTGGATAAAAGAACTGGGTGTCCTCCATCCAGAGGGAATCAATAGAAAGAAATAATTAAATTTACAGTCTAATGTTTATATTATGATATTCAGGATTTTGGATTAAAATCAATCGACCAAAACTTACCTGTATTATTAATGATCTATGTTAACACCTTATACGTATTGTTAAAACTTATAACATTGATGAAGGCCATTTGCTGAGCCGAAATATTAGAATTATTGTATAATTCATATCATCTGTTCAGTTTTTCCACCTTTGTGCGATGATATTCAACACTCATTTGTGTTTTGTCTTTTAGACTCATATAATTTTTCCTGTTTGTGCAGTATTGTCAACTTTGATGATCCAATACTTATTAAGTTTACTGGTTGGTAGATTCTTATAGACTCTCTCTCTCTCTCTCTCTCTCTCTCTCTCTCTCTCTCTCTCTCTCTCTCTCTATATATATATATATATATATATATATATATAAAACGTCTAAATAATAGTCAACGATTTTTCCCACGAGGGCGCTGGTTCGGTACAAGTAACGATTCATGTACACAATAAAATAAATTACACAAACGCCTAAAAAGTGTACACAACACCAATAACATAAAAAGGGAACTATAAATGTAGTTATTTATAAATATTTCAGACAACAGATATCCTTCATCGGTATATATGATTGTGATGTTGAATGAATCATTTGTCAGTCTACTTAGATTAAGCTGTAACAATCTTGAAATTTATACAATAAAAAAGTTAAACCGAACATCAGGTAAGACGCTTGCACAATTCTAAAATTTGTTAAACACGACAAAAGTTATATGACTAATTACAACAGAGAGTTCAAATATATGCTTTAAATAAAAATAATAATGTGCGATATGAACTAGCACAATTCTAAAGCTTTAACGGTGTCGACAACTATGATGTTACAAGAAAGATTGCGTCAATAAGAATTCCAAATAAACAGCACTGAACGGTCCAAATTTGTAAATGATTTAGATTTGACAACGGTAGAGTAGTTACATCAGAGTCTGCGATGTTTAAAACAAACGGCTTTTAAATATAATAATAAATTTTGAGTAAGGTTCATAGTTGAACGTGGCTTGGTAATTATACATCCCTAAAATAATTAAGCAATTTAAATTGTTATATTCAACAGATTTATTTTAGAGATGAGTAAGGTAAAGAAATAGAAACAGAGACTGTAATAATAAGTAATATAACACAGATGTGAAGCACTGCATGGAGTCGAACTTCATCTTTTTATTTATCCCATTTGGTGCCAAAATTGTTAATTTTCTTATCCAAAATCTTTCCCGAGTAAGTCTATCCTCCCTAAACCAATCAGAGTTGTGGTCAATGATTGTAATGGTCAGTCTATTGAGATTTGAACTTGACTCAAGAAGATCTATATGTGACAAATAAATTTCACTACCTAGAAAGTTTGTGCCATCCATAAACATGAGTCATAGTGATACATCAGTCGAAACAGTAAAGGCATCAGATGGAAAGCCTAAAGCGGGCACTCAAGATGACTTGCCTAGACGTTCAAATAGAATAAATCATCCAACTGAAAAGATGGTTCAATATAAATCAGAAGAATTAGAAAAGAGAGAAAAGAAATTGTTTAGTACCTTTGATGATTGGAGACAAATGATCAGAGAAGTTAGAAATGTTCTGAAAAGCGTATGTGAGGAAGATAACTACATTAACCCCTCGATAGAGTAAAGACACATGAAGAATCTGTTATCAAACACTTTAAGGAACAACGTTCAATAGGAACCCTATCACAAGATACGGTACGGAAGGAAGATGATTGCAGCGCAGTTAAAAATAATAAACGAGAGAATATGTAAATTGACAGTTTCGATGCAGAACGTCAGACCGCACGTCTAAGGGTAAATGCTGCATACGCCGGATCAATTTTCAGTAAATTAGATGCTGGTTCAACTCAATCAAAACTTTCAGAAAAATTAGTGGATGTGTGGCAGTGGAAGCACATCAAAACGCACATAAGAGACTGAACACTCGCAGAGAATTAGAAGTTGCTCATGCACGTCTAAACGCTCTAAAAGTCTCTCCTGCTGCAAGCATGGACCCGTTTAATGTCGTATCTAGTTTTTACCAACCAAAACAACAAAATGCTCCACCAGGCGATGCCGCGTTGTCCTTTTTCAACTCCTAGACACTTGATAACACCACAAAGGACACTAATGACACTGATACACTTGCGAAAGCTCTGGCAGAAACCGTTAACCTTAATCGTTTGCCTGTTCCTGAACCTGCTGTGTTTACAGGCGACCCATTACAGTATATGGAATGGAAGACATCATTTGAAATGCTCATTGATCGAAAAGGTATTCCTATAACAGAGAACATCTTTTATTTAAAGAAATATGTTGATGGAGCCGCTAGAAAAGCATTAGAAGAATACTTTTATAATAATAGTCAGACTGCTTATGACAATGCAAGAAAGGTTCTGGAGGAAAGGTACGGAAATCCTTTTATAATGCAAAAGGCCTTCCGAGACAAAGCATCTTGGCCTAAAATATCACCTAAGGATCCTATAGCCCTTAGAGACTTTGGTGACTTTTTGCAAGGGTGTAGAGATGCAATACCTCATGTTCCAAGTTTAAGTATCTTAAATGACTACTGAAAACAAAAAACTTCTTAACAAACTTTCAAACTGGGCATCTTTAAGATGTAATCGAGAAGTAACTCAAAGCCTTGATACAAGTGCTACATATCCCTCCTTTGACAAATTGGTAAATTTTGTTGTCCAAGAGGCAAAGGTGGCCTGCAATCCAATATCATAACTTTATGCCTTGAACGACAATGAACGCATGGTTTCAAGAGACCCAAGAACAAACACCAAAGAAAAGGTTTTTGCTACATCAGCCTCAAATGACGCCAGGCCTAATAACGACACATCTGCAAATAAAACATTAGTTTGTGAATACTGCAAGAAGGTTGGACATTATATCTTTAAATGTGAAAGGTTCCTGTCTATTTCAATAACAAATAAAAGATTATTTGTGCGTGAAAACAATTTGTGCTATGGATGCTTACGTAAAGGTCACTTGAACAAAGACTGTAAAAGGAAACATACATGTAATACTTGTAAAGGCAAGCATCCATCATGCTTGCATGAAGAACGCCCTTCTGTTAGACAACACACGTCAAACGTGCCAGATTCAAATGCTGTGAACAATGTAGAGTTAAAACCAGCAAGCTCTTTAAGGGTTAGTCAGAATAACGTCCAGAGTACATCCATGATCGTTCCTGTGTGGGTGTCTCACAAAGATAAGCCCTCTAGAGAGATTCTTACATATGAATTACTAGACACTCAGAGCGATACAACCTTCATCATAGATGATACAGCTGCATCACTGCATATACCGTGTGAACCTATCATACTTAGCTTATCGACGATGACTTCGCAACAAACCGTTATCGTAAGTAAGAGGATGACTGGTCTAACCGTCTGTAGCTTCTCCTCACCTGAACAACTTAATATAAACTGTGCTTATACTCGAGGATTCATTCCTGTAGAACGTGCGCATATTCCTACTAATGAAACTGCAAGACAATGGCATCATCTTCAAGAAATAGCTCATAAAATTCCGCCGTTACAGTCGTGTGACATCGGACTTCTATTGGGTTATAACTGCCCTGCTGCTTTAGCCCCGACAAAAATTGTTGCAGGAAGTGAGAATGAACCATATGCTGTTCAAACTAGTCTTTGATGGAGTATTGTTGGCTACACTAGCGCAACACTTGATGTTAACAACGTGAAAGACATAAGTCATCGTACAGCTGTAACCGAGTTACCTCCTCTTGTTATGAAGGATTTGGTAAATACTCTTGAAGGGGACTTTAATTTGCTCATGACAAAGGTCAGCTCAAAAAGGTATCTCAAGAAGACATTACCATTCTTTCCATTATGAACGATAATATACGAAAACGAAATGATGGACATCTTGAAACGCCACTTCCATTCAGAGAACGACCTCAAATGGAAAACAACAAGAAACTTGCATAACTTACGTTGAATCACTTAAAAGTTTAAGTTAAAAAAAAAGTTAAAATGCAAGCTAACGAACGATCAGAAATATCATGAACAATACATGGTTTTCATGAACGAAATGCTCATGCGAGGAGGAGCTGAGCTAGTAACAACAGAAGGGAAAGATGGTAACACTTGGTATATCCCTCATCATGGCGTGTTTCATTCTAAGAAGCCAGATAAATTAAGAGTCGTGTTCGACTGTTCGGCAAGATACCGTGGTCAATCTCTTAATAAATATTTACTCACAGGTCCAAACCTCACAAATGGGCTTGCTGGAGTCCTATGTCGGTTTAGAACACACCCTTTTGCAATTATGTGCGACGTTGAAAAAATGTTTTATCAATTCTCTGTATCTGAATCTGACAGAGACTTCCTGAGATTCTTATGGTGGGAGAACGGAGACTTGAAATCGAGTGACAAACCGTTAGAGTATCGAATGACTAAACATCTATTTGGAGCTGTGCGTCATCACTGGGCTGTGCAAACTATGGTTTGAAGTATTTAGCCAAAACAAACGAGGAACAATTTTTAGAGGCACACGAGTTTGTTCAACGTAATTTCTATGTGGACGATGGATTAACGAGTGTTGAAACGGAGTCTAAGGCTATACAAGGTGATGTACAACAGATTTGCACCAAAGCGAGACTAAAGTTACATAAGTTTATCTCCAACAACAAAAACGTGATGAAATCTGTACCTTTGTCGGAAAGAGCTGCGAATGCCCAAAACTTAGATCTAGATTTGGAGCAAGTACAGTCGCACATGGAACGAGCACTTGATGTGCAGTGGTGTACGATTGACGACACATTCAAGTTAAAGGAAAAGTTAAAGACGTAGAGCCTATAAGACGAAACATACTGTCAATAGTAGCGTCAGTAGTCGACAACACTAAGGCAGATCTCAATAGACTGACCATTACAATCATTGACCACAACTCTGTTTGGTCTAGGGAGGATATACATGTACTTACTCGGGAAAGATTTTGGATAAAAAAAAGTAACAATTTTGGCACCAAATGGGATAAATGAAATGATGTAGTTCCATGCATGCAGTGCTTCACATCTGGGTTATATTACTTATTATAACAGTTTCTGTTTCTATTCCTTTACCTTACTCATCTCTAAAATGAATCTGTTGAATATAACAATTTAAATTGCTAAATTATTTTAGGGATGTATAATTACCAAGCCACGTTCAACTAGTTTACCTCAGTCAAAATTTATTATTATATTTTAAAGACCGTTTGTTTTAAACATCGCAGACTCTGATGTAACTACTCTACCGTTGTCAAATCTGAACTATTTACAAATTTGGACCGCTCAGTGCTGTTTATTTGGAATTCTTATTGACACAATCTTTCTTGTAAAATCATAATTGTCTACACCGTTAAAGCTATAGAATTGTGCTAGTTCATATCGCACATTATTTAAAGCATATATTTGAACTCTCTGTTGTAATTAGTCATATAACCTATGTTTTTGTTTGGAGAGAGGCTCTCTGGTATAAACTTCTTTTAAATGGTATTAAAGGAAAAATGTTATTTAAATATGTATAAAGATATTAAATCCTGTATTACATATAATAAACAGAAATCAGACTATTTCTCATGTGATATTGGTGTACGACAAGGTGAGAATTTGTCGCTTTTTTGTGTGTCTTTTTTTGAACGATTTGCACGATTTTTTAGAAACGGAAAATCTACAGGGTCTTAGCGTGATTTCAGATTTACTAGAAGATAAGTTAAACATTTACCTGAAACTTTTGTTCTGCTATATGCAGACGATACGGTCCTAATGTCTGAATCAAAAGAAGACTTACAAAAAATATTAAACAAATTTGGAGAGTACTGTAATATATGGAAACTGAAGGTAAATGTTAACAAAACCAAAGTCATGGTATTTTCCAGGGGAAGGCCTTGTGCAGATTTAAATTTTTCCTTAAATGGGGCAGATAAAGATATAGTTCATGAATTTAACTATCTTGGTATACTATTTAGCAGGACCGGCAATTTTAGTAAGGCAATAAAAAAAAGCAAGCAGAGAAGGCAACAAAAGCAATGTATGAGGTTTTAAAAAGAGGTCGCATTCATAATTTAGCAATTGAATGTCAACTAGAACTTTTTAATAAAATGGTAAAGCCCATTCTTTTGTATGGCTCAGAAGTATGGGGATTTTGTAAAAATATTCAATGTATTGAAAGGATACAATTACGATTTTGTAAATTGTTACTTAGTTAAAATCATCCACCCCAAACTATATGATCTATGGTGAACTTGGCATTTTTCCTGTTCAACTAGATATCAAACTAAAAATGATTGCATTTTGGACACGACTTTTATATCGAAAGGATTCAAAACTGTCTTATTTATCTTATCAATTATTATACAAATTGTCGGTCGACAATCATTTTGAATCGCCATGGTTAAAGTTTTTAAGAAACGTGTTTGATGATACTGGTTTTTCCTATATTTTGACAACTCAGCTTTTTCCTAGCTCAGATTGGCTTATCCCTTCGATAAAGATGCGCCTACATGATCAATTTAGACAGGAATGGCATTCACTTATGTTAAATTCACCAAAATCTATAAATTATAGATTATTTAAGGAGACATTTCAGTTTGAATGTTTTTTTAAATATATTGGAAGATAAGGATATCTATACGCTGTTCAGGTTTAGAACCACAAATCATAGACTTTCTATAGAAACAGGACGGTGGAATGGTCTAGAAAGGGAAAATAGAAAATGTTTGAAATGTAATAATAACTGTATGGGTGACGAATATCATTATATTCTGGAATGTAAATTATTTGAAAATAACAGAAAAAAACTAATTGATAAAAATTTGTGGCAAAGGACAAATATTTTGAAATTCAAAGAAATAATGAGTTGTACTAACAAGTTTAAATTAGAAAAACTATGTAGATTTATACGCCAAATAAATAAATCATTTGTTCTCTAGGCAATAACATAAACCCCATTTTGTATATTCTGTACATACTGATATATGTGTATGTGTGTATTTAACGATAGTTTGTGTATGCCTGTGTGTATGTATGTTTGTGTATAAGTTGTTATTATAAATAAGTTTGTTTTCATTGCTATATGTATGTATATCTATGTACCGTTGTACCTTATGGTTTATGAGAATAAAGATTATGTATGTCGTGTTTAATAAATTTTTAAAATTGTGCAAGCGTCTTACCTGATGTTCGGTTTGACTTTTTTATTGTATAAATTTCAAGATTGTAACAGCTTAATCTAAGTAGACTGACAAATGATTCATTCAACATCACAATCATATATACCGATGAAGGATATCTGTTATCTGAAATATTTATAAGTAACTACATTTATAGTTCCCTTTTTATGTCATTGGTGTTGTTGTGTACACTTTTTAGGCGTTTATATATATATATATAATCCGGATCTGGTGTACAAATAAATATTGGCACCTCATGTTTGTGGCATAACATCTTGACCACAAGCTTATTGTTTTCTGTTTAGTATTAAATTTATATTAAGATCCATTTTGTTACATCTTGTGATCAATTTTATTTGGCAATCGCCAATGGCAGTCAGCAGGGTTAAAGAACATCAGTTGTTCGACCCGTTAGTCAAATGCGTTTTGTTTAAATATACTTCACTTTTTTGGTCTTTTGGAAAATGTTGTTTGTGCTGTATTTAGACTTCTACAACGAAATTTGTTTTACATGCACACGTATAAAAATTCCGGATTTTATCCAACGCAATCATAGGTTGAACATAGTTTCAATTTTGACTTGTATCTATAGTATTTATGTATTATTGTCATTATATTTATTTTATTTTGATACATCTTTTGACATCGGACTCGGACTTCACTTGAACTGAATTTCAATGTGCGTATTGTTATGCGTTTACTTTTCTACATTGGCTAGAGGTAAAGGGGGAGGGTTGAGATCTCAAAAACATGTTTAACCCCGCCTCAATTTTGCGCCTGTCCCAAGTCAGGAGCCTCTGGCCTTTGTTAGTCTTGTATGATTTTAATTTTAGTTTCTTGTGTATAATTCGGAGTTTAGTATGACGTCCATTATCACTGTACTAGTATGCATATTTTTAGGGGCCAGCTGAAGGACACCTACGGGTGTGGGAATTCTCGCTACATTGAAGACCCATTGGTGGCCTTCGGCTGTTGTCTGCTCTATGGTCGGGTTGTTGTCCTTTGACACATTCCCCATTTCCTTTCTCAATTATATATATATATATATATATATATATATATATATATATATATAAACAAGTCTAAATTAAAAACTATATATATATATAGCTGAAGTTTAATCCAGAAAAGGACTTCAGAGGCAACAATTAAGTCTCGGAATAAAAGAAACCAATACTGTATGTACAGTTATGATATAGTTTACCCACTTGGCTTCTTTTATGAACGACACAAGGACCTAGATAATAAAAGTTGAATGCATTGAATTTGGACAAAAAAAAAGAGACTAAATCTACTAATAGGATATTCAATCTAAGAAGTCGAAAACAAACAAACAATGCCATGATAAAATAAACGAAAAAAATCAAAATAAAAGTATACAGAAAACCAAAAACTGACGTTCAAACATGAACCCTATCACGGTAGTTATGTGTTTAGGAAGGTATACAGTTCCTGCCCTACATATGGCACCTGTCGTGATAAGAACATTTACTCTTAGCGGTTTTCATTTTCTCTTCATATCTAATACAAATGATGTATGCACTAAAAATAAATTCATTATATATACTAGGATTAAAATTGTGTACAACAAACGCGTGTTTCTTCCACAAAAAAAAGTTTATCAATGTTGCTCAAATTAAAAAGTTAAAAAAAAAAGAGTACAAAATTGAAGAAAATTGAGGATCCTAATTTCTGAAAGGTTTAAGGATGGGTAATGGGGATTGAAACCAAAAACGCGCAGTTCCTCTACAAAAGACTCATCAGTGAAACTCAAATAAAAAAAAGCTAACTGGCCGGCCAAATAAAGTATTAAGTTGTTAGAATCCTTAGAATTTCGCAAAACACAGTTATTTCATTTGACTTCATTATTACTATACCCAAGAGTTGTAATGATGTCATCCCTTGGGGTCTGCCCTGCAGTAACAACCTATGTTAAATTGGACATACGTTTGATCCAGTGTGATTTATTCATAGTGAGCAATGATCGGGTGGGATGGAAACATTTAATGTTTTGTATACTGATGTTTTTCTTTCGCGGTCTTTTTTCGTTTTTTGCCATGGCGTTGTCCCTTTATTTTCTATTATGAGTTTAATTGTCCCTTTGATATCTTTCGCATCATTTTTTAATTAGATATTGTCTGTTGTGAAGAGAGTACTGCACTCTCTTCGCGGTGGCAATCCTCTCATTTTCCAGTGGTATACTAAGTTTTTGACCTTCACCTCGAATGACTCCTCTCATTTGCAAGGTCGATAAATGTTGTCATTATATAATTTCAACTATTGTTCTAAAATATGTTCTTTTAATTATAATTATTTTTTTATTACAGGTGTATGTTTGTGTGGAATGGGAGGAAATGGCAAGACAACACTAGCTAGACACATTGGTCATAAACTTGAGGAAAGAAATTGGTCATTTAAAGAGATTGACTTTAGGTACATGTAATGAAATACCCACAAAGTCTAGTTAATAGAATGTGTAATGTATAAAAAAAAAAAAAAAAAAGCCGCCGAAAATATTAAAAAAATCTACCAATTGACTCTCACAACTGATATGTTTCCCTTATTTTAAAATACATATAAATATATACAACTCGTCTAAACATCAACCCAACAATGTTAGATCTGTAAATTTGCTTTCGCAAATTTTTTGTTCTTCCCTCGCTGGGATTCGAACCCATTCTATTGCGATATCGTGACACCAAATCGCCTGCACTGTATCCGGCGCGCTAAATCACTCGACCACCTGGGCTTCACATAAATACAGCTTTCGGGGGCCGGTTGTTACCTTTCCTCGTCAGTTTTAATCTAGCGTCGTAATACAATACACGATACATAAGGCATGAAGATGGAATAGTTATATATACTTGTATTGTTTTATTTTTGCATTACGGAAAATCTAAGTGATGATAAAATCATTTATCAGACAGTATATGTTAATTATAGTTTAATTCAATAATTTCCCTTCCAATAATATACTGTTTTCGTATATGTATAGAATTAGGGTAACCACCTAAAAATGAACACACAGATCCTCATCTTTATGTCAGTTTCGTTTTGCTGAATTAAAAAGAAACTGAAAGATGTTGTGTTTGATTTCTTTTATGGCTTAGACAGGGTAGAATATTAACCTGGTAATATGACATTCTGGGTTTACTGTTCCTTAAATTACTTTAATACTGAGTCGTATCGAACTTTCATATCATGAAAAAAAGTAAAATAAAAAATAAAGATTTTGATTCCTGTTTTTAGGGAACTTAAGTCATTGTTGCAGTTCATTAGACATATCTTAAAACAGTTTGTTGATGCAAGATTTGATGAAAGTGTAGACAGTATGAAATTAAGATTGTTTTCAGAACTGGAATATCAGATTGGATTTAAAGGTACATAATAGCATTACGTCAAACAAATATGAATAGTTATATGTTTTGTATTCTAATTTACAACAGAGAACTTATTTCATGATCAAATTGGGCTTTGAATGTGATAATGAATCTTTAGAAACAAATTGCTTATGATTTCTTTATAAGGACTTTGACTTGCTTTAAAGCAAAATAAACAAATGAAATAAAATTCTCCGAAGTATTTTACATGGTTTTTACATTTGTATTCAATCTTAAAAACTCATAAGTTGCTTTTCCCAATATTAAAGAAAAACACCAAAAAAACACATAAAAGTATAAAACATTTGATGGTAAATAATCCTTTTGATTAATCTAATTTAATTTAAGACACACTTTTACTACTTGATAATATTGATGATATTCACGAATACTGGGATGATTTACTCAAATTTCTGGAGCAGCTTATGATAATGCTGAATAACAACACTAATAACAAGGTAATCCATTGCGTATTCTTGTGCATAAGAAATTTTATTTATGAAAAATAATCATTTTATTTCTAGATATAGGAAGATGTGGTTTTAGTGCTAACGAGATAACTCTTCATCCAAGTGTCAATTTTTAAAAGTAAACCATTATAGGTCAATGTACAGCCTTCAACAAGGAGCTTTGGCTCACACTGAACAGAAAGCTATAAAAGGCCCCACAAATAACTTGTGTTAAACTATTCATTCGGGAAAACCAACGGTCTAATCTATACATAAACGAAAAACGAGAAAGACTTATGAACCAAATAAATAGACGAAAACCACAATTCTTGCATACAACTATATCAAATAATTGCGTTGCGTTTCTGTTTTAAAGCCGTGACATTTTTCGATTCATTTTGAATCATTGCCTTTTTCATTTCTTAATGTCGTATGAATTAAAATTTGAATTAAAAAATCAAAAATTTAACATGATGTATGTTCTTTAATGGCTATAAAACACGTGTAAATGGACTTTCATGTAAAACAAAATCCTTACTCATATGAAAATCTTCATAACTGTACTGTTATTGAAGTATTCTCTATAATTCGCCGAAAGCTTTGACATATACATTAATCGCGATATCTCTCGTTAGAACTTCTGTAACCACACAGCGCAAGTGCAAGGGAAAAACTGTGATGAAATTAAATGTTATCAAACGTGCACTAGAAGGCGAATAGTGTTAATTGCTTCTAAAAGAAAACAAATCGACCAAAGCATTTGATAACTGTTAATTATCAAACCCGTGGCAAATAAAAGCTTAGAACATACTCACCCCTTCTCGTCCAATGAAAAAACATTTTTTTCCCCTCTAATTTTCATAGCACATGTTTTTCCATGCACTATGAAATGCTATACATGAATGACTTTTCATTGTCATTTAATAATGAAAGTGAACTCTTAATAACTGCACTAACAAAGTGTACAATTCCCTGAGGCATTTTCATTGGAAAAAAAGTCTACTGATTAAAGGTGAAAGAGCATAGATTAAAACAAAACATTTTTAATTTTGCAAATTTTCATACATTTTCTAATGGCATACATGCATGTATATAGAATTATAAACAAAAATAATTGGGATAACTTCAGGACATAGGTAAAATAGTATTTATTTAATTTATATACCTGACATTTGAGGGATTTTTTTTCTTTCAAGCAAATGATGCCAGACTGCTGATATATTCAGCAAAGGATTTTTTTCAGAGAAACACAATACATGTAAATTTATCAATAAAAAGTAAGCATTTAATGTTGAATGGTCTGAATTTAAATATGTATACGGAGAGTTTTATATTTATATAAAAAAAAATCAAATTTAAAATAGGGAATTTATAAAATATTGTGTTGCTTTTAAAAGAAAAATATCTCACAATAAATAAGTATCAAATTTTACCTGAAGCAGAAGAAAAACAATTTATCCATTTGGTCCTGACAAACTATGTCAGAGCTATTTCATTCCATCCATTGAAATGATGATTACCTATGTTTTACATTTAGTTCATTATAAAAAGTGAACTCTTATTTAGGTTTGAATATATTACAATGGGAAAGGATCATTTTGTAAGGTCACTCGAAAGTGTGAATATGTTCTAAATTGGTCAGACAATACTTGGTCATGTTTTATGAAGATTTAAGCCCTCGGCTTCGCCTTGGGCTTAAATCTTCATTAAACATGACCAAGTATAGTCTAACCTATAATTCATTCTATCATTTGACATTTTTTACGTAATTTATGGTTCATTGCTGAATGTTTATCAAGGTCACGATCGTTTAATTTTGTTTTACAAAACCCGAAAGCTAATTAGCAGTCAATGTATTTTATCAACAATCACTGAAAATGAATATATTATTGTTTGCGGATTATGCATTATTGGTTCGTAACAAATGAATAAAACGTCCATAGAAGATTTGGTTTAGTTTTTATACATGTTTTGGTTCAATAATTTTTTTGAAAAAAAAAGTTACTCGTTTTCAATCACTTTAATTATATCATAACACATAAAATAGCAGTTTTAGTTTTTCTTGAAGGTAATCCAAGAAAAACATTGTTGGTGTGCTTTATTACTCTATTTATTCATACTCACAAATTAAACTTCTGATCACATCAAGAAAAAAACTTATTTCCGAAAAAGAAATGGGGATATATACACATATAACGAATTTCTTCAAAACATCTCAAGCAGAACAGGATCGATTTGATGGATTATGCCTAGAGAGGGAATTACAAATACTTGGTTACGATGATTGTTCAAAACTTGTTAGATCCTTATTACCAACAAAAATACAGGTATGTTAAAGGAGGAAATAAAAATATTTTCCAGGAAGGTTGGAAGCAAGTCAAATTGACATATAAAATAGCTTATATCTTGAGAAGGTTCTAATTATAAACCAAAGCACTCGGCCTACAGCTAATATCTTGGCTTTTTTATTTGTTTATAACGTTTTTATTTGCTCAAAGAAACAAATACAATCGTGCAAACACCAAAAGTGTTACCAACTTATAACGTCTTCTCCGTCTTGTGGTAGCAATACACAGTTAGCAAATGATGCTGAAATTTGGTCTTTAAATTCAGGATCATGTGCATGCATTTTGAAAAGGATATAGCCAACTCTACAAGAATACCAAAACATGTATACATATTTAGAATCTCAGCAGATTTAAAATCTGTAACCAAACACTTAAAACAAAATTGTACAAGTTCAGTATCCATGGAAACATTTGGTGTTTGTTTTCTATTTTATTTTAAAAAAAATGCTGTTGGACACCCCTATACAGGCTTAAAAATGTCCATTTTATAAAATTTCAATGAATATCAGACATACTTTGTTTCAACACTGAATGATAGCCCTCTCTCTCAATAAAAATAAATGGGGGTCTTTCTGCTCCTTTTTCCGCAAATTACCTTTCAAAAGATCGAGGCAAATTTATACCATTGAAAAACAGTCAACAAATGTTGATATAGTTTTAGAGCCATTGGTGGACTGGATATGAATTTAGACCAGAAATTTACATTTCTACTGAGCAAACCAGGGTTTAATCTCTTCTCTGAAATCATACCTTTCAATTAAAACCACTTTTACAGCATCAAATTTTATTTTTGTTCATTTTCAGGTACTTTTAACTTGTCTTTCTTTTTAATTTAAAAAATTCACAGGGGCCAAAATGCGAAACTAACCATTCTAAATGTGTATTGCTACCTGTATCCGCATCGATGGTCTCATGGTTACCTGCCGGCAACATGTAGGGTGATCGTAGGTTCGACTCTCGACCGGGCCAGTCTAACTCAAGATTTAAAAAACTGGTACTTTCTGCTTTGCCGCTAAGCTGTCGACATATAGAACATTGTAACCGGGTGGAGTGACATGTCTTCTTGCGAACGTTGTGCCCTAGCATGTGACTTAATCTGATTAAACGTTTTATTATAGTCTAGGGTCAATATTCATATCCCAGTATCATGTTTTTGTCCTAAAATTATATTTCACCTTAAGATATTAGAATATATAGGTAATTATGCACAATGTGGAAGAAAAAAGCAAATTTAGAAAAACTGACAACCAGTAAATTAAGATAGAGTGGGATTCACTATTCACGTTTGGGGCTGGAACAGTATAAATGTTTAAGAGCTAGTGGTAGACTAGTAAAAGTATCTAGACCTCTCAGTTACGGAGGCCCCTTAAAAATGAATAAAAAAAAATGGATAAATAGAAAGACAAAAAAAATTAGACACTGATTTTGTTGTTTTATATTTTATTAAATCATAAAGCGAGGATTTTTTTTTTTGATTTTTTCACCCGCTTTTTAAAGATTTCACATTGTTTTTATTAACAGATATCATCTACTCAGATTCAGAGGCTTATGTCATCTTGTGGCTTCAATCCTCTTCTTATTCATACTGCATGCGACACACTGAGAAACAACGAGATCAGTTTACCAGACATGCTTGGAAATATGCGATCTTGTGTGGTACAATTACCTGGTCATTTGAAGTCGGACTCGTGTATTGAACAAACATTTCTGCAGATGAAACATGAGCAGCAAATATTTCTAGTGCAATTGCATGTTTTCAAAACCTGCCGATTTGACATGGAAGCTGCCATGAAAATAACTGGTGCATTAGACAGCATATCCCTTCAGATAAAAATCATGAACTTAAAAGCTCACCATCTGATAGAATTCCACACTGTAGGTCCAACTAACTCATCGGAGGAAACAAGTTTTTCATTGCATCCAATGGTTTTTCATTTTTTAAAAGAAGCTTCAAGGAAGACTGAAGTGGCTTCTATTTATAAAGAAGCTGTTCGTGAATTTATGAAATGGATCCAGGATAAAATTGAACAATATGAAAACACGATAGAAACAAACTATAAGATGGCTCAATACCAGTTCATACTAAACGAAGCCCATTTTTCTAATTTCTTTAAATATCTTAATAAAGATCCTTCAAATGAATCAAGAACTACCAAACAAAATAAACAGATTTCAGAAGTAGCAGATTTGATTTTGAATGACCAACAGAAAGCCGAGTTGATCACTTCTTTGAGGAAAAGATCAGAAAAAGATAACGAAAAATTAAGTGCATGTTTTTGGTGTTTGGAGAACGCTGAGTTGGACTTGGATGTGGGCAGTAGGGATGTGATTGTTGAAGTTAATAACCAAGTCAAGATTTTGAAAAGTATTTCATCTAAACATACTGCAAGAGAGTTAATACCAGTTCTCGCTATTTTGATGTATTTAAAAAGTAGAATCTACTACAGATATGATGAGTTAGAGGATGGATATAAGGTCCTTTATACCGCCATCTATATATTAACTGAGGCTGAAGTTGAGGTTGAAGGTATAAAATGGGTAGTGAAACCCTTTAAAGCATTGCGCTCAAAAGTATTCAACCTATTAGGATGCGTTTTACTGAGGAAGAAACGAATTATAGAAGCATTCCACTGTTTTATCCAAGCGTTTGATTTAATGACTAAAGAGAACTACAAGGCCCGAAGTCAGAACATGGCGTTATTCATTTCCAATATTGGGGTATGCTTCTATCAATGTGGTCGTAAAATGTTAAACGAGAAATTAGAATTTGCACAGCAACAATTTTCACAAGCAATGAAATGTTCCAAAAAAGCCATAAGACTTAGACAAACAATGGGACAGGAAAAATATAGTACATATGCATTTGAACTACAGAAACGAGGTAAAATTTACTTGGAACTCAAGGATTTCAACAGTGCATTGGCAGATTTTAAATCAGCACTTGGAATACACATAGACATAGAAACAATGCCTCACACAAACATTACATTAGCCTTACATCTAATTGGAAAAACCTGTCTTCTAAAAGGTCAATATCCAGTGAACAATAGTCTCCAAGGTATGTTGTACTAATTTCTTTGAAATGACCATTGAGAAACATAATACACAAAGGAACCCGATAAATATTTGGTGTCAAGTATCATGTGTTTTCGAGTTCTAGTGGCATAGGCATAAAAGAGGGACGAAAGATACCAGAGGGACAGTCAAACTCATAAATCGAAAAAAAAAAACTGACAACGCCATGGCTAATAATGAAAAAAGACAAAGTGACAAACAATAGTACACATGACACAACATAGAAAACGAAAAGAACAAAAGAATAAGCAACACGAACCCCACCAAAAACTAGGGGTGATATCAGGTTGCGACCCTTCATAGATTAATGAATTACATTTATGATTTATCAATCATGTCTCCGGTAGTCATGAAGGTAACAATAATTAATCAGAAAACCTCAGCAATTAGTATGAAAAACTAAGATTCATTGAAATTTAAGTGTATATGTGTTTTTATATGCTTTTTAAAGATAAAAAAAAATTATGTGTTTTATCACAATTCTACCTTTATTTTATATTTAGTAAAAATTACAATTATGCTTTCGGACCAAAAACACACTTTATAAATTATGCAAATATTCAAAATGTATATATTGTACCCTACTAGCCTTCTGTTATATATCAATATAACAATCCAAGCTTTTGTATAAAGCTATGATATGTGCTGCTGGGGTTGAAATAAAAGGGAAGAAAGAAAAACCGCAAAGAATTTGATATAACGGTTAGCCCTCCCTAGTGGTGAATCGTAATCAGTCCAACAACAAAACATAGCTTCTTATAACCGAGCCAGGAAATCAACGAATACAGTTTCCTTTTAATTCAGACGAAAACTATCTTTCTTAACTCTGTGAATATATTTTATTTTAATAGATGTTCGAAAAGAACATTTGGAGATTTCACGAGTACTGTACGATAGAATAGCCGATCTTATTTACGAGTATGGACTTACTGGATCTTTTGAGGAATATGAAGAGATAAAGTCTAACCACATCTGGCTGCTCAATGTTCTTAATGTTCCTGCTGAATCAGTTAATAAATTCAAAGGTTTATACAAGGTAATGTAAAAATCAGAGGTTTAAACAAGGCAACATATATTTAAAGGTTTGTGGATGGTAGTGTAGTAACCCTCCCGAGTGACAACTTATAAAAAAATCATTAATTAAAATTAATTATTTTATATTCATGATTACGGTAATCAAAATAATAAGTATTCGCCAAAAAAAATGCACTCCGAGGAAAATTCAAAACGGAAAGTCCCTAATCAAAGGCTCAATTACATCAAAGGAATAGACAACAACTTTCATATTCCTGACTCGGTACAGCATTTTCTTATGTAGAAAATTGTGGATTAAACCTGGTTTTATAGCAAGCGAAACATCTCACTTGAAAAATAGTCGCATACAATTTATAAAAAAAATATATTGACAACGATGTGTGAACAAAACAAACAGACATAATAGGTAAAATGACATAAATAGGGATGCAGAAGTGATGGTTTTGTTGTTATCTTAATTACTACAAAGAACAATCACATATACAAATAAATATTTACCATGACACAATAACACAATGACGGGATGTATAAGTACAGAGCCACGTCACATGCAAGACGGAAACACATTAGCATATACGAATGACAAGAATACAGAAATCGTCATAGAACTATAAAACCTTGACGGGATGTATAGAGCCACGTCATACCGGTTTGTAAATAGAAAACACAAAAAAGTATACCGAAAAAGCATATTAACCAAAATGAAAGACAAGAATACACGTCGTATCATAGAACAATAACACAATGACGGGATGTTTAAGTGCAGAGTCACTTCAAATGTATACCACCAAAAGAACAGCAATTACTTTATGAAGTTATAAAATACATAACATACACTTTTTGTATATTATGCCTCATACAATCGTCAGCTCGAAGACGAACCGGCTAAAATATTTTTGTCTACAAATTGAACTTTATATATGATCAATATATACGTACTGATACTTTGAGACACTTTGAAGGGTTGTCAATGCAACACCAGAGAAAAATCTTTGAGCACTTTCTTTACAGTATTATCATTGGTTTTGTTTTAGTTAATTTAAAAATTAAACCATATATGTATTATTATGTATTGATGAAAACTAAGTCTTATGGTCTTATACACCCTGAAAAAAACATATAAAATGAAATTCATAACAGTGTGGTCGACGGTAACACGTTTGTTAGTAATTATACTGAAAAAATTACCTATAACTTGTTTGTCGTTGGCGATGATTTTATGCTCACTCTGTCTATCGGAGGCCTTCAAGTGGGGATTTAAGAAATCACATGTTACACATTTTAATATATAAAATGAAACTTGTATTAGATCATTTTTATACCATCACTTACAACAGTTTCACTTTTAAGAATAATAATGTTCAGATCTGTATTCTTTTGATGGAGAATGAATGTTGCACCATATTTTATTTTTTGTCGTTTTTTTTTTGTGTGTGTATCATTGACGTATAAGACAACCTGACCCCCTTTTATTCAAATTTAAAAACATACGAGATGACATTCATGACACAAAATTACTAAATTAAACTTACAACAGATGAGAAATAATGAACATCGCTTTTATAGTCTACTAAATATCGAAGTCACAAAGGGGTCTTTTTTTAAAAATGATGTAAATTTATAAAGGAAACAACAAACAAAATAGTTCGAATATTTATATTGGGAAAGGTAACGGTGTGTAAATCATAACAATTATTGTATTTCAATGGAAAACTCAAACTGTTGAATTTTTTCCGCTGCGAGCAAATTTTTAATTTTCGTCGCATTTTTAAAATCAATAAATCTTGTATTCCTGTTGGAAGTTGCACTGTGTAGTTTAATACTCTTGTATATTATAATGCCACACAAATCCAACACAGACAAAACAAATGGTAGGTTTAAGAAATAATTGATGCAAACTATACTTTATTGTAGTTTTATCATGGGTAGGCATTATATTCGTGATAATATTTGCCCGAGCGATATCGAAAAGCTATTACAAAAAGTGTACTAGTTCCGTCCTGTATGATTTTGTAAAAAAAATGCATCTTTTTAAAATAGTGGAAAAAAAATTTGTCTGTCCAATGGACAAGTCGAGGCCAAAAAAATATGAACGGTGCATTATATAAACATAGAAGCTGGTTGCAAAAGTTGACGACATGTTCTATTTTTGAACTTGAGTATGGCCTAATACTGATAACCTGAAATATATATACTAGTAGTCAGTGCTTCGGAACTGACATGATTAAACAAACTTTACTAAAATTGTCCGTTTATAAATTTTGAAATTATTATGAAACTAAGGTTTCAACTCCCTCAGGCAAAGTTGGCTTTAGATGAATTTGGCTATTTATTTTAGGTATTTTTAACATATAGCTCTTCAACGATTTTCGGTACTTATACATCTTCGGATTTCAAATGTTTGGCTTTGAGCGTTCCTGATGAAGGTAAATCCAGAAAAGCGCTTCGGACGCAATAAATTATTAAACGTGTTGTTTTATATTTTAACATCACTGGGTCGATACCTCTGCTGGTGGAGTATCAGTCCCCGAGGGTATCCTCAGCTCAGTAGTCAGTGCTTCGGTACTGACATGATTAAACAAACTTTACTAAAATTGTCCGTTTATAAATTTTGAAATTATTATGAAACTAAGGTTTCAACTCCCTCAGGCAAAGTTGGCTTTAGATGAATTTGGCTATTTATTTTAGGTATTTTTAACATATAGCTCTTCAACGATTTTCGGTACTTATACATCTTCGGATTTCAAATGTTTGGCTTTGAGCGTTCCTGATGAAGGTAAATCCAGAAAAGCGCTTCGGACGCAATAAATTATTAAACGTGTTGTTTTATATTTTAACATCACTGGGTCGATACCTCTGCTGGTGGAGTATCAGTCCCCGAGGGTATCCTCAGCTCAGTAGTCAGTGCTTCGGTACTGACATGATTAAACAAACTTTACTAAAATTGTCCGTTTATAAATTTTGAAATTATTATGAAACTAAGGTTTCAACTCCCTCAGGCAAAGTTGGCTTTAGATGAATTTGGCTATTTATTTTAGGTATTTTTAACATATAGCTCTTCAACGATTTTCGGTACTTATACATCTTCGGATTTCAAATGTTTGGCTTTCAGCGTTCCTGATGAAGGTAAATCCAGAAAAGCGCTTCGGACGCAATAAATTATTAAACGTGTTGTTTTATATTTTTACATCACTGGGTCGATACCTCTGCTGGTGGACTATCAGTCCCCGAGGGTATCATCAGCTCAGTAGTCAGTGCTTCGGTACTGATATGATTAAACAAACTTTACTAAAATTGTCCGTTTATAAATTTTGAAATTATTATGAAACTAAGGTTTCAACTCCCTCAGGCAAAGTTGGCTTTAGATGAATTTGGCTATTTATTTTAGGTATTTTTAACATATAGCTCTTCAACGATTTTCGGTACTTATACATCTTCGGATTTCAAATGTTTGGCTTTGAGCGTTCCTGATGAAGGTAAATCCAGAAAAGCGCTTCGGACGCAATAAATTATTAAACGTGTTGTTTTATATTTTTACATCACTGGGTCGATACCTCTGCTGGTGGAGTATCAGTCCCCGAGGGTATCATCAGCTCAGTAGTCAGTGCTTCGGTACTGACATGATTAAACAAACTTTACTAAAATTGTCCGTTTATAAATTTTGAAATTATGATGAAACTAAGGTTTCAACTCCCTCAGGCAAAGTTGGCTTTAGATGAATTTGGATATTTATTATAGGTATTTTTAACATATAGCTCTTCAACGATTTTCGGTACTTATACATCTTTGGATTTCAAATGTTTGGCTTTGAGCGTTCCTGATGAAGGTAAATCCAGAAAAGCGCTTCGGACGCAATAAATTATTAAACGTGTTGTTTTATATTTTAACATCACTGGGGCGATACCTCTGCTGGTGGAGTATCAGTCCCCGAGGGTATCATCAGCTCAGTAGTCAGTGCTTCGGTACTGACATGATTAAACAAACTTTACTAAAATTGTCCGTTTATAAATTTTGAAATTATTATGAAACTAAGGTTTCAACTCCCTCAGGCAAAGTTGGCTTTAGATGAATTTGGCTATTTATTTTAGGTATTTTTAACATATAGCTCTTCAACGATTTTCGGTACTTATACATCTTCGGATTTCAAATGTTTGGCTTTGAGCGTTCCTGATGAAGGTAAACCAGAAAAGCGCTTCGGACGCAATAAATTATTAAACGTGTTGTTTTATATTTTTACATCACTGGGTCGATACCTCTGCTGGTGGAGTATCAGTCCCCGAGGGTATCATCAGCTCAGTAGTCAGTGCTTCGGTACTGACATGATTAAACAAACTTTACTAAAATTGTCCGTTTATAAATTTTGAAATTATTATGAAACTAAGGTTTCAACTCCCTCAGGCAAAGTTGGCTTTAGATGAATTTAGCTATTTATTTTATGTATTTTTAACATATAGCTCTTCAACGATTATCGGTACTTATACATCTTCGGATTTCAAATGTTTGGCTTTGAGCGTTCCTGATGAAGGTAAATCCAGAAAAGCGCTTCGGACGCAATAAATTATTAAACGTGTTGTTTTATATTTTTATAGCAATTCCCTTGATACGAAAGATCTACATGTTGCCTTGTGCTTTTTTGCTCTTTGGTTGGGTTGTTGTCTCTATGACAATTCAATTCTCATTCTTATCATGGATAAAACTTCATGTAAAAATAAGAATATGTGGTGTGATAGACAATCAGACAAATTCTTTCCAGGCGTTAGCAAACTATAGGTCCCTGTATGACCTTCAATCATTAGCAAGATACACACTTTATAGAATGAAAGCTCCAAGAGGTCTTGGCATGTAAAAACAAACACGAAGATGAGAGAGAAAAATAGGGATACCGCATGAAAATTGGAAAATGGTCCGCAATATTACTTTAGTCCACTTACTAAGTTGAAATTAAAGACCTGGTGAATTCTAGCCATACGCGTATGGTCCAAATACTCATATGGTCCGGACCATATTTTATTTGCGATCACAAAATGCACGAAGTCGTCCACTTCTATGTAAATTGGATCGATTTGAATATAAATAAGATGAATGCGTTTCTGTTGCCAAGTGTTTTTCACAACTATAGAAGCAGAATAGTTTAAGTTTCCTTTATACACCAAATGATACATTTTACCAATACAATAACGTAAATGCATGCAAATTTCACAAGGTTTAATTCAAATAGCTTTCTTACTATCCAATAACTTTCAAGTACGAAAAAGATAGGGGAGAAGTATATTTTGTCTATATGTTTTGTATTTGCACAACTTTTGAAAGTGAATTATGCATTCGTTCTAAAACAAAATTTTAGACCAGATAAAAGTTAAAAGATGACATAATTCGACAATCGCTATTGTGAAATCGCTTTGACGTCCTAAAAAGATAATCAATCAACACATGCATTGCAACTTTTAAAGCCAGTAAGTCATTCTTTTTAGTTAAAGAACATGCGATATCATATTGTGAAAATTGATTGTCAAAACATAACAAAAACTTAAGTAAAGAACGTTTAATTATTCAATATAAATCAAAACACAATTTCCTGATTAGTATTTCGAATTATTTTATTTAGGCGTTGAGAACATTTGGTGACCCCACGGTTTAAATGTCTATACTAAGGACGTCGTGAGTAATAGGCGTTATAGACGAACGTTCACCTAATCTGTCCCAGTCAATGGGATATTAAAGTGCGTCAATCAATTACCACAGCCACTGTTATGAATTCGATTCTAAATTGGTATTATCCAAGGTATTGTTTTTTTTCTCTGGCTTGTTTAACGTGTACAGATAAATATTTTAGTCTGGGTAAAAAAATATTTATAGATGAAATAAACTCATCAAAGGTACCAGGATTACAATTTTGTACCCAAGACGCGAGTCTACAAAAAAAATAGGTTTTTATTTTGGTCTATTTGTTAAATTCTATGTGGTGTTTCGTGCTGATCCGTAGATGGTGTTGTATTGTAACACTACTTTCCGAGGTAAGGAGAGAGAGAGTTCAGTACTCAAACACATGTTTAACCTCGTCATATTCTTTATTTTCTTGTCCAAAGTTGTCATTCAATGGTCGTTGTTTTATTTTTATTTGGTTGTCTTATTTAGTATGTAATCATTAGATGTCCATTGAATATTTTATTACTGAAGAAATATAATAAAAGTTGATGTCACGTATAGGCGGGATCGATTTAGTCTGATTAAATTCAGCCTCTTAGTGAGAAGGGGATATCAATTTACTCGCTTTGTTTACTGATGATCAACAGCCTTTAATTGAGTATTTAATTTACTTTTAGATGTGTGAGTCAGGTGAAAGGAAAGTGACATGGAAGAACAACTCAAGGCGAGAAGTAAAATTTCAAAAACGATATAAAAACGTGCTTGAACTATTAGGCGAAGATAAATTACTGCAGGTCTTGGACGATCAGACCAAAACAGCTGTTAAACAATGGGTGACTAATGCAAAACAAAGCGAACCTTTGACTGACGAAGAATTTGATGACGTACTTCCAATTGTATTAAATAATATCAGTGATGAAACTATAAATGACGAAAACGATGAGACGTTTTTCCAAGAATTGATTTCAACTGCACACAATCAATATCACAAAGACTGTGTCCATGATATCATATCGAGTTTAAAAGAGAAGTATCATTCTTCTGATGATATGGAATTTGTTACATATTGCCTAAACCATTGTAAAGAAGAAAAACAAACAGGTAAGGTACAAAGATTCTTTTAGAAATAAGGATTTGTAACACTGAAAGCTCATAAGACAAACAAACTTTCTTCTAGTGATACACAGGCAAAATTTGCTCACATGAATTTCACATGAATCTCACACATAATTCACATGAAAAATTTCACGTAAGATAAACCTCAATCGAGGTTATAAATGAAACTCACGTGAAAATTTTCATGTGTATTTTACTTAAATTAAGATTCACTTGAATCTGATGTGAAATTTTTCACATGAATTTCACGTGAAATTTTACAACAATTTTTTTTTTTTATATTTTTCATAATTTTGATTAAATTTGAAAATTTAGATGTTATTTGAAATACTCTATTTTAAAAGTTCATGTGAATTTCACATGAAAAAAATGTACGTGATTTTCATGTGAAAATTCACATGATTTTCACATGAGAATTAATTGAGACTCACAAATACTGATTTCACGTGAGTTTCACGTATAGGCTCGTTTGAGGTGAAATTCATGTGAATTTCAGGTGAGATTCACATGAATTAAAATTCACGTGAAATTTGCCTGTGTACGTGGTAACAACCTTACTGATCCGATAATAGTGCTTAAAAATGTATTTCGGACTATTATACAAAGGAGCATTACGTCCATTCCTACCTATTTACATAATGGTTGCCATCGCTAATGGTTTTTTTCTGGTTTGCTTAAACAATGTATTCATTTATACAAAATGCAACATGATTTTTCTTGAAGGTTGATAACTTAAAGAATTTGTTAGAAAGCTTTTTATTGCTGCCAGTTTTATTTGATTGGTTCGTTGTGATATGAAAAGTAAGTAACTTTGTACGCTGATGTCACACTGTTTTATTTTTTTAGTCACAGAACATACTACAAACGATGGAAAAGAGACAACAAGGAAAAGACGTTGTAGTCAGTCACCTCTTTCTAAAAGTGATGGAAATTAACTCAAACTAGGAAAATAATATTCGATGCTTTCATGCAAATGATAATAAATAAAAGTTCAATTTTAACTAAAACAACCAGGAAACGATGAGGATTTTAATTGATATTATCATATCAAAAATAATAAAACATAATTCAAATTTTAAAGTCTTTACATTCATATTCATTTTATATATATAAGTGTTTAAAGTAGGGTTTAGATTACTATGAGTGAAGAGTTTGTAATTATCACTATTCCACATCCAATGAAACAATGAATACATGTACAGGGATATTTTTTAATGTATTGCTGTTATGTTGACGCATAACGGGAGAAGGATTTATATGTTTCAAAAGACTTGTTTTTGTATCCAACATATGACTACTCTATAAAATTAAACTGTTACATTGTCATGAGTTAAAACTATATACACCTATATCACTACCTTTCTCTAGGGGGACAAAAGTTTTTATAGGTGAGGGAAGTAGTAGAATATATATCTTATTGGTATCATTTTGGTAGCAGTACATTTCAGAAAATTTTAGCAAGTTAAAGGAATTTTGTTTACCTAAAATTTCACGTACACTTGTTTTATACAATATATATATATATATATGTATATAAAAAAAAAGTGGTTAAAATGCTAATGAGACAGCTATTATATATGACTACCAGATGTCATTGTTTTCTTAATTAAAAATTCCTTTTTCGTTCATACCGGTTAATTACTTTATTATGTTTATACTGAAAAATAATTTTGCTTTGAGTTAGAAAAAGTATGGTCATCAAAAGAGTTGACATGTTACTATGTAGTGTACATTTACCATTATGTTACTTGATGTTCTTGCAATACACACAGTACGGTGACTAGTCAATCTTTGAGAACTACTTTTCATAGGATGGGAGTCATTGAATATGCGTATATAATCAATTATTAAAAATAGTCCTATTTATGTTAAGAAAAAGTTCTTTTATGTCTTAAAAAATGCATTTCATCGCGAGGTACAGAAAATATACTGTAAACAGTAGACTATAAATATAGGTGATACTAGATACAAGAGAACTCTTAATCTTAAATACTACAAACCACCTCTGTACTATGGAAGATTATAATATAACTGGACTAGAAATACACACAACCTGTAATTAACTGCCTTTACAGCGCTTTCGCGCTTTGATTACTTTCTTGATAGTAGGTTCTCTGATGAGTCTTTTGTAATCGAAACCGCGTCTTTCGTTCCACTCCCCAGGCGTATATACAAAATTTAGTCCTGGTATATATGATGAGTTTATTTACCCATCCCTAAAACACAATACTCTTCAACTTCGTACCTTTGGATTTATTACTTTTTTTTAATTTGAGTGTCACTGCTGAGTCGTTGTAGACATAAATTATCATTGATATTGTCATAATTATAAATTAACTGTTTACCAAAGTTTTGTTTTTTTCTAAATAAAAATAAAGTTTTTTTTCTCTCAGCAACGTAGCTGTATATGGCAAAATTCTTTTAGCATTTCAGTTCGGCAATGCTTTTGAACTTCGTACTTGACACTAATGAGTCTTTTGTAAACACAACGCGCGTCTAGCGTACAAAATTGTAATCCTGGTATCTATGATAAGTTTATTTAATGTTTTCATTTTGGGTTATTAATGAGTGTGATTATAAGGAATTTGTTACATAATGCAATCAAAACTATGATAAAACAAATTCTATTTTTAATATAAGTCTTTTATTCGTAATATTAACCTGTTTTGTTTTTTTTTTGGGGCGGGGGGGGGGGGGGGGGGGCAAATAAACTATGGTTTGTTGTGAAAATAAAGGATTGTTTTGGTGCTAAATAAAATGCCAAATGACGCAAATGTAAATCACCGATGTTTATGTCCCATTAAGTTACAAAGTTTTTTAATTGTTCCGATTCATATACATCTATAGCTTTCTGATGTATGGCGTTGAGTCTTCCTGTTGATGGGAAATCTAGAAAAATGCTTCAGCCGCCAGAAATTTAAAACCTAATGTTTTCAATCATTATGCATGTAAAGAATTCGTAGTAATAACCATTTGCACAAAAAATTCATATTCATTTGTTGCAGGCTTTGAATTACAGTTTGAACCTTTTAGCTATGCTTTCATTTTTATCTAAATTTCTAACATAACTAAGACAAATATATTTTAATATCTATATTTGCAGTCTAAATCTCATTTATTTTGCAGTAAAAGATACTGATAAATTACGACGTTTCTATATGATATGCAATAATAAGATAATATTGGAGAGTAAAAACTAAATATTTGAACACTTTTGTTTCATTGGAAATTCATTGGAAATATTTGCTCAAGAGAACGTCAAACTGAAGTTTATGCACGTATCATTTTGGCCCCTCAATGCTCTTCAAAAAACATTGTACTTGTTTGGCTTTATAACTATTTTGATCTGAGCGTCACTGATGAATCTTCTGTAGACGAAACGTGCGTCTGGCGTATCAAATTATAATCCTGGTATATTTGATAACTATTTACACCACTCGGTCGATGCTACTGGTGGTGGACGTTTCATCCCCGAGGGTTTCACCAGCTCAGTAGTGAGCACTCCGGTGTTGACATGAATATCAGTTATATGGTCATTTTTATAAATTTTCTGTAACTAATTTTTGAAATATCGAAAAACTAAGGATTTTCTTTTCCCAGGAATATATTACCTTAGCCGTATTTGGCAGAACTTTTTGGTATTTTGGGTCCCCAATGCTCTTCAATATTGTTCTTGTTTGGCTGTTTAACTATTTTGATCTGAGCGTCACTGATGAGTCTTATGTGATTGGCGTATTAAATCATAATCCTTGTACCTTTAATAACAATTATGCAGGGTACACTAATTGTATTGCTTGCAAAATTGCATTGATAAACCATTCCAAACAAAAACAGCTAGAAGATTGGTTACTAAAAATATTTACATTTATATATACATCTACAATACAAGAATATTCGATCGTTTTAAATGAATAATGGTTTACCGCACTAATTCACATAGGCGCAATATAAAAAAAAATCAATTATACATCCATAAATGTACGTACACTCTTATAACTATAATATATAATGTTAAATTCCTATTACTGAGGTCGGTTAGTAGAAACAATATATCTGTTTTGTTATAATAACTTGTTCTCAGTAATTTCTGATTTATTTGCGGAAAGGGGATATAAATTTGTGAAGCAATTTTTCATATTAAAATTTAAATGTAAGAAATTTTCGTTCAAAGAACTGACTCCTCCCCCTTTCCAAACAAAACAAGACATTGCGATAGGGCCTTCCGAATTTTGCCGAAGTCTAGATTTAACATTGTAATCTAACGCAACATTTAACAGATTAAAGGGTCGATAAAATTTCAATTCAAGCTATCAAACTTTATACAATATAAATAGATTGACCTCAATAAATAAAATACCCGGATGGAAACAAGGTAACGGGAAAGTAAATTAAAGCATTTTAACTAATATGTTTTAATGTCTTTAATACGTTACAATTGTCAATATGGCTACTAATTCTTCATCTGCAAAAAAGCCATGCATTGGAGCCGAAAATTCAACTTTGAGTCCAGTAGATGCTGCTGTTCATGAACTCAAAGAACATCTGTTAGTAGATGAGGAATTCTGTCAAGAATGGAAAAAAACCAATCCCTTTTATATAGACGATGACGATGTGATTGGCAGTATAAATGCAATGCGGGCACGTACAACGGAAGAAGAAGTTCTCCAAGCCCTTATACTAACAACAGAAACACTAAATCTTCATATTGATTCTGGAACAACTAAAGTAGCAGACAAATTTAAAGAATACAGACAAACACTTCAAAACTGTCTGGATAAATTGAAATGTGAAAAAGAATATGAAATTAAACATTTTGTTGGCAGAGTGAAGGATATTGAGTCAGTAATGAAAGTTTTTTACAAAGATCTGAGAGATTGTAGTAACACCAATTATATAGGTAAGACAAGTGACACTCAAAGACACACATACGAGTTTGACTGTCCCTCTGCTATCGTTCGTCCCTCCTTTACTCTTATGTTTTGTCCTACAAAATAACTGCAATACACACATTCAGTTCACTAGTTTAGTTGAACACTTTTAAACAAAATCAGAATCATGATTGATACCACGTATAATATTGTTGATTAAACAAACTTAGCATTAACAACAATTTGTGCACTGATTTTTAGCGCCTCTTATTGACGATAATTATAAAAGTGTAGTGTTATTTTCATTTTGTAGCTTCGGTACTAAGCTGATTTGTAACATACCTTTCGTTTATTCTCCTTTTCCAAGTCAAATAAGACTTAAAAAAAAACTACGTTCCAACTCACTCTTGAAGGTTTATATATTTGAAAACTTATTTTTATTTAGATTCGTTTTGATTAAGTTCACGCGGTAAAGAAATATAGGCATCTAATGGATTTCGATTTTTTAAAATCCAGCTAAAGTGGGGCATCCGATAAATTGTACGGGATGCGTACATGTGCGGTCATGTCCAGTCGGAATGAGAACTTTACATCCGATGCATCATGGTGTACGCTCTAGGAGAATTTAAAAACAATTGCATTTACTCTATGAGGGGTTCGTACTTGACAGGAGCAAATTAAATATCTGTATCCTTTCTTTCAAAACCTCATTTTCCAGTGACAGACATGACTGACATACATTTACCCGTTTTATAAATTTTGAAATTATCAAATCAATAAGTTTCAACTCCCTAAGGCAAAGTTCGCTTCCGGTGAATTGGCATTTTTTTTTATGTATTTTTTCATGATTACACAGATATTTCGGTTTTCTACATCCTTGTCTTTAATGATGATGTAGAGAAAGTACATTTATATTTTTTAAAACGAATTCTAAAGGTTAGAAAAACTGCTGTAAATAACATGGTTTACTGTGAATTGGGACGTTATCCAATGTATTATGAAAGACAAAGAAGACTGATTCATTTTTGGTTTAAATTATTAAATACGGATAACTGTATACTTAAAGCATGTTATGAAGATATGTTGGAGAGTTCATTTAAAAAACCCAATGACAAATCGAATTGGGCATGTTCAGTCAAAGATATTTTATGTAGATATGGTTTTCATGATGTATGGCTAAAACAAAGCGTAAATAATGTTGATATATTCATACATGAGTTAAAACAAAGAATGAAAGATACCTTTATTGCTGATGCTAATGCTTTTTTTAATAATTCATCAAAATGTATACTTTATAGATATATATATGACACAGATATACTGCAATTTTATTTAGATAGACCTGTTAATCAAATATATAAACCTTTTATATGTAAATATCGTATATCCGCCCATAGCCTCAATATAGAAACAGGCAGATATTACAATGTAGATAGAGAAAATAGATTATGTACTATGTGCAATAACAATATTGTAGAAGATGAATACCATGTTGTTCTAGAATGTAATAGATATAGTGATGTAAGAAAACTATACATTAAGAAATATTATTGGCAATATCCATCCACTTTTAAACTTATACAGTTGTTATCAGTTCACAATGTGAAAGAACTTAATAATTTAGGTAAATTTTTGTTTAATATTGAAGTATTAGTAGTTGTATTAATTATTTATCATATGAATTTATTTTCATTCTCCGCCATACATGTATTGTGTATAATTATTGTATTTATATTTCACTGATACAAAATATTGTAAAATTGTATATTCTATAAGCTGTATTGCTTCTGAATAAAGTATTATTATTATTAAAATTTTCGGCTTTGAGCCTTCTTGGAGAAGGTAAATCCAGAAATGCGCTTCGGGCCCACTTTATTAATAAAGTATAGTGTTCGTTTGGGAAAAGAATAAATTTTGCAATATTAGTTATATAAATGTTTTGCACCACGAAGAAGCATGAAATATTTGCCAATGGAATTAAAGAAAACAATAGTCAACTAATCGTTATCACTTGTTTCTTCATACCGTGTAATCAGCAGTGTCGAAATTGAGAATGTGTTCGACATTACAGATTTCCATCAGAAAGGGCTATTTTTTTCATTATATTTCCAGCGGTTGGCCTTGAATTTGATTAGAAAAAAAGTAAAATCACAAAAATACTGAGCTCATAGGAAAATTCAAAACGGAAAGTCCCCCATCAAATGGAAAAATCAAAAGCTCAAATAAATGAAAAAATAGATAACAACTGTCATATTCTTGACTTGGTACGGTCATTTTTTTTTAAATTTATGTAGAAGGCCCATATCTTATTGCAGGTGTTTGTTTGTGTGGAATGGGAGGAAATGGCAAAACAACACTAGCTGAACACATTGGGCTTAAACTTCAGAAACGGAAATGGTCATTTAAAAAGTTTGAATTCAGGTACATGTACTATCATTGAACATTTACATACCGCTTTACCAATAGAATTTTAAATAAAATATGTTCCTGAAAGACATTTACACACATTTAAAGTTTCAATAAAAAATATATAATTGCAACTGAGATTTATCCTGAAAACCCCGCCTGTTTTGCTGTTGGTTTGTTTATCCTACATTTGCTAGAGACTTATGAGTGGGTTGAGATCACACAAAGCATGTCCCTAGTCAGGAGCTTCTGGTCTTTGTTAGTATTGTATGTTTTGTTTTTATGCCCAACCTACGATAGTAGAGGGGCATTATGTTTTCTGGTCTTTGCGTCCGTTCGTCCGTTCGTCTGTCCGTCCGTCTGTCCGTTGGTTCGTCCGTCCGTCTGTCCCGTTTCAGGTTAAAGTTTTTGGTCAAGGTAGTTTTTGATGAAGTTGAAGTCCAATCGACTTCAAACTTAGTATACATGTTCCCTATGATATGATATTTTTAATTTTAATGCCAAATTAGAGGGTTTACCCCAATTTCACGGTCCACTGAACATAGAAAATGATAGTGCGAGTGGGGCATTCGTGTACTGGGGACATATTCTTGTTTTTAATTTACATTCATTTATATGTTTTGGAGTTTAGTATGACGTCCATTTTCTCTGAACAAGTTGACGATTTTAGATAAGGGACAAGTTAAAGCCCGCCTCAATGTGCGGGATTTTCTCGCTCTATTGAAGACCCATTTCATTCGGCTGTATTCTGCATTGTGGTCGGGTTGTTGTCTTTTAGACATATTTCCTATTTCCATTGTCAGTTGTATTCAAGTAAACATTTGAACCTTTATTTTAAATAACATAGTAGATTTTAATTCAATATTTTTTCTTCAATCAATATACTCTTTTTGAACATATTTCATTATGACGATCATATACATATTAACAAGAATGTATATCATGTTTTGTCCGATCACTATGGTAATTCATCTACAAAACCAAAGCGTGTACCTTTGAATTTCCTGTATGATTTAATTTGAAACTATCTGTAGAGTTATCATAAACAACATCCCCAATACACTGAAAGAGAAGAATATTTATGTCTTATCACAGTTAGGGTTGTACTTTAAAGGTTACTTTTATTTTCTAAGTTGCTGTTTAAGTCAGTTTCGAATTGTTGGCAATATTTCTTTTATAAAATTTGAAGTAAAATGTGTTTTCTTGTTTCAGGGGACTTACTTCATTGATGCAGTTTATAAGACAAATCCTACTAGAGTTTGGTCATACAAGTTTGGATGAAAATGTAGACCGAATGAAATCCAAGTTATTTTCAGTTCTTGAAGATCAGAGTGAACTCAAGCAAGGTACATTATATCGTCACGTCTGTATCATAACACAAATTTGTATAAGGACTAAGCGCTCAAAAACATGTTTTCTCTCTGCCACATTCTTCATGTGCCTGTCCTAAGCCTTTAGTCAGTAGTTCAATAGTTGTCTGGTTCGTGTCTGTCATGTTGGTTTTTTCGTTAGTTGTTTTGTTTCAAATTATTATGTTACTTTTTCATGGAATTGTTTCATATGTCGCGGCTGTTTATAGACGGACTATATACGGTATGTTTTTTTTTTCTCCTTGTTGATGGCCGTACAGTTGCCTATGATTGCTTACATCCACTTTATTTAAACTTGGTGGATAATTGTCTCATTGGAAATCATATCCCATATCCCTTTTTTAATATGTATTTATAGTCAGTTTTTTTTTATCATTATGTACATAAAAAATTAATATCATCATTAAATTAGCTATGAAAGCGGTATAGCCTATAGAAATAAAACTCTTCAGAGTATTATTCAGTATTTTGCGCTTTAACACTATTTGAAAGATTCAAATTGATCTTATCAATGTTTCAGATAAAAATGAAAGTAACACGTGTAAGTTTATTGCTTCAGAATCGTAAAACTTTTCTAGATTTATCTTCATCAGGAATGCTTAAAGCCAAATATTTGACGACCAATGATGTATAAAACCAAAACTGTTGAAGAGCTTTATTTAAAAAAAAATACCTAAAATAATAGCCAAATCCTCCTTAGGCAACTTTGACTGAGGGAGTTGAAAACTTAGTTTCTTTATAATTTCAAAATGTATAAATGGGGTTTAGAAAGGTTCGTTATTAATAATGCCAGTATCCTACATCAGGAAAGATCAATGCAGAAACCTCCAGTTTATAAACGATTTGTTATGAAACTATATTTAGAAAAACAATATTTATTTTATTTTCAGAAACATTATTACTACTGGATAATATTGATGATATCCACAGAGACTGGGATGATTTACTCAAATTTCTCGAGCAACTGATGATAACTCTGGACAACACCACAGATAACAAGGTTATTCATAGTGTTGTCTTGTACAATAACATACGTGATGGCTTAATAAATCAGATTAGCTATGAAAAAGAATATTCTTTTTTTTCAAATTATCCTCAAATTCAAGTGTGTTATCGGCTGATATATTTGCAAGAATGTGAAAGAAGAAAATGTTTGTATAGATATGTCGTAACAGTCAATTATAGAATAAGGTCAAAACCTTTATATTTATATTAAGTTTTAATAATATTTTTGGCAATCTTGGATATACAAATCGATTAAAATTCGCAGATCTTAAATTAAAAAAAAGGGGCGAAAGATACCAGTGGGACATTCAAACTCATAAATCGAAAATAAACTGACACGCCATGGCTAACAAATAAAAAGACAAACAGTCAATTTAAAGAACAAAAGACACAACATAGAAAACTAAAGACTAAGCAACACGAACCCCACCAAAAAATGGGGGTGATCTCTGTTGCTCCGGAAGGTTAAGCAAATCCTTAGATAATTTACAAACAAACATACAGATAAACAGATGTAAATATTTAACTATGCACGGATTAAATGTTCCAAAAAAAATTGAGATTAGGATAAAACTGAATAGAAATTTGATTTTGCTCATACGAATATTTACATCTTTTTTTATTCATACTTACAGATTAAACTTCTCATAACATCAAGAAAAAAATTAATGTCAGAAATGGGGATAATTCAATCTATAACGAATTTCTTCACAAGTTTGCCGACAGAAATGGATCGATTTGATGGATTATGCCTAGAAAGAGAATTAGAAACACTTGGTTACGATGACTGTTCAAAACTTGTTAGCTCTTTATTACCAAGAGAAATACAAGTATGTTATACCAAGATAAAAAATTAGTTTTAATAGAATGGGGCAGGTCAAATTTGTCTAAAAGTTATTGGCCTTACATAGAGAATTTGACCCCCTTCCTTACCAATATCTTGAAAACTCTTATTGATAGATAAAAAATTCAAATTACAAAAATGGTCAGCTGGGCTTTGACAACAAATTTGGTAACAAATTCGACTTCCTAAAGGAGTTATTGACCTTGCATTATAATGTTTACTCGATTTTAAATTTTTCGTAAATCATAGAAGAGAAAGAAAAATGTAAACAGTAAAACTAATCAGCAAAACAAAAACTTCGAGTAGGTCAATAAATCCATTTCATGTATGAGTTAATGCTCTTGAAAGATGTATTTTTTTTCTTCTTTCAAAACTACACTAGATAGAGTGAAACTGCAAACAGAAAGAAAATATAAGCAATACAAAATCAACACAAATAATGGCAACAGTAATATACCGTGGTTCAAAAGTCTTAAATCGATTGAGAGAAAACAAATCCGGGTTACACACTAAAACAGAGGGAAACACGTTAATTATAAAAGGAAAACAACGAAACCACAGACACAAAAAACAAAAGCAACATCCATAGAAACGAACTAATAGATAACAACTGTCATATTTCTGACTTGGTACAGGACATTGTAAGAAAAAATATTGAGTTGAATCTTGTTTTGTGGCTAACCAAACCTCCACGCTTTATGGAAATGTTAAATATACCGCTTAAATGACGGAAATACAGTAAAAATATATACAATAACAGACAAATACATAATTTCTCAAGAAAGAGAAATACATAAATAACTGATATAAATGTATATTTTGACATCTAAACCACAGAATAACAAAGAAAAAACTAAAATCAATTTAGGACAGTACACAATAACAGCTTAATATAATTACAAATTGTGGGTCTGTTACATGAATGCATAAATGCCACAAAAAATAGCATCACGGGTAAAAAAATGGATATAAATCAAAATTAGGTTTCTAATTATGTTAGTTCATGTATTTCATAACAATTACAAGAATAATAATATAGAATCAACATATTAAAAAAAATATGGCATCAACAAAAAAGAGAAAAAAGATTTTAGTTGGGCAATGAAAAAAGTAACCATTTGTAGTTTATGCACATTAATCTGTGCTCTCATTAGTAGGAACATTTATATTTATAAATTCATTGATCATTGCTGAAATCTAGTTACGAACAATTTGTGATGAAATGTTTTGTAATGCTTATGTTTATACCATGTTTTCAGAAACAGATAACTTCAAGTCATCTTCAAAAACTTATGTCATCATGTGGCTTCAATCCTCTTCTTATTCATACCGTATGCGACACACTGAGAAACAACGAGAGCAGTTTACCGGATATGCTAGGGAATATGCGATCGTGTGTGATGCCATTAACAGATCGTTTGAAGTCCGACTCGTGTATTGAACAAACTTTTCTGCAGATGAAACATGAGCACCAAATATTTCTAGTTCAATTGCATGTTTTCAAAACATGTCGATTCGACATAAAAGCTGTAAAGACGATAACTGGTGCATTGGACACAAAATCCCTTCAGATTAAAATCATGAACTTAAAAGCTCATCATCTGATAGAAATCCACACTGTAGGTGCAACTAACTCGTCTGAGAAAACAAGTTTTTCATTGCATCCAATGGTTTCTCATTTTTTAAAAGAGGTTTCAAAGAAGGATGAAATGGCTTCTTTTTATAAAGAAGCTGTTCGTGAATTTATGAAATGGATGCAGTATAAAATTGAAAAATACGAAAACACGCTAGAAAAAGACTACAAAAAGGCTCAATATATATTCGTACAAAACGAAGCCCATTTTATAAATTTCTGTAAATATCTGAAAAAAGATCCTGTTAATGGATCAAGAACTACCAAACAAAATAAACAGATTTCCGAAGTAGCCGATCTAATTTTAAATGATAAAAAGAAGGCCGAGTTAATCGAATATCTTCGGAAAAGATCAGAAAAGGATACAGACAAACTGAGTGCATGTTTTTGGTGGTTAGAGAATGCAGAATTAGATTTGGATATGGACAGTAAGGAAGTTATTAACACAGTCAATGATCAGGCCAAGGTTTTAAAAAGTATTTCTTCTAAACATACTGCAGGGGAGCTTATACCAGTTCTCGCCATTTTAATGTTTCTTAAAGGTAGAATTTATTACCGGTTTGATGAGTTTGATGATGGATATAAAGCCCTTTATACCGCCATTTATATATTAACTGACACTGAGATTGAAGGTATAAAATGGGTAGTAAAACCCTTCAAAACATTGCGCTCAAAAGTATTCAATCTACTAGGATGCCTTTTATTAAGAGAGAAACGAATCATGGAAGCATTCCACTGTTTCATCAAAGCGTTTGCATTGATGACTAAAAAGAATTGCAAGGCCCGAAGTCAGAACATGGCATTATTCATTTCCAATATTGGGGCATGCTTCTATCAAAGCGGTCGTAAAATGATAAATAATGAATCGGATTTGGCACAGCAACAATTTTTAGAAGCGATGAAATTTTCCCAAAAAGCAATTAGACTAAGACAAACAATGGGACATGAAAAATATAGTACATATGCATTTGAACTTCAAAAACGAGGAAAACTATACTTGGAGTTCAGAGATTTTAACAGTGCATTGGCAGATTTTAAATCAGCACTAGGAATACACATGGACATAGAAACAATGCCTCACTCAAACATAACATTAGCTCTACATCTAATTGGGAAAACATGCTTTTTACAAGGCCAATATCAAGTAAACAATTGTCTCCAAGGTATGTAGTATAAATGTCTATGATGAAGCGCTTTGAAAATCATTATACCACAAATTGAACCGAGCAAAACATTAAATGTCAAGTCTTCAATGTTTTCGCGTTGAAACACATAGAAATAACCATTCATCTCTGGTAAATATATGAATTGCATACAATGATGTCTCCGGTCGATGCCACTGCTGGTGGACGTTTCGTCCCCGAGCGTGTCATCAGCCCAGTAGTCAACACTTCGGTGTTGACATGAATATCAATAATGTGGTCATTTTTATAAATTTCCTGTTTATAAAACATTGAATTTTTCAAGAAACCTAGGGATTTTCTTATCCCAGGCATATATTACCTTAGCCGTATTTGGCACAACTTTTAGGAATTTTGGATCCTCGATGCTCTTCAATTTTGTACTTGTTTGGCTTCATAAATATTTTGATATGAGCGTCACTGATGAGTCTTATGTAGACGAAACGCGCGTCTGGCGTACTAAATTATAATCCTGGTACCACTGATAACTATTTACACTACTGGGTCGATGCCACTGCTGGTGGATGTTTCGTCCACGAGGGTATCACCAGCCCAGAAGTCAACATTTCGGTGTTGACATGAATATCAATAATGTGGTCATTTTTATAAATTTCCTGCTGATAAAACATTGAATTTTTCAAAAAACTAAGTATTTTCTTATCCCAGGCATAGATTACCTTAGCCGTATTTGGCACAACTTTTAGGATTTTGGATCCTCAATGCTCTTCAATTTTGTACTTGTTTTGCTTTATAAATATTTTGATATGAGCGTCACTGATGAGTCTTATGCAGACGAAACGCGCGTCTGGCGTACTAAATTATAATCCTGATACCTTTGATAACTATTATCAATATTTAAAAAAAATAACACAAAAAACCCAACCAGTTACCAAAGCAAGTACTATAACAACCAACCTCCCTGAAAGAACTAATATATTTTGAAATTTAAGTTTTAAAGTCTTTGAATTAGATAATGTCGTATTTAAATTTTACCTTAATTTTCTTATTTGTTTTTTTAGAAAACGATCCTGTCGGCACAAAATAACACATTTGTAAATTATGTAAATATTCGAATGAATAAATCGGTATAACCATATTTTTTTCTGTATTAAGCTGTGCTACTTTCCGCTGGACGACAAAAGTGAAGAAAAACAAATTTGAAAGATGTTAATATTAGTCTGTCTAGTTACGGTCAACCCCGTTAGTAACGATAAATAATCATCATTCCACCATAAAAATTAGTAAGCTATGACTGAACCTTGAAATGAAAAAGAAAAATAACAAAAATACCAAACTAAAAACAAATTCAAAACTGAAAGTCACTTATCAGATGGCAAAATCAAAAATCATAATTAGAACATAGTATAATAGTTACTAATAACCGTGACAAAACGCTTTTTTTTAGTCCGTGTTTTATTCTATTTCAATAGATGTTGGGAAAGAACATTTAGAGTTTTCCCGGGTATTGTATGATAGCATTGCCGATCTCATTTACGACTGTGGACTTACTGGATATAATGAGGAATATGAAGAGATAAAGTCTAACCATATCTGGCTTCTTAATGATCTTAATGTTCCTGCTGAGGCAGTTAATAAATTCAAAGGTTTATACAAGGTAACTCAATATTCAAAAGATTATACAAGGTAACGTAAATTCAGAGGTTTAAAAAAGAGGGGCGAATGATACCAGAGGGACAGTCAAACTCATAAATCGAAAATAAATTGACAACGCAATGGCTAAAAAATAAAAAGACAAACAGACAAATAATAGTACACAATACACAACAAAGACAACTAAAGACTTAGCAACACGAACCCCACCAAAATCTGAGGATGATCTCGGGTGCTCCGGAAGGATAAGGAGATCCTTTAAACAAGGTAACGTGACTTCAAAGGTTTATATAAGGTAATGTAAATTCATATATATGGTAACGGTTATCAAATTACTATTTAACCTATTTATATCGGTGAATAACAGCGCTTGGTGCATTCAAAAAGTATATCTTATTTCCATATTGAATGCAACATCTGTGACAATGTTACAACAAACCATAGAAAATTTATAGAAAGGGTTGATTTAACTCGTATTTGAACACGCATACATTTTACATCTTACGCAGTGTCACCAAGACTTGAAATTCAAATTGAAATAGCAACGAGTCGTTCATACAGACCTACCGAATTAGACTATAACTCGGGTTTGTAATAACATGAGCAACACGACGGGTGCCACACGTGGAGCAGGATCTGCTGTCCCTTCCGGGGCCCCATGGCTCATCCTCAGTTTTTCGTGTGATTCGTGTTGTTTAGTCAGTTTATTTTCGATCTATGAGTTTGACTGTCCCACTGGTATCTTTCGCCCTCTTTTTAGTACGAATTTCTATAAACATAATTTGCTACGGTCAACGCTCAAACAAAAATAAATCAATTGAACTTTAATCACTTAATCACTTATGAACAAATGACACAAAACCTTTCCAAATGGGTTTATATATACAAAGATTTGGTTTTATAAGTTTGGCTGTGTCTGTAGAAGTCCGATGACAGACCGAATATTACATCCTAATTTTTACGGTGGTGTTGTTTATAGACCCCTTCTATTTTGTAAGAAACGATCAACTAAAACGTATTGATTCTTTAAGAAACTCTTTTTAAAGGTTATCAAGTTGACATCACAGATTTGTCTATAACACTATTTCACTAAATCCGTTGGTTTATATTCTATCTGAGAAAATGATTTATTTTGAACTAGCTTTCAGTTAATTAGCTCCTCATATATACCTGCATAAAATTGGGAATGTGCGTTTCGTCTACAAACTATCTTTCATTAACGGCGATCACTCTCAGATCGGTATTTTATCTGTTTTTATTTTGGGTCTATTTGTTATTTGTGTGAATTGCTTCTTGCCTATCCGATCATGGTAACCCTAACAATCTGATTTTTACATTTTGTTATTACATTGTGCTGTTTGTTACACCACTGTACAAGGTTAGAGGAGGGTTCAGCGCATTAAAACAAATATCCGGTCACATTCTTTTCAAAAGCTTATAGTATATTATTCAGTTGCTGTCGTTTTATTCTCAAAGGCTTTCTCTTTTATAACAGGGTGTAATCATCGGATGTCCATGGAATATTGTATAGAAAAAGACGATAGTTTTTGTCGCATGTAGGATATCGTGTAACACGGAACTTGAATTAGCCACTGCTGTATAATTAAGTACTTTTAAATTTACTTTCAGGAGTGCGAGTCAGGTAAAAGGGAATCGGCATGGAAGAAAAACTCAAGGCGGGAAGTGAAATTTCAAAAACGATATAAAAACGTGCTTGAACTATTAGGCGAAGATAAATTACTGCAGATTTTGGACGATCAAACCAAAACAGCTGTTAAACAATGGGTGACTAAAGCAAAACAAAGCGAACCTTTGACTGACGAAGAATTTGATGACGTACTTCCAATTGTATTAAATAATATCAGTGATGAAACTATAAATGACGAAAACGATGAGACGTTTTTCCAAGAATTGATTTCCATTGCACACAAGCAATATCACAAAGACTGTATACAGGGTGTCATATCGAGCTTAAAAGAGATGTATCACTCTTCGGAGGATATGGAATTGGTTACGTATTGCTTAAACCATTGCAAACAAGAAAATCAAACAGGTACGATACCAAGAATTCTTTATAAATTATATTACACATGTGTAGATCATTTGTTATAACTTTTAGTAACACATGCTACGTCTTTCTTTGGACGTTGTCCTCGTGTTAGAGCAACATGTCTAAGAACAGCGTTATTTTTATTGACTGAAACATCGAATTAATGTATGTACAAAAAAGTATAAAAGAAATGTCTCTTGAAAGTTATTACTTTTGGTCCGTTTTTTTCTTCTTTAAACAGGGTTGAATGTTCCAGAATATTTGTATATAGACATGCGAATTATAAAATTGTAATTTTAAGTTTTGTTCAAAATATTGTGTTTTTAAAGCTTTGATTTGATTTATTATTTATGGTATTTCAGACGGTGGCAGGTACATTGATGTCATGTGGGTTTTTCTATTTTTCAGAAAATACTCAAAGAGACGGGAAAGAGATGAAAAGAAAACGACGTTGTAGTTCAGATACTTCTTTCTGATATTGATAACAACGAATTTGGACAAGAATCCAGTATTCGGCATTATTGTGTAAATCACTGTGTGATAGTGAACACATGTTAATTCAAACTTAAACAACCAGAAAACGATGTTTATTTTTATTCATCTAAAAACGGGTGTTTTTTAATGATAAAATAAATCAAGTTTATAATTCTATACACAAATGTATAGAACTGTCTTGAACGTAGAATTTATAGTTCTGTGAAAGCAATGCTTGCTATAGACACATTCCAAATTTACAATGCATGTGTTATACGCATTTGCAAGATAATTTTCATTGTTTGGTAGTATTTATACAATTATACGTACTCAACACCTAATTTGTTAATAACGTCATTGAAACCAAACTTTATTGTCTGTACAAAGACAGTATATAAGTCATCTATAACGGTATAGAGTCCCGGGTGCGATTCTATAACCGTGATAGATGGCGTGGAAGAGGCAGATCCCCGATGTTTAAAAATCGTCCACAAAAATTTCCGGAACCGAGAAGGGGACATTAGAGATTCTCGAGAGACAGATTTACGCAAAGGAGATCGACACCAGAGGCCAGGTGTCGGTCACCCGGGCATGGACGGCCTAATGAAAAGAAAAAAACAACACAATGAAACGACGGAAGACGATAGTGAATAAACCAAGTGACTTTATGAACAATTGTTTATTTATTGTGTAAACTATCATGTTGTTTTGTACAGAAGTTTTCTGTGACTGTTTATAGTCGAAATTTAAACTTTATTTGGTGCACGAGACCCTAAACATATTGTTATGGTGTCACGGAGCCCTTTAAAAGTACAAGTTGGTGCACGAGACCCTAAACATATTGTTATGGTGTCACGGAGCCCTTTAAAAAAATGATTAACTACATTTTTTTTTATTCTGTAGTTATTAAGGTTTTAAATCTAAAAAAAGAAAAGAAATTGTAGACTTAAAATGTATCATTGTCAGAACTAGTTAGCACATATATTTTGTTATATTTTTTTGTTTTGATAGGTGCTTATTTTTATTTTTACATAGACTTTAATTTTGTTCGCAAAATTATTTTAAAGTCGTAATGAAAATTTGGAACCTGTGCTATTTGCTTGGTGTCAATCGGAACAAATTTTATTTTTTCTTTTAAGTTACTCTTGGATCTCAAGGTTTTTTTTTTTTGTGTTCCAGGAATAGTTAGAATATCATTATGAGATGAGTAATTTTTATAGTTTTATTATATTTTTTATGCTGCATAAACTGAACAGTGGAAGTTCAGGTCTAAGAGGGGGGCTGTGTAACGTTTTTCGTTTATTACATGCATCATTGGGTTTTATTATCATGGTATAATTAGATTAATTATTCTCATTAAACGTTATCAAGTAATTCCTTACAATCTATTTTTATCGCTTTCAAACAGATTGTACTTGTTAAATGTCAAATCAATCATGTTAATCAGCTGGTGCCCTGTTACGATGTTGATGCAGGTGTCTCAGTTGACCTCAGTTTCGATTGACCTTAGCTCCGGGCTCCGGGCTCCGGGCTCCTGTAATATAGCTCCTGTAGAATATTTCTTTGTTCAGAGTCATTTAACCATATTGTAATCAGGTTATTAGAGTAGTATAAAAGAGAGAAATAGTTGTAGATACGATATACGATATACGAGGAGAGACGATTTTGTGTACGAGAGGTGCATATGTAGGAGATTTAGGATTATGTCACCGTATTGTTGAGCCTGCAGTTAAGATGTCGTAAACTTGTATTACTGTTACATGTACTTTGGATTTTAAATAATACAGTATTGAACTTTTAATCGACTTTGTGTTTATGTTAACTTGCAAGACTTCGTTCAGACTACACCAGGATCCATTTATTTATTTATGTGACCAGGATTCCCTTAATCACGCTACCAGAGATTTTAAGGGTAACCCTGTTAAAGAATATACTTGGCATTTGTCGTCCGTGGACGTGTGAAACGTAGACACCAAACAACAAAGCACAAACACAAGAATACACACTTGAGTTCAAGTTGCATCACGGCAAAATAACCAACTAAACACTTTTTCGTCACAGTATATACAAACTGGATGCGAGGCATACCGATATTTTATATTATATATGTTTGAAAGTTAGTTAGCCTCTAAAGAGAAACAAGTGGATCATCGAGCAGACACAATAACTCTCCACACATTGCTGAGTTTTAACCAGCGTAAACTTATGTCACAACTGCAATAGTACTTTTTTTTTCTTTAACTTCAATTTTTTTCGATATTGCTTAGTTGTATTTTATAGAATTAGGAGGAAAAACTAACTAAGTAATTAACTTATTTTATTAAGCATAAAATCAATCCAGTATAAAAGGAAAATCGCTGAAATACATATAAACATTGACATAACAAACATACATACACTGTATATCATTCAGAAGGTAATACACTGTATACCATTCAGAAGGTAATCAGCTTGTTTTAGGAAGTATACAGTTATGTACATTTGGGGCAAATATAATTGAAATCATCTTTCAACCAAAAGGAACTGGAACCGTCGAACAGATGAACACGACATAGTGCCAAAGTCATCCACTTTTTTCTGATAAATGAATATTGTTACATCAATCAATATTGCCACAATTAGTATACACCTTCTTACCTTGAACGTAGTTTATTACCAATGCAATGACGGTTTTTGTTAAATGTATGCATCGCTTTTTTTCATTTTCAACATATGTTCATTAGTATAGGTATTCTTCTTCAACTGTTTCATCCGAAACTTCGTATGTAAAATAACTATTTTCACTTCAATACGATTTTACTATTAAAGTTTCGTTTGAAGTAGCTCTTGATTTGAAGCAGCTTCTGTATAAGGCGGTGGTACATCATCTACTCCCTCTGCATACGTTGTGACGGTCATTTTACTTGACATTTCTACATTTAATTCTTGTGCTGGATGAAAGATTTTATTCGGCTTTTTCTTTGGTAAGTTAACAATGCACTTAAAAACGTCGTATTTCTTACTTAAAATGCCTCTTTTGAAAAGATAATTTGCTGAATATGACACTGTAAATATAGATACAAATGTAAGCAGCATTGCAAATGTTTTGTATGGGAAAAGTTGCGTGTTGGAGTCTTCTAGATACCATGGATATCTGATCAAAGGTTTAAACCCTAAAAGGTTATCGCCCCCTGCTAGCCGAAAGAAGAGTCCAATAATGAATCCAGCTAGAGATCCGTATGTGTTTGTACCAGTGAAATACACAACACATGTAAGTTGTGGATAAACCATGACATACACAAAATCCGAGCACAAGAACCACAATTCATATATTGAACCAACAGTTATTGCAATCACTGTAGCGACGACTCCAACTCCAAAAATTGCAATTCTTAACACCCATGTCAGTTCGCGTTCGGATGCCTAAAAAAAACCGAAAATTAGTATTACGTTGGAGACGCTTAAAATAAATGATTCCCTGGAAGAAAGCTTAAAGAAACTCCAAATGAAAGAAGTTAACTGAAAAGGTCACTTTTGAACTTTTATTTATCCGTCGGGCAAGTTGCCATTAGATGGATTTGATTATTATTTCTGTCCTTTTTTTGTTTGTTCTTCCAACTGTTTCGTTTCTTATATAAACCTGTTGGCTTTGAAATAGTTGGCTTTAAGCGTTGATGAAGGTAAATTAATTCAGAAAAAGCACTTTGGATGAATAAAATTTAAAATTGTTCTTTTAATTTTTATAACTTTATGTAACGATTTGTTTTAGCTCTTATCATTTGCACCTTGTGTCTTCAAGCATCATTTATTATTCAATTACACACAATTCATTTAAAAACAAAAATCACAAATTTTAAAACTGTATGTAACGTTGGGTGTTTTTTGTTTGTTTGCTGTTATCATCTGCACCTTGTGTCTTCAATCATCATTTATAATTCATTGTAACAGTTTTTGTTATTAACGAGCTTATATTTGTTTTTTAATCTTTCTTGTACATAAATTAGGCCGTTAGTTTTCTCGTTTGAATTGTTTTATATTGTCATTTCGGGGCCTTTTATAGCTGACTATGCGGTATGGGCTTTGTTCATTGTTGTAGGCCGTACGGTGACCTATAATTGTTAATTTCTGTGTCATTTTGGTCTCTTGTGGAGAGTTGTCTCATTGACAATCATACCACATCTTCTTTTTTATATCAAAATTTTACGCTCAAATCAATTAAAAACATTACCACTAATTCAACTCACCTGTTGTCTGAATATTGCTCTATAAATGTTTCTCGAAAACATCCCACTAGCAGACAAAACAGAAGAATCGGCAGACGACATAACTGCCGCGGCTACAGCTCCCAAACCAAAGAAGGACACAGCACTCGGGCATAGATACTGCAAAACCAATGGTAATACCATTCGTTCATTACCTTTCGGTAGTGCCCCTGAGAAATTTTTTGCTAACTCATATCCAGTTTGACTCCAGTCTGTTGATAAAAGATATATCCATAATCAGTCATTTCCTGTTGTCTTTATATCTAACTTAATGTGTACTAAAGCGAGAAATTATTAACATTTTAACTTTATACTGTATATACTTTCAACTTCAAAAACCTTTTTGTTGGCGTCTTTGTCAAATTAACTTGTTTAAACTCCACATATTTTTATGCTCTATTTATGGGCATTATTTTTTTCTGGTCTGTGCGTCCGTTCGTCCGTTTGTCCGTTCAGGTTAAAATTTTTGGTCGAGGTAGTTTTTGAAGTCCAATCAACTTGATACTTAGTGCACATGTGCCCTATGATATGATCTTTCTAATTTCAATGCCAAATTAGAAATTTTCCCTCATTTTCATGGTCCTCTGAACATAGAAAATGATAGTGCGGATGGGGCATCCGTGTACTGAGGACACATTCTTGTTTGTTGGTGTTTTTGTTATATTTATCTGTGTGTTTGTTTAAATACTTTAGTAACTAAAACTTAATCAGCAGGGGTTGATCCAGACGTTTTCAAAAGGGGGTTCCCAAACCAGGATAAAAAGGGGGGTTCCAAACATATGTCTCTATTTAAATGCATTGATCGTCCAAAAAGGGGATACCAACCTCCGTACCGCCCCTGGATCCACCACTGGCCAGGTATACTGTATGTCTGTGATGTATATTTATACAGTTTTCACTTCTGTGTCCCAATTATTGTCACATATGTCCGTTTGTGTAGCTCGCCAAAGTTTGTAAATATGACGGAACTATAAAAGTTTCATACAAGTCGGAGGTTTAACTGGCTAAAAAAATAGTTGTAACTCACTAGTTTCTTCGGGAAATGTCGGTACCAAGTCAGGAATGTGGCAGTTGTTTTCCAGTTGTTTTATCAAGTTCAACTTCGATTTTGTCAATTTAATGGACTTTGTGAATTTACCCTGGAGTTCAGTATTACACTTTTTCAGATATCATCTAATAATATATTTTTCAAGTACAGGACAATTTTTGACTTTATACTTGAAAAACTACCTATGGTTTTTATTCTTCTAAATTTAGTATTTCTAACATGTTAGTACTTTTTTAAACCAAAACCTACAAAAAATACAATTCGGACATGTATGTAGCCTGTATACAGTCGTTATTGTAAATAACTAATTCAAAATTCGTTCATCATAGTTTTCGGAATGTATAACATTTATTGCATAAGCTTTAGTTCAAATTCGAGAGAAAGGAGATGTTGTCCAAGTTTTCTACATTTTCGTAGCGAGAACAAATACATGTGATATTTTCCTAAAATGTACAAACTACTGATTTAGCGGACAATCTATAATTTACGCCTGAAAAAAATGTAGCTTTATTTTACAGACGTTTCTTTTCCATTAAATCCACAATATTTTATCCACGGGGACTGCAAAGTAAGTTATACTGAACACCAATTAACGTAAAAATAATTTAAATGTATCCGTTCACTTCCAATAAAAGCAGGATCCATGATAATTATGCGTATACTATTTTGTATCCATACATTAAACTTCAGATTCATGTCCTCCTTAAAGCAACCAAGAAAAACACACATTTGCTTCAGCCGATAAAGCACGGTTAGGTTTAAATTAATAAAGTCATGAACTCTTGCTTTCCAACTGCATGGTTTATAAGCTGTTAATGAAAATACATCAAAGAAATACTTTCGCGGACCATCGCACTTTAGCGTATCATCATGTAGGCATCGCACTTTAGCACAGACCAACGCACTTTGGCGTGACCATCGTACTTTAGCGTCCCCATCGCACTTTAGAGTCCTACATATATGAATAATACAGTAACAGTGCCCTATTGTTAATTTTAAAAAACATTAAAAAGAACATAAATGTTTACTCAATTTTAAAATCTAGTGGATTTCGATATTGAAAAATTACAGAAAATCATTTCGATTTTTATGATTAAAATTTCGTGACGTCAGACGTTATAAATTCATACCTGTTTGTGCAGCAATAGCTCCTATGAGTAATGGTGGAATAGTAAGAAACAGACAAGCGAAGCCGGCAAAGTACGACAAATTCTCTGCTATCCTAGTTGTCCGTGCTGATAAAACTCTTTGGAAATATACCTAAATTATAAAAATAAGAATAGCATTGCAATTGTCAAACATGTGTTCAGTCTCAAACAATTATAACAGAAGACAATTATCACAAAAATAATTGCAGAAAACGTCACAATTTGGAAAAAAAACTGTCTGTTCTCTAAAATATCCTTTTAAACAATGAAATATAAACTAAACAAAAAACTCGTCGTTTTATATCAAATAAATAAAATGTTCTTTATCAAAATTAAGCCATACGAATGCTTCGACTATTATATGACAATGGTAATTAAGTAAAGGTGACATACATTGTACACACAATGCTACGACGAGACGTTTTAATTCGTATTTTGAAATTAGTGATTTGGTTTTTTATGTTTTATACTGTGTTTTTTTCAAGTGAGATTAAACACTTACTGAAATTGTTGATGATCGGTTTACCGTGGTCGATGTAATGAGTTTTGAGAAGGGATACAAATACATCGCTATAGATATATAATAGGTCATTTTCAATTTTATAAGAAACAGTAGTTGTTATATTCGGTAAATATTTTAAAAAGTACCTGCCACCCGATTCCCCCGAATATCAGCAGTAAAAACGCATCAATGTACTGCCCGGAGTATGCTGGGTCTAGTTCCTGTATCCAGACTGTTGTGTAATTTACTGATATACTCGTCACTGCATCGTGTGTCATGGCAAAAGGTATAGACAACCACTGCAAACGAAATATAACTTTATAGTAAAAAAAATTTATGTAGGAATGGTTTTCTATCATGTGTTGTTTAACAACAATACAAATGTGCACATCAACAGTATAGTCACCATCGTTTTAAACATAAAATACAGACCAAACAAACAGTTTCTCTATGATAAGCATTTAATTGGATATGTGTATTATAGCAGATTCATTGAACAGTAAATATGTTTCCGTGAATACAAAATAAGCTTAGGTTTTTAACTCGATGCATTTGGATGTTAAAACAAAAGGAGGAATACTTACAAGACCAAAGAATATGCATAAGAGCTGCACAACATCTGTATACGCTACAGAATATAGCCCACCAAACAAAGTGTAAAAAACAGCAATACATGCAGATATTATGACCGCTACGTCGTAGTTCAGTGATATAATAACTGACAATGTTGATCCTAAAAAAAGAATTATATAGTATTTACTAGTATATGTATCGGATCCTTTGTTCGTGAGTATCATCATATACATTTATTAAGGAAAAACATTTGGTTATTGTAAAGAAGAAAATAAAATAGAATATTAAAAAAACAAAAAGATGTAAATAAAATGCGTGAATTTAATAGCAAAAGTTGACGAAAAAGACATACCTAGAGCACCCAGAATTGCAGCTGACCAAAAGAGTTCCCCCATTAGTGAAGGGAGATACAGCAGTCCTCCCATCCGGTCGCCATATTTTTGTTGTATGGGATCTAACATTGTAACATATCCTTGGGATCTCATTCGTTTGGCAAAGAAAAATCCACCTAAAGATAATGAAAATAGTATACATTTTATTCATTTATTTGAATCAGTAGTAAAATAGATAAAGGACTTTCTGATATGATGTTCTTTTAAAACGGCTGGATCTGCGCCTGGAAGAGAAAAAGTAAATGAAGATATTCCTTCTACTGATGAAAATAATCCACTATTTCGAAATTGCTGTCATCACGTTTAATCATAACCTGAGTGCATTTTAAGTATTTACGACATGTGACGAAATTACTTGAGTCGTAAATATCATGATGGCGTTCCAATCGTTTCTTTCATTCCTATACCAGACGGAACAAAGTGGGACAGTGATAACTGAATATGTGCTTGCTTGGCTACTTGCTTGATTATTTGATTGATTGTTGGTTGCGTAGGGTCTAGTGGCAAATTTACATATTCAAGACGAGAACAAAGCAGATGATTAAATGATTCGGGGAAACATGTTTGCCTCGCAACAGACCTTTCTAAGATTTTTTTACATTAGTTCTTTGACGTGAAGAAAGCTCGACACTCTCTCTTCACTAGACATTGAATTTAACGTCCCCAATTCCGATTGGGCTTTGCTGCAACAAAATTGACGCCACACTTTATTAAGATTTCAATGCCAGATGGATGGGAGGAATCCAAGTCTTGACCACATTTATATACCGAAGTCAACGGACTTGGAGTTGTATAGATAATAAAATTGATGTCAAGTTGTTTACGTCTGTTCTATAGATCGTCCTGAACATGCATGAAATATTTGCCACTGAACGCTAAGACGTTACGCACGTTATTGCGTCAATACTGTGTATTCAACAAGTCCACACTAATAAACAGCTTTTCTATAAAATCATAACAGTTAAGATATATAAAACTTATATCCATAGACTAGACAGGTAAATACTATTTCGAAAAAAGTGCAAATTGTTTTATCATACTTTACTATAAGTATGGACAATATATTGACAAAACGTCAAAAATATGCTTGTCAGTTGTAACAGACTATACGCATAATAACTTTAGCAGGGGTGTTTGTGTTCTTCAAAACAGTGTTATATCCACGAAAATTCAAATGAATGATATGCTTTATATATAAAGTATTACAATATTACTGAATATGCGTTCCTGTATTAGCAGATCATGGTCTATTTAAGAGTCACGGCAAACTGTGGGTGATTCGAAAAAACTTTATTGAAACGCACTTATATAATGCATCAACATATATATACTTGTCACACTTACTACCTTACGAGAATTTTAATATTCAAGAACATACATTATAACTATAAATACTTGCCAGTCATTGTAAACACGCCCACGAAAACACCTATATCTCTCCCAGCTAACATTAAATCCTCATTATTCGAATTCCTTTTTCTTCTTGCAGCCCATAATCCTATGCCGAGAATCAGAATATAGAAGAGAATCACTGCAATCAGACCTGGAACATTGACATCCATGTTGATGTGCGACAAATTATTTTATGACATTCATTTAACTCATCCTATTTGAGACCATAAGCTTGGTTGATAGACCACGAAGATAGTTTTAACTTATGCTGTTTGTGATCAGTTTAACACACCTTCAAGTATTATCTTCACCTGCGGTTTATTGCCGTTCTTATGCACAATATTACTTAAAAGTACCTAAAAAGGCAATAAATATAAAAAGATTTCATGTTTAACATTTATTTGTATATATCAAACAAAAGTTATGCAACTTCAGTAAACTGCCAAAGGTCCGTAAATAAGGACTTCATAAATCTTCACACTGAGATAAGATAATTAAGATATATCAGTATCAAAACAATCGGATTTCTACTAAAAACATGAAATAGCACAAATAAACAATATAATGGCTAACCTTTACAAATTGTGACTTGGATATGGAGAGTTGTCTCATTGGCACTCATACCACATCTTCTTACATCTAATAACAATTTACAAATATGTAACATTCCATATGATTGCTAAATTTGTTTCTATCTTTTTTTCAAATTGTTACGCGAAACCTGATAATGAATGTTCAATTAGTATTCAACTAATAAAAAAGGATGTATATGCATCAGCTAGGTCTTTAAATTTGATGTGAAACTCAGCATTAGTCATATTAGAGAACTTCGTGACGTATTTACCAGTTGCAATAGGCCTTGAACTAGCTTTCAGTAACCGATAGTCCTCTTATATCGGTGCTTTGTGTCTTGAATTTGTGTTACTTGTGTTTGTGTTTGTTAACGATCTATTGATTTAATCAACTTTGCAACTGCATGCTGATTTTGTTTGCCGGTTTGTTTAAATGTTGTGCTGTCACACCAATGTCCTGTGTTAGAAGAGGGTTGAGCGCTCTCAAAATGTTCAACCCTGTCACATTCTTTTAAAGTCAGAAGTCATAATTCAGTGGTTGTTAATGGTTCATTTCTGTCATATTTTTCGTAAAAAAAACCTCTGGTGAATACTAGTGTCTCATTTGCAATCTCCTTATTTTAATATACTCAATGTTTCACGATCTTCGTAATGTGCCAGACAATTGAAAGAGACGTGGACGCATGGTTGTATTATATGACTCTGGTAGTACATTTATTGTCAAAGCCTGACTTTAAATGAATTACAACATGAAGTTTGAGTTGACACGTATACAATCATATTTCGTTTTAATATTCTTATAAACGATTTGTTATATCAACACTTCTTTTAATATGACGAATAAGTTATGGCTATCTTAATACCATTGATTTCAGCATAGTAAAGTTACTATATTAGTTATATAATGTCCTCTGTATCGTTTGAGTATTAACAATTAAGGATTTCAATTTTAAATCTTTGTATAAACCCGATGGTGCATAACTTAATGCCAAATGAACTGGTCATTTTCTTTCATTGGGGAAGAGGGAATGAAATAAAATACAGGAATTTATTTTCTTGTTTTAGGTCGCCAAGACTTTACTTACAAATCACACAATCAATCACTCTTCAGAAAAAGTTGACTCTGAAAAATAGTTTCAGTCAAACTTATAATGGGATAAACATATTGATAACATGACATCATAAGCAATTTTGAAATCTGTCTTTTGGATTTATTCGTAGAAAAATTAAAATAGCTTCAACTAAAGTTAAAATTCAAGCACTTGTCCGACCATTTTGGATCCACATCAAAAACAGCAAATTTCACAAATTAAAAAAGTTCAGCGAAGAGCAGCATGCTTCCATAACATCAGTTCAGTTACTGAAAGGATGACACACTTAAAATTGTAGCCAATTTAAGTTAGAGATTTGCGATACAGACTTTGTTTTCTTTTACAAAATTATACACCAAATTGTTGCAGTCCCTCCATTTAATCTTTTGATCAAACAAGACAATAGAACCAGACATATATAGCAATCCACACTTATTTAGGCAAATACAAACATCTAAAAACTGTTATAAATATATATTCATTTTATCCACGTACAGTTATAGATTGGAATCATCTGCCACAACACATAGTGTCATGCATCCAGTATAATACAGCTATTCAAGAGTATGATCTCAGAATCAGCTCACACTCCTCCCTATTTTCTATCCCTAACTATTATTGTTATCAAGTGTATATAGTTTTATCTAAATGTTATTTTTGATTTTGTTTCTTATTTTTTTCTGGTTACCTTGTAAAATATAAAAAAGAAGAAGATTATAGTCGACACCCGGCGAATAATCTTCAATAATTGATGGATAGCTAGAAACTGAAAGAAGAAGAAAATACATCAAAGACACCTTTCCAAAGACCTTACAATTTCATTACCTTTTTAAAAAAAAATACCGCATTGTTTTATAACAAAAAATGCATATACAATGTCTATAATAAAATAACTATTATTTAAAAAAATGTTCACTAGTAGTGGTGTTAACGTTATAGCATGGTCAAGCAAGGGGAGTTGTTTGTTACCTTGATAACCCTAATCAAGATGTGCCTGCTATGGTCTCAATGACATGTATATTCACTCCTTGTGTATAGTACTCTGCCCCTCCACATCATCTCAATTCATTTTTGCACATATGTGTTGCATTTACCCTTTATTAAATAAGTTAGTACATAAGCATCACACGATGAAACTTTCCTGTGGATAGTATGTTGAAACTGATTTGGATACTAGGGGCTGAACATTTTTTTCGTGCCAAAAAAATATATATTTAAGATTGTAGGGAGGACCCGTCGATTGTGACATGCGGATATGAGTTCGCCTCTGTACGACATTAAAAAAAATCATATAAATTCAAGTTTAATGGACTTTTTACTTACAAAAAAACCTTAAGTATTGGAAATTATTGAAATTTATATATTGATAAAATGTTTTGAACTCAGAAAAGTATCGATATAGTACAGATATATTTTATGCAACCCATAGAGCATATTAGAGATATTTTTTTTTTACTAATATGACTCACTGTACCATGTGTACGGTTCCGAACCTGTGGTTTTACGAGAGACATGTGTATATATGTCTCTGGGTTTTATATCTTAGAAATGATTTCTATGCATATTTCAGGATATATGAAGTTATCAGTAACATTATTGTCAGTGGCGGATCCAGAAATTTTCATAAGTGGGGGCTCACTGACTGACCTAAGAGAGGCCCCGCTCCAGTCACGCTTCAATGATTCCCTATATAAGCAACCATTTTTTTTTCCAAAAAGGGGGGCCCTGGCCCCCTGCCCCCCCCCCCCCCCCCCCCTAAATCCGCCTCTGATTGTGTCAATACTGAGATTACTATATAATTTATAGTAATCTCAGGTCAATATTATATAAATCAGTGTAATAATTACTTTCCTCTTCGTGTGCCCTTTGTATTTGAATAAAACTGTTTAATCTTTTCTTGTATATACAGACACGTTAAAAAATACCATATCTAACTCCTATATTTCATCTTAAACCATATTACGTGGCTCGAATATTAACATTTGCCGGAACATTCCTATATTTGTTTCCGACATTTTGTTTTCTCTGTTAGATTTTTAGAACTGGTGCCCTGTTTTCCTTACAGTTTGGTGTACCTTTACTAGTCAATAAAGTTTCAGTACATACGCGTCTGAACGGGAACATTCTAGAGAAAAGAAACACTACTGACACAATTTTTAGACCAGAAAGGTTTTAGTAAGACTGCAAAAAAGGTAAATGACATATTAGTGGATACAAAAATCTCCGTAAATCATAATTTTAGTCTCCAATTATTAACGAAACGATATCGTTATTTCCTTCACATGGTATTTTGGTAACCATGTGGTTTACACCCCCCTTTTATGTCAGAGGTAGTTACTACTGCATATACTTTATCGTTTACGGTGTGGATTGAGTTTAACATGTTCAGATAAAAGATATAGTCCTAATAGATTAATATATCCTAATAGATTAATATATCAAAATTATACATTATCATAACCTTAATAAATTAGAAATTAACATTTTTTACAACTCCTCCATGTGTTTATATGTGTTTTTGGGATATTTAGAATGCATTGTGACCATTGAAAAGCTTAGCACAAATTCATATGTTTACAAAAACATATAAACTAATGATAGACAATTAAAACATAAAACCTGAATTTAAAAGGCCAAAGAAAAAAGTCCCTATATTATCATTGACATTGTGATGGGTTTATGTCCTTAGACCATGTAGACATTGATGTGTAAAGGTAAGGTCCACCTAGAAAATTTCAATTAACCTGTATTGACCACTTGATGAGACATTAAAAATCATACTCTTCTGTAGTCAAAATAATAAGGTCTGAATTTAAAGAAATTTGAATCCTGACATCCCAAAATTTGAAAAAAGAATTTCCAGATCCCGAAAGGATCAATCTCGAAATCCTGAGCTTATAAACACCTGATACCAGAGTCCTGACAAAAGTCAGACTCCCCCTCATACATTTTTGATATATTATACATGCACATGTGTATGTCACTGAATTTACTTTATTATGAAAGAAAACCTTTATTGCAGATGTCGTCATTAGCATTGAACCCTATACAGATTTTCAGCCAAGGTGCTGAAGAAGAGAAGGCAGAAACTGCTAGATTGGTAAGTTCATACTCTTTGAGTAATTTCCATGAAAGGATAACTTGTTAACAATATTAAATTATTAACCCTCTTCCTGTCACTACTTTTATATGGTTGCATTTCCTGTGCCAGAAAATACTACAGATGGATGTTTGTGACATACCCAAAAATGACGTCTATCAATAAACATTGTATGAGCTCACATCCTAATGAAAGATTCAGCAGATTCAAAGCACCTGTTTTTTTTTCCATCTTCATTTATTTTTTATATTGAAACTTTAAATAGTTCAATTCAAGTCAATTTTTTTCTAATGACATGTTCAACATATGAAAACTACAGGATTTTGATATTAAAATATATAATTGTCATTAGAGTTACATTTTTAAAAAAAACTTGAATGAAGTAAGACATTATTTTAAAAGATTACCATATCATATGGTCATTCATTTGTTTATATATGCTTTTGTTTAAAATTTTATGTTAAGTTTAGTACAAACACACTTCATCTACTTTCTTTGACATACATGTATATCAGTCAAGGGTCTAACTTAAATAAGTTATTAGAGAAAATAACATACATGTTGTTATTGTGGGCTAAATTATCAAAAAACTGTGATAACATATGTATGTTACATGTTTTAAAGGGAAAATATACAACCTTTATTTTGTAAAATTTTTCTCAAGTTCTATTGATATTATAATTTTCTTTATGTATACTTATCTTTGCAAAGATATACCAGCTCATAGTTTACCAATCATGCATAGTACACCTACATGTATGTTATTACAGAAAAGATATTCCAAAGGGTGTTATTACAGCTTCTCTATATCTCTTTAGAGGCTTTGCTCTGACATTCATAACAATGTATTTCAATTCATTGTAAATATGATGATCAGAGCTTTTAATGAGGCACTGCGCAAGATTCCAAGTGTCTCATTTACTCTCATATAGTAAGTTACATGCTTGTAATAACTAAGCCTTGTTATTACAGCTTAGTTTGCCCTTAACGGCCTTGTCTCATTGATTTACCATGGTTGATCAAAATTTTATAAATGGATTTAGAAAATTAGTTATCAAGGTAATAAATTAAGCTACTGCGCAAATTTTTAAGAATTCTCAAGTGCCCATTAAAGATAAAATATATTTAACTGATAACAAACATGTTATTACAGATTAAGGAAAAAAGAGTAGACAAGTCATGAAAGTTTCTGTAATAACACATGCATGTTATTTTTCTCTGATAACTTATTTAAGTTGGACCCTTGACTGTATTTTTTAATTGAATTTTTGCTTCTTGATAGAGACATCAAAATACACCTCAAAATATTTTGAAAAAAATCAGATCAGCAATTGTGGTAATATGAGGTAGGCATTACCTGTGAAAGGAGACGAAGTCTGTATGAATTAATTTTTTTTAAATTCTAACATATTTTAATTTCAAAATGGAAATACCGATTTTGGTTCTGTTGTTAAGGATTTACTTGTGACGTTATTTAAGTTATGACGACATGTTCAATGTAAACAAAGAAACGTGATCATCAGGTATCAGGTTTATTCATATCGAAGACAAAGAATTATTAAAAATGAAATTGATGTTGTATTCCTTGAGTTTCTATATATTTTCTAGACTACTCAAAAGTCGCATGACACCGAGACCGGAAGAAGGAAGTAGATTTCTGCGTTATGCGCAAATGCGGAAATTAAAAAAAAGTGACCCAAAAAAAGATAACAATTTTGAGTTCATTAGTACAATGAAAATTTTCGAGAAATTTTCCTGTATTTAAATTTTTTTATTGATTTTTCTACTGTAATAGGGGACTTCGTCCCCATATTATTGCAAATGAGTTTGTCATCAACCTAAGACCACTGGATGATTTAAAGTATGATTGATTCGTGTTTAACTCCACTTAGTCTTTTAACACTTTTGTTCTATTTTGTGGCAGTCAGTTTTTATTGGTGGAGGACGCCAGAGTGCGCTGAGCGATGCACGATTTTCAGTGGGAAAACTGACAATCATAGTCAATAAAGATTGGAGTCAAGGCCACCTGCCACATGCTGGAAATTGAACTCACAATCACACTTTTGACAGGCTAGTTGTACAGTAATTCCACTACTTATACCACTCTGAAACTTAGGCCTCCTTGTAAAGTATTACTTGTATACCTTAAATAGAACATTTATTTGTAAGAATTATTTACTTGGGTGTATTTAATGAAGATTTTTTTTTTTAGTCATCATTTGTTGGAGCCATTGCTATTGGTGATCTTGTCAAGAGTACATTAGGTCCAAAAGGAATGGTAAATAATTAAAGACTTTTACTATGTATATAGATGTAAGAAGATGTGGTATGAGTGCCATCTCCATCCAAGTCACAATTTGTGAAAGAAAACCATTATAGGTCTTTAACACGAAGTCTTAGTTCAAACTGAACAGCAAGCTATAAAGAGTCCCAAAAATGACTAGTATATGGCCATGGAAAACCAACAGTCTAATCTATTCAATAAACGAGAAACACTTCTGAACCACATCAACAAATGACAACTACTGAAAATCAGCTTCCTGACTTGGGACAGGTGCAAACCATTGCATCGGGTTTAAACATTGAAATAGGTACCAATCTTCACCTTTACCAGAAACTATAGTGTTACATCACAACATAGAAAGACACAATTTAAAATATCAATTGGAATGGCTTAACTCAATCAAAAGACATATGAATCCAAGTGAACATACACTGAACAAATAAATTTGATCTATGAGACTATGTGAATACAAAATCAATAAAATATGGACTATACATGCTGGCAGGCTCTTTATAAATGTTATTTCTCATTGATGGTAAAGGAATTGGTCAGTGAAAAAAAAGTGAATAAAGGCTTCGAAATCGAAGTATGTCAATTAATATACAATATATTCTATTTATGAAATAATTACAGGACAAGATTCTGCAAAGTGGTGAGGGTATCCAAGTAACAAATGATGGTGCAACCATACTGAAATCCATAGGTGTAGATCTTCCTGCAGCCAAAGTATTGGTTGGTAAGTACAAACATACCAACATCTATAAGTGTAGACTGTCCTTTTTGCTTTCGATATATAAGAGTTAACAGTCATACTGAAATCCTTTAGTGCAAATATTTCTGATGCCAAATATTTGGTTGGTAAGTAACAGTTTAAATATACATAAACATGTAGATACATGCATGTATTTTGTAAATGCCTTTTTATTTTGTATAAATTTAAGTTGAAAGTGGTTGCCATTGAAAGAACCATATCTTATATAACACCAAGCATGTTTTTCACTTTGTAGATATATCCAAAGTACAGGATGATGAAGTAGGAGATGGTACCACCTCTGTTGTTGTGTTTGCTTGTGAACTTTTAAAAGTAAGTGTGGACATGTTTGATTATTATCTCAAATGTTCAATCACATGGATCATACATATTTCGAAAAAAAAGAAAAAGTTCACACAAAAAGTATTTATTATTTTTATTATACTTTTATAGTATAACCAACAAGTGACACATAAAACAATGAACATTTCATATAATAATACTAGCGCCCAGATGACAGCTTGTGTCCTGTCTGTCCATTTGTCTCTGTCTTATTTATCTTTCAAAAATTTTGTTTGCTTTTATTGCATTTTATAATTATTTTCTTTCCCTGCCTTGCCAAACAAACTAAAGTATGCCTATTGAGGAGTGGTGAAATGCTGAAAAGGTGGTGAACTTATAGTACAAAGTTTATTAAGATCCATAGATTACCTGAACAATCCAGATCTTTTAAATATTTTATATGTTCCAGACCGTATGAGTATTTGGACCGTACGCGTACGGTCCGGACCGTATACGTATACTCGTACGGTCCGACCATACGCGTACGGTCGGACCGTATGAGTATACGCGTACGGTCCAGCTGACCATACATGTTTTGGAATCATATGGTTTAAATTCAAACAAATTTTTATCAAAATCCTTATTATTAGTTATACAAATTGTTATTATTACAATAAGACGGATAAATTGAATAAGCGAACAATTGAAATCGAATATTTGTTTGATTTTATATCCGTGAATCCTTTTGTGTTACTCTGGCCCAAGGTGAAACTTGCTTCCACAAGGAACGTCATATTTTTTTTTACATTTTCATGCATGTTCCTTTGCATATGCATTTTTTTGTAAAGTTCCTAAATATTCTTCAACAATTGTCCTCCCACATTATGTTTACTTCCGAGAATTTCAATGAGCATACTTGGCTGAAATTAATGAATTACTGACATGCTTAATACAGGAGATTAACAGATTAAATAAGCGTGATTTTTTTTAAATTTAAAATATTAAGTTTTTATTTCAATTACTATAATTGAAATTTTTATATTAATTTGAGATAGAAGTTATTTTGATACTTGTTATATATACATTTGTATGTAATAAACCTGACCAACTTCTTAATATTAGTCAGACCGTACGCGTACGGTCCAAATACTCATACGGTCTGGAACATATATATTAGATACAACACTTATCTTGTGCTCTGCTCAATTATTTAACATTTGATTGTAATTTATAGGAAGCTGAACAACTGATTTCCCAGAAAATCCACCCACAGACAATTATTGCTGGTTGGAGGTTAGCTACAGATGAAGCTAGAAAGGCTCTAACAGAATTTGCAAGAGATCACGGGTAATTAACAAAATAAAATTTAATATTTAAATTTTTTTTCAAATTTAAAAGAAATTTTATTATGCAAAGCTACATGAAACTGATTTTTTGTCGAGCCTGCAACTTTTGTTGCAGAAAGCTCGACATAGGGATAGTGATCCGGCGGCGGCTACGGCGGCTACGGCGGCGGTGTTAGCTCACTTCTTAAAAGCTTTATATTTCAGAAGGTGGAAGACCTGGATGCTTCTTACTTTGTATATAGATGCTTCATGTTACGAAGTTTCCGTCAGTCACATGTCCAATGTCCTTGACCTCATTTTCATGGTTCAGTGACCACTTGAAAAAAAAGTTCAAATTTTTTGTAATGTTGAATTCTCTCTTATTATAAGTAATAGGATAACTATATTTGGTATGTGAGTACCTTGCAAGGTCCTCACGTCTGTCAGACAGTTTTCACTTGACCTCGACCTCATTTCATGGATCAGTGATCAAGGTTAAGTTTTGGTGGTCAAGTCCATATCTCAGATACTATAAGCAATAGGGCTAGTATATTCGGTGTATGGAATGACTGTAAGGTGTACATGTCCAACTGGCAGGTGTCATCTGACCTTGACCTCATTTTCATGGTTCAGTGGTTATAGTTAAATTTTTGTGTTTTGGTCTGTTTTTCTCATACTATATGCAATAGGTATACTATATTTGTTGTATGGAATGATGGTAAGGTGTACATGTCTAGCGGGCAGATGTCATGTGACCTTGACCTCATTTTCATGGTTCAGCGGTCAAAGTTAAATTTTTGAGTTTTGGTCTTTTTATCTAATACTGTATGCCATGGGTCAACTATATTTGGTGTATGGAAATATTTTATGATCTTTATGTCAGTCGCGCAGGTTTTATTTGACCGTGACATCATTTTCACGGTTCATTGCACAGTGTTAAGTTTTTGTGTTTTGGTCTATTTTTCTTAAACTATAACATGTATAAGTAATGGGTCAACTATATATGAATAGAAGCATTGTTAGCTGTATATGTCTGCCTGGCATGGTTCATCTGACCTTGACCTCATTTTCAAGGTTCATTGGTCTTTGTTTAGTTATCTTGGTTAATGTTAAGTTTATGAGACAGTTGTAATAAAACTAAGCTTTATACTTAGGACTATCAACATAATATCAATGATTAGTATAGAAGGCGAGACATTTCAGCGTGTGCACTCTTGTTCTTCTGAAGGAAATATTCCTTTTTGCTAGAAAATACACAAGGTTGTGGTCCTTTAAAAAGACCAGGAAGAGAGTAAATTTTAGAAAAGCGTTAGTTTGTGTAAAATATAAATACATACTTGGCTCAGTTTTGAAGACCGTACTTTAGCTTATAATGGTTTACTTTTATAAATTAGGACTTAGATGTAGAGTTGTCTCATTGGCACTCATACCACATCTTTTTATATCTATAACCATTGATTACATAAATGTTGTAATAAATATGTCATATTATCATACAGCCATGACTTTAATGTTTTAAAGAACTGTATGATTAATGTCTACCATGTTTTCTTTCCAGAAAAGATGAAAAGAAATTTAAGAAAGATTTAATGAACATAGCTAGGACCACACTTAGTTCAAAAATATTGACACAATACAAGGACCACTTTTCAAATCTCTGTGTTGATGCTGTTCTTAGATTAAAGGTTAAAGACTTCTTATAATGAAAATATATAGTGAACAAGTAAAAAGTACTAGGAATGTTTTGTTATTGCTTTATTGGCCTCAACTTTTCAGAATGCTTCCTTTAACTAAAGTTTAAAGAGATTACATTTATTATCAAAAGACTATCTATTACTGCAAAATGAAGTCTCCTTAAAGTTTCAATGTTTTACTTTCTGACCAAATGTTATTCTTTTTTTTTAAGCATAGTTTTTATCATTTCATTTCTTTCATGTGGTTTAGGAAATATTTTGGATTTTATAAATTTATCACTATTTAGTAATTGACTGAAAATGTAACAATTTTCTCTGTTTTCTAGGGAAGTGGAAATTTAGATGCTATACAGTTGATCAAAATACTTGGAGGCGGTTTACAAGACTCATATTTAGATGAAGGTATGTTTTACCCCTGTTTCTTATTGATACATGCAGCTATTTCGGCAAATTAGAAATTGTGAAGTTGGTAAATGTTTGTGTTTTTTCAAAAGTCTATGATTGATAATCCCCCCCCCCCCCCCCCCCCCAAAAAAAAAAACACAACCTCCCTTACTGTATTGATATGAATTACAAGTGATTTGGGGAGTAACTGTCAATGAGACAGAATTCAAACAACAAAATTGAATATCTCTTTGGTGTCTCCTTTCCTTTTGAAACAAAAACAGGACACAGGATATTTATCACCAGATGTCAGTTTATCCTTTTTTTAGTAGAAGGTGGATATATCAGAAAAAATGTCATTTTGGTGTGGGGGTAGGATAACAACAATTGAGTATTGAGGTCTTTTATTCCTAGTCTGAATTTTAGACTAGACATAAAAGGGGAGGTTGGGTGTATGTCAATGAAACAGTTTCCCAATAACAAAAATAACCAAAAGATGTTGAATTAATTTCGTTTCAATATTGACCTTGCTTTTTTATTTGTTTCAGGATTTTTGTTAGAAAAGAAAATAGGTGTCGGACAACCTAAAAGATTAGAAAACTGTAAAATATTAGTAGCTAACACACCCATGGATAGTGATAAAATAAAGGTAAGAATTACAATTGATCTGTGTAATTATGAGTCGTCAGTTCTGTTTATGTTTGATATTGTGAACCAAATTATTTTTGTAGATTCTTTCTTATTGAATTACAAATTTATTAAGAACGCAAAAATAAATCGAGCTAATTCACACATTTCCTTTTATCTGACAATCAATAAAATTGTTTGTATAACCCTTTATTAGATGGTTATTTCTACAATAATAAACAAAAAAACTCACTTGTTGCGCCTAAAAATCTTCTTTTTATCAAATTTTATTACATTCTGAAGCGGCACAGAAGCCAGAAAACGCCCAGTGTTTATATTTGACGCTGGAAGCATACCTATGACGTCACCTAGTGTAGGGACCAAAGAACATTGCATCTTTTCGCGGAATTTTCTTTAATGAACATTTTACACTGAAATAATGATTGAAATTTAATTATAAACTTGTTTTGCATTAGAATAGAGATAACTGTATTGTATTTGAAGCTTTGCGGAAGTCCATCGGTAGTTTTACTGTCGCTCCGCGTCGCCAGGTAAACTAAATTTGCAACAGTAAAACTACCGATGCACGTCCTTAAAGCTTCAAATACAATACAGTTATCTCTTAATTGACAAGTCATCAAAATGATTTTCATAGTTGTCATGCCGTGAGAAGCTTTCAAAGATATAACACTTCAGTTGGTATGAAACATGGAGTGTTGAAACAAAAAAGTCATTGTATTTTGCTTGCACAGTCTGAAACACAGTGTTTTAATAACGACAAAAAAAATCAATGCGAAAAAATGACAATGAAATGTACATTGTATGATCAAATCAGCCTGATACACAAAATCAGTTTATCTTGTGGAAGTTAGAGTAGTCTCCCCTTGAGATGAGCTTTGGTTGACTGAATTATATTACTACACCTGTTAATCCATCAAATCTCAATAGGCTCGTCATAGGCTTCCTGATAACCATGAAAACAAAAATTGACTACAATAAACTGTTACTAGTCGGGTTATGAAAACATGTGAAAAGGGAGATAACTCAAATTAAATTATTGATACTAATTTGCTGTTTTCCTGTTTGAATTTTATAGCTTTTATGTTAAAAACTAATTAAAGCATGATTTTGATGTATAACTAATTCTAAGCCACTGAAAATGCATGAAGAAAATTCAAAGATGTAAAATAAAATAATTGGTTTATCTTTTTATTAACAAAAAAACTATTATACTGATCTGAATAATAAAAATGTTCTAATTTCCTCAGATATTTGGATCTAAAGTAAAAGTAGATGCTGTTTCTAAAGTAGCAGAATTGGAATTAGCAGAAAAAGAAAAGATGAAGGACAAAGTGAATAAGATCTGTAAAGTAGGATGTAATGTATTCATTAACAGGTAAATAATCCCTTTATTCACAAAATCATCAAAAGGTATACATCAAATATTAATGAATAAAAAAATATAAACACCATAACATATTTATATATATAGATAAAAGATTCTAAGCATTATCTGTAATATGATTTTGTTTTGTAGACAATTGATATACAACTATCCAGAACAGCTGTTTTCAGACAATGGAGTTATGTCTATAGAGCATGCTGACTTTGAAGGAGTTGAAAGATTAGCTTTAGTTACAGGTACTTACATCTTATTTACATGGGTGAAAATCAACATTAGAAACTGCTACTGTATTCTAACTCTTTTACAAGAAATATGTTCACTTGTCAGCACGTTGAAATCAGAATCAAAACACAGAAGTGATATACTGCAATTTTTACAACTTATGAAAACTGAACACTTGGTAATATGAACTTTTTTTTGTTGGACATTTTTGGTCATTATTTGATCTTATATAAACTTTTTTAAAACATTCATGAAAATTTACAAAATTGTGGGTTTGCTGCAAGGAACAATCATATACAGTTATTGTGTATATAAATTTTCAACAGTTATTTAAAACATTTATTTTAGGTGGAGAAATCTGTTCAACGTTTGATGCACCAGATTTAATCAAATTGGGTCACTGTGATTTGATTGAAGAAATTATGATTGGTGAAGATAAGCTGATCAAATTCTCAGGTATGTCATATCCCATGTTATTGTTCACAAAATTATTGTTACTTGGAAAATTTGTGTTTCTACATGTACATTCAACCTCAGAGCTTTTTACTTCCATCAAGGCACCTTACATGTCGAGTCCTTAGTTCAAGTAGATCCAATTACTAAAAGGAAGTATTAAGTGAATAAAACAAAAATCAATGTATGTATCAAATGTTCTTATTGGAGTTAAATCACTATTTATTCCTGATTTAGTACAAGCACTTTGTAAATTAACATTACATGCAGTCTGACAGCTTAAACAATTTAGTATAAAAAAATGTAAACAATTGTTGCAGGAAGTCATTATGTCAAGTTCATGGGGATGTGTTATGTTTATTGTACTGAGTGATGAGACGTTGTGATATTTTTATGATATAATATTTCAGGTGTTAAACTTGGAGAAGCCTGTACTATCATTTTACGAGGAGCGACAAAACAAATCTTAGATGAAGCCGACAGATCTATTCATGATGCCCTGTGTGTTCTTACTCAGACAGTCAAGGAAACAAAGACAGTTTTTGGTGGAGGTAATATTTTAGTCCATTCATTTTCATATTATCATAACTGCAAGCTGTTGATGTGATTTTTAAAATGTTTGTGGTTAAATAGAAAAAGAAATTTGGAAGATATATATTTGATGCAAGCATCATAAATAGCTTTTGTGATAAATCCTTTTCAAGTTGACTGGACCTTATTTAATGTCATTTCTTGTATAACGTGAGGGTACCCTAATTTCACCCTTTTTGACAGTTTTCCACTTGGGTTAATTTAAGAAACAGACAAATGTTTCCTTTCTATTAAGATTTTGTAGCTGTATCTTTTTATGCCCCATTCCTTGGCATTATGTTTTTTGGTCCATTTGTTTGTTTGTTTGTCTATTCTGCCTTTTCTGCTTCAGGTTAAAGTTTTTGGGCAAGGTATTTTTTTATTAAGTTGAAGTCCAAACTTAGTAAACATGTTCCCTATGATATGACCTTTCTAATTTTAACGCCAAATTAGAGTTTTTACCCCAGTTTCAGGGTCCACTGAACATAGAAACGATAGTGTGAGGAGGGCATCAGTGTACTATGGACTTATTCTTGTTTACTATACATTTCCTCAAATTAGATTTTAAATCCATTCTGAATGACAGGAAAATGAGTTTGAACTGATTTTCAAGCATTCAAAGATTATGAATACTTAGAATTGCATACATGTTTTACTATTAAAAATCAAAGAGCAGATGTTTTTTTTATAGTAACCAATGTGTGTAGTTTTAGAAATATATATATATATGTTGTAGATGTGCATAATGACAAATAATGATTTGTTTAGTCAATAAGAAAACTTAGTTTTAGGTAAAATGGGTTAAAATTTGGTATTTGGTGCAATTTGAGTACTGTGATACTGTTGTTAACATTGCATCTTGATAAATTATAGGAAGTTCAGAAATGTTGATGGCTGATGCTGTATCCAGATTGGCAGCAAGAACACCTGGTAAAGAAGCTGTTGCTATGGAAGCATATGCTAAAGCTCTAAGACAGGTAAATAGTTAGAATTACTGTATTAGACTTTTCTTCAGCAAATTCCATTAATGAACAATATACAACAGAAGATGTGATATGATTGCCAATGAACAGCTCTTCACAAGAGACCAAATGACACAGGAATTAACAACTAAAGGTCACCGTATGGCCTTCAACAAGGAGCAACACCCATACATTATAGTCAAACATTAAAGGCCCAGAAATGACAAATGTAAAACAATGCCTAAGAAGCTAATACATTTTGTGCAAGACCTTCAGTAATGGAGGTCATGATATTTTCCAGTCTGTGAGTCTGTATATCTTGTATGAGGTGAAAGCTAACCAAAACTAACATTTGAAGTTTGAATACTTACTGACCTAGACATTAGATGTCATTAGGTATTTGGTGTTAATTTCATAAAGATGGTTTGAAGTGTTAGCAATAAGAATCTAGGGTGAAAAAGATTTTTGAGGGTTGTTTATTATTTCAATAGTTCACCCATAAATTATCTTTTTTCTTATGATTGAAGTTGTAAAAAGATGCAGTATCAATCACTTAGCAGAATTCTGTGATAAGAAAATGTCTTTATTTTTCAATTTCTGGTATTAAACAAGTGTTTTCAATTTTATGAGTTAAAATTAATCATATTGATAATTAGTTACATCATTTCTATTTATAGCTTCCATCCATCATGATAGACAATGCTGGTTATGATACAGCCCAGTTAATCTCAGAACTTAGAGCTTGTCATACACAAAAGAAACACACCATGGGAATAAGTAAGTTCAAAGTGTATTATTGTACCTTACATATATTTGAAACAGTTCTATTGGGTGAAACGTTATCACGTGACATGGAATAATTAATTTCTTTTTCATTCAATTGCAAGGAAGGACGAATAACCCTTAAAATTTCCACCAGCGGTGAATAACCCTATTATTCACCAGCGAATAACCTTTTTAGATTGTTGATTTGTACTTGAGTTATCTCCCATGAAAATGATGTCACAGACGTAAATAAACAAAATGGCAGCGTTCACGTTACAATGAAAGCCCACCGAGAGTCGAGGAGGCATTGGAATTGAACAGAGTGCCAGCAGCTGATGATAGCTCTTATAGAGTAATGGTCCTTTTCAGGGCCATCAATATTTTACAAAAAGATTCTACCTTTGTTGTACATTCTAGAAATTCTAGAACACAAATGTATTTTCAAACCTCAGCTTGTCTTCGACTTTGTTTATATGTAAAGTTAAAAAATATAGAAAGTGTTTGAAAGGCATTTCCACTGTTAGTTCGGTATAATAAAACAATTGTGGCCCCTTAGAATCGATGAATATCCAAAATTGTCAACCCTTAAAAGTTATTTCACTTTGGGCTGCGCCCTCATTGAAATAACCTTCTCGTGTTGACAATTTTGGATATTCACCTCTTCAAAGGGCCATAATATTATAATATTATTTCGTCTTTGAGGTCTTAAACCAATTGTCTGATTGTTTATACTGTAAATTTAGAAGTGATTACCATGTTTATACTAATGATAAAAATGGGACAGTATCAGGTTGGCAATAATAAAAACTTGATTTTCCATTATGAAACTTTTGCAGTTGCATTAATTAGATTTCACTTTTTTTACAAAGTTCATGGACTCTTAAAAAAGAATGTGTGCATTTATTTCTGTATATACATTATTTATATAGTAAACCTGACAAAAATCTCTTGATAATTACAAAAAATATCTGGTTGCAGTGAGTCCTATTATATGACTAAATCTGACCTCATGATTTTATTACAGATATGGATGAAGGAAAGGTAGATGACATGGAAATCAACGGCATTACAGAATCTTTCCAAGTAAAAAGGCAGGTCATCATGAGTGGTTCAGAAGCTGCAGAGATGATCCTTCGTGTTGATGATATTGTCAAAGCAGCTCCTCGACCCAGACAAAGGGACGATAGGCACTGTTAACAAATCAGACTTTATATTCATTGTGTAACATTTTTTCTACTTACATAAATTATTCAGCTGTCGATGAACAAAATTAATAAAAAAATAACATCATTGTATTGTTGATCATATTGTCTGTTCGTTATAAAATACAAAACAGTAAATTGCAGTCGCATTTTAAAAATGTCAATGGAAGATTATTATTTTTCTTAAATACTGTAAGTTCATTTATTTTCTGGAGTGAGAAAGAATTACATTTCCATGAATATTGGATTTCATGGTTTTGGCAAATTCTACGTAGAAGCCTATACATAATATGTAGTTCATTGAACATTGAAATTCATGGTTAAGTTGTCAGGATTAGATCTATTTCTTGGTAATTATATGTTATAGATCAATAAAAAAATTACATATATCAGGATTCAAATTTCGTACACCAGACAAGTTGTTCTGCAAAAAACTCATCAGTAAAGCTTGAAAAAAAGTTATAACGGCAGAATGTAATATGAAGTTGGGGATAATTGAGGACCCTAGAATTACAAGTATGGTCGTCTATTCCTGGGAAAGAAAATCCTTGGTACTTTGAAAAGTTCAAAATTTGGTAAACAGGTAATTTATGATGATCATATCAATGATAATTCATGTCAACACAGTAGTGCTGACTACTAAACTGGTGATTCCCTCATAGTTGTAAATACACAAATCATAATAGACCACTTTCGAGTTCATCCGTCACCGGAAAAAACTCGTCAATTATACGCGCCTTTATGACGTCATTTACTAGATAAAGGGGGTCGCCTGTATCCCTGCACTATTTACGTTCATTATTGTCTTGGTGATCGTCATTGTGCAGGATAAACTAGAAATAATGGTTGTTCTGTAGGTACTTAATGACAATTCCCTAATGACATCAATGCTGATTGTCAATTTTGAGAATTCAATTTGTCGTATAATTCGTACAATATAGAATTATAGTTTTCCAACCACTCGCTCAACATTGGAATGGAAGTGACGATGCCCCTAAACGCACAAATGACGTTCACTAAAACCAGAGTTTTTGATGGAAATGCATCGAACTCGAAAGATGTCTATTGCCTCTGTAAAACATTAGAAGATAAGACTTTAACTTTACCACTAAGTTAGATAGCTACCTTGTAATCAGCAACACTTAACCTAGCAAATCAGGAGATGGAACCCAAATTCTATAATATGGTATCAATGGGGAATATAGTTCATATGCTGTTTCTAGATGTTTGTAAAGATTTATGCTAATTAAAGAAAAGACTATGTGGTATAATTGCCAATGAGACAACTCTTCACAAGAGACCAAATGACACCGAAATTAACAAATATTGGTCACTGTACATCTTTTTCAATGAACATACCACATGTAAGTAATTGTATCTATAGTATCAAGTCCAATAGGTGTATGTAAATAAACTCATCATAGATACTAGGATTAAATTTTGTAAACACGCCAGATGTGCGTTTTGTCTGCAAAAGACTCATCAGTAACCCTCTTATCCAAAAATGTTAAAAAGGCTAAATAAAGTATGAAGTTGAAGAGCATGGAGGACCAAAATTCCTAAACGTTTTGCCAAATACAGCTAAGGTAATCTATTCCTGAGGTACAAAAACCTTAGTATTTAAATTTTTTTTGTAAACAGTTAATTTATAAATATGACTTCATCATTGATAATTCATGTAAGCACAGAAGTGCTCACTACTGGGCTGGTGATAACCTCCGGGAATTAAACTCCACCAGCAGTGACATTGACCCAGTGGTTGTAAATAAACTCATCATAGATATCAGGATTAAATTTTGTAATCACACCAGACGTGCGTTACATCTACAAAAGACTCATCAGTGACGCTCAAATCCAAAAAAGTTAAAAAGACCAAATAAAGTACAAAGTTGAAGAGCATTGAGGACATAAAATAGTCATCAAGCTGTAAATTATCTAGTGGGAGGAAATCATTTCTTTGGTGGACCAAGACGCTCTCATATGAATAAAATGAGCTAGAAGATGACAGTTGGTTAACATAGAAATTCAAATTCACAGTAAAAAACACATCCTCCAAAAAAAACAAACAAATACTTTGTCAATGATGATGTTAGTTCTAGAGAATCATGTTTAAGGATCATCATTAAACAAGATAATATTAACTATGTTGGATATTAACTTTTTTAAACTAGTTTATAGACTGATTCTTGTGATATATCTTTAGACATTACATGGTTCTCTTGTCCAGTTCATGAAGCATAATGTGCTGAAGTAGTCTCAGTCCAACCAAAACTTGAATGATAATCATTGCTAGAAAACAACAAACATACTGAACTTAGATTTGCTGTTTCCGTCTGTTATCTGTTTCGTTGTTGCCATCATTTTAAGCCTAGATTCGAATAATTGGAACCCCTATTAAATGACAGAACTAAAAAATCAAACTTCAAAGGACGGCTGATTTAAGACCCTTTACAAAGACCCCCCTTTTTCATGGTGTGCTGATGCAACATCAAGTTTGTTCAGGACGAGGTTTGTGTAAAAACTTTCCTAATCAACAATAAGGGAAGTCACATTTCCATATCTTTTATCAGATTTAAATTTTCTTAAAAGATATATAGTCATGCTTCAGTGATTCTATAGTTGATCAACCAAATTTTTTCCACATAGTTAGGGGCGCCTCCTCCATCCCTACTCTGCCTCTGACCTGAACCGTAAAGTACAGATATGCCTATCACATAATTAGCATACATCTTCATATTAACATATGATATCTGAACAAAATTATATGATCTGAAACAATACAATAAGGTCTGAACTCAATTTTAATGAAAAAAGGTATGTCCACTTTTAAAAAATAAATTCGGCAGAATGATAAAAAATGTTAGTTAGCTAATACTGCAAGTTAGTGTTCATTAATAACTTCATCGGATGTTTTTAGATAGTTGTTGTATATATGTAAATCAATATTATGTTTTATTAAAAACATAGGTACAAGTATACAATTATAATGTACACGTCATACAATAACGTTAATTTAATCGTTATCATGTGTCCATTCGTCTAAAAATAGGATTGTCGGAAAATAACATCACATGATTATTACAATATTATACTCTGTCATTTTAATTTAAGATTTCAAACAAAAAGTTGAAATCAAAGGTGAGTGCTTGTTAATCATCAACACATTTAACACTCTTAAAGCATGAAAACAGCAAACTTTTATTTTCAAATTGCTATTTCATAGACGAGCTTATTCAAATATTTTAAACATTTCCGACTAAAAATACACTTTATTTTTATATTTCCGGATGTAAATGTACTATTGATAACAAGGAAAAGTCTGAGAATAATGATATACATATATAAAAAGAGCGGCACATATGTGTATAACGTTATCTTAAAACTTTAATTACATGATACTTAAACTTGTGTCGTGGGCAGACTAATTAATATTTGTTTCCCCTCATTAGAAAGATGAGCCAAGGCTTTTACCAACAAGGTCCGACCTATGGTTCAGCCCCTCCATATGGACAACCAGCAGGAGCATATGGTCCACCGGCGGGTGGATACGGTCCTCCAGCAGGGGCTTATGGTCCACCAGCCGGGGCTTATGGCCCACCAGCAGGGGCTTATGGTCCACCAGCCGGAGCTTATCAGCCACAAAATCAACAACCAACAGTGTGAGTAGATTTTAAACCTTTTTACAAGTAATTCAGCTGTCTCGTCGCAGGATTGTTTCGCATAAAAATATAAGTATGCGCTAAATAGTTTCACCGAATTGCGCACCAATGAGTACATCAATATGCAGGACAAGGAAACAAAAAGGCTATGTCATGGCAAAATGTCACGAAACAAAAACTATAATAGGAAAAGAAAGTAAAGCATTATAAAAACCCGAATCTCTCGCCTGGCAGAAATATGCATGTACTTAGTAAATATGCAATGATTTCGTTTTCGAATACGAATCATATTTTTTTTTTATATATATGCAGTTTTTCGAGTGCGTTGCAAGAACTGTTTATTAATTTCAATATAAACAAACGTAGAGTAAATAAACTCGTCATAGATACCACGACTTAATTTTGTATTTACGCCAGACGCGCGTTTCGTCTACAAAGGACTCGTCAGTGACGCTCGAATCCCAAAAAGTAAAAAAAAGGCCAAACAAAGTACTAAGTTGAAGAGCATTGAGGACCGAAAATTCTTAAAAGATTTGCCAAATACAGCTAAGGTAATTTATTCCTGAGGTAGAAAAGCCGTAGTATTTCAAAAGTTTTGTATACAGTTAATTCATAAATATGACCACATCAATGATAATTCATGTCTGCACATAAGTTCTGATTACTGGACTCAGGGAATTAAAACTCCACCAGCAGTGGCATCGACACAGTGGTTGAAAATGAACTCATCATAAAACATATCAGTATTATCCGTCTTCTTCATTATGGTCATAATCATAAACAAACTAATAACAAAACGTTTATTTTGTTTTCGAAATACTTTGAAGGATTCCCACCACAGTAATAGATTATATATATGAATCTTATGTAGACGAAACGCGCGTCTGGCGTATTAAATTATAATCCTGGCACCTTTGACAACTATTTAGACCACTGGGTCGATGCCACTGCTGGTGAACGTTTCGTCGCCGAAGGTATCACCAGCCCAGTAGTCAGCACTTTGGTGTTGACATGAATATCAATTTTATGGTCATTTTTTTTTATAAATTTCCTGTTACAAAACCTTATTTTTTTCGAAAAACTAAGGATTTTCTTATCCCAGGAATAGATTACCGTAGCCGTATTTGGCACAATATTTTTGGAATTTTGGGTCCTCAATGCTCTTCAACTTTGTATTTGTTTGGCTTTATAACTATTTTGATTTGAGCGTCACTGATGAGTCTTATGTAGACGAAACACGCGTCTGGCGTATTAAATTATAGATATAATCCTGGTACCTTTGATAACTAATTATACCTTAGCTTTATTTGGCAAAACCTTTTGGAATGTTGAATCCTTAATGCTCTTCAACTCGTACTTTATTTGGGCCTTTATACTTGTTTGATTCAAGCGTCACGAATGAGTCGTTCTGCACTCGTCTGGAGTACACATTTAAAAGTAAACATCTTTTTTTTCAGTACAAGGAAAATCGAGAATAATAGTTCACACACTAGTAATGTTTATGATATTTCAATGATATCCCATGCCATGTAAATTTGAAATTTGCCCAATGGTTTCAAAGAAAAATGAACAGATATCTACTATTATTTGTAGTTGAAAGGTTTGTTTCACACCTTTGTTGTTACAGGTAGATTCAAATATCTTAGGAATTTAGCAATGAAATACCGGAAATTTTCAACTTGTAATTTCCCTGTACTTTTTGTTTGTTAGGAAGTCGAGTTCGCTTCACAATATTAACATAACAAAGGGCAAGTGAAAAGGCTGTACTGCTGTGGTCGGTCTTGGACTACGTGTTATTCGCACTTCTCAACATTGAGAATCACTATTATGATAAGGATGTTATAAATTAATTTTGACTAAGAGCCACTCTAACACTCCAAGTGAAGACTGTGAGTCAATTTTCTAAAAAAAACAAACAAAAAGAAACAGACAAAAAATAAAGAAGAACAACGATGCCGTTTTCTGGAATATTTGCAGTGAAGCATAAGGAAGGATAAACGAATAAGTAACACTATTATTGTAGATTTTGAGATAATTTAATGCAATCATCAAGTATGCTTCTACCGCTGAGCTGAACATTGGGAAACCGAAAAAATATTGTTGAAGAGTTCCAAAAAAAGAATACGACCACAAAAAAGTAAAATAAAAAAAATACCAAACTCCAAGTAAAATTTTAAACGGAAAATATCAAATTGCTAAAACAAAAGCTCAAACACATTAAACGAATAAAACTACAAAACAGCAAGTAGTACTTAATACCGAAATAATGTATTTTGCTGTGTTTTTTTTTTCAATCTTTAGTTTTATTTATGTGAACTATGTATTTTCATCGCGGTTCTACCCGATACTAGTGTACGTTCGTACATAAACACGTACCATGTATACAGAGTTAGTTATAATACCCATTACTGTTCAGAATTTAAACGAAATTTTCGTCAATTGAACGGTTTTATGTATGTATTTATTTCTGAAAATATGAATTGACACATTTATAGATATTTTCTCAATACTAGTATATCACACAGTTCATGTAAACTGATACATTTATAAATATTTTTAATTTCCACATATTTCAGAGTTTATGTAGAAGATAGAACCCAAGCAGACAGAGACAGAGAATCAGCAGAAGATTGTTGTTTGTTAGCTGCATGCTGTGCCTTGTTATGTTGCTGTTTTGCTAACAATTGATCATTTATAATGAAACTTTAAACAATATTTTTTTCTGTGAAATCCTGTTAATTTTGTAACAGCACAGCCATTCCATTCTTTACATTTCAGTTGAATCTGCCGACCAAAGAAAATAATGATAAGATAACATTTAAGAGGGCGTGGATGGGGGTTGACAGAAGAGACAAGAGTGAGATGCTAAAATATGAAGAAAAGATAATAATGGGCAAAAAGTATATAAACAATAGAGACCCCAGCCAGATCCTCATTTTCAAGCAAAATTAACTGACACTGATGGAACAGTATTACAAGTGCAATATTTATATTTATCTGCATAATAGTCTTGGTTTGTTTGTAATTGAATAGTGATTATAATTGTAACATGTGTGAAATATGTACTAATTTTAATGTATAATGTTATTTTATTGTTTTTAAAGCTATTGATTACCAGTTAATTTTTTTCCGCTTGTTCCGTTGATTGATAGCGTTTAGATTTGTCAGGTTTTTTTTGGAGTAAACCCTTCGAGTTTGGTATTTTTGTTAAACTTAAAATTCTTCAAATACCAAAGTGAAATAGTGCACCAACAACCACACCACGATGTGTGCTACAGCGGAATTACGGCTTTAGTTGTTATAGTACACACAAAAAGTAATTGGGCTAATTTTGTCTCTGTTGTATAGTTTTCTCATTGTCAATAATATTCCGCATCTTTCTATTCATGAAAAGTCGGAAATCTTGAATATTTTGTAATCAATTTTTTAAGCTTGATCGAGTCGTAGATTGTCTCAGATACTGATTGTTCTCTTCTCTTCTTTTTTTCACAAATTAACCGGTTAAGGAAGGAATTTAGAATATGGCAGTTATTATATATGGTCAGGTTGTATATAATTTGAAGCATTATCGGACTATAGTATCTTTAGAATTCCCTTTGCATTAAATATACAAATTAATTAACCTTTTATATAAATGAGATGTCATAGAAATAACTTGGAGTGTATACATGTTCATGTAAAGATTAAAAAAAAAGCTAGCAGTTTTTGACGAAAATGAAAAAGATGGAATGATATTTAAACATCTAGTGACATATATACATGTATTTCGGAACAGAAAGTTGACATCATCAAAAGGTATAAATAGAAACCTACTTTTATACAAGGTAGTTATGCTGAAAAAAGTCAACAGTATTATACCGCTGTTCAAAAGTCATAAATCGATTGAGAAAAATCAAATTCGGATAACAAACTAAAACCGAGGGAAACACATCAACCATAAGAGGAAAACAAAGGAACACCAGGATTCTCGAGTGCAAGAAAAACAAACGCCAACATAAATAGAAACAAACTATTTGATAGCAACTGGTATAATCCTGACGTGGTAAAGGACATTTTATGAAATCTGGTGGGTTGAACCTGGTTTTTACGGCTAGCCAAACTACCTGCTTATATGTCAATGTTAAAAAATATCGCTAGATGACAACACTACGTGACAAAAACACAACAGAAATACACACACAAAAACACTCATCACAGAGAAATGCACAAACATATAATAGTCGACACAAAATGCAAACCGCAGAACAACCGGATCATCTTCCATCAACGTAACGAATATGTTATCTTAAACTTCATATAATTATTTTCACAACACCAGTCCATAAAGAAAAAAGGTCAATTATCTTGAAAATGACGGTATTGATATGCTATTTTATAAAATAAATACATGAATGTTGGATGTATCAAATACTGAAACACATCGTATAGCAATGCAATTTCACACTCGATATAACAGTCATATTCAGTTATAGGTCACGTTCGGTACTTAACAGACAGATTACATAGATGTTAAACCACAATCTGAGAAGTGGTAAAAATGTCAATAGTTATTTTAGACACATACATATCTTAAAAATCAACCAGTATCTGATGGTGTTCCTGTTGTTCCATTTCTTTCCTGTTTTTCCCTCTTATTGTTGATGTTTTCCCCTCGGTTTTAGTTAATAGCCTTGCTTTGTTTTCTCTCAATCGATTCATGACTTTTAAACACGGGTATACTACTGTTTCCTTTATTTGAGAACACCAATGTCTCCTTTCACTTTCCTACTTTCACTTTCACTTCCTACTATAAAAACTGAGATGCAGAATCACCCTTTTCATACTCAATCAATCATTTAAATTAGATAGAACAATTCCTTTAGTATTTTACAAAACCTGTTGTGTTTGTCATTTAGATTATTCAAACACATATCATATAAATAATTGTAACAACCAATTTATAGACAATAATTGTTACTATTCAATAACTTAATCAAATTTAAATATACGTAATTTCCTTGTTACTTGCATCAGATATCTGACATGTACATAATTTGTTTTTAGCTTTCTGGAAGCCCTATTTTGAAAGTATTTTTTGTCGAGCCTGCAACTTTTGTTGCAGAAAGCTCGACATAGGGATAGTGATCCGGCAGCGGCGGCGGTGGTGTTAGCTCACTTCTTAAAAGCTTTATATTTTAGAAGGTGGAAGACCTGTATGCTTCATACTTTGTATATAGATGCCTCATGTTCAATGTCCTTGACCTCATTTTCATAGTTCAGTGACCACTTGAGGAAAAAAAATTCAGATTTTTTTAATGTTTAATTCTCTCTTATTATACGTTATAGGGTAACTATATTTGGTATGTGCGTACCTTGCAAGGTCCTCATGTCCGTCAGACAGTTTTCACTTGACCTCGACCTCATTTCATGGATCAGTGAACAAGGTTAAGTTTTGGTGGTCAAGTCCATATCTCAGATACTATAAGCAATAGGGCTAGTATATTCGGTGTATGGAAGGACTGTAAGGTGTACATGTCCAACTGGCAGGTGTCATCTGACCTTGACCTCATTTTCATGGTTCAGTGGTTATAGTTAAGTTTTTGTGTTTTGGTCTGTTTTTCTCATACTTTATGCAATAGGTCTACTATATTTGTTGTATGGAATGATTGTAAGGTGAACATGTCTAACGGACAGATGTCATCTGACCTTGACCTCATTTTCATGGTTCAGTGGTCAAAGTTAAGTTTTTCAGTTTTGGTCTTTTTATCTGATACTATACGCCATAGGTCAACTATATTTAGTGTATGGAAATATTTTATGATTGATATATTAGTCTCGCAGGTATTATTTGACCTTGACCTCATTTTCACGGTTCATTGCTCAGTGTAATTTTTTTGTGTTTTGGTCTATTTGTTTTAAACTATAAGTATTAGGTCAACTATATTTGTTTTATGGAAGCATTGTTAGCTGTACATGTCAGCCTTGCATGGTTCATCTGACCTCATTTTCATGGTTCATTGGTCTTTGTTTAGTTATCTTGGTTAATGTATCTGGCCGATTCAATTCTAATCCGAACAGAACACCTACTCTAAATGTAGCATATGCACTTCTGTATTTAACTTGCATAGTAATACTTAAATATATGTTTTTGTATAATAATTTTATTTGAATAACCAGTAAGTGCGCAATTTATTGTTTTTATAAGCAAGTAAATTTAAATACCATTTATTCTAGTAAATAATAAAAAGGTTGTTTTCATTATCTTTAATATCCGACTTGCCATTCAATATTGCAACACTGACTTAAGTCATGTTCCTTATTTTCATTTGTCACATGTTCATTGACAACTGACGCTTGGTTTATAACTTGATGCTGCGTTCACACGTATTTCGAATTCGATTCGCATTAAATAGTTTAATTCGAATTCGAAACATTCTACGGTCCAAACGTAAATTCTAATTCGAATTGCAATTCGCGTCAAATTTGTTTTGCTGTCCGAACGACGTTAACTTTTAACTCGTATCAACAAAAGCAGATTTCTAATGCGAATTGGTTAACGCGAATTAGCCAATTCGAATCAATTAGAATTAATAAGGAAGAGTATGTAAACGCGATTAGCAAATTCGATTCGCATTCGATTCGAATTCAATTCCAATTAATTGTACTAGTGAACCATTTGAACTAGGCATCAAATCAGAATTGAGTAAATCCAACAGTCTGGTTAAAATTGCACTCTGTCAAACAATGAGGAGGAAACTCGTTCATAATGTTATAAGATATCCAACTGTTTTAAAATAACAGAAGTTATATTTTTATTCGTCTTAGCTTTTTATGTGACTTAGATCTTGTCTCATTGATAAAAAAAACCATGCAACTGCACTGTACAACAATACATAATTATGACGTACTTTAAACTTTAATGCATAGTTTGGTTTTGTAAAAATTGCTAAATATCAAGCCCTTGACAGGTATGTATAAGTTCGCCTGTTTTGAAAAAAAAAATGTTTATTTCTGTGCTTCAGATCAGAATGAGTTATTTGTCAACTTCTGCATTTCATCAGCCAGTTAAATCAAAGATAAATAATATATAAATTTATTCATTCAATCCGCATGCAAGTAAGATTTAATTTAGTTTCGGCTAGGGAATTCATTGTTTGAATGATTTATTGTTTAGTGTAAAACTGGAATCGATATATCAGTTATGAAATAAATCACTTATCATTCTTACAAAAAAATGTATTATAATTTGTATAACTGTTAAAATTAAACAAAAATTTGGTATTCAAAGCAAACTCGTTCCATTTTAATGAAAGAAATGTAAAACAAGTTTCGGTTTATATATTACATTTGTATTTTCATAAATATTGTTATACAGGGAAAACGGTAGTATTAAATTTTCCCAGCATTAGGTTGGCCTTTTGTGTACCCAAGGCAGGTGAAGGAAGTCAAATTAGAAGCGCTGTGATTGGATGTAAGGGTACAATATATTTTTTTATTTATATATGAATAAGTACAGTGTGTATATTTACAATATACATTTTGAAACCTATTGAAATATTTTCTAGAGAATTATTCGAAAAGACTTCCAAAATTTCATAAATTTGGTGCAAAATGACGGTGGGCATGGATAACATAAACAAGCTCCGTTGGAAGTTGGTCATGATACTATTTGGCTTAATTTTTAAAACAGAATAATAAAGTACTAACACAACATATAACTGTTTTATCCAGGTTTTTATCTTAAAAAATGGTAAATTTAGAAAGTGTTAATATTGTCGCCTATGACAGAATAAATAGTACCGATTTCCCTACAATGTAGTTGGGATTGTACATGTTGTATCATATTTGCCTTCGGGTTTATACGATCCATTCATCCTATTTCGACTCTTTTAATATTCAAATAATAATAATCTTTATTCTCATAAACCATAAGATACAATGTCTATCCTAAATTCAGATAAATTATATGACCTTCCAAATACTGTTTCGATTCCTAACATCACAGAAGAGATATTAATTGTAGAAATCCGGATATGGTGTGTAAATTTTTGCACCTCATCTTTGCGGTATTCCATCTTTCCGCAAGTGTATTGATTTCTGTTTGGTAATACATTAATAATAAGATCCATGTTGTTACATCTGGTGATCCGTTTATTTGGCGGCAATCGCCAATAGCAGTCAGAAGGGTTTAAGAACATCAGTTGTGCGACCTGCTAGTCAAATGCGTTTTGTTATTATAACATATACTTTTTTCACTTTTTTCACTGTTGTTTGTGCCGTATTTAGACTCCTCTACCATAACACTTGTTTTGCATGCAGACGTATAATAATTGCGGTTTTAATCCAACGAAATCATAGGTTTGAACTTTGTTTTCAATATAGACTTGTTTATATTTAATTCGTCTAAATATTAGTCCAACAATGTTAGATCTGTTAATTTGTGGAATTTCGACAATTCATGTCTTTTCAGTGATGTCAGGGATCGAAACGGTTTTGGAAGGTCTCTATCTCTCTCTCACACACACACTTGAAAATATAATATAACCAATGTATCATTTCTTTGTAGTTTGAAGAGGATTCAATAAATGATCATGACCGGGGCACAACAAGTAAAAGGTAGGAGATGCTTTAATTGTTTTAGTTCTTACATATTTACAGTTTTATTAGGTTTCGATTTTAATATGATCAGCAATTAAACAATTCTACAAAATAGACGCAGAATTAATTAGAACTAAACCATGTAAAGTTCTATCAAATCTGAAACAATGGAAATAAAGTGATGAATACTATTTATTATGCTAAACTGCCATGTAACTAAGTGCTTCAAAACACTTACCTCTTACAAGTATTTGTTTAAGCAATATTTTTTAATGGTTGGAATACGGTTAAATTGATGTTAAGTTACCGACTTTTTTCATTTGAATTTTAGTGTTTTTATACGGCTTAACATAAAATAAAATACTACATTTTTTTATTTTCTAGCAGCAGCTGGTAGAAAGGTAATTGCATTCTATGCTTCCATCAGTGGAACTGAACTTGTTTATCTCGGAGACGATCAGACAGTTGTAAATGGAAATGTCAAGTTCAACAATGGAAATTGCTACAATGAATTGAGCGGACACTTTACTTGTCCTGTTAAAGGACTGTATCACTTCAACACAAGTGCTTGTTGTGTTGGGCATAATGCGCAAGATGATGTACATCTGGGTCTGTGTAAAAACGGAAATGTGATTACCTTAATGTGCGCGCATGGAGTCTATAATTCAGCAAGTGTTTCTTTGCCATTATAGCTTGACAAAGGTGACAATGTCTACGTGAAACACACCCATAGAAATCGCCAAGGCATCGTAAACGGAGATTATACTAATTTTTCGGGTAATTTGGTTTATGAGATTTGAAATTGTAAATGAACTTTATTTTCATATAGCTATATGTTATAAATAAAGGGCAAATTGCAACATACGATTACATATATTTATACGAAAAAAAAAGTGTGAAACATTGAGACTTTAACTTTGAGGACTGAATTTCACAACATTATTTTTGTAAAGTAAAAGTGTTGTTTAAATTTAATAAACAATTACATCATTTGTATATTTCTGGATCTTGGCAGCAATATTCTTCCAACAAAATATTGTTATCGAGTCATAATATAATAATATTCGTCATTGATGTCAACAGATTGGCAACTCATGCAAATGTGGGCTTTAATTGTTTGTTCTATGCTTTTATTTAATTGTTATTTCATTTGTCCCAATAGGACCAAGTGAATTTTCTCATCAATGGCGTATTAACGCCAGACGCGCGTTTCGTCTACAAAAGACTCATCAGTGACGCTCGAATCCAAAAGAGTTAAAAAGGCCAAATAAAGTACTAAGTTGAAGAGCATTGAGGACCGAAAATTCCTAAAGTTTTGCCAAATACAGCTAAGGTAATCTATTCTTGAGTTAGTAAAGCCTTAGTATTTCAAAAGTTGAAAAGTTTTGTATACAGTTAATTTATAAATCTGACCATGTCAATGATACTTCATGTCTCCACAGAAGTGCTGATTACTGGGCTCAGGGAATTAAAACTCCACCAGCAGTGGCATCGACACAGTGGTTGTAAATAAACTCATCATAAATTACATTAGTATAATCCTGGTACCTTTGACAACTATTTACACCACTGGGTCGATGCCACTGCAGGTGGAAGTTTCGTCCCCGAGGGTATCACCAGCCCAGTAATCAGCACTTTGGTGTTGACATGAATATTAATTTTATGATCATTTTTTATAAATTTCCTGTTACAAAACTTTCTTTTTTTCGAAAAACTAAGGATATTCTTATCCCAGGAATAGATTACCTTAGCCGTATTTGGCACAATATTTTTGGAATTTTGGGTCCTCAATGCTCTTCAACTTTGAATTTGTTTGGCTTTATAATTATTTTGATTTGATCGTCACTGATGAGTCCTATGTAGACGAAACGCGCGTCTGGCGTATAAAAATTATAATCCTGGTATCTTTGATAACTAATTTTACTTTAGCTTTATTTGGCAAAACCTTTCGGAATGTTTAATTTTCAATGCTCTTCAACTCGTACTTTATTTGGCCCTTTTTACTTGTTTGATTCAAGCGTCACGAATGAGTCGTTCCGCACTCGTCTGGAGTACACATTTAAAAGAAAACAACTTTATTTTCAGTGCAAGGAAAATCGAGAATAATAGTTCAGACACTAGTAATGTCAAGGATATTTCAATGATATCCCATACCATGTATGTTGAAATTTGTCCAATGGTTTCAAAGCAAAATGAACAGATATCTACAATTATTTGTTGAAAAGTTTGATTCGCGCCTTTGCAGTTACAGGTAGATTCAAATATCTTAAGAATTTAGCAATGAAATACCGGAAATTTTGAACTTCCCTGTACTTTTTGTTTGGTAGGAAGTCAGAGTTCGCTTCACAATATTAACATAACAAAGGGCAAGTGAAAAGGCTGTATTGCTGTGGTCTGCAAAGCATGTTATTCGCACTCCTCAACATTGAGAATTACTATTATGATAAGGATGTTATATATTGATTTTGACTAAGAGCCACTCTAACACTCCAAGTGAAGACTGAGTCAATTTTCTAAAAAAAAAAAAAAAAAGAGAAGAAAACACAAACAAAAAAAGAACACCAGTGCCGTTTTCTGGAATATTTGCAGCGAAGCATAAGGAAGGATAGACGAATAAGTAACACTATTATTGTAGATTTTGAGATCATTTAATGCAATCAGTTAATATATATGCTTCTACAGCTGAGCTGAATGCACACTTCGGTATTGGAACATCAAATTAAAGACAAATAATTGATTTGCTTAATTTATGTGTTCCTACGATGAAGAAAAATGTGTAATTAACACGTACAATCTTTACAAAAATGAATCGTTATGGTTCCGTTTTGTTTGATCGACTTTCGAGCATTTACGAGGTGTGTATGAAAAGTACAATTATCAAGATTTGGACAGTCATTACCCTATATATATTTTGATGCACCAGCATGAGAATTCAGTCATGCTTAGGGTCGCTAATTGGGACAACGAAAAAATATTGTTGAAGAGTTCCAATAAAAGAATACGACCACAAAAAAGTAAAATTAAAAAAAATACCAAACTCCAACTAAAATTTAAAACGGAAAATATCAAATTGCTAAAACAAAAGCTCAAACACATTAAACGAATAAAACTACGGAACAGCAAGCAGTACTTAATACCGAAATAATATTTTTCCTGTGGTTTTTTTTTTTTCAATCTTTAGTTTTGGTCATGTGAACTATGTAATTTCATCGCGGTTTTACCCGATACACGTGCCATATATAAGAAATTAAACGAACTGTTCGTCAATAGATAAAGGATATTCACCGGTTTTATGTATGTATTTATTTATGAACTGATACGTACATTTGCAGATATTTTCTCACTACAATATGTCACATAGTTTATGTAAACTGATACATTTATAAATATTTTTGATTTCAACATATTTCAGAGTTTATGTAGAAGATAGAACCCAAGCAGACAGAGACAGAGAATCAGCAGAAGATTGTTGTTTGTTAGCTGCATGCTGTGCATTGTTATGTTGCTGTTTTGCTAAAGCCCCAGTCCCACTAGACCACGATCGCACCACGCTCACCGCGATCTAAAATAAATTTAGATCGTGGTGAGGTCGCGGTATGAGCGGCATGAAAATGTTAATTTTCGTTGCTTTCACGATGCTACTACGTCCTAATTACGCTTCTACAACGACCCCGCTACGATTAAACCACGTTCTTACCGCGCTTATTCTGCGACCTCACTACGCTTATAAAGATCTTTCTACGCTCTTCACGTTCTCACTACGACCATACCACGAGTTATCCAATTGCAACACGATCTTACTGCGATTATAGCACGTCCTTACCATGATTATACTACGTTCATACCGCGATCTTACTACGTTCTCAGCAATACCGTCAGTATCGTGTTTCATATCAATATAGTTCCATTCCTTCTATTTCTGATTAAAACGGAGATCTCTCGGAAACAATACAGTCATGCCACCAAAATCTACTAGAACACGTGGGCGTGGTGGTAGGGGTTGATGTAGAGGCAGAGGGAGCAAAGTACGAACGCCATACTAAACTCCAAATAGTACACAAGAAACTAAAATTAAAAATAGTACAAGACTAACAAAGGCCAGAGGCTCCTGACTTGGGACAGGCGCAAAAATAGTGGGGTTAAACATATTTGTGAGATCTCAACCCTCCCCCTATACCTCTAGCCAATGAAGAAAAGTAAACGTATAACAATACGCACATTAAAATTCAGTTCAAGAGAAGTCCGAGTCTGATGTCAGAAGATGTGATAAAGAAAATAAACAAAATGACAATAAAACATAAATAACAACAGTCTACTAGCAGTTAACTGACATGCCAGCTCCAGACTTCAATTAAACTGATACTATACACATAAGTAGTATAATACTTGTCATCAAGAGATGTCGGAACGACCAATCAAACCTAAATTACAACCTATTGCTGGTCCATAAAGCTCAAATGACGATATTTTTGTGAACGATAGCAGAGATGACACAGATGTGTCAATATATATAGGAAGATGTGGTATGAGTGCCAATGAGACAACTCTCCATCAACGTAAAAATCTATAAAAGTAAACCATTATAGGCCAAGGTACGGCCTTCAATACGGAGCCTTGGCTCACACCGAACAGCACGCTATAAAGGGCCCAAAAATACTAATGTTAAACCATTTAAACGGGAAAACCAACGGTCTAATCTATATAAAAACGAGAAGCATGGTTGAGCCGTTAGAGCAAATGGATATATACATTCAGACAAACAAAATCTAGGGAGTTTTTTTACATATTTTATGTGAAAATGACAATAAAAATGATGGTCGTAGTGTGAACGTAGTAAGGTCGTGAGAAGAGCGTGATGAGGACGGCAAGGGCGTGCTAGAATCGTACTATGGTCGTGAACAGCGTGGAAAAGTCGTAGTGGAAGCGTAGTTGGGTCGCGGTGATAACGTGATGGTCGTAGTAAGGTCGTGATAACGTCGCTGTGAGATCGTAGCGCCATCTCTCCGAATAGAATCACGCTTTCGCTACGCTCTCGCTACGCTCTCGCTACGATTGTACAACGACCTTTGCGATCTTACTACGATCTTAGTGCGCTCTCACTACGCTTCTACTACGACCTAATTTCGCCACGACCGCACCACGATTGTTTTGAACATGTTCAAAGTTAGCCACGCTCTTCACGATCTTGAAGACCTCACCACGATCGTGGTACGACCTTACTGCGACCTACACGATCGTACCACGATCATCAAAATTTGCATTTTTTTCACAGATCGTAGTGCGATCGTGGCCTAGTGGGACTGGGGTATAACAATTGATCATTTATAATGTAACTTGAAACAATATTTTTTTCAGTGAAATCGCGATAATTTTGTAACAACAGAGCCATTCCATTCATTACATAGTTGCATCTACCGACCAAAGAATAACGGAAATATAATATTTAAGAGGGTGTGGGTTGGGGTTTACAGAATAGACAAAAACGAGATGCTAAAATAGGAAGAAAATATAGTAATGGGCAAAAAGTATATAAACAATATAGAACCCCATCCAGACCCTCATTTACCAGAAAAATTAACTGACATTGATGGACCAATATCACAAGTCCAATATTTATATTTACCTGCATAATATTCTTCTTTTTGTTTGTAATTAAATTGTGATTATAATTATTAAATATGAACATATTTTAATGTAAAATACTTGTATTTATTGTTTTTTTAAACAGTTGGTTTCTCAGTGATTATTTTAACAAATAAAATGAATGGACAATTAAAAAAGAGAATGTAAGCTGCACTCTATCAGTTTCATGCGTTTTTTAAAAGTGCTCAAACCAAGAACATGTATTTGAAAGCCAATGAAGTATAAGAACTGAATCAGTTGAAGAGTTATATGACAAATATAATGGAACTAAACACAATATCCAAATTCTTATAAAGTTCAACATTGTCTGAGGGAGTTTGAACGTTAGTTTCTTGATAATTTATAAATCATGAACGGACAATCAATTTTAAGAAAGGTTGGCTTGTTTTATCTCTCATTTAATTATATTAGACACACATTGTCAATCTGGGATAAAAATAGCTCTCCTTCGAGCGAAGATTTACAATGGAGAAGACACTAGTTGATCTTTTACATGATAACAGTAAATTAAAGAAGTTGAGACAAATCAAGACCAAACTATAAAACATTATATTTATTCATCTTATAGATTTTTTTAATGTGATTCTTGATTTATTGAATGTTTTCTTTTAAACCATGTCATTGATATAAATATACTGTATTATTGTAGCAATGAATACAAGTATGACGTATCTAACATTTAAATTTCAATGCATGGTTAAATTGATATACATGTAGATCTAGGCCTTGACAAAGGTTGGTAGGTATCTGAATTTTCCTATTTAAAAGAATTGTAATGAGAATGAAGCTTCCAATGAGTTACATGTAAACTTTTATAATAGAATATTTTTAGAAAAAAATTGTGGCTAAGATAACATCTAGTTTCGGTTTAGGATTTCAGTCTTGATGGTTTGAACAAACGTTATCATTTCAACTTTAGAATTGGCAACTTAATTTTTTTAAGCAGTACTAGTAACATACTGTCAGATCCGTCATATTGCGTTTACACAGTTAATACGCTACGCTTATGACTTCATACTATTTGGACTACATTTACAGAGTTATTAAGAATGACGACTAAAATCAACACTACATGAGTTTCACGATCACAATAACCACGAATTGGTTGACCGATATGGTGTGTCGATGTATCACATCATAAGCGACATGCGTCGCGATATTTAGATACCAGCTAGTAAGGTATTTTGATCTGTAATTTTACGATCATAATAACAGCAAATTACTCTATAAACATTTCAATAAGTGTGGCCATTCTACTTCCGGATTATAGAGAAAAAATATCATTTAACAAATTACCCTATATTGAGTACACCATATAGTTTACAAAGAGGAGACTCTTGGATAAGACAGTTGGGAACAGCCATTCCCTATGGATGGCGGCATGCAATGACATAATTGATGGTGAATGTATTTTGTCTAATCCCAGGTGTAGTACTGTCAATACATTACAATTATTTAATACTTCTGCTCGACGAAATATAAGTCATGGTCAAAGAAAATATACACCCAAAATAAACTAGAAATTTGGAAATGGGGAAAAAAAGTCATACATTAACACAATTGTTTATCATTTGGTACAATAATGTATCAACCCCAGAAAAAAACACACATTTATCCTCGGTCGTTGGCATCATATGTCATAAAAATCATTACATCAATCAGGAAGTTACCATTACCAGGTTTGTTATTTCCATAAATGTTCAATGTGTTTTCGGAATACCGAGCCTTAAAATTTTTAACAGTAGACATGTGCTTATAGAGATCTAGATCAATTCAATGTTTTGGTTTTGATTGTCAAACGTCGAAGGACGATACCAGTGGTATACGGCAAATGCAACATTAGACTGTTATCTGACCGTTATTTGACAAGTTTGGCAATATTTGTATATTCCGAAGTCATACTGAGTATATTACGTAGAGAACCAACATATTTTTTTTTAATTCTACAGCAGATGATCTATATATTTTAATTCATTAGAAAAAACAAAAACAAGTTATTATATCTTGTTATATGTAAGGAGAAAAATGTGTCCCTTGGACATAATGGCTAGACATGAGGGAATGCTTTCCGAAAAAAAATGTAAAGTCATCATGTTTGTGAAAACATCCGACTCATTTAGCCATTTGTATGAACTTATAGTTTGTATCTTATAAATATGTTAGTTTTGTATTATAAATGCACATTTAGTATTTATACAACATGTTTCCTCTAAGGAATGGACAAAAATTACGTTTGGACATAGTGGCTAGACATTCGATTTTTTAAAATTCTGCTTCAAGAAAAAGTTTTGTTTTACATTTGAAACTTTGAAAATGTTTATCTTTTTCAGAACTTTCTATTGAGTATAATTTTAATATGATTTTATTACTTTATAGGGATAATAATTAAACTGAAATGTTTATAAACTTTCCTCATAACACATTAAGACATGTTCCTCTGCTGAATATTTTGTTGAAGGCTTGCTTCAAATTTCAGCCAATCCCAAAAAACGGGTTATAATCTAAATCTAGTAGGAAGCTGATATACTAAATTTCGGAGATTGTATGTGCAAAATTACAACGGAACATAGAAAAATGCATTTTATTTAATTTGAAATGTTACGCCGGACATGCAATTTTTAACGTAAAAGTAACATTTGTGTGTTCAATAAAATAAATGATTGGTGAAATAATTTATAGAATTAACTTAAAATAAGAAAAACATATCCGGGCCTTTCTGTAGATATATGGATGTTGGTGATTTTATTTTGTATAGGCAAATGGTTGTTGTTGTTAAATTATATAATAACGTAATTTTAATCCGAACGCATTACCGTGCTTAACGTATATGTAAAGAGAAAAATGTGCCAGTAGTCACTTTTCCATCAGTAACCTTTTCATTTTTTCCTCTGAATGAGTGTTACGATATGTTGGGGTGTTTTTTAAAAAACTTTTGGATGACTTATATGTTTATACCTGCACACTTTAGTATTGTTGTATCCGCTTCTGATCAAAAACCCTTAGTGATAATTTTTGAGTTCATTTAAATGAAATATTTTATGTCTACAGAACTTTCTATAGAAAGAGATAAAAAAAAATAATCCATTCTTCTAATTTACACATATTATATGCAAACTCTAAATAGTAATGACGGTTTCTTTTTTAAAATGCTTTTCAGACACTTTTCTCTTAGTCTATTTCGATGTGAAAACATAGTTTGACTTTGAAAAAATACAGATATAACCATGGCCCAGTCACTAGGTAAGCTTAAAATTATACACTGGGGATTATCTTTATTTGTTTTAGATATTAGCATATTAATAGTTTGACTCTGTTTCAATTTCTGCTTAGAATATGTAATTGTTTTCTCAGTAGATGTAACAAATGTACCAAACGTTCTATTTATTAAGTAATTTGATATATCAAATTGATGAATTGTTATATTAAGGATGCACTTAGGTGAGGTTTTGGAATTCTTATCAAATGTTCGGACTCCCTGGTGTTTTTCCATACAATACAAGGTAAAACATTTTGCCCTTTTAACACCCATTTTTTTTTTCATATAAGACATTATAGCTCATGAAAGGTCATTTACCAAAATTTTAGAAGATTCTTGATTTTCTTTCTTTTGTTTTGAGACCGAAATAATACTAATGCAAATATAAGGTAAAAGTTCGAGTTAGCCTTTTCCCGCCATATTTTAAATCTCAAATATCTCGAAAAGGAGGTCCATGACCTATCAATAATTTAGCTTATTTTTATCCTGAATTGAGGTTAGTTTCACCTAACCTAACCTAAGTACATCCTTAAATTGATAATTTGTTATATTAAATTGATAATTTGTTACATCAAAGTGATAACTGTTATATCAAATTGATAATTTGTTATATCAAATTGATAATTTGTTATATCAAATTGATAATTTGTTATATCAAATTTTTGTTATATCAAATTGATAATTTGTTATATCAAATTGATAATTTTTTATATCAAATTGATAATATGTTATATCAAGTTATTAATTTGTTATATCAAGTTATTTATTTGTTATATCAAATTGTAAATAGTGAATTAACAAGGCCCTTATAAAGGCTTCCGTAATATGCAGCACTGAATAGACATGACACCACTATGAGGTTCAGTCAAGTCTGAAACTAAGGAAATGTAATAACACGGCTGGTAATCTACACACGCAGAACATCTGGTTCTGCAATGAAAACCGTGAGCGGATTTTCCGGTTGTGCTTGAGTGGAGTAATTGTCACCGCTTCAAAAGGTATGTACATTTCTAAATCTCAATTTTCTTATTCAACTGATCAAAATATTGAAAATCAGAGAATGCTATGCTGTGCACTTTAACGAAGAGATACATGTATCATTTACTGTTGTATGTAGAGTTGAACTCCTACAAAATCAGTTGCCCCACGAGAAATTGCCTTAAAAAGTGACGTTTCAATTTTGAAATGGTTTTATTTACAGACCTACAAGTTCAAATTTAGTTTTTTTCGGGCATTGGGTATGAATGTTGTTTTTGGCGGCGTGTACGCTGTCCGGTGTTGATAAACGTCTTAATAATTCCAAAAACAACATTTTTTCATTAAGTCATGCATGACGGGATCGGTTCTGATTGCCTGAGGACATCGTGAATGCGTATGGGGAAGTACAAATCATATATTTATATTCAAGCTACGAGTCGTTGAAAATTACCTAAATAAGGCTACATTGTTCATGAAAAAACACATAATAATTATTACGTGTGCTAAGAAAAATTTATGAGATTGAATTATGAAATAAATTGTGGGAACCTAGGTTTAATAATATGTTTCACGAAGAATAAAAAGAAAAAATGTTGTCAACGATAACCAAAAATACTGCAGAGATGTTGGTGAGTAACTCATTCGTCTGGATTCGTCCTTTTCAAACTACTCAACAATGTCCAAAAACAGGTCGAATGCAATGTTGTTTAAAAGGAAAACGTCCACTCTGTACTAATGAAAAAAAAAAGATCAAAAATCTTTCCCTTTTCCCTACGTCTGAGAGTTTATCCAAAGCACTTTGAAAAACTTTATATTCTTCCTCAAGGTCTTCCATGTGGTCTTTCTCGTGGTCTACTATGTCTTCTTCTATATATTCTTCGTTGTCTAATACATGCTCTTCCTTATGGTCTTGCTCGAGATTATCTTGGCTTCCATCGATGTTCGTGAATAATAAGTTCTGTATATCTGCCATTTTTGTTTCGAAAATTTCGTGATTTTGGGTGAACAGATTACGTCTAATATATATAGGTGTTGAAGTTTTGAACGGCGATATACTTTTCTTAAATATATGTGGTGATCTCTGTGGCGTATATTTGACGACAGGACTACTCCCAGAGGGTTTAGTTCGCTTCGAGGGTGGGGATAACTTGTATCTTCATGGCTTTTTGTAGAGAGTAAATTTCAGTCCTCTTTTCCTTTTTCCTTTGAACAATGGCATTTTCTGAAATTGAACAAACAATTAATAGTTTGATTTCATTGAATCAGTGATCAGTTTTTATCTATTAAAGTATAAGGATAAATTTGTGCTTTTAATCAGCATTGATCACATTTATTGAATCAACAAAAGTCACAAAGCCAAAGATTAAAAAAAAATGTTTGTACTTCCCCTCACGCATTCACGATGTCCTCAATCCGAACCGATCCCCTCACGCATAACTTAATGAAAAAAATGTTTTTTTTTTGGAATTATTAAGACGTCTATCAACATTGGACAGCGTACACGCCGCCAAAAACAACATTCATACCCATTGCCCGAAAAAAAAATTGAACTGTAAATAGAACCATATCAAAATTGAAATGTCACTTTTTTAGGCAATTTCTCGTGGGGCAACTGATTTTGTAGTTCAACTCTACGTACAACAGTAAATGATACATGTATCTCTTCGTTAAAGTATTCAGCAAAGCATAGCTTTCTCTGATTTTCAATCTTTTGATCAGTTGAATAAGAAAATTGAGATTTAGAAATGTACATACTTTTTGAAGCGGTGACAATTACTACACTCAAGCACAACCTGAAAATCCTCTCACGGTTTTCATTGCAGAACCAAATGTTCTGCGTGTGTAGATTACCAGCCGTGAATAATGAACTACAGAGAAAATACCATGTTAATTTTGAAGTACTTCAAACAACCACCCTTACATTTATTTGTTATTGTAATATTGTTTCGTTGAAGCACCATATCTCTTTTCATTCATATGTTTGTATTTTATTCATACAGTGTACAAACATAAAAGACTTCTTTAATACACTCATGCATTTGGAAACGACCTTCACGTGTATATCTTATCCATAATTAATTGTATCATCTTTGATTTTCAAGCAGGCAAAACAGTTGTTGCATTCTATGCTTCCAATGGTCCTTCACCTATAACTCTTGGCGAAAATGAAACAGTAGAATATGGAGTTGTCAAGTTCAACCATGGGAATTGCTACGATAAATCTACTGGACACTTTTCTTGTCCTGTTAAAGGACTTTATCACTTTAACATGAGTGCTGTATGTATTGGGGATAATTTACATCTGAGTTTGTTTAAAAACGAATCTATGGTAACCCACATATTAACATACGGAGTCGGCACTGCAGCAAGTGTATCTTTACCATTACTGTTAGAAAAGGGTGATAATGTATACGTAAAACACGTCGAAAGATATGAAGAAAGTATCCACTACGGAGATCTCACAAACTTTTCTGGTTATTTGGTTTACGAGGTTTGAAGATGCTTAATTGCAAAATTCCATAGATGAATTGACATAAGGACTAGTATGTAATAAGAACGTCTTGTGTATTAAAAATTAATAAATTGTCATATTCAGTTTACAAGTTAATCATAATAACTTTTTATGGATACAATAAGTTTGATTATTTTGATTGACATTTTTGCGACGCTTGCTTTTTGTTTGCAGTTATGATATTTTTATAATAGTTCATATCTTAATTTGTTACATATAGAAGAATCTTTTCTCGCACGTACACTTTACGTTTACAGTGGTTCAAGTATATAAGTGTCGAAAAAATAGAACTGTGGACTTCCATTTTTAGGCAGTTAAGCTGCCTTATGCGAGCACCCTGGATTTGTGTCCTACCCAATAAATGCTGAAATACGTGCCATTGTTATCATCTAGCTGGTTACTATGTTATTTATAACTTATTGGACAGTTTTTTCATATTTTACATTCTGGATTAAAAAAAATATGACCAGAAAAACCTTAAATGATCGTCGATTTTCCCAAAAGTTTTGAAGTTGCACATAGGAAGTAGAGCATATTAGGAATCCTTGTGTAGTTTATTATCCCCTGAGCTTTTGGCTAAGATGTCAAAGAACAAATGTATGAAATATTTAATCGCCGAAAATCTCTAAAGACAAGTAGTTAAGATTTCCCAAATTGCAAAAGTCGTAGGAATATTGTTTGTCATCAATACGTAGTACAACGTCAGTAGTCTATTATATAATAAGTTCAACTGTTCATGCTGTTGGCGGCAATTTCAAATTAGAAGACGAAATTTTTATATCTTTTCAATTTCTAGGCAGGGGTTCAAATTAGCGGTGATCCGATGTCCGCGACCTTCCATTTTTGCACGCGGAAATTCGACTTGGTTTCTAGCTACGCCCGACGGAGTCACCTTCCACTTAAAGAAAATAAGAAATAACTTTGCAAACCTTTTCACAACAGTCTCCAAATAAACGATCTAAAAAAAACTTATTTTCATCATTATAATTCATGACAGCGATGTTTATTTTGTTCAACCGCTAGCTTTATACAGAAAATCGCCGACAAATAGTGTTTAAATTCGACTAAAATCGTATCTGATTGACAAAAACGACATTGTAAACACAATGAAATGGCTGCCGTGAAGACAAAATTTTACAATATCGGATCCGATTCCGGAAGCGGATAAGGGTAATTCCGGGTTTGGCGGTCAACTCCAAAAAAAATCCAGACAGGTGACAACTTGAATACATCTATGCATAGTAAATGAATATAAACACTAGAATTGAAAAGCAAAAAAGATATATGTTAAAGAAAGAAATGTTCAGCAGAAAATATTTTATACAGACACTCAAAACTAATACTTTTTGACAAATTTTAATGTCAAAATTCATTACAATGGTCACAGTATAAATTTATTTTTCAGTGATAAATGATGATAATGCATGTGAAATGCTTTTAAAGTGTAAACAAATGACTGCAATTTTAAAGGGGTATTTTTTTCTCAATTTTGTAGGGTCAATTAAAGTAGCTGGAAATTTCTTTATTTTCACAAATAATGCAACTATATTATATATATAATACCTGAATGCAGGCAAATCATATGATATATAAGTGGCGTCCTTAAGGCAACTCTACCCTCTCTTGTTTGATAACTTGGAAATGGTCGAGATCCCCACCCCTAAACCATTTTCCGGTATTCAAGTTTAGGACAATATGATAAATAAAATAAAATATAGGAGGAGTCCCTGGAGTCACCCACCCCCTCCTGTTTGAGAACTTGGAAACGGTTGAGATCCCCACCCCTTAACCATATGTTTTCATGTTTGTGACAATATTAAAAATCAAATGAAATATAGGGAGAGTCGCTGGGGGTCACCCCACCCCTCCTGTTTTAGAATTTAAAAACGGCCCAGATCTCCAACCCTAAACCATATATATATATATATTCATGTATGGGACAATATAACAAATCAAATGAAATATAGGGGAAGTCCCTGTGGTGACCCCACCTCTACTGTTTGAAAACTTGGAAACAGTTAAGATCCCAACTGTAACACAATATATATTAATGTCTGGGCCAATATAGCTAATTGAATGAAATAAAGGGGGAGTCTCTGGAGTCATCCTACCCCCTCCTGTTTGAGAACTTGGAAACCGATGAGATCCCACCCCTAAACCATATACATTAATGTATAGGACAATAAAACAAATAAAATGAAATTTAGGGGAAGTCCCTAGGGTCAAACTACCCCTTCCTGTTTGAGAACTTGAAAACCGTTGAGATCCCCACCCCTAAACCATATATATTCATGTGTGGGACAAAATAACAAATCATTTACATTTAATATGGGCCAGTCAGTCAGACCTCAACTTGTACTACTAGCAGTCAACTAAAACCAATGTTAACTACCAAGTAGAACAACTGCAATCATGGCGAACTTGTATCACTGCAGACTCACCATAAAAATATACATTGATATATGCATTGCTTTTGAAACCTTGATTACATATAAATTATTTGCCTTAATATTTAACTCATTAGATTAACATAAATTTACTATAAATGAATGATTAATGTTGAAGCAACATTGCCACAGTTTTCATGATTACATTTGCCTTGGTTTTTGGTTAACTGCCTTCAGTGCTTACAGCGCTTTGATTTTCTTTTTCCACAATTGTCATTTTTTTTTACATTTTACCTGTCATGCATGTCTGTCCATTTTTACACACATTATTGCGACCGACGATTGCTTGGAGGACTTACTTTATGGAAATAGGATATGACAAAGACAGTTTATTGTTTCTTTGAATATGAATAATAGACATGCATTTTTGACCATCTGATGAGTTAAGCCTTTTTCAACTGATTTTAATAGTTCGTTCTTATGTTGAACTGTTATATCACTTTCCCAGGTTAGGGGGGAGGGCGGTTGGGATCCCTCTAATAATTTTAACCCGCCACATTCTTTATGTACGTACCTGTCCTAAGTCAGGAGCCTGTAATTAAGTGGTTTCCGTTTGTTTATGGGTTACATATTTGTTTTTTGTTCATTTTTTGTACTTAAATTAGGCCGTTAGTTTTTTCGTTTGAATTGTTTTACATTGTCATTTTGGGGCCTTTTATGGCTGACTATGCGATATGGGCGTTGCTCATTGTTGAAGGCCGTATGGTGAACTATAGTTGTTAATTTCTGTGTCATTTTTGGTCTCTTGTGGATAGTTGTCTCATTGACAATCATACCACATCTTTCTTTATATGGAGTATACGTCAATAACAACAATAAGACAGTAAGGAAACGACAAAGAAAAAATACAAAAAGACGACACTCAGAGGTTTATATACAGCTTTCTAAAATCTAAAACAGAACGGCGACTATGCAGTTTGCAAAACACTCAATCGAATAAAGTGTTGAAAATCACATACTGATTTGAATAGAGACAACCGAAGAACTGAGTTACAATAAATTCTCCAAAACAAAAAAAGTAAAAAACAGACATTGTTTGTTTTAAAAAAGTTATGCCTTTTTATACTAGTATCTATATTTTCCTCAAGTCAGAAAAGGGTTCAAAGTACATTTGTGATTTCAGGGCCTTTTAAACCTGACTATGCGATATGGGCTTTGCTCATAGTTAAAGTCAGTACGGTTGCCTATTGCTGTTATTTTCTTTGTCATTTGGTCTCTTATTGAGATTTGTCCCATTGGCAATCATACTAAGTCTTCATTTGTTTATGTATACTTTTTAAACCAGGGTATGATACCTATGAATTTTAAGGCAGAAAACAATGAGAAGGTATTCTCATTTAAGTTGTTGGAAATTGAATAAAAAAAATGCAATTTAGTGTTACTATAATGCTTGATAAAACACTAACTTAAGCTTTGTTGGTTGAAAAGTAGAATTGTTCCTTATATTTTGGGTACAACCGTTTAGCCCTTTAAAATTCTTTTGAAATCCAAAAGTTCTTTGTAAACTCTAGTTTATGTCCATTTTGCAAGAAAGAGCCAGATTGTGTAGAATTTTTCCTTTGTGTTGTCATATTTAATTAAAACAAATTGTTCATCAGTGGCATCGACTAAGCGGTTGTATTTAGTACACCAGACTCGTGTTATATCTACATACCACTCATGAGTATTCATGGTTCAACCAAAACAGTTCGAAAGTAATGTTAATTAAAGTTGAAGGTTGGGGTCGTTTTTTACTTTTTGGAAAAACAGACTTTTTGTGTCAAATGATCCTAATATTGTATGGCAGTTGTTATCTTATAGTTCGTTTCTGTGTGTGCTGCATTGTTGTTTTTTGGTATTTTGTTGCACTTCGGTATTTCTGTTGTTTCGTTGTTTTCCTCTTAGGGGACGACCATTTGATATTCTGGGGGAGGGGGGTAGGATGATATGTTTTTGATCGGTTATTTATCTTTGTAAATTAAGAGGACAGATTATTCATTTTCTGCACTATTGAAGCAAGATTTTTAATTTTCATTAAAGCAAGGGACTGATTATTCATTTTCACAACTATATTTTTGATATTCGAAAACATACAATCTTTAAGAGATTTGTTTATTATAAATAATACATATAGTATAGTCAAGTCATTATGCACCATTTAATTAGATTAACCATCCCCGTCTGCAGAAATGAATCTTTTAAATTCCCAACTGCATATACATGTATTGCATACATACATAGTATTAAAGTTTTGTTATAACTAGGCACTTTTAAACGTATTGGCAAACATACTACGCGGAGCGAGGTAAAAAAAGAATTGAAGGGTTTTGGAGCCACTGAAGGCACAAGAAGGTACAGAACAAATTATGCAAAATCATGCTTTCTGGGTGTTCCGAAGACCCTTTCATAATCTGAAAATGAAGTTTTATTTTAATAATTTTTTGACAATATTTATTTTGATCTCAAAGCAAAATATAAAAATTCAGTGTAAGACTGAAGTTTCTAGGGACAACATCAAAATACCAATGTGCATGATAAAGCAAAAATGGAATTCACATAGTTAAGTCTGTGGCTGCTGTTTTTTTTTTAAAAACTCATGATCAAGTTCACATCAAAATTGAGGGGGGTTAGGACCTTTATCGGGACTCCGGGATCAGGTGTTTTAAGCTCGGGATTTCGGGATTGACTCGTTCAGGATTCGGGAAGTCTTTTTATTTCAATTCGGGACCTCGGGATTTTGTGTTTTTAAGCCCGGGATTTCGGGATCAGGACCCCTCCTATCCTATCCCCCCTCAAAATTTACTAGATTACAAAAGGAATGCAACACTAACAGAATACAAAAGACAAATAAATAAAAAACATTGATCCCGAAAAATCAGGGCTACAAGTCTGAGGGAAAACAAAACTTTCTTCTTGCAAGGCCGTGAACACAATTTGGTATGGAGACAAGCGTTTGGTTTTGAAATTTCCTACATGTAGTTACGGCCCTGTTAAAATAAAAATGAGGTAAGGTTTTCTGAGACAATATACCTCAAGTTAAATGAAACCAATTTTCAGACATTTCAAGTATATTTAAACAATATTTATACTTTTGTTATTAAAAAATTTGGGAAGTGTTTCACGATTTTTTTTGGGGAAAAGATGAATTTATGAAGAATCTGGTGCCATCTCATACTTTAGGTTAGACCAGCAGAGTTATTTATTTTCAATACATTGCAAGTCAGGTAATTTATTTTCTAACTACCACAGAACAAACCATTTATTTTTGTGATTATCAAGGCTGAGTTATTTATTTTCAAAATCCTCCTGCCCCCCTCCCCAGAAAATCAAATGGTCGTCCCCTTATTGTTGATGCGTTTACCTCAGTTTAAGTTTTTTACCCGGATTTGTTTTCTCACAATCGATTTATGACTTTTGAAAAGCGGTATACTACTGTTGCCTTTATATTATTTATGAACAGTAAATGCACCGGCAAGGATGATATTGAAACGGACTGTGACTTTCTGTCCGTTTACCATGTAGTGTACCAAGTAAAATAACAAAATACCGAACTTCGAGGAAAGTTCTGAACGGAAAGTCAATAAGCAAATGTCAAAATCTTAAAGACATCAAAAGAATGAATAACTATTTAAATAGTAAAAAAAAAATCCGAGGATAATTCTAAATGGAAAGTCCCAAGGAAAATGGCAAAATTAAAAGCTCAAACACATCACATGAATGGATAACAACTGTCAAATTCCTGACTTGATACAGACATTTCGGTAAAATGTTTACAGGTAAACATGGTAAAAGAGAATATCGATAATACCGAATGACATGTCGAATTCAAACGGAAAAGTCCATAAACACTGACAAAATCAAACGTTATCAATCAATGGAACAAGTAAAAACAACAGCCATTTTTTACTGACTTAATTGGTACAGGCATTTTCCGAAGAAATTGTGTGTTCTATAACAAAACAATTCTCCCACTTGTATGTCAGTTATTTATAGTGTCTGACTGAATCTGAATTTACTAGTATGTAATGACAAAGTGTTGTGTATTAGTATACGTGGTCATATTTATTTTACAAGTTATTCATCAAAACTGAAAAGAGAAAATAAATGTTTATACCCAAGTGATTGATATTTCGCTTTCTTTTTTGCCGTTACGATATATTGTAAAAAAAAATCATATTCAACTGATTAAAAAAAATATATTATTTTTTCTATTAAGTACACTTGAAAGTTTTCGTTGGTAATATGCGGTGAAAAATATAGAGCTGTCGATTCTGTTTTTCTATTGTGAAAATGGTCAATTACCATATATGTCTGTTTATTTTGCACACACATTCGTTGTGACTTTGCGCGACAGATTTAGTTTATGGAAATAGGATAAGATGAAGACAGTTGATCGCCATGTTGAATATGAATAAATGACGTGGGGTATACGTCGGTAACAGACAGACGGTAAGACAGCAAGGAAACGGTACAGAAAAATTACCAATAACGACATCCAGAGGTCCATATTATACTGAATACTTAAATCTAAAATAAAACAGTGATTATACAGTATGCCATTCATCAAATCGAATACAGTCAGTCTTGAATCTTGCATACTGATTTTAACACAGACTGTATCGAAGAACTGAAAACAACAAATTATCCTAAACGAAAATTAACAACATAAATTACATGCAATAAAAGACAAGTTATATTATGCCTTTCATAAATATTAATATTTTCTTCAATTCAGAAAAGGCATCGAAGTACATCCATACTATTTTAAACCACAGTTCTATATCTATAAATTCTGCAGCAGAAAAAATGGAAAGGTATGTTGTTGGGAGAACAAAATGCACTTTAGGGTTACCAATATGTTTAAAAAAACACTTAAGTTATGTTGGTGCCAAGTAGAATCATTCATTATGCTTTACTCTTTAAACTGAACCTTGTAAACTATAGTAGATGAACATTAACTGTTCATCAGTGGCATCAACTAAGTGGTTGTAAAACCTCGTCTAATTTAGTACATCAGACTTGTCTTTCATCTACATATCACTAAGTAATGGTTGAACCAAAACATCCTTCAAAGGTCAAATTAATAATAAAGTTCAAGGAATCAAAATAATCAAAGGTTGAAGCCATTTTTAACTTGGATTAGAAAAATAATTTAATGTGTCAAATCAGGGAGTTATAACCGTCTTTGTCAAATGATTTGTATATTTTTTGAACGAAAAATGCAAGGATGCTATTAAAACAGAATGCGACACATCAAATTGGATACAGGGTTTGTAAAACAGTTAAGTGTATAACAAAATAACGAACTCAAATTCAAGAGGGGATTCCATAAAAAAGGACAAAATCAAACGCTATCAATCAATGGAACACGTGAAAAGCAACTGTCATATTACTGACTTCATACAGGCATTTTCCTAAAATTGTAGGTAAAGTTTTAAAGCTAGCCAAAACTCCCACTTGTACGACAACTTTTTATTTATTGAACAAAAACTATAATTTTGTAATAAACCTCAGTCAAATGATAAAATAAAACCTATTGACAACTTGGTCACCCTTCTTAATCTTGCCATCTTAAGATCGACATCTTATTCATCTTTAATGATCTAAACTTATAAGAATCTAGTTAAAGATGAATATATGCATTTGGAACAAGTACTTGCAGCTGCTTGTGTAAGGATAGTTCATTAGAAAAATGCAAATATCTACTTTTTTTTATTGATTGGCATTCAAATAATTGCCAATAGCAGAACTGTGTATTTCCAAGCTAAAAATATGGGCAACCATGTGCCACTGAGGCTCAGAGTCTATGCAATTTAGTCCTGGTGGTTATGAAATAGTACAAGCATTGTCAAAATGGAATTTTTAAGCAGACAGAATATACCAACTATATCTGAACCTGTATTAAACAGTCACTGTTGGGAGGTATCAAAAGTGAACGCTCAAGAGAGGTGACCTTTAAACAAAGGTTCCAAAACAGTCCAACAACACTCAAGGCTGTGATCATTTTAGTGTTTTTAATTGGTAGTTATTGTACTTGCAATCAGTGAAATAAAAAGTGGTGGATGCAGGCACTTTTAATTTGAAGAAAAATTGTAAAGAAATAGTTCATTATAGAGATTTCAAGGAAAACTTTAAGGAGGCTCACGGGTACAAAAATTTCAGCAAAAAATTAAACATTTGTTTTTTCATTACACATTTTATTTATTACGCTATAAGTTATTATTTAATGATATGGTACAAAAATCAACCAAAAAAATCAACTCAGTTTGGCCTCAGATGACTTTTTAAATGTTTATATCATTGAAAAAGCTCCAAATTATCTCCCTTTGGTGCAAAAATGCCATTTTGTGGCATTAAAATTGAAATATCTTTTTTTACTTATCAGTGACCTATATTTTTTATTGTTGTTTTCAAATAAATAATTGTAAAAATTTAAGCGTTTTCTGTAATTTAGTTTTTTTTTTATTCAATATTATCTCTATTTCTCCTATCAGTTCAACAGAAAAAAAGGACATTAACAAAAATGTATACTTCTTTTAATAGGAGGCAGATTGTGAGCTTAAATGAACGTTGACCCCATTTTTTTATTTCATTTTTCTATTAAGTTTATGATAAAGTTCATTTATAGAAATATATACCGAAATTATATATTTAAAAAAAATCGTTTTATATCCGCGAATCCCCTTAATGAAAAAAACACAGGGAATTCATGAATTCACCTTCAACTGTGCAATGTTGGTTTTAAACGGGTTCAGATTTGAATTTTGACTTTAATATTAACAACATATATATTTCATACAGTGGACAATAAAATTGGTGAAAACTCTACTTTGGCATCAAAATTAGAAATATCATATCATGAGAGAACATGTGTACTAATTTTCAAGTTGATTAGACTTCAACTTCATCAAAAACTACCTGACCAAAAACTTTAACCTGAAGCAGGCATTGTCATATTTAATGTTCAGTAGACCCTGATATTGGGGTAAAAACTCTAATTTGGTTTTCAATTAGTAAGATCAAATCATAGAGATCATGTGTAATAAGTTTTAAGTTGATTGGACACTTAACTTCATCAAAAACTACCTTGACCAAAAACTTTAACCTAATGCAGGACAGAATGACGTACAGAAGAAATAATGGACAAACAGACGAATGAATGGATGCAGACCAAAAACATAATCCCCATGGTGGGGCATAATAAAAACATTAAAAATTACCAGTTATAAAGTTTCAATGACGATTTCCTTGGAAAATTGGATGAACGTTGAAATGGCTAGACAGATTATTGCTGAAAAGAGTTAAAGTTATATAGAGAAGACAGTTGATAGGGTCTTAAAAGGACTGTTACAGACAGGTGACTGCTGAAATGAGGTGACAATTCTGGCAGGCTAGACTGTAATAGCATAGCTCCTTAAATCTTTTTTTACAGACTGCTGTTTTGTTTCAGATGGAATAGGATGATAAACATTTTAGATTTGGATCCAGGATTTTGTAACAAGTCTATGCATAAACCTTATATGTAGCTCCACAAGGGGGGACTTGGAGCCCTAGGTTCCTTAATCTGCTTTTGCTTTTCACAGCAATCTTCTGCACAAGTAAGCTAAAAAAAAAATAGCCTTAAAAATTTATAGAATTGTAGGCTTTGTTTCATTTTAATATATTTAATTGCAATGATTTAGAAATATATATTTATTTGTAAAAAATAAATCACAGGAATGTTAATTTGCCAACAATTCATTGATCAACAGTCTGTATTGCACATGTCCACTTAAGATCACATGATCATATAATCTATCACCAATCCTCCTCATCCTCTTCATCATCATCATTATCCTCCTGGTCACTTTCACTATTACTATCCTCTGATGGAGCACCTCCAACAGGTGCTGGAGCATCTGGTGTGCTGAAATAATAAAAATAAGTTTAGTATGTTATAACAGACCAAAAATACAGGACTAACTATGTTTAAAATAAAATGGAAGTTATAAAACAGATAAGTCATTGGTAACAAGACAGGGATGAAAAAAGAGAACTAAATAAAATGGAAGGATAAAATAACAGATGTTCTATTACAACAGAAACAATCCAAGCAGGACATTAAAAGTGCACAGCTGTTGTAAACAAACTTTACCACTAAAATCAAGCCAGTTTTATGTTGAATTTGATATTCATATGATTTATCTCTTATATATCTTTCTATAGTGTTTCTATAAGTCATGTAAGTGGGGCACTGAAATTGGTTGTCAAACATATTTTAAAGCTCTTCATGATGCCTGTTCACTCTCTCAACTCATTTTCGTAATTAAACATTTTTTTCATAAGATTAGGTTTGTAGTTATCATATTAATTTTGATCTCTGTTTTTTACTTTAATTCCTATGATACCATTTTTTATGGATTTCATAGGTAAAAGTGAACCATGAATTAAAATGTTCAACTAGGTACAGGGTTTCCCCTGGGTCAATTACTTTTTTTGCTACCACTTTCTCCAAAACAATATATTTTTCACCACTTTATTATTTTTTTCGTCAAGTAACATAAATATATTTTTCATTAAAAAAAATCCTTTTTTCTACTCCCCCCCCCCTTAATAAGATGAGTTTGCCCCATTGATGTCTTTGTTTATTCTCTCAAATTTATCTTAGTCTACATTATAATGAATAAACTCTTAACATTTACTTTTTAAAAGAAGAACTTTTTTTAAACTTAAAAGGGGGAAATTCATTATATTTTGAACAACTTTTCTAAAAATGGGGACCACTTACTTTTAATAAAAATAATAAAGTGGCGAAAAATATATTGTTTTGGCAAAAGTGGTGGCAAAAAAAGTAATTGACCAAGGGGAAACCCTGTACCTAGTTGAACATTTTAATTCATGGTTCACTTTTACCTATGAAATCCATAAAAAATGGTATCCTAGGAATTAAAGTAAAACACAGAATATAAACAAGAGTGCACACGCTGAAATGTCTCGCCTTCTATACTAATCATTGATATTATGTTGTTAGTCCTAAGTATAAAGCTAAGCTTTATTACAACTGTCACATAAACTTAACATTAACCAAGAAAACTGAACAAAGACCAATGAACCTTGAAAATGAGGTCAAGGTCAGATAAACCATGCCAGACAGACATGTACAGCTAACAATGCTTTTACACAGCATATATAGTTGACCCATTACTTAGTTTAAGAAAAATAGACCAAAACACAAAAACTTAACACTGTGCAATGAACCATGAAAATGAGGTCACGGTCAAATAAAACCTGCACGACTGACATAAAGATCATAAAATATTTCCATACACCAAATATAGTTGACCTATGGCATATAGTATTAGATAAAAAGACCAAAACTCAAAAACTTAACTTTGACCACTGAACCATGAAAATGAGGTCAAAGTCACATGACATCTGCCCACTAGACATGTACACCTTACAATCATCCCATACAACAAATAAAGTAGACCTATTGCATATAGTATGAGAAAAACAGACCAAAACACAAAAATTTAACAAAAACCACTGAACCATGAAAATGAGGTCACGGTCAAATAAAACCTGCACGACTGACATAAAGATCATAAAATATTTCCATACACCAAATATAGTTGACCTATGGCATATAGTATTAGATAAAAAGACCAAAACTCAAAAACTTAACTTTGACCACTGAACCATGAAAATGAGGTCAAAGTCACATGACATCTGCCCGCTAGACATGTGCACCTTACGATCATCCCATACAACAAATATAGTAGACCTATTGCTTAAAGTATGAGAAAAACAGACCAAAACAAAAATTTTTAACAAAAACCACTGAACCATGAAAATGAGGTCACGGTCAAATAAAACCTGCACGACGGACATAAAGATCATAAAATATTTCCATACACCAAATATAGTTGACCTATGGCATATAATATTAGACAAGAGGCTCTCAAGAGCCTGAATCGCTCACCTTAATTCTTTTGGTTAAATCTCTCATCAATGATTATTTTGGCTTTTCAATTTATTTAAATGTTTTTTTGGATCGTGCTGTTTTCTTCAAAAGCCCAAAAAAATAATCATTTTCTCCTATGTTCTATTTTAGCCATAGGAGCTATGTTTCTTGACATACAAGGAAATAAAATATAAAATTTATACTAGATACTCTGAAACTCATTTAGCCAGGGTTGGCAAAGTATTACCCGCCCGGGTTTTACTGGGCGGGAAAACCCGGGTATTCCCGGGCTGGGCAATACTCCCAGAAATGGGTAATACTGGGCAATACTGGGCAATATGATTTTTTAAGCTTATTTCAACAATAAATAGTAAAGACTTGTTGTAGTTTCATAGTATTATAGCTAAATATATACATTTTATACAGATAACCATTGAGAGTCATTTCTAGAAGATAAAAAATTCAATTTCATTCTCTTCTCTACATAAATTTCATGTAGGCAAAATACAAGATTTGCACATTTTAGGATTCCTTGTTAATTTCCAAGTATTGTTTCAATAATCTAAACATTTTATTGCAGTGTTTATGTGGATTGTAAATTAAATTGCTATACATGCAATCATGATTGCTAAATAAACACCCTACAGGGTCTTGTCATTAACTCTTATAGAAATGAAAAGGCTGATTCTTGTTATATAAACATATCTATGTTCAAATCTGAATAATTACTTATCAATTAGTTATGTACATTTGTACATATTATAAATTATTTCAAAGTAATTTTTATTACATGTAATTGGTAAATTCTTTATATTAGCTATATATAGTTGAAATCAAAAATCTCAGAGTTGTTAGAATAATTCTTTCTCAAATGTATAGTATACTCTTACAAGTACATTTGTACATGTATGTCTTATAGGACTCTCAAACAAGTAAACGTACATGTAGTTATAAATAAAAATAGGTTTATATATATCTTAAATGTATTGCATTTGTGTTTGATAAATGAATCCTCTTTGAAATTCAGGCCAGTATTCTATATTACCCAGTATTACCCAGTAAAACCCAGTAAAACCCGGGTTTTCCCAGTATTTCCCACTGGGCTGGGCAATACTCATAAAACCCGGGTTTTTGCCAACCCTGCATTTAGCCTAAGTTTGGCTGAAATTGATACAGCAGTTTCAAAGGAGAAGATTTTTTAAAGTAAGTCAACATGATGAACAAATTGTGAAAGAAGTCTTTAAAGGGCAATAACTCCTTAAGTGGTCAATTGACAATTGTGGTCAATTTGACTTAATTGAAGATCTTACTTTGCTGAACATTATTGCTGTTTACAGTTTATCTCTATCTATAATAATATTCAAGATAATAACCAAAAACAGCAAAATTTCTTTAAAATTACCAATTCAGGGGCAGTAACCCAACAACAGGTTGTCTGATTCATCTGAAAATTTCAGGGCAGATAGATCTTGACCTGATAAACAATATTATCCCATGTCAGATTTGCTCTAAATGCTTTGGTTTTTGAGTTATAAGCCAAAAACTGCATTTGACCCCTATGTTCTATTTTTAGCAATGGCGACCATGTTTGTTGATAGATCACAGTCAACTTCGGATACAATTTACAAACTAGATACCCTAAGGAACATTCAGTTAAAGTTTGGAAGTATTTGGCCCAGTAGTTTCAGAGGAGAAGATTTTTGTAAAAGATTACTAAGATTTACGAAAAATGGTTAAAAATTGACTATAAAGGGCAATAACTCCTAAAGGGGTCAACTGACCATTTCCGCCATGTTCACTTATTTGTAAATCTTACTTTGCTGAACATTATTCCTGTTTACAGTTTATCTCTATCTATAATAATATTCAAGATAATAACCAAAAACAGCAAAATTTCCTTAAAATTACCAATTCAGGGGCAGCAACCCAACAACAGGTTGTCTGATTCATCTGAAAATTTCAGGGCAGATAGATCTTGACCTGATAAACAATATTACCCCATGTCAGATTTGCTCTAAATGCTTTGGTTTTTGAGTTATAAGCCAAAAACTGCATTTGACCCCTATGTTCTATTTTTAGCAATGGCGACCATGTTTGTTGATAGATCATAACTTCGGATACAATTTACAAACTAAATACCCAAAGGAACATTCAATTAAAGTTTGGAAGTATTTGGCCAAGTAGTTTCAGAGGAGAAGATTTTTGTAAAAGATTACTAAGATTTACGAAAAATGGTTAAAAATTGACTATAAAGGGCAATAACTCCTAAAGGGGTCAACTGACCATTTCCGTCATGTTGACTTATTTGTAAATCTTACTTTGCTGAACATTATTCCTGTTTACAGTTTATCTCTATCTATAATAATATTCAAGATAATAACCAAAAACAGCAAAATTTCCTTAAAATTACCAATTCAGGGGCAGCAACCCAACAACGGGTTGTCTGATTCATCTGAAAATTTCAGGGCAGATAGATCTTGACCTGATAAACAATATTACCCCATGTCAGATTTGCTCTAAATGCTTTGGTTTTTGAGTTATAAGCCAAAAACTGCATTTGACCCCTATGTTCTATTTTTAGCAATGGCGACCATGTTTGTTGATAGATCATAACTTCGGATACAATTTACAAACTAGATACCCTAAGGAACATTCAATTAAAGTTTGGAAGTATTTGGCCCAGTAGTTTCAGAGGAGAAGATTTTTGTAAAAGATTACTAAGATTTACGAAAAATGGTTAAAAATTGACTATAAAGGGCAATAACTCATAAAGGGGTCAACTGACCATTTCCGTCATGTTGACTTATTTGTAAATCTTACTTTGCTGAACATTATTCCTGTTTACAGTTTATCTCTATCTATAATAATATTCAAGATAATAACCAAAAACAGCAAAATTTCCTTAAAATTACCAATTCAGGGGCAGCAACATAACAACGGGTTGTCTGATTCATCTGAAAATTTCAGGGCAGATAGATCTTGACCTGATAAACAATATTACCCTAGTCAGATTTGCTCTAAATGCTTTGGTTTTTGAGTTATAAGCCAAAAACTGCATTTGACCCCTATGTTCTATTTTTAGCAATGGCGACAATGTTTGTTGATAGATCATAACTTCGGATACAATTTACAAACTAGATACCCTAAGGAACATTCCATTAAAGTTTGGAAGTATTTGGCCAAGTAGTTTCAGAGGAGAAGATTTTTGTAAAAGATTACTAAGATTTACGAAAAATGGTTAAAAATTGACTATAAAGGGCAATAACTCCTAAAGGGGTCAACTGACCATTTCCGTCATGTTGACTTATTTGTAAATCTTACTTTGCTGAACATTATTCCTGTTTACAGTTTATCTCTATCTATAATAATATTCAAGATAATAACCAAAAACAGCAAAATTTCCTTAAAATTACCAATTCAGGGGCAGCAACCCAACAACGGGTTGTCTGATTCATCTGAAAATTTCAGGGCAGATAGATCTTGACCTGATAAACAATATTACCCTAGTCAGATTTGCTCTAAATGCTTTGGTTTTTGAGTTATAAGCCAAAAACTGCATTTGACCCCTATGTTCTATTTTTAGCAATGGCGACCATGTTTGTTGATAGATCAAAACTTCGGATACAATTTATAAATTAGATACCCTAAGGAACATTTAGTTAAAGTTTGAAAGTATTTGGCCCAGTAGTTTCAGAGGAGAAGATTCTTGAAATAGTTTACGACGACAGACGACGGACGACAGACGACGGACGACGACGGACGCCAAGTGATGGCATAAGCTCACTTGTCCCTTCGGGACAGGTGAGCTAATAAAAAGACCAAAACTCAAAACACTTAACTTTGACCACTGAACCATGAAAATGAGGTCAAGGTCACATGACATCTGCCCGCTAGACATGAACACCTTACAATCATCCCATACAACAAATATAGTAGACCTATTGCATATAGTATGAGAAAAACAGACCAAAACACAAAAATTTAACAAAAACCACTGAACCATGAAAATGAGGTCAAGGTCAGATGCCAGTTGGACATGTACACCTTACAGTCCTTCCATACACCGAATATACTAGCCCTATTGCTTATAGTATCTGAGATATGGACTTGACCACCAAAACTTAACCTTGTTCACTGATCCATGAAATAAGGTCGAGGTCAAGTGAAAACTGTCTGACAGACATGAGGACCTTGCAAGGTACGCACATATCAAATATAGTTATCCTATTACTTATAATAAGAGAGAATTCAACATTACAAAAAATTTTAACTTTTTTTCAAGTGGTCACTGAACCATGAAAATGAGGTCAAGGACATTGGATATGTGACTGACGGAAACTTCGTAACATGAAGCATATATATACAAAATATGAAGCATCCAGGTCTTCCACCTTCTAAAATATAAAGCTTTTAAGAAGTGAGCTAACGCCGCCGCCGCCGGATCACTATCCCTATGTCGAGCTTTCTGCAACAAAAGTTGCAGGCTCGACAAAAACAGAGATCAAAATTAATATGATAACTAGACTCTCATTATAAGAAGGAGAGGAGACGTAAGAAGTTTGCTTCGAACACAAGTGGTACATAAATTCTTTATGTGACATTTAATAATATCATTTTGTCAAACAATACAACCAACACCTTTATTAATTAGTCTTTTGTTGTTATTAGCTGTAAAATGCAATCAGCTGATTATTGATTTCTGTCAAAATCTTAACGAGTTCAAGTTGAATTTGGAGTATTGAGGTGAATTCTGAGTATTGTCTGCTCAGGTATAGTTCAAGAAACCAGAAAAAAGTAAATAAACAAGATGGATGAAACTAAATCGTTATATATATTTCTTTCGCTAATATCTTTCGCAAATGACAAATTTTAATAGCCACAATTATTATTTTCTCGCAAATTGCAAAAATGGCGACCGCCTGCGGAAACCCTGACTAGGTACATATTTTCTATAGGCTTGTATGCATATTTTGGCAAAACCGCAAAACAAATTATCAAAGAAAATACAATTTTCTCCATCCATGAAAATTTGTACCCATGAAAATGAATGACAATCAATACATGTTTTATCATTTGTCTATGAAATATCATTTCTTCTGTCTATTAGCATCTCTTGGCGGTCACCTATTAAAGGTAACAAGATAAGTTTTGGAAAGACTTCCTTATGAAACCATTGAAATATTTGAAAACAGGTAATATACTTTGTGAAATTTTGACTCAATATCCTCAAGTTTTGCAATTTAAGTTCATGTAACAGATGAAATGTTTTCTGTTAAAATGTTTTGGTATGTGATTCCCAAAATTTTTACCAATACTTTCATTTTGAAAATGTCACTTTTTTGTGTACATGTTTCTGTGTAACAATGTCTCTCCTGTGATTGTTGCAGTTAGCATAAAAGGGTAATGGTGACTGCAAAAATGAAATCTATTTATCAGTAAAATACAGGAAATATGATGTGTATTCTTGATTTTTTGAAGGGTTGTGGCACAGAGATTGTAGCAACATTTTATTTTTTATAGACTATTAATATAATGCAAATATTGAATCCAAATGGCAATATTTAAACATATAAACTATGCAAAACATTCAAAATCAATGAACAGAATAATCTCCATGGAAAGGAGAAATACCAATGCTTATAAAACTACATGTACATACCAAATATATCTGACTTATAATACCGATAAGTAGATCCCTAATCACTAACCTAAACACAACTTAACCTTTTAAACATTTAAAAATTTGAAAGTCAATGAACCTTGAAAGGGCCAAATTATCTCCATGGAAAAAAGACATGCAAATGCTATTACAATCATTGACTTAACATGAGTGGTTTCTTTTAAACTAACCTAATCACAAACTTAAACATGTAAACTATGCATAACATTTATCATAACATTACTTACTCTAATAATTCTGGATCTAGTCCTTCATCTCTCATCTTCAGTTTAATGGCAGTAGGTGGAACACCCTTAAATTTAAAATACAAATTATCAAAGATCATACTTTTTCATTTGAATAATAGGCTAAACCAAGTCCAGGAAACACCAATTTCATTGATTGATCTTCTCTTTAAAAGATCAATCTTATAGATTAAACCGTTGGTTTTCCTATTTGAATTGTTTTACATTAAATATTTTGGGGCCCTTAATAGCTTGCTGTTCTGTGTGAGCCTAGGCTCCATGTTGAAGGCAGTACTTTGACCTATTGACTTTTTATACATTGTGACATGGATGGAGAGGTGTCTCATTGGCACTCATACCACATCTTGTTAATTATATTATATAGGTTATTGATAAATGATAAACATTTAATTATTGTGGATCAAAAAGAATTCAGAACTAAACCTTATACTGTTGCATGTGCTTACCTATCTATTTGTATTTTATGTTTTTCAGTCTATTTATAATTGAACAGGGTCACATTGTTGTCTGAGAGAATGTATTAAACAATTCAACGTCTAGTTTTTAAGATGTTGTGTCTCATTGAGGTTTATCCAACGTCTCTTTTAATTCATATTTGTAGTTTTAAGCTAAAATACTAAGAGGAATGACTAAAATGAAGCACATATACTAGCTTTTATTTTCAGAGTTTATGAGTTCATTGATTGTTGGGTGATTAAAGTCTAGTGGTAAATATTGTGCATGTTGATGACAATTGAAACAATTAAAATACTGTCAGAATATTAACAAGTCTTCATACAACTAAATAGCAAAAAACCATGAAAACTGTTGAATTTCATCAGTCATGTAAAATAATTAAGAAATTTTCTGAATCAATGATCCATATTATTCCTGTTAAATTTTCAATCAATGACCCATATTATTCACGTTAAAGAATGTCGTCAACAATGAAATTCTCTCTGCAAATTGGAACTGATGTCAAATTGATATACATACAAAGTGTAACATTTTGAAGAACTTCATATATCTTGGATCTTTTGATACAGGGTTTGTTGATTCTGGTGGGGGTGGGGCTGGAGCTGCTTCATCTGGTGGCTGAAATTAAATACATATTGTTACTAGCAATGTCAAAAATATCTGATCTTAAAGGAAAAGATGTGCCCTATAGAGGCTCAGCATTGCAATTAACCATTTTGTACTACCACTTAAATTGATGATTAAACTTAATTGGATAGAATTTAAATAAACAAAATCCATCTTATCGAATTATTATTTATAAACAATGTTCAAGATTTATATATCCAGAATAATTTGAGATAGTAGTAATGGTTATTTAACCGGAGCACCTGAGATCACCTCTAGTTTTTGGTGGGGTTTCGTGTTGTTTATTCTTTGGTTTTCTATGTTGTGTCATGTGTACTAGTGTTTGTCTGTTTGTCTTTTTCATTTTTAGCAGTGGCGTTGTCAGTTTATATTCAATTTATGAGTTTGAATGTCCCTCTGGTATCTTTGTCCCTCTTTTATGAGAAAGATATTTGCAATGTTAAATAAATCAAATAAATGTTTTGTAATTCATATGTATTCAGCGTAATATTTTTAAAATCTTACACAAATATTTAGTGATCTGTTAACAAGCTCCAAGCCAATGAATATCAAAACAATAGTGTACTGTCGTTTTCATTTGGTGTACAAACTTTACAATGAAATTACTCACAATTCTCTAAAATATCAAATGGTAAACTGCCTATATGTTTTATTAAAATGTAGTACTATTTACTGTATAAATGGTGATACAAATTAGCAAGACTGATATCCCTTAATTATTGTTGAAAACAGATTCTAAGAATAAGATGTTTATGTAACTTACCGGTGGTTGACCTGCTGGCGTGGCAGTGGCTGCTGGTGTGGCCACAGGTGTGTCCACTGGAGGTGGAGGTCCTCCCGAGGCTTGTGATGAAGTTGTTCCATTAGAAGCACTAGCAGGTGCTGTTACATTTTCTAAACCAGGAACAGATGAAAGCTGCAAAAATAGATTACAGAACTTATAGCTATTTTTACATTATCACATATAAGGATAAACCTTCTTATTACATGCTAATCAAACAGTTACGGTTCCTGTTGGACAATTTTCCAAGTAAAACAAACCAATTTGTTTATTACAGCTATATAAATGCAAATCAGGACATTCAACTGCTGATTTCTGAAAACAAATTTTCTTGGCTCATAACTTGTAAATAGCTAAATAAGATCTAGTTATAGGTAGACTCACTGTGCTAAAGGTGCAACCAGCATTTCTTAAATTTAAAATTATATTATTGCTTATAAATTTACAACATTAAATAGATCTATTCCATTAATTTATCTTTTATTGAAATTTTCTGTCTCTTTATATTAATTACGGTCACACCAAACCTTTATTTGTTCTTCAAATGTTTCAGATGAAAAAATATCATTGAAAAAGTAGGGCAGCAAGCAAACACTTTTTTTTATCATGTTTATGAATCTGAAGTAGCTAATGTATGCAAGTCTTTTTTTATGTGTCTGATATTAAAATTTACAATTATAACCAGAATACATGTAACTAGTCCGGGTAGTCCCTACTGTTTTTTGCAAACACAAAAAACTATTAGAGCTACTAAGGAATTACTCATTATGCAATAAAAGTAATGGGTGACACCTAAACAATCTTGTTGAATTTAAAAGTCTGGTACTATAAAAAATAAAATGAAATAACAATAAAAGTTGTAAGCATACAACACCCTATCTCATATAAATGGTTCCTAAAACATAAAGGAGTAGGTCTGGTAAGGGCCTATTTTTAATGTTTTGAATGGATTCAAGATAATATCTGTTTACTTTATTGTGTTATTCCAGAACTTTATTTGTTCATGATTTAGGCTAAAAATATATATTTGTTAAAAATAATGAAAGTTAAAAATGATGCATTTTGAGATTTTGCTACTCAGTTACTGGGCTTATATATGTTAGCGGCAAGTGAAATTAGACATTAAGCTTAAATCCTAAGCAATAAGCTACAATAACGCCTAGGCATTAAGTTATTGCCTGAAATTCAGGCTTTAAGCTTATTTCTTGAAATCTGATGATGATTATTCATCCTATTGCCAAACATAATTTTCGGCAATAAGTAAACTCTTGAATTTATGAATATTTGGTGATTTATTCTTGATAAAAAGGCCTTTCTAAATGATATTTATAAATATACCTTTATTTGACAGATCTTCAAAAGTAAGTTTATTTAGTAATTTCAACAGTTAAAAAACAGAATTCACTCATACTTTTTCATGTTTTGTGGTTTACAAAATATTAAAAGGATTTAAAAAAGTAATTGTATCCAACTAAAAAAGGGGGGAGATTCTATAGAATAATTATAATATTCATTTGAAAATTTGTACACTTCACTAGTGGAGCTGGTTTGAACAGGTCAAAGATAGACAAAATTAAGATATGATTTTGTGATCACACCATTTTCCAATTTTTTTATTGGATAAGTAAATTTTCTTAGTTAACAGTTCTAAAACTTATAATAACAAAATGATTTTTACTCAAATTTTCTATTTTCTTTGACACCAATACTTAGGACAGCAGTTAGGACAGCATAGCTAAGATAATCCTAAGATAGTTGCGATGTGCATGCTAAAACATGTTGCAAGTCGGTCCTAACTTTATCATAATTTATGTCCTAAGAATATCTTAAAGGACCGATCTTAGGACACTTTCGATAAACAGGCCCCAGTTCTCATAATATTATTATGCAACACATTGGTTTTATTTAAATGAATAAATGTCTTTTATTTACTTGCATTTATATTTTAGGCATAAAGCTTAATGCCTGCACACATTTCCAGGATTTAAGACCAATGCCTGACATCATTTAAGCAACAGACTTACTGCCAAGGCATTAGTTTATTGCCTAGGATTTAAGCTTAATGCCTTATTTCACTTATTGCTGCTAACATATATATATTGGACCTGTAACCATGGCAACAGAAACCCCAAAAATAAAAATAAAAGTTATTTTTGTTATCAGGGCATCATAGTTTTAGTTTGTAACATAAATTTTTTTTTTCTCTATCGATTTATGAATTTTGAACAGGGGTATACTACTGTTGCCTTTATTTATGGGCTTAATATTGAAAAGAAATTCTAAATCTGTGACATTGGTGTGAACAGTCCCATGAATTTGTTTGTTTTTACAGAGAATGACACTTAAGAATACACAAATGCGGCCACTTCTATTTAAGACGAAAACTGTCTAAAGTTGAACTCAAATGCAAAAATTGTGAAGATTTTGACTTAATGATGCTTGTACCAGATACATGTGCATTGTACATGTATTGTCAAAAACAGCCCATATTTATGTAGCAGAAGTATTCTACTTTCCAATAAATAGCTAAAAGTTTACATAACAATTTTGTTAAACTGATATATTTTGGGGCCAAAAATGGGTCTTACTGAATAACTGATCCTACTCCTTTGTATGCTAGAGTTATTAACCTTAATTTTGTTAACCAATATATTCTTACAATACATAACAATAATGAGGATGGATCATGAGGGGTGTTAAATGGTCAGCAGAAAATTACAATGTAAATGCATGTCATTTTAAAGGGTATTTTAAAGTAATATGAATATAATCCTGTTTTGAACTAGATGGACACACTGAGTCGGATTATCAATGAGATAAATAACAAGGTAAAAATCTGTAGGAAGACACATCACCTAAGCTGGACACATTGTTCTGATTCCAAGGAGGCCATGCACTGCTCTTACTCCTTAATGCTGCATCCTAATTTAAGAGGCAGTAAATAACAGTTTAAAGTCTTTATTTGACCATTCCAAAGACCCCACATATTCTTCATATATCACATGATTTATGCATGATTCACTCATGAAATTTGCATGTATTGGCCCTCATGCCTATATTATGCATGGCACTTTTAACTGTGTATGAGACCACTCAGTTGTAAAATACAAACCTTGGCCTCTAATAAATTCATTGATACTTCTAATTCCTGAATTCTGTTTGACATATGTTCTAACTTTTCTTCACACACAGAAGAAAATCTGTTGAGAAATTTAGCTGTATGTGTAACAAAATGGTTTATAAATGCAACAATTCTCTTCTGCTGAATGGCTTCCACCTGAAAGAAAACAAAAAGTATTCTTTTAAACCAATAAAAAAGTATTCTTCTTTTAAAATTTTAAGGTGTATACAACAAATATATCAGTACTAAGTCTTCTGTATGTTTTAAAATAAGAATCTCCACATGCTGTTTATACAAATGTAAAGATGTGAAGAAAAATTAAATAAAAAAAGTCTTCTATATTTCTGTATATGATTAAAAAAATATATGTACATGATGTCAAAATGACATTGAAATGTACAACCACTGGAGTGAGTGCCTAAATAATTTTTGAAATTTAATAAACAACCAGATGCTCCACAGGGCGCAGCTTTATACGACCTCAGAGTTCGAACCCTGAACATTGGGGCAAGTATGGACACAACATTCAAGCTTGATACAGCTCTGAATTTGGATTGTGAGTTGTCACAACACAGGTTTCTGACACATAATGAATGTGGTCTAAGAACTTAGATTCAGCATATCTAAGAATTCAATTTTTGATGAAATCAAATAAAGTTAAATTTTGGACCCTTTAGACCTCAATGTGGACCAATTTGATAACCGGGCCCAAACATCAAAAATCTAAAAACATAAAATTGAGAAAGTAAATGGGGAATGTGTCAAAGCGACAACAACCCAATCATAGAGCAGACAACAGTCAAAGGCCACCAATGGGTCTTCAATGTAGCTATAATTCCCACACCCGTAGGTGTCCTTCAGATGGCCCCTAAAAATATGTATACTAGTACAGTGATAATGGATGTCATACTAAACTCTGAATTATACACAAGAAACTAAAATTAAAAATCATACAAGACTAACAAAGGCCAGAGTCTCCTGACTTGGGACAGGCGCAAAATTGCAGCGGGGTTAACATGTTTATGAGATCTCAACCCTCCCCCTATACCTCTAGCCAATGTAGAAAAGAAAACGCATAACAATACGCACATTAAAATTCAGTTCAAGAGAAGTCTGAGTCCGATGTCAAAAGATGTAACAAAAGAAAATAAATAAAATGACAATATCAATAATACATAAATAACAACAGACTACTAGCAGTTAACTGACATGCCAGCTCCAGATTAAGATTAAGCATATATCAAAGAACCCCAAGGATTCAATTTTTGTTGAAATCAAACAAAGTTTAAATTTGGACCACGATTTGGATCAACTTGAAAACTGGGCCCATAATAAATCAAAGAGCTGATAGCTCTGAGGTGGAAGAAGGTGAATAAAAGATAACTTGAATTACCATAAAAGCAGCCCCACTAACCCAGCCTGCTTTGTTCCATTATCGTTATGACGTATTTTTTTCTTCAAACAAGAATGTGTCATAAGTACATAGATTTCCCATCCGTACAATCATTTACTATGTTCAGTGGACCGTGAAAATTAGGTAAAATCTTTAATTTGGCAGTAAAATTAGAAAGATCATATCATAAAGAACACATGTGTACTAAGTTTCAAGTTGATTGGATTTCAACTTCATCAAAAACTACCTCGACCATAAACTTTAACCTGAAGCAGGACGGACTGACAGACCAGAAAACATAATGCCCATAAATGGGGCATAAAAATAGTAAGACTTGTTACTTACCTGCCAACTTTTGAAAGTTCCCATGGTTTTTCTTTAGTGCGCAACAACAATTTTAAAGGTTACGATTTTAGCGAAGTATTTTGAATGATCTGGATTGTCTAGAAAAAGTGTCATATTTGTATGATGAGCTTACATGCCTTTTTCTTAAGTCTGTTTGCATGATTCTAGTTATTAAATCAGTAGAAAAGATGAACATGTAGCTAGCAGACCAGGGTTTATTTTCTTGTTTAAGAATACATGATGTTTGTTGAAATTTTCAATTTTGAATTATGCACAAATATGGACCTTTTACAGGTTGGGAACAACACTCCAAATGAGGGATAACCCTCATTGGAAGAACATAACAACCCACTGTAAAAAATGGGCACCTTTATATTCATATTATTTGATGAAACTTTCCCCAAGAACTATGCATCTATCAAGTATTAAATGGTCAAACATGTCAAAATAATTTTGTGATGTTTCTAAACTTATATCTTCTTTATAAAGTTGTTCCAAATATAATAAATTATCCCACTTTTGAGTTAAAAATCTTAAAAATTTTCTTTCTTTTATCTTCAACAGTAAAATGACCTCTTGTTTCAGGGACAGTCCTTCCTTTAAGGGACACCACTCATAATGGGGATGGGGGGTCCCAACCTATTTGTTGGTCTTTGTGAAAAAAAGAACAGTACATTGTGCTTTAAATGATTTAATTGAATACAGAAATAACGTATTATGTCAATAAATTAGTGAAAAAAACTACTATTCAGTATTATCTTTATGGTAGTACTGCATCAATGAATTTTGTCAATCAGTCATGCTTTTATCCTTAAGCTGTGTAGGAACCCTCTTTGCAGATGAAAATTCACCTACAGAAGTGCCATGTTTACGATTTTACAACTAGATGAAAACAACAAAGAACAAAATCTAGCATGTTAGAATAATCTTCAGAGAAAACGTTTTTGATTGGCTTATTGATTTGATCATGAGAATTAGATTGGCTGAAGACGATTGTTTTACCTTGGGAACAAAATAAGGAACAGATGATTTTCACTAAATCGTGTTTTAGACTTCTTTTTAATGATACCCTTAATATTAATATTTTTTAATAAATGCAAGGACGTATTATAAAACGTCCTTGATAATAGTGAAGAGAATGAAAACAGGGCAAATGTACTATATGGTCGAAAGAACTCAGGACGAACAGACCAAGGGCGAACATCTAAACAGGGCAAGTCGACCAGATACCAAATTCACGCATGCGTACTACAAATATCTACATTTAAACATCCGGTTACATGTAAACAAACAATGTTCATGTAGATGAGATGAAATCCATAATTTACATAAAAGGGTACATATTTACGATAGTGATTGTTTTTCAATCCTAATTTACAAATTAAATGATTCAGATGCTTAATCATGTGTAAAAATCGGTGTCAAGAATCGGAATTTGTTATGAAATTGTAATGCACAGAAACGGATGCGGCATACGGAGGTATTCAATGATTTTAAAGTCGGCACCATAGGTCTTCAGAAGACTTGAAGTCTTCTTCCACCAAAAATCTAAGTACATGTTTAGATTCAGCATATCAAAGAACCCCAAGAATTCAATTTTTGTTGAAATCAAACAAAGTTTAATTTTGGACCCCAATTTAGACCAACTTGAAAACTGGGCCAATAATCAAAAATCTAAGTACATATTTAGATTCAGCATATCAAAGAACCCCAAGGATTCAATTTTTGTTAAAATCAAACTTAGTTTAATTCTGGACCTTTTGGACCTTAATGTAGACCAATTTGAAAACGGGACCAAAAATAAAGAATCTACATACACACTACACAGTTAGATTCGGCATATCAAAAAATGCCAATTATTCAATTTTTGATGAAATCAAAACAAAGTTTAATTTTGGACCCTTTGGGCCCCTTATGCCTAAACTGTTTGGACCAAAACTCCCAAAATCAATTCCAACCTTCCTTTTGTGGTCATAAACCTTGTGTTTATATTTCTTTATACTCATACTAAAGTTATAGTGCAAAAACCAAATGTCTTCTAACAACAACGACACACCTTTAGTGTGAAGTTGGGAATCCAAAGGTGACATAATCCATAACTTCCCCCTGGAGCTTCTCTAAGAGTGAAGTTAAGAATCTAACTCTAAGGGTGACACAATCAATAAACTTCTCCCTGGAGCTTCTCTAGTGTGAAGTTGGGAATCCAAGGGTTACATAATCAATTAAACTTCTTCCTGGAGCTTCTCTAGTGTGAAGTTCGGAATCCAAGGGTGACATAATCAATAAACTTCTCCCTGGAGCTTCTCTAGTGTGAAGTTGGGAATCCAAGGGTGACATAATGAATAAACTTCTCCCTGGAGCTTTTCTAGTGTGAAGTTGGAAATCCAAGGGTGACAGGAGATAAGTATTAAGCATTTAGTGCCAACCACGATAACAATCTGAAGGAAGTGTCACCTCCTTTACAGGAGATAAGTATTAAGCATTTAGTGCCAACCACGATAACAATCTGAAGCTCTTGGACATTTAGATTACATGCATCGTAAATGAATGAGTTATGAGGTATCAGATTATGGTCATTTGCATAAATCATCACTGTTTTCTAGTGGTCACGTGATAATCTTTGAAAATGAATGTCAAAATGAAGAAAACAATGGGTCACTATGAAAACTGTTTAACAAAATGTGGCAGGTAGGTGTATATCATAAATGAAGAGATAAAGGAAAAATGGACAAATTGATATAATTCCAAGGCCGTTAGTTGGCACCAGAAGCGACAAAGCAGTGCATCTATTTTGGATGCGTAAGTATCCACGTTTTGATATGGGACAAACTCTGACGGCCCCAGCTTGTCTGGCAAAACAGCCGCTGGACGTCAAAGTAATCTCAGACTACTGGAAATAATGATATATTGAGTTGGTCTTAACTGGTGGACCAGGGAGGATCCCCTGACTAAAGGGAAAAACAAACATACTTTACGGGGAAGCAACTTCTTCAACCTAATAGGCTGATATCTGATTAAATGAAAGATTTTTTATTTATGCAACTGAACACTGATAATTTAGCTCAACTGTCATTGACAATTTGGCACTAAATGACAGTAAATTAGTGAGTATGTATGACAAATGATTTCTTTAAGACACCTTTGTATAATCAACACCAGGTCCAACAAGAGGCAAGCCATCTGAATCCATTATGGAGTGGGATATCAATTTGTTTGGCAGTCAGGTGGTGTTGTATTTTTTTAGCAAAGTGAAACCGGAAGTAAATTTTCAAATAGGGGGTGAATAAGAAATGACAACTGAATCATAAAATAAATATTTAAACAAATTTTCTATTCGACTTAACATTATAATATCTGTTTTGACACAAGAAAATCAAATGTGTGTTGTAATTCTATTTTATTTTTATCAAAAGTGCGGGAATGACTTGGTGAATAACTTACTTCCGGTCAGTGCTCTTGCTGAAATTTCAATTGACAATTCCTGAAATATACAGCAATGAACAGTGAACCGTCTTTAGAGACGGTTTATCAAGCTCTCCAAGCCCTTTATCAAAATCCAGACGTAAATGGAAAGGAAAGAGCATCAGTTTGGCTCGGAGAACTGCAACGTTCGGTAAGCAAACTGACCCGACTGCTGCCTTCCAGCAGATGACTTCTGTTAAAACTTGTAATAAATCCCAATAGTACGATACAATATAAGATGCCTGTCTAATGATATCTGCCAATTAGGTTATAGCTATATTTCAAATCATTCAACCACTTTGCTTTTCACAGAAACGAAAAATATACATAATTTATAAAAGATTATCATACCTCATTCTGTATCTCACTATCTGTATGTATACGTTGATGATACAAATTCTGGCTTTTATTCAGAGAAAGAGACACCTATCGACGGTCATTTCATTAGTGATGTCTTGAGTCATATGCATACTTGTAACTGAGCAGACGTGCTTGGTCAGCTCTTCTTTACCCTCTATCTTAGTCCAAGATAACTCTGACGTCCAACAACGGTTTTGCCAGACAAGCTGGGGCTGTGGGACGTCAGAGCTCGTCCCATATCAAAAAGTGGATATTTGCCCGTCCAAATTAATAGATGCACTGCTTCATCGCTTCTGGTGCCAACTAACGGCCTTGGAATTATATAAATCTGAGGTCCCGCGGCCCCAGCTTGTCCTGCAAAACAGCTGTTGGACGTCAGAGTAATCTCAGGCTACCTCTATCTGTGATGCAGCTTTCTTATAGATTGCTCCCCTACTTACTACTTTCAATGAAAGAATCAAATTCAACACTGTATAGTCTACCTAGTAATACTGCATCAGCAGACTCCCCAAAACCTATTATGGTTGGGGAATACATACCTGTCAACCTGTGACGATGAAAATGCAGGTCATGACCTGCATTGCAGAATCAAATCTCAGGTCATAACGCGTACGAACTTTTTCTAGCTGAATTTCGGTATTTATGGTAATTTTTTCTTATAATTTAAATCAAAGTTACCAAAACATCAATGCATGTTCACTTGGTTAAGTAATTTTAAATCTTATCAATTATTATTTCATTGCACTTTTAAAGATTTTTATAAATTTGTGTAATACAGTCTTGTGTTCTTTATTTTACCCTCAACAGTTAAAGGAAGTATAGATGTACAAAATAATTTTCAACTTTTTTTTTCAAAAATTGTATAAAGGTATAAAAATAATGAGTTCTATTTCAATAGGTATTTGAATTTAATTTTTTTGAAGATTTAATCTTTTCCCCCCAAAAACGGAAATATTAAGGAATAATTTTGAATGGTGACAAATAAGGGGAAGTAACTCTAGTAGAAATATGTTTGTATAACAACGTTGCAATTTATTAACGACCTAAAGCAAAGGTAATTGGTGTTAATTTACAGTGTGTTTGACACCAAGGCTGTTAAGTGAAGCCATGCACTTAGTGGGTCACTTAATTTGACAGTTTACACAGCTAGATGAACTTCCTGTTCATGGATCCGGAACAATTACGAATTTGCCGGCATTTCAAAGGAATATTACTTATGAAATCAATCTCAAGGCTAAGAAATACGGGTGAAAACGGGTCAATTTCGGAATTCCCAGGTTATTCAATGACCCGACGGGTGTCCCGGGTGATCCCTCAGAATTGTGAAAATCTCGGGTCACACCCGCAGAATACGGGTCAGTTGACAGGTATGGGAATATATGCCAACTGACATCAGAGGGCCTGTGGGGTGTCCTAGGGTGACTTTACAAATTAACTTCTCCCTATCTGGCATGGCTAGAACTTAATTCTCTTGAGTGGAGTTGGGAATCCTAGTGTGATTAATCAATGAACTTCTCCCTGGAGCTTTTCTAGAGTGAAGTTGGGAATCCAAGGGTGACATAATGAATAAACTTCTCTATGGAGCTTCTCTAGTGTGAAGTTGGGAATCCAAGGGTGACATAATCCATAACTTCACCCTGGAGCTTCTCTAGAGTGAAGTTAAGAATCTAAATCAAATGGTGTTATAATCAATAAACTTCTCCCTGGATCTTCTCTAGTGTGAAGTTGCATTGAGTTGGGAATCCAAGGGTGAAATAATCAATAAACTTCTCCTTGGAGCTTTTTTAGAGTGAAGTTGGATATTCAAGAATGATATAATGAATAAACTTCCCCCTGGAGCTTCTCTAGTGTGAAGTTTGGAATTCAAGGTTGACATAATCAATAAACTTTTCCAAGAAGCTTCTCTTGTGTGAAGTTGGGAATCCAAGGGTGACATAATCAATAAACATCTCCCTCGAGCTTCTCTAGTGTGAAGTTCCGAATCCAAGGGTGACATAATGAATAAACTTCTCCCTGGAGCTTCTCTAGAGTGAAGTTGGGAATCCAAGGGTGACATAATGAATAAACTTCTCCCTGGAGCTTCTCTTGTGTGAAGTTGGGAATCAAAGGGTGACATAATCAATAAACATCTCCCTGGAGCTTCTCTAGTGTGAAGTTCCGAATCCAAGGGTGACATAATCAATAAACTTCTCCCTGGAGCTTCTCTAGTGTGAAGTTAGGAATCCAAGGGTGACATAATCAAAAAACTTCTTCCTGGAGTTTCTCTAGTGTGAAGTTGTGAATCCAAGGGTGACATACATGTAATCAATAAACTTCTCCCTGGAGCTTCTCTAATGTGAAGTTAGGAATCCAAGGGTGACATAATGAATAAACTTCTCGCTGGAGCTTCTTTAGAGTGAAGTTGGGAATCCACGAGTGACATAATCAATAAACTCCCCCCTGGAACTTCTCTAGTGTGAAGTTGGGAATACAAAGGTGACATAATGAATAAAATTCTCCCTAGAGCTTCTCTAGTGTGAAGTTGTGAATCCAAGGGTGACATAATCAATAAACTTCTTCCTGGAGCTTCTCTAGTGTGAAGTTAGGAATCCAAGGGTGACATAATGAATAAACTTCTCGCTGGAGCTTCTTTAGAGTGAAGTTGGGAATCCAAGAATGACATCTATAATACTAAAATTACGAGGTCCAATTTGTCAGCCGTCATCACGTAAAAACGACAAATCAAAGAATTCAACTTTATATATAACTAATATAGTACAAAGGTGTAGATTAAAAATTACACCACTCCAGGCCCTTTTGTTTTCCACGTAATTAATATTGCCAATAATTAAGAAGTTCCGGGTGGAGTCCGATACCGATACCAATAGTATATTCACCTGTTACCTATTACCTTATCTGTACATTCCTCATCTGACAGGCGCACCACCGAACGGTGTATTCAGGATGTATATGCTATATACACGGGTCATAATCACAGGGTTGACACTACTAAATTGTCAAATTGTTACCTATTGTAGTATTTTAATCGGTAAGACTTTCTAAGATAACAATACCAATACTAAAAATCTGGACTAAAAATAAGGCGTATAGGTACAGTTTTCAATTCGTTAGCGGGCATGACGTAAAACAGCGAATCAAAGAATTCAACTTTATTTATAACTAATATAGGACAATGCTGTTGATTAAAAAATACTCCATTCCAGGACCTTTTGTTTTCCAAATAATTAATATTACCAATAACTGATAAGTTCCAGTTCGACGGGTTTAAACAGAAAGATTTGAAAGCAGAGAAAACTATGTATCTTATAATCGGCATGACTTTATCAGATCACAATACTAATACTAAAATAAGGCTTGCGCATAGTTATATACTTTAATCCAGTCACGGACCCGCGATATCACGGGTGTGTTCTAGTAATCAATAAACTTCCCCCCCTGGAGCTTCTCTAGAGTGAAGTTTGAAATCTAAGGGTGACATAGTCACTGACTTTGTCTAGTGTTTTGACACCTGCATTATGGCAAAATACTAAAAGGATCAAATACTTTCTTTAAATGCAACAATTTTAAAAGAAAAATAAAAAAAAAACTGAACACATGCTGACAAGTCATTTACCAAACTTGAAAGATGAAATTTATGTTCTTAAAATAGCAATTACATAAATAAATGATTATTTTTGAGTATCAATTTGTGTGTTTTAGATGTATGCATGGCATGTGTCTGACCAGTTGTTACGAGAACATCAAGGACTGGAATCCTGTTATTTTGCTGCACAGACGATGAGAACAAAGGTAACATTTCGTGTGAATCTTCAAACATATATAATTTTATTATACTCATTATGAACCAGTTTCTAAGATTACCGGTAACTTTTGAATCCACAAGTCCATAGCTCAACCGTGTATGAAATTAAAGTACATTAAATTGGAAAACAAGTCATACGGTAAACCAATTCGCAAATAGAATATTTACCTGAATTTAAATTGTCGCAAATTTGTATGACTTATCTTTCCTTATTTAACTATATAAAGTAAATTAGTAAATCTCAAATTTAAATCGCAGCGAAGTTGACTAGAAAGGACTAAACGTGAAATTATGTATTAGTGAAAAATAAGTTTATTTACAGTATACAGGGATCTCCATGGCCTGTTTAACGATGGCGCCCAGCCATCGTTCAAATGTCTTGCGTCATCGTCAAATGACTCGCCCCATCGTTAAATTGTCTTGCGCCATCGTTAAATTGTCTTCCGCCATCGTTCAAAACTTCATCATTTTTTGTAGCCCGACGCCATTTTTTTTATCAATTATAATCAAATGCAAGTAATTGCATAACCCTTAGGCTTTTTATGTTATAATCCAACACAGTTCTAAGGCCTGAGGGATATCTGGATTAAGATCGCTAATCACTTGTACCTGAGCTTGTACAGGTAGATCAACAAACCAGACAGGAGAATACTATCTGAGGATAGACGATCCATTTGTCGAATTAATCAACTAAGTTTCAGCAAATGATTATGATAATTTAGATTAAATAAATAAATTAATAATCCAGTTACAAAGAAAACAGTTTAACAAGTCGAACACATGCTTTATTTTGACTTACGCAATCAGCATCCCCCTTTTTTAAGAAGTACAAAATAAGACGCAAAACAGTAAATATTATTTCATCGCAAACAACTCGAGTACTGCTGTAACGATAATTTAGAATTACTTTAAAAGTTTAAAAAATATTTCCTGTAAAGAAATATCGTATCGTAATTTGGAATTCATTTCGTATAGTAATATTACAATCAAATTGATACATCCGCGTTTCCGGTTTCTATTCAGACTCGAAAGATGCATGTTGCACAGCATCAATTTGTCAGATAAAGTCATTAAAAACCTTTTCATTTGCTTTACAAATCTCTTTAACCTTTTACATAACCCGTACGAATCGTTTTGTTGTTGCTGCGAATCAGCCATACCGGTAATGGGTTCTGAATTTGACAGTGTCCATGAAAAATAAGCTCCACATCATATGATTTTTAACCCCCATAACAATTACCAAAAATACAAGAAATCTACATGGGGACCTTCATGACAGCTTTTGGTCATTCTCGACTAAGGGGGGACCATGAAGACTTGGCATTTGAATGGTTAAAAACGAAAAATAAATGAACATATTGATACTTCTAATTCTATAATGAAAATCCAAATAAATATAATTTAAATAAGCAATGAATTAGCATGTTCACCATTCCTTGTATAGAGGGATAAAATACTTCCGATCGCGCTACACTGTACAGCGTAGACACGGTTTGTAATGGTGAAAGCTCCTCCATGGTTCAATTTTCATCCATGGAGATCCCTGAGTATATAGAAAAATACCTATTTCAAACCGGGTCTTTAAAGTTTTAGATTCTAACTTTTAAGTTGTATCTATTGTTAGTCCATAAAATTACTGAGCAATATAATATAAATTCATTATGGAACAGCACAATTTAAATATAGACTTCTAATTGCATGCAACTTTAAGAAAGTTATAAACATAATAAAGAGATTAAAGTTGATAACATTAATGACATTTTCCTTTTATAGTTATCTTCTTGCTGCATATTTTAAATATTGTTTAATGGAAAGATGCTAAAAACCAAATTAAATGGTGCTATTGAGTAGTGATGTTTAAGGATGTACTTACATGTAGGTGAAATTAAAAAAAATCAAGAAATTAAAATTCAATGGTGTTCGTTTTAACAGTCATATGACAGGTGAAGAGTTGTCTCATTGGCCATCATATCACATCACCTTATTATTTTTTTTTATAATAACAGGTCATAGAAACTGATTTACTCAGACTATAAAAAGAATCATTTTAAGCTTTAATCGGACAATAAACAGCCAATGATATTTTTAAATGCTGTGTGATTGTAAATTACTATTCAATATATGGTGGATTCATTATTACTCTTTAGATACCAATGTTTACGGGTTTCATGGGTACACAAAATTAAATGAATCCACAGTAAAAGTAAGAGATTAATCATTATATGTTGATATTTCAGATACAGTATGCCTTCCATGAATTACCTGTAAATTCTCACCAGGTAAGTTCACATCAAAACTAATTTACAAAATTTACAGTAACAGCACTCACTGCAGTAATTATTATTTGTTACTACTTGAATGCATGACTTAGTTTTTATGAGAAAGCTTTTTTTGTTAACAAACTTCTGAGATTGACAAAATATTATTTAAGGACAAGGTTCACTTATGGCACTGTATGGCCAATTTTGATATAGAATTCATCAATTTAAAAAAAAAATGGATTGTGGATGGCAGCAAAGGTTAATTTTGCCAAAAACAATTAAAACAGTGAAAAAAATTATGTTACAATACAAATAATGTTTATCTAAGGGGTCAAAGCTTTGTAAAGTTTAAAGGAAGGTGTCAAAAGAATGGATTTGTGTCTTTATAGTATTATAACTAGTATTTCTGATTATTTCTTTGTGAAATGTGTAGTATATTGGTCTGATAAAAAAAAAAAAAATCCTAGGGTCTATTTTAGTCCTTCGTGAACATCAACCCTTACGTCATAAAAATGAATTTGTCAAAATCTTGACCAAAACAATTAACAGATGATAAACCTGTCAGCAATGCAAAGCAGCAGTATCAGTGATAGGCCTTGATCAGAGAAATATCACTTTTTTTTGGTGAAATTCATTATGAAATATAAACAGGTTTGATAAATAATAGTAACACCTGTACAATAAAATTAAAAATTTGTTTTCAAATTTCTTATTTCTTCTTTGTTTCAGTCATTAAGAGATTCTTTGTTGGATCATGGAGGGAAATTAAATGCAGAATCACCCCCAGCCATTGTTACACAGGTTTGTGTAGTGTTAAATACACATTTATGTCAGAAATAATTGTAAAATGTATTTGTGTCCAGTCAAAGACAAGCATACAAACATTGAATTTATTCTGTCTATGACACTATTGTGTTTTATCATTAGAAATAGAAAAAAGTAAGCACTTAATTGGAACTGACTTCTATTTAAAACTATTATAGGTGACTATTATAGAAAGATAACGTGAATAAATATTAGAAATAATGTTTATAATTTTTGCATGATTGTGTAAAAAAGTACCTTCAAACCCCTCTCATTCATTTATTTCTGGAACAGCTCAGAGTTATTTGGTAATACTTTTCTTATTAAATTGCAATGGTCATATCATGATTGTTCCAAAATGAAATGATATTATTTATTTCAGTTAAGTTTAGCTTTGGCAGACCTTGCATTACAGATGGCAGGCTGGAAGGACCCCATCATGGATCTTGTTCAGAGGTTGTTATTAGGTCTTCTTTTATGTAAAACAAGTTGAAAACTCATATTGTTTTACACATAACTGTTGTGACTTAATTTTTTTTTTAATCATTATGTTTTGTCTTATGTTATAGCCATTATACAGTTCTTCGTAATGTATAATTTTGACAGACCTCAAATCTCTGGCAGTTTAATTACATGTGTTGATTGATGTTTGAATTATGCACTTTGAACAAATATTGAAAGTTTTTTGCCCCCAACGTAGCAGAGGGGGGATCAAGATTACCCTGTCCGTACATTCAAATAATGGTTTCCATTCTCTAACTTTAGTCTGCCTCAACCAAATGTTATTAAACTTATACACAATGCTTAATACCTTAAAACACAGACCAAGTTTGAATTTTCATTACTTCACTTTTACCGTTGTAGAGTTATGCCCCTTTAATTTTTGTTTCCGTTCTGTTTTCCGAACCAAATACAACATGTACTATGAAACTATGCACAATGCTAATTACCACAAAACACAGATCAAGTTTTAATCTTAGTTGCCCTTCTAGAGTTGTGCCCTTTATATTGGAAAAATTGCTTGATCAATTTTGTTCCCTAACATATGTCTAACTTAAGTTTGCCTTAACTATATAATATGAAACGTATACAGAATGCTTATTACCACAAAACTCAGATCATGTACAAATTTGTGTAGCATCACTGTTACAGTGATTGAGTTATGCCCCTTTTTTAACATTATATGGCTTTGTGCAAGTGGAGGCATCATCTATGTCCCATGAACACATTCCCAATTTATTTTATGCTACACACTTTTAAAAGAATCAATCAATGAGAGGTATTGCCATCACATGTACTCCATCATCATCGTACACAAACATTTTAACATCTTTTAACATCAGACTACGACAGATGACTCTTATTTGTAACCCTTTTATCCTGGATTGCAAAAAAACATTATTCACATTTCTTTCAATATAAAACTGCAGTTTGGATTTTGTTTTACTTTAAATGTGATGAATTATAAATTCATTATATTCATAACAGAGTTATTTCTCTTTTCCTTATAGATATGGAAGCAATCCACAGAATTTACCATTCTTATTAGAGGTGCTGACAGTATTACCAGAAGAAGTAAGTTAATATACTTATATAAATTAAGACCAAATGATGTAGAAGTAAAAACCTAATTGTTAGGTCATTGTTTGGCCTGAAGCCTGTTTTAACCCTTAGACTGCTGCATTAATTTCTATTGTACTTTTGTGTATTGCTAAATAAAATTTTAATCACTGATGAAATAAACATGTTAACTTACAATTACTGTATCTTTTTAAATATTGAATATTCATCAATAAAAGTTATATAAAAAAGTATTGTTAGATTCTGTATTTTTTATTTATTTTATTTTTGTGTGAGTCTCTGGTCATTTTTTACCTGTACAGGTGCAAATAAAGGTAAACTTATTTTTTTCATGTTTTATTAACGAATCCATCAATGTAAAAGTATCCATGACTTCAGAATTGAACCAATATAGTTAAAAATCTCTTTTAAGAACTAGTTCCATTGTGATTATCAGAAAAAAAGTTTCTTCTCGGACCAACAGCCTTTTTTATTCAAATATTTTCCGGTATTTTCCTCCGACTTTCACTGCGCCGAGTTTTTCTTCCATGTACAAATATATTTATACGACAAGTTCATTGTTATAGTTTTCATCAATAAATAATCTCGACAAACTTAAAGTTCAGATCTGTGGATGTCAGTCAATATTGATCCACATTTGAAAGGCGAAATGATAAACATCGTAAATCCTGTTTCATGTCATCCATTTTGAACAAGGTCTGGGAATCCCTGTGGTTCTCGCTTTAAAAGTCTTCTGTTCGCAGTTTTGATAGAATGTTTCTATTTCCATGTATTATATCTTCTGTTCTCATCCAAATCCTTTTAATCGGCCGCCGCTGTTAAATCATTATCATTGAAATACTTTTGAACGTGTTGGCCATTTCTCCAAATAATATCCGCCATTTTGTCACTTTTTTCATCAAAAATTTTCACTTTCGGTTTTATCGCTTATACCTGATTTAAAGTCAAGAGACACTTGAAAGAACGCAGATTTTTAACCAATCAGAATCCATACAAGTCGATACTGCCGCAATCTCATGAATATTGACTCCGCCCATTCCATGGTAACTGTGTAAACAAACGAGTTACGGAAAACGACTATAGTCGCGCGAAGCAGTAGTGGACTGCTTTATCGGAACGACAATAGTCGCGCGTAGCAGTCTAAGGGTTAAGTTTGTTGGTCCTGAAGATGCATATTTTTTATGTTTTTTACAAAATTTGGATGGTTTAACATGATATTCTTACAATCCAGTCATATTTTATTATGTATAGTGCCAGATATAAAGAAGCATTTTAAATATTACATTGCAAGAAATACAAATATTTTGTCTTTAGTAAGTGACATGTTTTTTTTGACAGGTTAATAGTAGATCATTGAGATTAGGTGCTAATAGGAGAACCGAAGTAACAGAAGAATTTAGAAAGTCCTCACCAGTAATTCTACAGTTATTGGTAAGTTGTATTTTATTAACATCAACAATAAATCTAGTCTTCTACAGTTATTTTTAGTTAGTTGCATATCTTATCTATAAATCTTCTTCAACTAATAAAAAAAAAGGAAAATCACATAGTTTTATATTTCAAGTAATAAATACTTGGTATTATTTTGCAATTACTGAACAGTTGCAGGTTATGTATTTATTTTAGGATGCTTGTGGTGAAAGCTGTGTTGGTGATACAAAAGGACAGATGAAGATATTTAGGTGTCTAGGAAGTTGGTTTAGTTTAGGGGCACTCTCAGAAGAACTGATTATTGGAAGTAAACTAGTCACAGCTCCTTTCCAGGCTTTGGTATGTTATAAAAAAGTTAAATCACAAAAATACTGAACTCAGAGGAAAATCCAATGGGAAAGTCCATAATCACATGGCAAAATCAAATGACAAAACACATCAAAAACGAATGGACAAGAACAGTCATATTCCTGACTTGGTACAGACATTTTCAAATGTAGAAAATGGTGGATTAAACCTGGTTTTATATCGCTTAACCTCTGCCTTTGTTGACAGTCTCATCAAATCTGTTATATTTACAATGATGCGTGAACTAAACAGAGATAATAAATAATATAGTCAAAATATGGGTACAGCAGTCATCATCGTGTAACAATTTTAAAAGGAACAATTTTACAGAACACAAAAACATCTATCTACAAACACATTCATAACATAGTGTACTGGTAGTAGATTTATCCTCTTGTAGATCTACTGTCTTCAATTATTGCCAAAAATGACAAAATTACAAATCAGTAATTTAGATTACATAACATATTTTAAACATTTTATTTAATCTTTTGTAAGTTTATACTGAGACTTGCTATTACTATAAATATAAAGTTGTTTCAAGAAATATTTAGTTTTAAATACTGTAAACTAACCTATTTTCACAGATATTTTTAGTACCCCTTTAGCTTTTTCTAGCCTATTTAGCTGCGATTACTTGATGTAGATAAATATGTGAAAATCAGAGTTTTACATATTCATGACAATTTATATTCAAGTTATTTTTTTATCTTATACCTGTGAAAGTAGGTTGATTTACAGTATTGAAGTCATATTATATTTTACAGGTAATAGCAGAATGTCCTGCTAGTTTACATGAAGCAGCAACAGATTGCATATGTTCAGCTTTATACAGTGTAGAGGTAGGATACTGACAAAAATATTATATATATTATTATGATTTTCTATAGATTCATGTCAAATTCAAAGTAGCTCAGTATTTCAGTACTGATATGAAATATGCATATTGTTTTTATGAAACTTGTAGTGATACTTGGAAATCATTTGTAAGGACTGTTTCTCCCATATGCCTAGAGGCCATGGTGGCCAAGTGGTCTGAGAACTAGTAGTTCTACTACTGTTATCATGACACTAGCCAGTCAACACTGATATTGTGAGTTTAAACCCCTCTCACGCTGGTATACTCAGCTCCAATCTTAATTTACTAGCATTGTCAGTTTTCCTTTCAAAGGTCATGGTTTTCTCCAGGCACTAGAACTTCCTCCACCTATAAAAACTAATTGTCAGAAATAGCTTAAATGTGGCGCTTAAAAGAACTTCCATCATTTCTACAATTTTCTGTTTAGAATTTCTGAACAGTTAAACTTGGATATAATCCATAACATTCTATTAACAGGATTTAAAGTCACATCTGCGTTTAGCTGAGGCCTTATACAATGGAGTAAAGACTTTACCAGATGCCTACCACATGTCTGTAGCACTGGATGATACAGATAAGTATGTATAATTGTAAATATGTAAATTATGAATACAGAGGGGTTGTGCTGGGTATAATTTATAAACTAATAAAGATTACACATAATTTTGACCTATAAACATGAATGAAGTAACATATTTCCTCTGCTATCATCCCTTATTTGAGAAGATGATCCTAAATCAAATATGTTGTTGTATAGGGAGTATTTACACATCACAGTGTAATGTTGGTTAGCATGGTCAATTTTTGAAGAAGCTTACACTTCATAGAAAATCATTTCGTAGAATGATGTTTATTTGCTTTCTTTCTCATTCCAAAAATGTTGTCTTTCAGAATTTCACTATTGTTATATTTTGTATTTTCAGATCAATAAATTATTGCAGAATATTTACAGAACTTGCCGAGTCATTTTTAGAACAAATAGTTAACACACCTAATCAGGTAAATTTCAATTTCAGTATTTCCATTAAAAGGCTTGTATAGTCTGCGGTTTCAACTTCCAAAATTGGACCTTCCAGACGGGGTGTGGACTATAGAGTACAATAAGCAAGAAATAAGAGAAAAAGTTCAATTTTGCGGGAGAGGTTTTTTTTTACGTTCCGCCATCCTTGTTATTATTATTGTAGAGTGCACTAATTTTTCAAACAAATAATTTTAACTCATCCAAATTAATAAGTTACTTCTATTCATTATCAAATTAATACTGATTAATTCAAAAACTAAACCCTTCATTACAAATTTCTCGTTTCTGAAACGATACAAACATAGTATAAAAGACAACTGTTAACCAGCTTACAATTTGTGAACTTCAAAACGTAATCGGTTATTGTTCGTTTCGTTTTGGTGTTTCATACTGACTAATATGGTTTATATGGGGATGAAGTCCCCTATAACAGTAGAAAAATCAAAACAAAACAAAATCAGGAAATTTTCCCGAAATTTTCATTGTACTAATGAACCAAAAATTGTTCAAACTTTTTATGTTGCTTTTTTTAATTCCTGCATTTGCGCAGAACGCAGAAATCTCCTTTTTCCGGTCTCGTTGTCGTGAGACTTTGAGTAGTCTTAGTAAAATATAGGAACTCAAGGAACACAATACCAATATTTCATTTTTAATAATTCTTTGTCTTTGATATGAATTGACGTTACCTGATGCATTGCGTTTCTTTGTTTACATTGAACATGACGTCATTACTTAAATAACGTCACAAGTAAAATCCCTAATAACAGAACCAAAATCGGAAACGATACGGTATTTCCGTTTTTTTTTTTTTAACAAATATTTAAGTTACAAAAAAAATAATGCATACAGACTTCGTCCCCATTCACAGGTAATGCCTGCCTCATATTTTTAGCTTGAGACCCTTCAATCATTAATGTGATAGATATATTAAAGACTGGTTTACGTAAAGATGGAACTGGTTTTCTTTCAAAGTCGTATTATAGTGATATCTATTATGTACAGATTTCACCATTTTTTTTCTTCTTTTATACATGCTTTCAAACTTCCTGTTTAAACATACACAAGTTCCCTAATTGTTTTTTAAGTGATTCAAACTTTTTTTAACAATCATGAATTGTTCTAGAATCATTTACAAGCTGTTTCAGCTTTTGTTTAATTTTTCCAAGAAAATACTGCAAACGATTTGAAATTACCAGAGTTTCATTAGAACTTTTCTTACAGTTACAAACAGTTTTTTTACCTGAAATTTTGTGGGGAGAAGGGGGTGCTGATTATGTACCAGTACCAACTATACAAGCCTGAATATGGGCGTTTTTATTGTCTTTAATTCTGGAATTACATGGCCTTAAATAAAATGTATATAAAAATCTAAAGTTTTTCTTACTAAGTGTACTTTTGATAACTCATTTGTGGTTGGTAAATTTGCTATAGAAATACAAAAATGACAAAATGTAGCAAAACAAGTATGCCCTTAAAATTGTTAACAGAGTAAACTTTTGATAAACAAACACTTCCAACAAAATCAATGCAGATAGCCTTATGAGTGGTTAAAAATGATGTTGACATGAATAGAAAGTAAATAGAAGGCCAATTGTAGTTTTGTAGTCTGTATATAAATTTTTGTTTTGTTTCTTTTTCAGGGCTTTACTGGAGATTTAGGAATTTTAGATTTATTACTTACATGTGTTGGTCATCATTTATATGAGGTAAGTCAAAATAGAGGGTTTAAAGTTCATTGAAGTTGATTTAGAAAATTTGTTCTTCTGTACCCAGGATTTATTTCTAATTTTTAAGAATTAGATAACAATAGAATACTTTGTTAAAGCTAATAGCAATTCTTCACAACTTTTAAATCAGCAATTTTCAGGAATTTAGGTATACAAAGATTTTCTTTGAAATGGATACCTTGTCTGTTCTAGCCTTGAAAAGCCAATTGCAGTAAGACTGAACGGTTTCAATTTTACATGATTTCTAAATCAATTTGCTATACATTACTCATGAACTATTTGAATAGTCAGGCATGTAAACTTTGATGGTACAGTGTGTAGTTGATAAGCTAATGAAGCATATAGGAATAGGTACAGGGGTATTTTGTTCTTATATGGTTTGTATTATAAACATTTGCATCAATTCTTAATATCCAGTTAAATTTTCTAGGTAGCAGAAATAACATTTAATGTATGGTACAGACTATCTGAAGAATTGTATCAACGGCATGAGGATCCTGCTATAGAAACATTTAAACCCTACATACAAAGGCTTATAGTTGCTATGTGTCGGCACTGTCAGATGGATCAAGACCATGTGAGTCTTAGATTAATAAAGGAAAAAAGAAAAAAACAGTATTATATTTAAATGATGTTAATATTAACAATGTTTAATGAAGAATGAGTTATGAATTTTATCTTACTTGTTCACCCTATTAGAACCTCATTTACACTGGACAAAACCGCTGAAAGATTAAACTGAATTTGACTTAAACCTTAATGAAAATTATCAACTAAAAAGTGTGATTTGAGTAGTATTGTATTCAAACCATGTGCATTCTTTATAATTTTTCTTGTAACCACACTAGAAAAGTTCAGTATTGTATATACACAATGGATTCACTAGATCTTATTTTAACTACTAGAAGTAAATAAAATTTTGAAAAATAATCTTTGAAAAAAAGGATTAAGAAATATTGAAGGTGGGTAATTATTGCAATTTAGACAACTATCAACTAAAAACCAAATGAGGTAGATGTTAGCAACTGTAAGTCACTGTACATGTATTTCATTCAAGTGAGAATTTTTCTTACATGGACAAAACAATCTTTTAATAATTGTGAATAATTGTAGCAGTAAAAGTATAAAAATATTTAAAAATATTTTTTCAGTGGTTGTTGTTTACAACTAGTGAGTAGTACAATATATTTACCAGAACATTTTTATTTTATTTGCAGGATGGGATTCCTGGAGAATCTGATGATTTTGGAGAATTTAGAGTTAGAGTATCAGAATTAATTAAAGATGTGATATTTATTGTTGGTTCATCAAATTGTTTTGCACAGGTAATGTTTATTCTATGTATTGATGTAACGTTATTTTGAAGTATTAAAGATAAAGGCATTATTCATTGACAACAATGTTTGTGGGTTTAGGAAAAATTGTATTATCAGATACTTTATAAGTTGGTTGACACAAATTACTTATTTAGATTTAGAGTAAATACCTTTTGTGGAAAATTTATATGGTTTGCCAAATACTGTGAAAGTACTTTTGTTCGTGGGGTACCAATTTTCGTGGTTTTCGTGGATGACTTTATCGACGAATTTAAGTGTCCAACGAAATAAAACAACCATTGTCCAAATCAAGACATGGAAAGATCCCCATCGGTAGGTTTTACTACTGATATGATTTAGAGAATATATTGAATAACGCCAAATCTGAGAATACTTTTATAGCAGTCACAGAACTACAACCGCATGCAGGATTATACCCATTTAATCTTTAATAACCTAAACTGTACAACTTTTGATTTTTTAATTATCATAAAAATATTTTTGATCGATGAAAGTCAAATTTTCGGCATTGGTATGCTAGTATGATAAAGTGTTCATTTTATATCCTTATAGTTCTCGTACATATGGGAAATAATAGTTTCATGCTGAGCTTGATTTTGGTAAGAATACGTTTATAGCACTTGTTTATGTTACTGTTTTCTTTAGGTGACATGTGTATGGCCTAATTAACACCTTTGATGGTCATTAATCTGTTGATCACTTTATCATGGGTTAGTAAGTGTTATTACAACGATTTATACGGGTCAATGTTTACTTTGCAATTTCCTCAATCCAGACTATTTGTAACCTTCATTTCTAAAGGCTTTAATTTTTTTTTAATTTTTTTTTTTTTTTTTGGAAAACTAAAATCCACGAATTTAAAAACCCACGAACATGTAAATTTTGTTAAAACCACGAAAATTGATACCCACGAATTAAAGTACTTTCACAGTAACAAAAAAATTTTTTTAGCCTGTTGTGTTATGAAGATGAATAATTGTTAAGTATTCAATGTTTTTTTTCTTAGATGTATGAAAATTTAAAGCAACAAACAGAGAGTACTTCTTGGGATGTTACAGAAGCCACATTGTTCATTATGACAGCTGTGGCTAAAAATATCTTACCGTAAGTGTTATGATTATTGTATTGTACTGTTTTATTTTGGTATCTATCATTAATTAATGGGTTTGACTCTTATCTTATGATCCACCATTTATTTGTCTCTATTCTATAACTGAATGAAGGTTTTTTTGTAGCCAATTTGTGTAAGGGCAGATATTTATTTCAGACCTTCAACAAAGGTAAACGGTATGATTGAGTGTTGTAATACTCAAATTTTTGTACATCTCTGTGTCCAGCAGGCAATTTCTTTGTCAGTTGACAAAGGCTTTTGATATTTGGCAAATGAGTGCTGCACCTCAGGACAGTTTTGGCCTTACAATTGAATATGGCATTTGAGTTTCTCTACTCATGTGACAAGCTGATTTTTACAAAGCTATACGTGTTATAGTTTCTAATTTTCATTTGAACTTGTGTCTTTTTTGCCACTGAATGTTAGGCAAACATCAATTATTTAAATAACCAATTTTGGATGTTAAGAGAAGAAAAATAATTCATTATTGTAATTTGTAACATATGAACTCATATTTTCAGGGAAGAAAAAGATTCATTATTATAATTTGTGACATACATTGACATATGCACTTATACTTTCAGGGAAGAAAATGAGATAGTACCAGAAGTAGTGAAGGCTATTCTATCAATACCACCTACTGCTCATATAGCTGTTAGATACACAAGTATACAATTGTTTGGAGAACTTTGTGAATGGATAGAAAAACATCCAGACTATTTAGGTAATAAATAAATAATGCAAAAAAAATTTGTTGTACTTTGTTTTTAAAGTTGTAATATAACTTTCATGGGCATACTATTGGTTTTGATAGATTCATTATACTTCTTCCCACTTTAGATAATCAGTAAATTATCAGTTAAATGCCTTATTAAAAATATTTTCACATGTTTACATGCATCTACAAAATTTGATATCTCACGAATAATATAAAATCTACAGTTGTACCAAGTGGATCCAGAACTTTTCATAAGGGGGGCCCCTTTGCAGTCATGCTTCAGTGATTCCCTATATAATCAACCAAATTTTTCCCACAAAAGGGGGGTTGGCCTGGACCCCCAAAGGCCCCCATCTGGATCCGCCTTTGGTACCACAGTGGGGTTTATATTCAAATGACTATATTCATAATATTTACTCTGCACAATAATGACTTATCTGTCAGTTAATATATATGATAAGATACAATGTATATACTTCTTTATTTTTAATTGCTCTGTTCTTAAAATATGCCAAATGTATTTCAGATCCAATACTGCAGTTTTTATTGGCTGGTTTACAAGAGCCAAAGTTGGCTTCAGCGGCTGCTACGTCAGTACAGAGTATATCAACCACTTGTAAAGGGAAAATGAGGGATCACTTCCAAGGACTTCTTAATATAGCACAGGCTATTGACACACTACATCTTTCTAATGAAGCTATTATAGGCTTTCTAAAAGGTATGAACATTTGTCATGTTTGTGTAGTAATAAATATAGCACAGGCTATTAACACTACATCGTTCTAATGAATCTATTATAGGCTATACATATTGCATAGTACAGGTTTTATTTGTAATTAAGTATCTGTTTTAAATGTTTTTCATTATACCATTACATTCGTTAACATTTTAATATTATTATAACAAACACAATTTATTCTTATTTAGACCATAGCAAAATATTTTTGTTAAATTTATGTAACAAAAACATATATTGTTGTCAATATCATTAATACAAAATATATTTATCGTTGTTTTCATCATTACAAAATCATAATAATCATAAACTTATTTTGTTTTACTGCTTAAAATTATCATTTCATGCATTTCAGGACAGTGTTTTAACACAAACAGTTGATACTGATAGTTTAACTTATAGCAAAAACTTTTAAGATTTCCGTTACCGTAATTGTTCAACTGGAACTGTAAAATTGTAAAAACTCAAGTTGTTGGGTAATAATTGTTTTTTTTTATTATATGAATCAGCTTGATTTAGGTTGTTTATTTTAAAGACTTACATTCCACTTCAGCAACTTTCTGCAACATATTTGTCATTTTTCATATGGCTCTAATAGATATCAGTTATAGTGCAGCTTCACGTCTGGTATATTGTAAACCAGCCTTTTTTCACAGATACCTTATTAAGTGTCATCATCACTGGTCCATTTTACTGATATTTATTTTTGTGACCTCTTAATACCATTTGTTGCACATGTATTGATATATAGAAAGACCAATGTTTTACATATTTGCAAGTTTTACATTCATTAACAGTATGATGATGAACTTATGTTTTGACAAGGTTACAGCTGATTGCATTATAGTGTAGGCAAAGGTTATATCTTTGGTTAGCTTGCTTGCTTGCTGAACTGTGATGTCATTATTAGGTTAGGTAAATTACCCTCCTTTAAGAGTAGACTAGTTCGACAGATAACCAATCTATCTGTCTGTTTGACTAGGCTATTTCGAAAGGGGATTAGTATACCTGACCTAATAATGACTTCACAATTCAGCTAACAAGCAAGCTAACCAAAGATATTACCTTTACCTACAAACTCAATGCAATCAGCTGTAATTCATTAAAGATTTAAAACTTTTTCTTCGAAAATAATGTATGATTACATGTTTTATGTTTCCCTAAATATTTGTATTATGTTTTCTCTTATGATCTGTTGCAGGTACTGCAGTGATATTAACACAGTTACCAGTGGAGAAAGTTGGAGAGGCTTTAACACAATTATGTTCATTTCAAATTACACCTTTAAGTTCAGTAAGTTTTTTTTAAAAAACAGGTCATGACAAACAATGGAGAAAGTATCATGGTTTTTATACGACCGCAAAAATTTTAATTTTTTGGTCGTATATTGCTATCACGTTGGCGTCGTCGTCCTGCGTCGTCGTCCGAATACTTTTAGTTTTCGCACTCTAACTTTAGTAAAAGTGAATAGAAATCAATGAAATTTTAACACAAGGTTTATGACCACAAAAGGAAGGTTGGGATTGATTTTGGGAGTTTTGGTCCCAACATTTTAGGAATTAGGGGCCAAAAAGGGCCCAAATAAGCATTTTCTTGGTTTTCGCACTATAACTTTAGTTTAAGTGAATAGAAATCAATGAAATTTTGACACAAGGTTTATGACCACAAAAGGACGGTTGGGATTGATTTTGGGAGTTTTGGTTCCAACAGTTTAGGAATTAAGGGCCAAAGAAGGGCCCAAATAAGCATTATTCTTGGTTTTCGCACAATAACTTTAGTATAAGTAAATAGAAATCAATGAAATTTAAACACAAGGTTTATGACCACAAAAGGAAGGTTGGGATTGATTTTTGGAGTTGAGGTAACAACAGTTTATGAATTAGGGGCCAAAAAGGGGCCCAAATAAGCATTATTTTTGGTTTTTGCACCATAACTTTAGTATAAGTAAATAGAAATCTATGAAATTTAAACACAAGGTTTATGACCATAAAAGGAAGGTTGGGTTTGATTTTGGGAGTTTTGGTCCCAACAGTTTAGGAATAAGGGGCCCAAAGGGTCCAAAATTGAACTTTGTGTGATTTCATCAAAAATTGAATAATTGGGGTTCTTTGATATGCCGAATCTAACTATGTATGTAGATTCTTAATTTTTGGTCCCGTTTTCAAATTGGTCTACATTAAGGTCCAAAGGGTCCAAAATTAAACCAAAAATTGAATCCTTGGGGTTCTTTGATATGCTGAATTTAAAAATGTACTTAGATTTTTAATTATTGGCCTAGTTTTCAAGTTGGTCCAAATGGGGGTCCAAAATTAAACTTTGTTTGATTTCATCAAAAATTGAATAAATGGGTTCTTTGATATGCCAAATCTAACTGTGTATGTAGATTCTTAATTTTTGGTCCAGTTTTCAAATTGGTCTACATTAAGGTCCAAAGGGTCCAAAATTAAACTAAGTTTGATTTTAACAAAAATTAAATTCTTGGGCTTATTTGATATGCTTTATCTAAACATGTACTTTGATTTTTGATTATGGGCCCAGTTTTCAAGTTGGTCCAAATCAGGATTCCATATCAAGTATTGTGCAATAGCAAGAAATTTTCAATTGCACAGTATTGCACAATAGCAAGAAATATCTAATTGCACAATATTGTGCAATAGCAATTAATTTCAATTGGAGTTATCTTTCTTTGTATAGAATAGTAGTTGATTATATATGTTGGAAATTTGCCAGACATGACTATGATGTCATTTTCTATTTTTATTTGCCAAAAACTTTATGTAAATAACTTCATTGGAAATTTGCCAATATAAAATGTTGCTGATGAAGCTTTTTTTCCTTATCTTATCTAAAATGTTTTTAGATAATGTATGTTGGACATTTGCCAGACATGACTATTTACATTTTGGATATTGAACCATAATAGTTTAATATTAAATTTAAAAACTTTAAATTCTAATTTTCATTTCTTAAACCAAATTCATAATGTGACATAAACCTATGTTGTGTCAACTATTTTATCACAATCCACATTTATAGCTGTATCAAACTTAAAAGTTGTGTCCATACTTGTTCTCATTTCAGATTTCATAAATAAAAAGAAAAATTCTTCAAACATTTTTTTGACAGGATTAATATTCAACAGCATAATGAATTGCTCAAAGGCAAAACAAATTTTAAGTTCATTAGACCACATTCATTCTGTGTCAGAAACCTATGCTGTGTCAACTATTTAATTTTAGATTTAAATAAGTTTGAAGAAGAAATCTTTAATTGATTTGTAAAATCTTGACATTTTTTTTGTGTAAAAAAACCCATATAATGTCAAAAATTTGATCACAATCCAAATTCAGAGCTGTATCACGCTTAAATGTTTTGTCCATACCTGCCCCAACTGTTCAGGGATCGACCTCTGCGGTCGTATAAAGCTGCGCCCTGCGGAGCACCTGGTTTTTATTTGTATTGAATACTGTATGAAAATAAATGCCTTCATATTTTGCATGGTTGTGGTAAATCTTTAGGTTATTGATTTGTATTCTAATAATTTAATTATTAAATTTTGATTCGTTCAGTTGACATGCTAAACTGTATCCTCAAAGGAAAAGATCAGATCCTACAATTAGATTTTGATTTTCCAAAAAGGATGCAATAAGAGTGAATAATCTTTAATTAATCTTAATGTCAAAAATAGGAAACAAGGCGGTCCAAAAAACAAGATTATTTTGTTCCCCTTAAAACCAAGCAAAATGTTGAAGTCTAAAGTTGTAAATGTTAACCCTCTGAAATTTGTAACTTGAATGTTAAGCAGTAGCTGAAATTGAAAGGAAGGAAAGTCAATTAATTTTATCCATAACTTATGACTTTTGACTAATTGTTATGGATTATATTGAAGATGGTTGTAAAATATTGGACTTATCTTTTTCAGCTTTTGACAAAATCTGAGGATCACAAATTACCGAGCCACATCGCTCATGGTAGTAAAGAAGATCCCACAGTATGGTTAGACAGATTATCTGCTATATTTAGGTAGGTGAAGATAGTAGTTGTCTCTGTATCAATGATGTAAAGTATAAATTTGGGTATTTATCACACATTTTTCCTTCCATGGACTTCTAATATTAAACTTCATTAACTGCACTGATGAAAGTTATAAGAAAAGAATTGACATGCTTATAATGCAAATTGAATTTTGAATTCTGTATACTGATAATAGATGTAGATATTTTTATGCCCCATTTATGGGCATTATGTTTTCTGGTCTGTGCATCCGTTCTTCCGTCTGTCCTGTTTCAGGTTAAAGTTTTGGTTTAAATTTTTGGTAAAGGTAGTTTTTGATGAAGTTGAAGTCCGATCAACTTCAAACTTAGTAAACATGATCCCTATGATATGATCTTTCTAATTTTAATGCCAAATTAGAGATTTTATCCCATTTTCATGGTCCACTGAACATAGAAAATGATAGTGCGGATGCGGCATCCGTGTACTTGGGACACATTCTTGTTTATTAATATATTTATTTTGAATATTCACTTATATAAATTATCTGAACAAAACATTAAAGGTTAATATTATTGATTTTTGCAGACACACCACACCAGTAATAACCAATGGTCAAGTCCATCCATGTCAGACTGCTGTTCAACAGGTAGGTCTTTCTACTTATTCTTTATTAACTGTAAATGGATACAGGTTGTAATTTTAAAATTCTGAAATTGAAAAAAAATAAATTCAACTTTTATTGTCAGAATCAACATGTAAAACACCTTCAAGTAACAAATATTACCTCATTGCTATATTATGGAACTAAATCACAAAATTTTCCTTAACTGAAAACAAAAATGGAATTCTGTTGCTTATTTTAAATAATCTATAATAAACATGCTTTATTGCAATTTCAGATTACTTTTTTTGTACATTCCCTAATATTATATTTGGTTCCTTTTTAGATCTGGCCAGTATTATCAGAAACTTGTTCCAAGTTCCAGTCAGATATAAGAATTGTAGAAAGATGTTGTCGCTGTATCAGATTTGTGATACGATGTTTAGGGAAAAGTTCTGCTTCATTACTCACACCACTAGTCACACAGGTATGGACAATTGTAATTATTAAAATGAGGAGGACTGTACAAGTTAGAAAATTATTATGGTGAGGTTATTGTTTTTTGTCTCGGCTGCTGTTTATCAAATTTAAAATAAATTTTCATAGGACATAAGGAACAAATTGTTTTCAATATTTATATTTTACACAATACTATAGATTAACTTTTTGTGAAGGCTTTTCAAACATTTTACAGGGATTTTATTTCGTGATACCTTATTTACTTGTTGTAGATAAATAAGAAAAAATCCAAGTGTTATAGATTTGGGACACTTTATAATTGTGTTATTTTTCTACTCTTGAAAGTTGTGAAAATAAATAGTTGGTTTACAATAATTTACCTTTTATTATATTAAAGTGGCTTAATTGGTTACTTTCTATCTATATGAGCAACTTTGATTTCTGTAGCCCTTAATTTGCACATAAGTGTCCTTATTAGCAGAATCAATAACTTCATTTTAAAAGAATATTGTATTTTCTTCAATTTATTATAACTGTTTAATTTCAGATGATATCATTATACCAAGTCCATCAACATTCATGCTTCCTGTACTTAGGTAGTATATTGGTTGATGAATATGGTCAGGAGCAGTCATGTCAGCCTGGTCTTCTGAATATGTTACAGGTAAACAAACAGATAGTCTGGACAGTTAGTCATAGATTGTGATAGTCCAGGAACATTTGAATTATAAAGTCTGCTTGAATTGATAAACTGACAGATTTGATTGTGCTGTCAGGGTTTTGAACATAGAAAAGGGCTAAAGAATAAACCCAAAATATTTTGAGGTTTTCTCTATGAGAAAGTATTTGGACATAACCTTTGCTTTAATGAAGAAAAAAAACTGACAGATTTTACTGTCTAGTCAAGTTTAACCTGAAGTAAGGAAAAAGAATTAACAAATATATTTTGATGGTTGCTTGTGTTACTTTGAAATGTGATATACAGGAGAAACATGGCTACAACACCAATTGACTGTCATAAGGTTTGCTCTCTTAAATTTATTGACAGTGTAACAAATTTCATTTCAGGCTTTCTGTGTCCCAACATTTAAGATATTAGAAGAACACAATGGTTTACGGAATCACCCAGATACTGTAGATGATTTATTTAGATTATGTTTAAGGTATTACTGTTTTAGAAAATAAACACAATTAACAGTTGTATTAAAAAAAATATTGATAATCAGAATCATGACATTTTATCTATGATTCAAGTTGAATTTATGGTTATATATTACAAATATAGCAGTTTGATTTTTCTAGAATATCTAGACTTTCACATCAAAGATTTAGTTTTCCATTGAACTGTTTACATCAATTCAAATAATTTAAGGTTCATCAAACAAAAAAGAAAACTTAAATTCATGTCAAAACAACGCATTTGAATAGTTAACCTATAAAACAAATCTTTGTGCGATCTAAAACAATTGATATTTCAATATCATTTCAATACTTAAAAGAATGAATAATAATCTGTTTTTAAACCCCTCTCTGTGAACTAATGTTTTACCATTACAGATTTGTACAGAGGGCTCCAGTTCCTTATCTCCAGTGTCAGATGGCCAAACCTATCCTATGTTGTGCTATTGCTGCCTGTCCATTAGATCATAGAGATGCCAATGCTTCAGTGATGAAATATCTCACAGATTTCTTAGCATGTGCTACAAAGAAAGAGGTAGCTAACAAAATTTATGAAACTCATACACATTGCAAACAACTAAAACTCTTAAGAGTGAGTCACTTATCTTTCTAGAGTTATGCCCCTTAACAACTTAGAAAATTGCAATTTTTTTAGTTTCTGCACTCTTACTCAAGTTTTACTCGTCTAAATTTTATGAAATTCATACACAATGCTACGACTAAAACTGATAGACTCCCAGTTTTAAATTTGGGCAGTGAATCTCTTACCACTCTACAGTTATCCCCCTTTATAGCTTGAACATTTTATTTTGCTCTATTGTATGTCATTGGATTTTAAGGCTAGAAAATAAAAATTGAAAGTTTAACAATATTTTGTAATAATGTGCTTTTCAGGAGAAACCAGACTTTGAAGTACGGAAGAACTTGGTGAAAGGACTGTTAAATGAACATGGGTCACAGTTAGTTCATGCCTTAATTAATGCTTGTCTGTTTTGTTTGCCTACGTTTATGTCAGCTGATATTGGAGAAGTTTTATATGAACTAATGATAGTAGATAGACCGGTAAGAGTAGATAAAGATAAGATTTATTTTATTAAAATGTCACCATTCATTAGGTATCTATATAAATATACACACAAAGTCATAAGAATCTAACATTTGGTAAATGTATGCCAGTAGAAAACAACTTAATAGTTATGAGACAATATCATCAAAACAAACATCTAATGCATCCATAAAAGGACAACTGTTTTACATGTACATCTTACTTATTGTGTAAGTTTGTGTGTAGGTTTAGATTAAACAATAAACAAATGAACCCATAAGATTAGCATGGGTTTTTTTTTAAATCACTATAGCATTGTATATTTTCCAGACCGTATAAATATTTGGACTGTACGCGTACGTATGCATACTTTTTCAAAATACTCATACGGTCGGATCGTACGCGTACGGTCTGACTAATATCAAGAAGTTGGCAAAGTTAATTAGATCCATATAACAGATCATTTAACTTAACTCTCAAATTGATATAAAAAAGTTTAATTGTAATTGAGAAAAAAACTTTAAATTTTAATGATTTAAAAAATGCACGCTAATTGAATCTGTTTATCTCTTGTATTTAGCATGTTGATCACTCAGTAAAATAATTGAATTATACTAAAATTGAAAATATCGGAAGTAAATATAATGTTGGAGGACAATTGTTTTGGATATTTAGCAACTTTACAAAAAAATTCAAATGCTAAGGAACATACACGAACTGCAAAAATGTAAATTTAAAAAGTATTAGTTCGTTACTTGTGGTAGCAAGTGTAACATTGGTTGAGAGTACCAAAATTAGGATCAAGATATACAATTAATAAAATATTAAATTTCAATTGTTCATTTGTTCATTTTATCTGTGCAATTGCAATAATATTAATTAGTAAAACTAAAAATAAAGATTATGAATGATGTTAATTTGTTTTAATTTAATAAATATGATCTAATAACATGTATGGTCAGCTCGTACTGGACCATACGCGTATACTCATACAGTCCGACCGTAAGAGTATGGTCAGACCATACGAGTATAAGTATACGGTCCGGACCGTACGCGTACGGTCCAAATATTCATATGGTCTGTAATCTATATATTAGTTTCAGCTGCTGGAATAATGCAATTAATGACCATTTGCATTGACGCCAAACAACGTAAAATTGTGAAGGATATTACATTAGGACCTGTCTATATGTCTTCATCATAGTTGAGTTACAAAAGTAACTTCAAATATGCAGCTTTATAACATTTAAATTGTCATTAATAAACAATGCCATACCATATATCAATTGTCAAATTCATATTCTTATCACAGGCAAAATTTTGCTAATGTGAATAATTTTTCTTGACAAATAGTAAAGCTTAAATATTAAATTCAGGTTGATTTTAAATGTGAATTTCATCTTAAATATTTAAATAAAAAGAGTTACCGTAGATACTCGCTTATAAGTTGGAAGTTTGGGAGTAAAATTCAGAATCCAGAGAGGGACCGACTTATAAGAGAGATCCAGCGACCAGAGGCAAAATCCAAGCTCGAGAAAAGTGATCAGGAGTGAATTTCCTGGTCAAAACTACGTCGGTGATTGACAAACCTACATAAATCCCTAAATTTTTTTTAAAAGTTTTTGTTGAAAATAAATGACTACAATACTGTCTTTGTGTTTTATTTGTTCTCTGTTGACCTTTTTCTGTCAATTTGTGTTGAATTTCCGACTGTTTCCGGTTGTGTATTGATTTTCATGGTCAAATGGTTTGTGCATAAACCCAAAAGAAAGAGCCATGAATCAAAAATGAAAACGAGATAACAATGTACCAACTATGTAAAAGGATGTATTCAGCGGAGTTATTGTGTCATTATTGTGATATCATGATATCAATTCATATAAATCATACAATAATCAAAAATAATTTTAATATTCATTCCCAAGATCAAAATATTATTCATTAAAATGTCTCAGGTAAACACAAAGATTACAAAATTGATTGGCAAGCCAATATAATCCATTGATAACCCCTAAGAGACAAAGAGTTGTATTCACTAAAGGTGTGAAAAAAATTTCAGTGATAGGTAGACAAACTGTGTGGAATATCAAGCTGGCCAAGAAAGTTCTGGCATTGCAAAGCAATAATATATATGTCATTGAATTAATTTTATGTTTAATCATATTTTCAGACATTTTGCCGATGGTTAGAAACAACATTAAAGTCTTTACCTACAGAAAGTTCGGGAGGTGTAGTGACCGCCACACACAAACAGCTAACAGATTTCCATAAAGCTGTTACTAGGTAGGTCATGATACAGAGAGTTTTAACAGAAAATAAATAAACTTGGTGTATTTACTGTCTTCTGATAGGTTAAAAATATTGCTTTTATTTTCAATGTTTAGGTTTACTCCTGGTTTGCCCACTTTTAATTTTACCAATTATCTATTAGTTATGAAAACTAAAAAGACAAAAGGTTTAATGAGCATACAATTGTATAGTCTGTTCCAACTTAGGTAAATAGTTTGTAAGTGTTTTCCAAATATTCAGGTTGTTTATTGTATAGCAAAATAATAAAAAAAATCAAATATTTTTTCTCAGTAATTTAATATCAATTCAATCAATTAATTCAACATACATATACAGCAAATAACTAAAAAATGATATTCAGTTATAAAAGTGTCTTTATGTTCATTAGTTTCTGAATGATTTTCATGATAGAAATAAGTTTATACACTGAGTACTCTTTTATTGCAAACTTTATTTAATAAATTAATTAATTTTATAAATGCATTGCATAAGGAAATCAATTAAGCACAGAAACGTAATAAGGACACTACATGTAAAATGATGAGAAATACAATCTTTTATATATACTTCAAAAGTAACAAAACATTTGATATATTTGCAAAGTCACAATTAACAATAATTCACTTCATTGTTCAGTTCAAATGGAGAAGATGGGATTTTGCGTCAGAGTAATCTACCACGTTGATGAGTCCTTGTTGGTATCTGTATATGAGTCTGGTGTCTAATTACTCTGTATGGTCGTCTTTAAGGTGGGCGGGTTCCTCCTGCTGCATACTGGATAATGTTGCATTCTGTTAGTGCTTTTGTCTTCTTCAGTAGCTCAATGATCTCGTAGATGTATGGGTGGGCGTGTTTGAGTCGCTCCTTATGTTTGTTGTGCCATCCTTCCAGGTGATTTGTGCATGGTGCGGGGTCCTTCTGTGTAATAGTGGTTCCATAGAAAGCGGTAGTTTTCAACCCAAAACTCTGTCACGTAATCTGTAAATGGACTTGTAGCGTTGAGTAAATTAAAAGATATTCAAATGAGATTTATTCTATTTAATCTTTAGTTTCATTATTTTACTTTTCACCTTTTTTTCAGAATGTACCAATAATTAAAAATATTTGTTGATAAATTGAAATATTTATTCATTTTAGTACACATTTTCCCTTTTTTTTTTTAATAAAATACATTATCCTGCCAAATATATATAAAATATAGAAATTTTTTGCACATTTTTCTTGATTTAATAGCAGAATATTATATTATTTTTTAATTTTACAGGTAAAATATAAGGTAAAAAATATGACTATAATTCAGAAATAAACTATAATTGTTAAAACAACAATTCCCTCTATGTTTACATATACATGTAATTAAAAGTGGGCAAACCAGGATGACACCGTCAATTTTTATGGCGACAAGCTCACTCTGAAGTTGTGCATTCATACGCCAATATGTGTGTACGTTGTAATTGTTAATATAAATAATATAAAAAAGTTATTCGAGCCTTATTTTGGATAGAAATTTATTAATAATGAATGGTAATAATTTATTGAACCATAAAACTAATTTTTGACTTCACATTTTACATAATCCGCTTCGTGGATTATTCAATGTGTAGAGTCAAAAATTAATTTTATGGTTCAATAAATTCAAAATAAATAATAGCCATTAATTAAAAGTGGTTATTAAATATGATATTAAAGTATTACTTTTGAAATAGAAAAACTATTTTTAAATTGTTTCTAAAGACTTGTTCTGGGAAAGAACACCTATACATGATATTAAAGTATTTAAAAAAAAAAAACAGAAAAAAAGTATCAATTGTACTAGTAACAACATGCAGTCATTTTGATGACCTTCCGCTGTTGTCTGCTCTATGGTTGGGTTGTTGTCTCTTTGACACATTCCCCATTCCCATTCTCAACTTTATTTTAAATCTGTACATCAGACTTTCACTTACATTTTAAAAAACAAGTAAACATTTGAAACTGAATTATCATAGCTATAATTTCAGAAACTGAATTATCATGGTTATAATTTCAGACTTACAAACAACATTTGAGAAATATATGTATTCCCCATTTCCATTCTCATTTGTATTGATAAAAAAAGTATATGATGTTAATATGATTTCTTTTTACAGTGCTGAGAACTATAAACAAGTGTCAACAGCTTTAAGAGAATTTTCAAGACTTTACAGATGATAGCTTTTTTACCTCATAACAACTCTTACATGTGCAATCAAATGAAGGCTTCTTTGTGACAGATAATTTTCTTAGCCTTTTTCATCCAATTTTCTACTTGATGTAGTGTTTGGATTTTGCTCAACAGTAGTGGTTGCTGTAGAAGTCCAGATTTCTAAAAGCATGATGATAACACAATTAGATTGCAGTTGAAAGGTAGAAATAGGAAATTATGGGAGTCAAGTAGAGTGGCTTCTGTTAAAACAGTTCTGGAAAAATGATGACTGAAAAATGATGACTCTGATTGGATGATAGGAAGTAGCTTGATTGTAAACTTTGTTGTGAGAGGGTATTGACTTGTAATACAGTGAAAGTGCTTCCAATTCTCTTATTGCATAGTCAAGTGGCTTAATCAATGCTGTTGCATGGTGCAGTCTTAAAAGTTTTGTGAGAATCTCATTGTGCCGACAGAACTAAATGAACTGGTTGTTAAATGTTAGTTAGTGATATTCTAAGTAACAAAATATTATAAAATCATGAAAAAATTAAGTAACAGTATATATAATAATCATGCAAATGTGATTCATGGGTAGTGCCTACAAATCATTTTTAATGCGCCACCTAGGGGCATTATGTTTTTCAGTTTGTTAGTTTGTTCTTCAGTCTGTTATTCCTGCTTCAAGTTAAAGTTTTTGGTCAAGGTAGTTTTTGATGAAGTTGAAGTCTAATCAACTTGAAACAAACGTTCGTTATGACATGATTTTTCTAATTTCAATGCCAAATTAAAGTTTTGAGCCCTATGGTATGCCCTAAAATTGGTAAGATAGTGAATAACTGAAATTAAGAGGCTAAAAAATTTCTATTTTTTATAACTTGCTGTTTTCTTTAGAATTCCTTGATATTTTTGTTAATTAAGATTTGTTTACACTGAGGCAAAGAAGTTGTTATTTCAGTCAATACTAAGGTCAATTTTTATAAAACTTTAAATGTGGTAAAGAGTGAACAAAATTGTTTTATTTTATTTAAGATAATTATTTACTATTTTTCTTTGCTTTTGAATGTTGTATTTTATATGGAAAAGGTGATCTTAAAAAAATTCTCACTAGCATAAATGGTATGGAGCGATGTTTCTTTTTTCAATTTTATGATTGACTACTACTCTTAGTGCTGAAGCTTGTATTGCCTGTACATAAGTGCTTTAAGCAAAATTTAATATTTCTTGATATTGTTCAATAGGATATATTGCTTGTGCATAAATGCTGAAATAGTATTTATTTTTCTTCAACTTGTTCTATAGCAATATATCTTCATCTAATGTATCATGTGTGTAAAAAATTTACATGTATTTATAAACATTTTCCAACGTTTTAAAAAAATTGATGAATATTCAATATTCAACATTTAACAATGAATATTCATCATCTAATTGACAGTATTTTATATTATGCAGTAGGAGTGCAAAGAAACATAGTTATTGTTTATTGTTGTCATTATGCATAGTTTTGAAAGAAATAAAAATGTATTTTACAGAGTCTGTATAATAATTTTAAAACCATAGGTTAAGATAGCTATCAATACACATTGTTGATATCTATACGTTATAGAATATCAGGAAGAGGAGTCTTTATAACATAATCATTGAATATTTTTATTAAACTAACTATATTGCATGCAGAAATTTTTGATAAGCAGTTACTTATTACGTTATCTTAATCATAGTTTTAAAGAAAGACACTTTAAACGTTAGTGATGATCTATAAATAAAATTGAGAATGGAAATGGGGAATCAAACCAATATCTGTGTGTGGACTTTTTTGTATTTCAAGTCTGAATAGAAACATATGTGATCATAGTATTGAAACACAATAAAATCTTGTGATCATGTTGATGAATAAAAATAAGATTATGTGATCATATGAATGACAAAATCAAAATCATGTCAGCATTTTTAAGAAACACAATAAAATTATAATTGTATTAACCACAATATAATCATAATGAATCAAAATTAAATCATGTTAAAAATTTGACCAAAAAAATAAAATCATGAGTCATATTAACAAATCAAAATAAAATCAATGTCATTTTGACAAAAGACAAAAACAATCTTGAACATTTTAAAAAAACATAATAAAATTGTGATCATTTTGACAAACACAATAAAATAATTTGATAAATTTATAAGCAATGTGATCATATTGATGAAACACAATACAATTCTATGTATTTGTAATTATATTAAACAAAAACAATGAAATTGGCTAAACTAATTAAAGATTTTGACAAGTTTTGCCAAGTACATGTCACATGTTTCAGTTAAAGTTGCTGAAGTGCAGACAAAGTGACCCATGGGAGATAACTCTTGAGGTTTTAGGGTTAATTAAGATTATTGATGATACCATTTTTTTGGCCTGATAATTTTTTTTAACTTATTACAGAATTTTTGTACATTTTGTTAATAGGAATCTAAGAATGAAAATTACCTCATTAAAACACTTGAGTATCAAGTTGTAGGAAAAAACTCTGATTAAAATGTACTTTAGAATCTTCTAAACTTTTTTTCTATAAAGTGTTTAACACAAGATCAAATGTTGACCTTATGATGATTGTACTTTTGGTGCTTGTATTTAAAAAATGTTCTGTAGGTATGACAACGTACAACATATTATTGTTCTTTAAAAGCCATGTGTGTAACCAAACATGTGTTCATTTATTTAATTGTTACTTTCATTGCTTTTTACTGCTTTGTTGTTAGAAATACACCAGTTTTTTCAATACACATGTTTATGATAACATTTATGTTGCATGTTAGAAAATACTTATTTAATTTTAGTCATTAGATGACATCATATGTTGTGGCATGCATGTGTGTGTATCCATTAAAGGATGTGTATTTAGTTTAAAACAAAAGTGTTCATTACTACTTTGTTTCTTTATGAATTTCATATTTTTACTTCTTGGTAAAAGCAGAACAAGTAAAGATTTTAAGAATCAGATACAACATTGCCAGTTGAATTTATTTAAAAAAATAATTTTGTCAATTAAGAGATTGAACCAATAAGTAGATGTACCTCCAAAATTATTTAGTGTATAGATAAATAATCAAAATTACATAAGATGAAATTTCAATTAACCTACAAGTGCTGTAGATGTAGCTTATATCAGATTCATTATTAAAAGGGTAAAAGTATTATTCAGTGATTTCAGCATGTCAAGTATTTGAGTTCAATCACAGGTTTATAGAGATTGCTAAAACAATCATAAAGGGTTATCCAATTTTGAAGTTTATTTCACAATAAGATATATTTTTTTTATGTACCAAAAATTGTTTTACTTTATATAGAGCACTTCATTGACATGAAAGACAGATATGCTAAATTCAATACATGTATATGGAACATCTAAATCATTTTGTTTTAACTTTCCGTGCTTAATTAAGGAAATGCTTAAATTGTTGTTGGCACAAGTAATACCAAATCAATCTATTTAAAAGAGATGAGAATATCCATGAATTTTTTGAAAATTAGTTTTGCATTTGTTAGCACTACTTGTTTATGAAAAGGATTGTAAAACTATCATACAAAAAAAATATTTTAAAAAATATGAGTAAATTTAAAAACTACAGAAAAAAAATATTTAACCTTGAATTTCATGGATAATACCTTAAATGTACCAAAGCATAGGAATCTTCATGGTTGAATAAAATACTGTTTTATTTTTATATTGTGTGTAGTTGTGACTGAAGCATATGTGTATGTATGCTTTGTTAAATGCACTGAGAATGTGCTCTATTGTATTCATATGCAAAATTGTAATATATATTGCTTTTATACATGTGTAAATATGTACATCACTATTTTATTGGAATGTTCAGATTTGTAATGAACAACAAAAAATTGAAGTCTCAAATTGGCATTTTAAGGGGGGGATTGATAAAAAAGAAATAAATGGATTTGACTCATCAGATATTCTTTTTGTTATCTACAATCCAAAACAAACAAAAAAATTGTCAAAGAACTGGTTCAAGTCATATGAGGTTTTCGGGAGCTATCTCATGTTTTAGAACCACTTCAGAATGGTTATTACAGGTGAAACCAAATACAAAAGAAATTTTTCTTGTGTGGAACTTGCTGATTTTTAGGTAAAGATTACATGAAATGCACCCAAAACCTTATGGAACTGACTTGATATCTAAATGTTCCAAGGCTGATTACTACCTTTGTTTTAAATACACAAAATATAGTGCATTGACCATAACATTCTATACATACTATCCATGAACATTTCCAGAATTACATCGAAGTAAAATATGCTCAGATATTCAAGGCACAAAATGATGTTAAGAAAATTACATAACTTTTGCAAGGTGCAGGAATCTAATAACTGTTCTAAAATTATAAATTATGTCAATGTTAAAGTCATTTCAATTTAAAAATTGGAGTTATCTTCCTTTGTCTAGAAAAGCTGTTCAATCAACAACAATCAATGCAATATTTAATGATAAATTGAAGCGATCTTTATCGTTAAGTGTTTTCAAGCACTTTGATTTAAAAGTTTGTGTTGACCCCTCCAACCACAAAGGTGCATAAACTCTAGCTCTGTAAAGATGCTTTAATATTCCCCATTCTAGATATGGAGGCTATATTGCCTTAACCTTGCCTGTTCATTTGTTATTTTGTCAAACAAATATTTCTGTCAGACATTTTTCAGGTACATCTACAACAAACAGAATGACTTTGTATGCCGTAAACAACTAGACACAGATAAGGAGGGGTTAGAACTTTTGAGCGTCTGAGACATCAATTTCCTATTTGATGATACTTTAAATTTTTCTATATGTTGAATGAAATTAATATTTTGTCACAAATTTCCCTACCTACTACTTAACAGAATTATTTCATATTTACAACTAGGCAATGATGGGTTGTACTTTGTGAACAATTTTAGAATCAGTCAGAGTTCAGTTCTTTTGTTATTTTATTTTTTTCAGAAAGCCACTTTTATTTGAGATACTTTGAATTATGAGTTAAGTTATGTTAAGCATGTTAAAATGTGCTATCTTATTGTGATTAATTTGGGCAACATGTATCAGGATGGATGGCTTTTGGATTTAAGTTGAGTTAAAAGGAATGGTACCTGTTTACTGTGGGTCTGAATATTCTGCTTACTAGTCATTAATATTCATTGTAGACTTTAATTGCTTAAATTCATGTCATTTGGCCTGTTAGAAAGTTGTCTTATTGGCAATCATACCTCATCTCTTTAATTTTATAAAAGTTAATACAGCTTGATATTGATCATGGTATAAGTATTTATTTCTGTCAACTTGACTAATCCTTACCATGTACCTATCAATCAAGGATGTTTGGTTATACATCAGTAAGACAGCACCCTAATTACATTAAACATAGCAGCACAGATACTGTGATTTAGCCCATATCCATGTCTCCGCCATAACAGGGGGCATTAAGTTTAACCCTTGTCCGTACTCCTGAAATTGGTTTCGGTTCTTTAACCTAACTGTACCTCAACCAAATGTTATGACACTTTTAAGTCAAATTACAGGCATATGACATATAGTCTTAATGGGATGTCAAGTCCAATGCTGCATGACATATCATCTTGAGATGATGCTTAAATCCAATTGTGAATAATATGACTGTGCTCGATTACGTAACTTAAAAAATCTATATATGAATCTTCAGGTCAATTGTACATAACACATCATCTTGAAGCGATGTTTCCTCATGCAAAATACCAAAAAACCATGTCCAACAGAAAATATATGGGGTGGAAACAGTCATGCCACTAAACACAATGAGGTCATCAATTGCATCAAATGGTACACAAAAAGTAACCATATGCTCAATACCAAATCCCTTTGAAAAAAGGATTTAATATTAGTCCAGACAAGATCATGTACCTAGCACTTCAAAATCAATAAGTTGACTTTTAGATAAAATAAAAAAAAGTCCAATGGTGCATTACATATTGTGTTGAAGGGAGTTTTTTTTAGTCGAATGGTGCATGCCATATTGTCTTCAGGGATGTTAAGTCCAATGGTGCATGCCATATCTGATGTACAGTAGTTGTCATTTGTTTATGTAATTCATACGTAGACGGGTTTCTCGTTTTTTATATAAATTAGACCGTTGGTTTTTCCGTTTGAATGGTTTTATAACCAGTATATTTTAGATGCAAGAATGTTAAAATGTGGAATTCAAATAATTGTCAATATTTAGTATAAGTTAAGATATTTAACACTAGCTTAAGAAATAATTTACTTGATAAATAGTTAATATAATCTTCACAATTTTTGATAAGTGTTAAGCAATTATTATGTAATCCCCTGAGGCCTTAATGACATTAGAGACTTAAGCCTAAGGATTAGATAAGTGTTATATATATGTAGCGGGGTTGCTTCCCCTTAGTACAGGTAGAACATATATAACAGTCTTAATCAACTGAGCTAGGGAATCGATTCTTTGGCTCAGTGGGTTAACGCACTGACTGTCACGCAGATGACCTGGGGTCGAATCCTGGTGGTGATCATCTAAATTTGTAGAGTAGATACAGGCTCTCCGGTTACATTTGGTGCCCGACTAAAAAATCCACAATGGTTATCTGGAGTATAGCCAGGGTTTATGTTGTTAAAAGTCATATACAATGTATTAAGATATGATGACTCTTGTGGTGGGGGAATAGTGTAGCGGGGTTGCTTCCCCTTAGTACAGGTAGAACATATATAGCCAGTCTTAATCAACTGAGCTAGGGAATCGATTCTTTGGCTCAGTGGGTTAACGTACTGACTGTCACGCAGACGACCGGGGTTCGAATTCCGGTGGTGACGATATAAATTTGTAGAGTAGATACAGGCTCTCCGGTTACATATACAAAAGGGATTTCTTACTTTTTAAGATGATTTAAGTTATGTTGCAAAGACTTGATTTTGAGAAAATAGATAAATTAGCATTATTATGTAAATTAGATATATGAGTATTAATGCTATGTAAATTGAATCATGAAAACAATATTTATATAATAGACCAGTTTTTCAAGAACTATTATGTTTATTTCATTGAGAAACCATGTTTTGGTAAATTCTCATAAATTCAAAATGCCTAAAGCAAACTCGAGTAGTTATACGATTTCTATGGCAAGAGTGAATACCAGTCGTAGTAATACTGCCATTCTTTTAGTGCTATTTTTCAGTATATAAATACTTATTCAAGTTCTTTATAATTTTATAATTAACATATAGTAAACAATTCAACAACTTAAATATAATATTAAAAAGAGGAAAATGTTTTATTAAAGGGACATCTCCCTAAACCCGAGACGCAACGCCCCACCGGTCATTAACAGAGAAACCACGCCCCAACGGTCATTATCAGACGGAAACCATGCCCCACCAGTGATTATCATGTCAAAAGTTCGTTAACGACCGGTTTTCTGGTCCGTTTTGTTCTGTTAATGACCGATTGAATGTATTACTGAAGAATAATGAATGTCACGTGGCCTCTTTTTATCCAATAGTAGACGCTTATTCTTAACCGATATGAAATAAATATATATTAGTTGACCATGTAGTAAAGGACAGTCACGCATTGGACACTTATATTCTGACACTTGTAGTTTACACTTGTGTTATAAACTTGGATTTTAGACAGTTATATTGGATTGATATAAGACATGCTGTTTTAATATGTCTCATGAACATAAGGTAGTTGTGATATGTGATTACTGTGATTGATAAACTATACTGAATGCTGATTTAATAAACATTGTATATTGAACTTTGAATCTGTGTTACGTTGACATGTATTCATATAAAGCTACCAGCTAGTTCCCCCAACCTAGCAAGATAAATAACCAGGTCAGGAACGAGCATAGTACTGGCCTTGGTATAGTTTTACTTTACTAATTTTTGAGGCCCTTTATAGCTTGCTGTTTATTGTGAGACAAGGCTGTGTGTTGAAGGCCGTACCTTGACCTATAATGGTTTACTTTTATAAATTGTTATTTGGATTGAGAACTGTATCATTGGCACTCATACCGCATCTTTCTATATCTACATATAGCCTTGGTGGGATGTTTTAGTCCAATGGTGCATATGACATAAAGCCTTGATTGGATGTTCAAGTCGAATGGTGTATATGACATATTGTCTATGGAATGTTTAAGTCCAACGTTGCATGACACATAGTCTTAAAGCCTAAAGGGATGTTTAAGTCCAATGGTGCATATGACATATAGCCTTGATGGGATGTTCCAGTCGAATGGTGTATATGACATATCGTCTTGATGGAATGTTTAAGTCCAACGTTGCATGACATATAGTCATAAAGGGATGTTTAAGTCCAATGGTGCATAGCTCATATAGCCTTAATGGGATGTTTAAGTCAAATGGGGCATATGACAAATAGCCCTGATGGGATGTTCAAGTGGAATGGTGTATATGACATATCGTCTTGACGGAATGTTTAAGTCCAACGTTGCATGACATATAGTCATAAAGGGATGTTTAAGTCCAATGGTGCATAGCTCATATAGCCTTAATGGGATGTTTAGTCAAATGGGGCATATGACAAATAGCCCTGATGGGATGTTCCAGTCGAATGGTGTATATGACATATCGTCTTGACGGAATGTTTAAGTCCAACGTTGCATGACATATAGTCATAAAGGGATGTTTAAGTCCAATGGTGCATAGCTCATATAGCCTTGATGGGATGTTCAAGTCGAATGGTGTATATGACATATCATCTTGATGGAATGTTTCAGTTCAACGTTGCATGACATATAGTCTTAAAGGGATGTTTAAGTCCAATGGTGCATATGACATATAGCCTTGATGGGATGTTCAAGTGGAATGGTGTATATGACATATCGTCTTGATGGAATGTTTAAGTCCAACGTTGCATGACATATAGTCTTAAAGGGATGTTTAAGTCCAATGGTGCATATGACATATAGCCTTGGTGGGATGTTCAAGTCGAATGATGTATATGACATATCATCTTGATGGAATGTTTCAACCCAACGTTGCATGGTATATATAGTCTTAAAGGGATGTTTAAGTCCAATGGTGCATATGATATATAGCCTTGATGGGATCTTTAAGTCTAATGGTGTATATGACATATTGCTTTGATTGGATGTTCAAGTCTAATGGTGTATATGACATATCGTCTTGACGGAATGTTTAAGTCCAACGTTGCATGACATATAGTCATAAAGGGATGTTTAAGTCCAATGGTGCATAGCTCATATAGCCTTGATGGGATGTTCAAGTCGAATGGTGTATATGACATATCATCTTGATGGAATGTTTCAGTTCAACGTTGCATGACATATAGTCTTAAAGGGATGTTTAAGTCCAATGGTGCATATGACATATAGCCTTGATGGGATGTTCAAGTGGAATGGTGTATATGACATATCGTCTTGATGGAATGTTTAAGTCCAACGTTGCATGACATATAGTCTTAAAGGGATGTTTAAGTCCAATGGTGCATATGACATATAGCCTTGGTGGGATGTTCAAGTCGAATGATGTATATGACATATCATCTTGATGGAATGTTTCAGCCCAACGTTGCATGGTATATATAGTCTTAAAGGGATGTTTAAGTCCAATGGTGCATATGATATATAGCCTTGATGGGATCTTTAAGTCTAATGGTGTATATGACATATTGCTTTGATTGGATGTTCAAGTCTAATGGTGTATATGACATATCGTCTTGAGGGTGTAATTTAGTCCAAAGGTGCATGTATTATCGTATTAAGGGGTGTTTAAGTCAAATGGTTCAATTGAAGATTTCTTCCTATTGCGCAATACTATGCAATTTACGATTTCTTGCTATGTGCAATACCGTATGCAATTGAAGATTTCTTGCTATTGTACAGTACTATGCAAATGAAGATTTCTTGCTTTTGTGCAATACTGTGCACCACAGGCACTTGTCTCAGAAAAAATTCTAATATACCTTAATGTTATATTACGGTATAGGAATTTTTTTCTGAGACAACTGCCTGTGCTGTGCACGTTCAATTGACGATTTCTTATTATTGCGAAATACTGTGCAATTGACGATTTCTTGCTATTTTGCAATACTATGCAATTGAAGATTTCTTGCTATTGTTTCCAGTTTGGTGTGTATCATCTTGCGATATCAGTATTTTTTGCTTTTTAATATAAATCAGAAATAATCAATAGAAAAATGGAAAATTTTAAGAACTTGAAAAAAAATATATGAAAAAAATAAGCCCCATCCCGCAATTTTTAACCCCCAATGGAGCAGTTACTTCTTAACTCAATCTCTGCATTCCCTTTGTGGAAATCCAAATGGTACGTTGCAATAAAATTTCAGAGATATCCAAACACTTGAACACAAGTTATTGTCTGGAAACTAAAAAAAAAATGCTTGTTTTTACACTTATTTCTAAACGTTTGGACAATCACCCACAGGCACTCGTCTCAGAATTTTTTCCCCTTTATGTATAGGTATATAGGGGGAACACAATTCTGAGACGAGTGAGTGCCTGTGCAATCACCCCCTAAACCCAATACCAGCTTGCCCTTATTATATGGAACCTTGTGGTTCAATTTCAAAGAGATCCATAAACTTACACACAAGTTAATGCTTGGAAACTAGAAAAATGCTTGTTTTTGGCCCCTTATTTCTCAAAATTTGAGGCAATTACCCCCACACTCAATCCTTTCCCTTTGTGACAAGCAGGAACATATATATTAACTAGTTATGTTAGATATACTGTTCCCAGTGACAAGGAACCTTGTGGTACAGTTTTATAGAGAGTCATACACTGATTAAACACAAGTTCAGTATTGTCTGGAAACTACAGAAATGCTTGTTTTGTGGCCCGCATTTTTTGCGGTCGTATACCGTGAAATTAATACTGAAAAAAAAACCATTTTTTTCTTAACTTTAAAGGACAAGTCGCATGCAATAAGTGTGAGACCTGCACATTTTTTTTTTAATAATTTTGTCCATAAATCACGCATTTGCATCATGAAAACTATGCAGTATTTCGTAAGTATAGTTTTTGATTTTTTAAAGTGTTTTTAAATTTTTAGGACCGTATCTGAAGTCGTTTTTTCACTTTACCTAGATTTTTTTAAAATAGTTTTTTAATACAAGGCCAAGCAAGGATAGTCACTCCTCTTGTTTTCACCATGAATTTTTGCCAGATATTTGGAATCCTGTGCCATTAAAATGATTTTTGTCAATCAACACATAAATTACTTTCCATAAATTTAATAATAACATATATATAGTTTAAAATGCCATATTTAAAAATCTTATAATATCCTTGTTTTTGTTGTTGTTTTTTTTTTAAAGAAAAAATGGTGCCCAAGTTAAATTAATGAAAAAGTCTAGAATTTAAATGAAGAATCATTTCCCTTTAAATTTTCCAAAGTATCTAAAAAAAAAAAAAAGCACACGAACCCCTCATTTTTTCTGCATTTTTAGTTCCTTTGTTTATTAACCGTAAATTTATAACAAACATGAATACAGTCTTTTAAAAAGCTTGTAATTTTAAACAAAGTAGCAAACATCTTTAATTATTATATTTTTACGCACATGCGATAACGGCGGGAAATTGCCATTCGGAAGTCATTATCAAATAAGTTCCAAATGAGCGCACCTGTTCGTCGTGATCCCAAAGACGTTTACTTTCGTTCAATCGCAAGTGAAGCGTATAATAGATGGTGATGTTCTTGTTTACATGTTGCTAACGTGAGAAGAAAAGAAAGAACGACCAGATTTTGCATTTAAATTTCCATTGATAAGAACCTTGATAGGGTTATAAAAGGTTATCATAATGTATTCTCATACAAACCAGAAAATTGACGAAATAAGGCGGGATATTGATAATATAGCCCAAAGTGGAAATTATTATTGTACGCAAGAAATAGGCAGAGAATTATCAAATATTCGAAATGGACTTGATCATATGAGACTTGACAACAATATATCATCAACCACAAAATTCAAAGGGAGTCCTGGCATAAATACATACACGTGTAAGTATACCCAGATGTAAAATACTTATAAATAGCTGATATAACATACAAATAAATAAAACCCTGTGTCTCCAATGGAAGCAGGACAAATCGCCCCTCAGGCAAATTGCCCTAATTTTTCACCAACTCGCCCCACTTTAAAAAAAATCCTCCCAAAACTGGTTTACTATAAACTCGCCATAGCAATAGAAAAGCAACCTGATAATTGTATTGTAATGCGATATTATATACATGTATCATAACAATTGAAGGATTTCAATTAACAGCAATTTGTGGCCCAATTTGTTACCATAGCACTTACCGTATTGGTTAATATTGTCTTTGAATTAAGAATAATTGAACAATGAAAGGCAAATATGTTACTTTAAAGTAAATACATTTGTATCAAAGAGAATGTCCATTCATTCATTTACAATAAGCGTGTGTCATGTTTTTGTAAGTAAAAGTAGTCAAAGTATGTTTTGTAAGTGGCAGGGACATATACAACTGGATAGCATTTTTTTCCATAAGTGTCGTGAGTTGGCATTACTAAATTCATCATGGTTCATTTATTTTTCATGAGTGGGGTGAGTTAACGTTGACACACCTTATTTCAGCAGGATTTTAACCCTTTTCGTAAGTGGGGCAAGTTGTCCAACCTATTATCAATGTGATTTTACCCTTTTCATAAGTGGGGCGAGTTTGTAAACAAGAGAGATACGATTTTTAGGAAGTGTGGCGAATTGGTGGAAAAGTGGGGCTATTTGCCATGGATTCTCTCCAATTAGGGTTTATATTCATTGTGTAGGTTGGTGGTTTGGTGATTAAGACCGATGACTGCAGTTCTGAAGGTGCTGAGTTCAATCCTTGACAAAAGGCTCTGGATATTTCAGTACAAAATGAGGTTAATTTCCCCCCTCCCACACACATCTCAGGTACCCTTTACTGGATATTATGAATAATTGTAACTGGTATTTAGGGCCTTGGTTGGTCGAAGTGACCTCAGACTTTGACAAAGAGATCTTCAGATATCCCTTTGGTTTATTTGTTCAGCGAATTAGAATACTCTCATCGCAAAGACCCGGGTGATCCGGAATTTAAAAATACTGTATCCGCTTCCGGATATAAACCCCACAAACTATCCTGAGTAGAAATCAGCCGGGTACGAATTAGTTTTAATGTTGCATTTAATTGATAATATAAATTATCAACCATACAACAAGAAATTTATGAAGGGGTGGAGGTGGATTCAGGCAAGTATATTTAACTAATATGTTCACATAAAATCTCTTCTTGATATTCAAAAATATCCATTTTACATGTTTTATGTGAATAAGTTATTAACTGTTAAATATACTTGCCTGATACATTTACATTATAGAATACTCACTGATTACAAAGCAGTGAATGGTCTTTGGAAGGTGGATAAATGTACCCAATGGTTCTCTTCTAGTACTTCGAGGTGAAGGTTGGCACCTATTAAAACATTTAAACCTGATGATGCATTTGTTTGAACCTATCCAGTCAGGAACATGATTTTCAGTGGTTGTTGTTTGTGGATGTGGTTCAAAAATCTTTCTTGTTTCTCGTTTTTTTATATACATTGTAGGTTAAACCATTGTTTTTCTTGTTAAAATGGTTTTACTCTAGTAATTTTGGGTCATTTTATAGCTTGCTGTTCATTGTGAGCCAAGGCTGTGTGTTGAAGGCCTTATTTTGACCTACATGTACATGCTTAATGGTTTATTTTAAGTCTTTAACAAATTGTGACTTGGATAGAGAGTTGCCCATTGGCACTCATACCACACCTTCTTATGTCTACATGTACATGTATATAGTACAGTATTATATAGCCATAAGGATGAAGACATATTATATCCTGTTTTTTTTTTGTTCTTTTTTTAGCTGGTCCTCCTGATTTAGACAGAGTAAGCAATCACCTATCTCATCTCAAACATGTTATGGATATTGAAAATCTACAGGGTAAACAGGAAAATCAGTTACGTGAAAGACATCATTATGCAGTTCAGAACCTACGTGGAATTCAGCAGGTAACTGAAGTGCATCTATTTATAAATAGTTTTATATATATATGATATACATATATAATCTAATTCAATTATGTTCTTTGGTAGACTCTATCAGTATGCCATGATCAGGTTATTCTTGTGTGTGTGCATTCCTTAATATTTTTACCTTGAATTCTAATCCTTATGTAACAGGCAGAAATATTGGATCTTCGTACGTTTTAAGTTTTCAGACACAGACAGCTCACTCAGTGGCTGTTATTAGGTCAGTTGTTTTAAAAAAAACCATTGCATACCGTTATGCATGCTTAAAAAAGAAACAATAGCAATAATCCACATAATAATCATAAATGTTTACAGTAATATATCACTGACTCGGACAAACTATTCCTAAAATGTATATCTTAAATAACTAACACCAAATTATTTGACAATTACTACATATTATTCCTCATTTTACCCACTGAAACAAAGACAACTGATGCGGAGAAAAGAATATTTACCTGCTGTGGTCCACAGAACTTAAAGAAAATTACCTTTTCACGATTTAATAATTTGAAATATTAAACTTTTGAATGATGAACGTCTTAAATGTATTAATAAACTCTGAATTAATTAGCCAAATGTGTTAATTAATTTCTTCTACATGTAAAAGTAAATGGGTTAAATTGAAATAGGATATTTGTATTTCAATCACACATATTGTACCAAATATTTATTTTGCATATATGCCACAGGAAGGACTAATTATATTAAGGGAATGAAAAACATACTTTGATATTTTTTTCCTTAATTTCATAAGTGGTTTTATTACATGTAATCTCTTTGTGTTGTAATTTCCTTGCTGTGTTGAAGACCCATTGGTGGCTTTTAGTTGTTGTCTGCTCTTTGGTCCGGTTGTTGGTCTCTTGACACATTCCCCACTTCTATTTCTATTATATATATTTAGTTCTTTGACATGGTACAATTAACAGCTAACTTTATACCTTTGTTTTCCATAGCTTTTCCGTATTTTTATGTTTTATTGGTTGTAAAACGTATTTGCAAAAGTTACTGTTACTATTACCTTTGTCATGTTTGTTAAAATAAGATCTTTATTTTATTATTAAAAATTTATGAAGTTAAAAAAAAAGAAAATGTCTGTTTCTGAGTAAGATCCAATTGCAGATGTATATTCCTATTTTTGTAAATATCATTTGGAATGTAGACAGAAAGGATTCTTATTTTATTTGCTTCTTGTAACCTTTCATTGTATACTGGTGCTTGCTGCGCTATTGTATATATGCCATAAAAGTATTTATACATGTATAATAGAATATCACAAGTTGATTGACTTTTACAGTCTATGTGCGCATACATAAATCAAACCAGTATTATATTGAATTAAAAATCCTAGATTATTAAACTTCTTTTTCAGCACCTATCTGTCTTTGGATTGTGATGGTAATTTATTGCAATACTTGTAACACATTGATTTTGTAACACACACTAATTAGTGTTGTTGTTAAGAGAGTGCTGTAAATTAAAACATTTCATAATGCAAGACAAAATCGCACATACAATATTTTTCATTGGTTAATTATTTTTATTTTTTTCACATGTTGCAGTTAGAGTTCATAAATTTTGATGAAGAAATGTAAAGAAATTGCTCGTATTTTTTAAACAAAACATACCTTTTGAAGCAACCTTTTAACGTTAAAGGAAAAAAGTTTAATTTTATGAAAATGGTGTTCTTAGAAGATTGAAGAACAGACTATATTATTTGTGTGGGATAATATCCAATTATTTGGCCTTGAAGGAATTATTTTGTAGTGCTCTTCCACTTAAAGTTACCTGTAAATGGTTGCTTCTTTAGTTACCGTAACTTGACTGTATTTAGTCTTGCTCTCCACCTATTTCATTTCATCTAAAATTCTAAACCAATTGCAATTTGTTTTATTAACCAAACTGTTCAACTGGTCAGAAATTTTAACCAACTGCTGTAGAAAAATAATCATTACCTTATAAATTGTTTTGAGTTATCTCCCATTATCAAAAAAATTATCTAATCTTGCATTCTAATTATCTTCATTGAGATTTTATATCAAAATTCTTTAAACAATTAGTTACATATTGTCCTACTTTGAAATCTAAACTTGTAACTGATCTATGTCTTCATAGATTGAAATATTGATAATGTTAAGTTCATTGATTTGTAAAGAACAAAACAAAAGACAACACATTGACCTTTTGTTGTCAATCACAAAACCAGATTTTTTTTACATTTTTAAAACTGAAAAATAATGCTTGACAGTAGCAATATAGATATTTTAAAACCAGTTCAGTATTAGAGAAGAATAAAACGGAAAAGCTTTCTTTTCAAGCTTCTGTTATTTTGAATGACTTCTTCTGTAACTTTACAAATTAAAGTAAATAACAGAAAAATACGGATCCTTAGACATGTATAGATAAATATCTAAAAAAGTATATCAGAGCATCAAGAACTAAGGACTGTTGTAACTCAAATTTCATTCAAAGGGAAATAATAAACCAAAGACATTGTTTTAGGATTACAAAATAAGTCATGTTATTCAAAAGAAAGGTTTGTATTTATAATGTTTTTTCTACTTGTGGTGTTATATTTGTGTCTTACAGGACATTTTCTTTGCATTTTCTTTATTCACAAAATTTGTGGCTAAATAGGATGGTTTTTGAGTGTTTGTTGTTTTGAAACTAATTAAGATGCAGAATGGATTTTATTGTCTTTGCTAACCAACTGTTTTTACAAAATGTTTACAGCACTTGTTTTTTTTTGTCATTATTTTTTGATGGTTGAGATTGATATATGTTTCAATATACATGTATATTCATTTGTATGAAAAAAAAATCATTTAAATGAAGTGACAGCATTGATATACACTGGGATTTATATACATGAATTAATTCATCTATTGGTCACATGACAAAGGTTCAAATTCAGGCTGAAGTTTTGTAGCCTGTCTTTAGATATAAGAAGATGGGGTATGCATGCCAATAAGACAACTCTCCATCCATGTCTCAACTTGTAAAAGAAAAACCATTATAGGTCAAAGTACAGTCTTCAACAAGGAGCCTTGGCTCACTCAGAACAGTAAGCTATAAAAGGCCCCAAAAAGGACTAGTGTATAACCATTCCAACGGTTTATCTATATAAAAAACAAGAAAACAAAGAAACCTTCAATAAATCTTAAAAGTCCAGGTCTTGATACAGGATCTTGGACTTTTCATTCAACAATTCAAATCTTCATGGACTTTACATTCCTTAAAGCAAATTTGAACCCCTGCAGGTATGAAGTATCAGATTTATGATTACTGCAAATTATATAAGTTATCCCCCTTAGTATAAGATTTTTTTTGCACATTTGTTTCATCACTGCAAATGGAAATATTCCTTCAATGTTTCAAAAATTACAAATTATTTTTTTATTTGTATGTTTTAAGATGTTGTACATGTATGCATGCTGTAAAACAAGCAATTATTTAAATCTGGAATATAAATGATTAATAAGAAATGTATGATGAAAATAACCCAATTATGGAAGTTAGTTAGTTCTTACTGAAATTTCAGTGAAAGTAACTTGAACATCAGCAATGCATGCATATCTAACCCTCTAATGTTGGGTTTTTAGTTTTCATCATCCATTTCTTTTCAAATTTACAGAATTAAATATGATTCCAGTTTCAAATAGTTCCTTGTTTTAAGATGGTTGAATTACTGCAGTACATTGACATGATACATTGTAGCCTATCTTGATGAATTACCCAGCTTTTTTTATATAGAGCACACCAGAACATTAAATATTCTTGAGTATTTTTACTTGCATTGAGTGACTCTGTCTAAATAGAACTAAGTCTTCAGTTACACAGTGTACAAATGTACATGAGATGAGCTTCTACATGTCAATGAAGTGTTTTTAAAAAACTTATGGAGACACATTGTAAAAGTTCAAATGAAATTATTTTTGTAAACTGAATTTGTACAATAAAATTAGTAAAACTATTAAGGTTCATAAAAAAGTCAATTATATTTCCAATTTGTCATTTAAATGGGAAAAAATACAGAAAATAATAAAACTCAACTATCAAAACTGCATATATTTTTCATCAGTAAATCTGTCAGGGAAATAAGCTGATTAACACTTAAAAATCCCTTTTCATATCTGAAATAAAGCAATTGCACAGCTTTCAGTGTCAAAATATGAATGAAATATTAGTTAACCGTTATGATTGTATCTATTAAACTGATAAACTATGTGAGTATTACACTTGTCCCTCATTTTCTCATTATCTTTTTAGGATCTTGATCCCCACACTTACCAGGCTGCAGATAGAATTCGTCAGTTTGGGGATCACATAGGTGTCACTGACAGCTACACTGGCTACCGTAACAATCTCTCTCGAGGATCACGGGAACCATTCCAAATGAGAACAGCATGGGCGGATAAGAATTGCAATACTGGATACATGGGTGCTCTAAATGCTGCTAGGAAATTTCATGGTAATTTCTTTCATAGATGTTTAATTTGTTTTAAGATGTGTATTCCTCAACCATGCTCAGACTAAAAAATTATTTTTCTAAAGTTGATTTACTGGAAAAGATACTTTGTACATTTTTCATGGTTGAATTTTCAGTGTCGTAGATGCGTAATATAAAATTAAATAGGAAAATTACTTTCCTGAAAAAAATCATATTTGGTTTTTATCATCAAACGGGGTTTTCATTTTGAGTTAGATATGAATGGATCTATTCAATCATCTACATAGTTGTAGACTTCATGATCTCTGATTTAGGACCATTTATAATGGGAATAATTACAGCATCAATGCCATGACTAACTTATTAAATTTTGACATTACAGAAGATAGAGAAAGACAGTCAGCAATGATGAGACCAAAGACAGCGCCTTCATTACTAGGAAGTAAAATACAGTATGGATTTAATGCACAACCAAAATTTGATTACAGAGGTATTATTTTACACTATGTCTACCATTATTCATAGTCATAGGCACTTAAGTTTTTAAATGCTTGATTCAAGTGCTAAGCTGGGGCCTTTAATCTTACAATATGGTAAGATTTTTCTCCAGGCCAAACTCATGCTTTGACCGTTGGTTTTCCCGTTTGAATGGTTTTACACTAGTAATTTTGGGGCCCTTTATAGCTGGTTGTTCGGTGTGAGCCAAGGCTCTGTGTTGAAGGCTGTACATTGACCTATAATGGTTTAATTTTTTAAATTGTTATTTTGATCGAGAGTTGTCTCATTGGCACTTACACCACATCTTCCTATATCTATTTGGTATCTGATGATGAATAGTTGTCTTATTGGCAATCATACATTTCCATTTTTTTATTTTGATATATTTCTGCAAGTATATATAAGTGGATGCAATATCTTCAGTTTACTAGAGTGAGACTGAAAGGCATATTATCAGAATATTTCTTATTGTCAAACAGGGCCAAATGAAGAAATGAAACTTTGCTGAAAGGGTACTGCCACGAAAACCTTATGAGTTCTGGCCAGATGAACAACAAAAGCAGATGGGTATTCACCTTTCTTTTTTCATGCCCTGCTGTAGCAGAGGGGGCATTAAGTTTTACCCTTGTCCGTTTGTACATACGTATGTACGTACATCTCAAAGTTGGTCTCTGTTCTCTAACTTTAGTTTGCATGAACCAAATGTTATGAAACTAATGCACAATGCCACATACCGGTAATACAGATCAAGTTTGGCGTCACTTTTACTATTGATGGGTTATGCTCCTTTATAAACATAAAAGTTGCTGATTTTTTTGTCTCCATTCTCTAACTTTAGTTTGCCTCAACCAAATGTTATGAAATGTATAAACAATGCTTACATAATACAGATCAAATTCGAAATGGGTGTGCATCGCTATCACTGTTCTTGAGTTATGCACCTCTATAACCATAAAAATTGGTGATGTTTCTATTCTGGAGCTTTAGTTTGCATCAATTAAATTTTATGGAACTAATACACAATGCTTATTTCTACATAATACAGATCAAGTTTGAATTTTGGCGGCCTCACTATAACTGTTCTTGAGTTATGCCCCTTAATGAAAATAAAAACTGCTGAAATTTTCATTTCCGTTCTCTTACTTAAGGTTAGCCTCAAGCAAATGTTATATGACTTATTCACAATACTTATTACCACAAAACTCACATTAAGTACAAATTTGGTTAGCATCACTTCTACTGTCTTTAGAAATGTCCCTATATAACATTATATGATAAGCAAGCAGGGGCATCATCCGTGTCCCATGGACACACTCCCCATTTATTTTTCTTTATTTCTTTATATTTCCTATCTTACTTGCTTATACAGTTGCCTTTTTTTGTTTATCTGATAAAATTACCCCTTTATGTGTATACAGAATGTATTGAGTATTGGTTAGAATTGACGGTTTAGTGTATGATGAAGATTTTAATGTTGGAGTGATTAGACTCTTATTTATTGCCATTTTTAGCTTATACCCTAAAACATATTTGAGAAGTGTATAATAGCAGTTGCAGTGTCCATTCTTTCTTCTATCTGCCTATCTATTTGTCAAAAATGGAAATGTCCCCAGATGCTTACTTGATGTTTATAAGAATGAAACTTGGAATACAACAGGTAGTGGAAGAAGTCTATTGATTTTTGGGTCTAAATTCAAAGACACTGTCACTTAAAGTTGCAACTTGGTAATTTAAATGTTGCTAGCCTAATAAGAATAAAAAGTAAAGGGAGGAAGCATATCAATTTTAAGGCTAGATTATGAGTCAACGATCAAGTAGCTTAAAATAGCTGTTCATTTTATGAACTTTTTCAAATTTTGGGTTTTTTTAAAATCTCTTGTAGATTCCATTTGTAATTAAGAGTAAATGTGCCATAAAATCTTCAGAATTCAAAATTGCAAACATCTTGCACCCAAAAGACCTTTATTTCCTTCTTCAAGAATGTAGGCAATTTAGAAGTTAATATATTGATCAGACACCGGCCTACTGTCTTTTGTTGACCTTTCGATATCTTATGGATTTTTGAGTTGTTGGGTTGCTGTCTATTTGGTGTATTCAACACATGTCCTGGAATTGTTATTTAGTTACAATAACAATATCTTTATTCTCATAACCATTGCAGAAACATAGGTACAGAGAGAGTGCAAAATATGTACATGGATGTGCATCTATTTACAAAACATATATAATATATTTAAATACAGTGTTTTCAAAATAGTATACATTTTAGCCAGGAGGACCCACATGTTTATTTATACACTTTATAAGCTTACATAATCTTTTTAACTCTAACTTTTTGTTTAGTTTGCTCATCAGTTTTCCAAATTTTAGTGTATTAACACGAGCCAAATAGTACTTATCAAGGTATAATTTTCTGCTGTCGTTAAAAAATGAACATTCTAGCAGATAATGTAAAATCGTCTCCAATGCTACCAATATTACAAAGATGACATTTTCTATCATTTCTATTAACATTATTCCACCTCCCTGTCTCTATTGGGAGTCTGTGGTTTGTGGTTCTATATCTACATAAAATAATACTTTTGTGCATATCCAAGATATCGAAATATTTTTCAAAATTAAATTCTAACTTAAAAATCCTATAATTTACTGCTTTTGTAGACTCTTGTAATTGTGTATTCCACAACTGTTTATAATGGTCTTGTAATCGCAACTTAAGTGCATTTTTTAACCATATATCATTACCAAAACATTGAGAAATCCAAATATTTGAAAAACCACATTCATCCAAAATATTTTTAACTTTACTCACAAAAAATGTACATACATTATTAACAGTAAATACTGTTTTTAATTGTCTATATGCGATAGAAGATAGCTTAGTCTCTTTAGCGGATAATAATTTACACCAATAAGACACTATTTTTAATTAATTATCAATGTCCAAATGATATCTACCAAGTTCACCGTATACCATATAGTTAGGTGTGGAATTTTTCAGTTTCAAAAAAAGTTTACAGAATTTCAGATTGATTCTTGCTATAATTTCAACATTACCATGCCCCCAAATTTCACATCCTTACAAAAGAATGGGTTAGAGTTATAGCCTTTAATTAGTATGGACCTTATTCTAAGAGAGTGATTAAGGCTATTTTAAATTTGATTAACAGTCTTTTAGATTTGTTCTTACTCACTAATCTTTAAAGTTTAAAACTTACAATGTGGTAAACTAAAAAGTTAACATATGGATGTAACCATTAAAGTACGAAAAACTATATAAATCATTTATTGATTTTTATTTATCTTTAGTCAATAGTTACAAATAGTTACTTGTCTTTCTTTTTGAACTCCAAGGCGTTATACTTTATTGATATATCCCTGTTATGAGTCAGTACATGTGTCAAATTGTATTTTAATTGCTTAACTTATTGGAACAACATACTTAGCGAGTTTTACTATTTTTCTAGAATTTCCTATAAAAAGTATGATATCTATATAAAATAGTGGTAAGTTTTTGTAGAAAAGTTATGTCACCATGTCATTAAGTTATGAACCCAGAGAGACCATTTCTGGTGGTTCAATGAAATGTTAGGGCTCTGAATGATTTTTTTAAATAAGTCTATTAGAAATTGTTAGTATTGCCATTGCTTGTTGAGTTGAATATTTTGTTAGGGGTTTGTGTTGTTTATTCTTTAGTTTTTTATGTTGTGTCATGTGTGCTGTTTTTTGTTTGTCTTTTTAATTTTTAGCCATGGCGTTGTCAGTTTGTTTTAGATTTACAAGTTTGACTGTCCCTTTGGTATCTTTCGTCCCTCTTTTTTAAGAATTATTATCCTATCCTATTTTCTTTTTTTTTAAACATGCAAAGCTTAGATTGTCAGCATTTATCTATTTGAAGTTTTTAAATTTTCTATGTTGTATAGTATTTTATAGTTATTGATGAAAGGTATTATAACAAAAACTTAATAAACTAATGCCGTAATTGTCCTCACTAAGGTGAAAATGCAGCATAGCATAATTTGATATTTAATTCTCCAATAAATATTCGAACATTTAAATGTACATTGTTCAAATTGAACAGGTTCAATACAACTAAAAATAGATTAAATAAGAGAACAAAAGAGTTGTAATGATATAGATTTTTATACCCTGATTATTAATCTTTAATGTGGTAGCTAGGTAGGAGAACTACAACAACGATCGACCATATCTACAAGGTACAGTGTAATGTTTCTTCATGAGTTTAAACTTCTTTATATTACATAAATCATCAGAAATTGTTAACAGCTAGCATTTAAAAGAAATAATTTAAACAAAAGGTAACTAAGTTTTTCAGATAAATGAAAGTTTTCCCGGTAAATGAAGTTTTGATAATTTTGTATGTGTGGTCTCAAATTTTCATTTGCTATTTAGTAACATGCCGATTTTTACCTTGAGAGTTATTCAGGATACACATTCCTTGTTCATGGTTGCAATTTTATTAGTAGTTAAATGGATATAATCAATGCTTTATAAAGTACTATATGACATTTGAAAATGAAATTCTTCTGTGCCATTTTGAAAACTTAAAATTTTGAAAACTTAAAATTTTGACAAATACCGCAGAATTGTGTTTTTCAAAATTCTTTATAACAGTCTTGTATTCTGTTCAAAGGATGATTTAAGGATTTACAATTTTACACAGTGACTCATGATACAATAAAACAGGGATTTTTTTCCTTTTGGACCAAGGACATTGAGGTTACACCAAAGGAGTAGGTTCATTAAAGACTAAGATTGTCTGGAAGATTTAAATGTCTTGTAAATGACCAAAATACTACGCATTTCATATAAAAAAAGTTGTGATATTAATATTCATACAAAATAACTTCTTTTAAGAATGTCCCATTATAAATAAGCAAGTTAAGACCCCTAAATTATGCACTACTTGAGCTGTAACCTCACTTTTAGATTATATTTTTTTGTGATTCAATTTTAAACCATGGCACCTTTTGGTTACATAAAATTTTATCATCATATGTAGATTCTAAGGTAACCTAAAGCTGTTTTGTTTGAAAAATGTGCAAAATCAAAATTTATATGCCCCACTTTGGAGCATTATGTTTTTCGGTTTGTGTATCAGTTTGTTCGTCTGTCCCGCTTCGTGTTATCCGTGTACTATGGACACATTCATTTTGAGCTGACTTTATAGTCTTTAATGTACTATTATGAAGAAATTTGTTTTACCTAACATTAAGGCTTTTGAAATAGACCCATTTAAGATTGTAGCATTACCTATCGTTGGCCTCCAGAACCCCAATAGTGGCTTAAACTTTCACTTTATTTTATACTAATAAAAAACAACTTATAAACAAACAAATTCATACCATTCTGTCAACGCTGATATTGTGAGTTTTAATCTTGTATGTTACAGGTGCTTTTGACTTCAATCTAAATTGACTAAGAATGCCATTTTTCTACTGAAGATTCATGGTTCTGACATGCACCCTAGTTTTGGGGGTAAAGCAGAAAGAAAAAATATTTAAAATCTTTATACAGTCAAGTTTGGACAATGTCCTAATGTGCTATGCCTATTTGCCTTTTTTGGTTTTTCATTTTTGACATATTTGTTTGTTTTTATGGTGATAAAGATTATAACACAATATTGACTGATTTACCTCTATTTCGACAGTTTTACCTATTATATCTGTTTGTTTTATTCACACATTGTTGTCAATATGATGGAATTTGAAGTGACTGTTATATAAGTGAGAGATGTAGCTAGTTATAAAACCACCATATTTTGCATAAGAAAATGCCTGTACCAAGTCAGGAATATGACAGTAGTTATCCAATCATTTGATGTGTTTGAGCATTTGATTTTGCAATTTGACTAGGGACTTTCAATTTTTAATTTTTCTTGGTGGGTATTTTTGTGTTTTTTTACTTTCTTCTTCATCTGATAGGTATAAACTAATTTGTATTTTTGTGTTACAGGTTACCAGACAATTGACAGTATATACCCACGCAGCAATACCTTTCATCAGTCCAGTGGTCCAGCGGTTAGTTGGAAATTAAACGAGACAAAAGCAGAAAACAGTTTAAATAAATTTCCCAGGGAAAGTCCATACCAAAGCATGACTACCACAGATCCAAGAGGTATGCAGTGCATGTCCGTTCAGGAACAGGCAGGAATCAATACAAGATTCCCAGGACCAACAGAGTATTCCACCAAGTTTGAGCGACCCCCGATGGACATACCGACAAGTGCATTTAACATTAATCCAACACCAAACTTCCACCTCCACCAACGTCCTCTTGGAACGGAAACATATGATGCTGTTAATACAGAGTATCAAGTTAGATACGAATGGCCGGATAGCAATAAAATAGTCAGAATGCCATGGTTACGAAAATAGACATAATATAAACAAATTTAAATTTGCAAATTCATCAATCTAAACTAAATTATATTATTGTTACTTTGTTATAGTGTTGTTGTTGCGATTGTTTTACTTGGAAGATGGTGCCTATGATTTTTGGCGGAAAAGAATTATGTAATGCGAAAAAAACATGCAACTCGGAAAGAAAGATCTGATGTAAATAAGCTTTTATACAAATCAGCATTAGTTTCTATTTAGTAAATTCTATTAACTCTTCACTAATATATTGTATTCAGGAAAGATGCAAACACTAAAACTTAATGTAGAAAAGCTTCATAGATAGAAAGAAACACAAACAATGTATAACTCTTCAGGGCTTCTTTTCTAAAGATGACACACTAAAATGTACATATCTGACCATACGAAGGAAATTAATTATCGTAGTTATTAACATGTCGTATCAAAGGTAGCATATTGTTTTTAATGTGGCTGATATATTAGTATATATATATATTTATTTTGATAACAATATTTCATTTTTCTTTTTAAATAGTTTTATATTTACACCTAATTGTTGAAATATTAATGTAATTTGAATAACTTATACATTTTTAGATGTGGTTGTAATATAATCTCTTTAAGTTTTTTAACTGTTTTATTGCTTCCTCTTTCTTTTTTCTTTTATTTGAAAGCAAAAATTAAAAGGTTATTAAATTTACCAAAGAAAGATGAATTTTTAGCTAGGATATTATATATTGACTGTTATTGTTAATTATTGATGGGTTGTTGTCCCTGAGTTATAATTCCTGCACAGCATTTGTTAACAAATGAGATGAAATTATGATATTCAACTGTGTTTTTAAAGGAATGATGCAATTTAAAAGGAGCTTGCTCTGACTTACTCTAAATCAAATAGCATAGTATAGGGGAGATAACTCTATTTTCTATGTCCTTTGTTATGTATTGTATCTGTGATCATTATAGTAAAATTGCCTTATTCTGTCATATTGGCAATAAAAATTATCATAATATTTGTTTTTATTCAATTATTCAGTTATATTATTTTCCACTCACAAAATCATATCAATAATAACTATCAACATTACATACCTGCCAACTTTCACTAACTGCGGGGGATTTCCCCCATGGAGGCTCCCAAATTGAAATTTTGAAAGAGCAATTTTTTCCACAATTTTAAACAAAACAATTAATTTTACAATGACTATAGGCTTGTAAAAGTATGAAGATGAATGTCATTAACGGTACCATTTTTACTGCACCTGATGTGTATTGTAACAGTTAATGTGTTTAGTGAGGCTCGAAGTTGAAATAATAGACCTTATCACTTTTGTCCACCCTTACTGGATAGCACACAGGTTCCCGTAAAATTTTGATGTTATAAAACGAAATATCTGACGACACAATGGAAAAGTGATTGTTGTATGCATCAAAAGTTCAAGTGGCAGGGTCAGCAGGGATTAGCGATAAGGTGTATTGAAAAGGCAAAACCAAATAGAAAGGAGCTGATCAAGTCAAAAAGGACTTGACAATATGATAGCCAATTCAGAATGGAACCAGAGCTTTGAATGAGGGAGATGTGTTTCTTAATTAAAAATTGTTTCCAAAATGTTATAACATCAAATTTCAATCTCGACGCGATACAGCCTTGTTGTGCTAATGCGGCGTAAAGCAACCAACAATCAATCAATCAATAAAATTTCAATCTAACAATCTACATATTTTCATGTCAGTATCACTGACTGTTTATTTAGGTTGTTATAACCTTGTGAACTAACAATCCAACAGCAGAGGTATTAACCCACTGGTAGTATCTAGAGACCATATCACTGCACCAGATGGTCCTTTCGACACTAAATGTCTCTTCAGTGATGTTCGAGGCAGATATATTTGAAAATCAAAAAATAATTCTTCAAAATTCAAAGCTGTGAACTGATCAAATTAAAAAGGATCTCAAGTATAGCCACCTCCTGACAAAGAATCCTCTAACCTTTTAATTCAAGCAATTTAAACTTAAGTTGTACTAATGTCCATTGCTTTTTGTCTTGCCTTGACCGAGTCAAAAAGCGAGTCTAAGGTATGCTGTTTCCATCATCAGTGGTGGAGTCAACAAAGTATTTGTTTAGTTAATGGTTAACCACTAGTGGAAGGCCAATGATATTAGGTTTGCACTTGTATTATCATTAGCATATCTCATTACCATGGAGAGTATTTTGCCCCGACCCCTCAGTCATGGTCTATTTACTTTGAAACTTTGCTAAGTTTACATGTATTAGTATGTGATTAGGTCAGTTTATGGGGAACCACTAATGGTAGGCCAATGCTATAGTTTACAAGTTAATGTTTACATTGTTTGTTTTAAGGTTTGTTTAAAGGGGACAACTTTTGAGATTTTAGTGGTATTTGGAATGCAGTTGTATTAGCATTGGCACATCTCATTTCCATGGATATTGTTTTAACCCTGTACCTTTAGTCATATTGCATGGTTCATTGACTTTGAATATTTGCATTACTTACATATCAAAGTAATGCTTTTTAATTTCAACATTTGCAGTATCAAAATAACGAGAAGGCAAAGACCTATCTCTGTGTTAACAATTTATTATATTATTTCAGCATGACTTGACTTCCTTGTTCTTAGAATAGCATTTTAAAATTTTACACCTTGTTATAAACTACAATATGCAGGAAAGCATATATATGCTTTATACACATTTTTTGTTTAGAATTGTCAAAATCTTATGTTATAAAGTTGGTGTTACAACCGTACTTTTTATAAAAGTTCCTTACTACTTTTCTAAAGTTCTGACTAATCCATACGAGGCAAAACATAACAAAGGGATAATCAGACTCATCATTCGAAAAGGAACTGACAATACAATGGAACGAAAACGTCGAAAAGGAACTGACAATACCATGGAACGAAAACGAGCAAAAGTCCAAACAAAACATAACAAAGGGATAATCAGACTCATCATTCGAAAAGGAACTGACAATACCATGGAAAGAAAACGAGCAAAAGTCCAAACAACAGGTTACAAAACGCAACATAGAAAACTGAAGACTGGACAACACAAACACCACAAAAAAACAAACCCGGTGTTGATCTTTGGTGCTCTGGACGGGTTAACAGATCCTGCTCACATATTGCACCTGTCGTGATGCTAATGTAAGTATGAACCCGGTAAAGTGTCATATTTAAGGAAAAGAGGACGGCATGTGTTTACAACAATTGGAACATATCGTTTGTCATCTCTGAAACAGTTTAAAAAAAACGACCAACAAACTTGTGATGGCATCCGTATAAATGTCCAAGCGATGATATCAACTTCACCATTTGAAACTTAGATAATCCAGAGGTTAGTGAGTAGGTTGATTGCATCTATATCATAGACATTCAGATGTACTTTTTAGTAATCAAAAGAAATGATTTTCAAGCCCGTATGTAATGGTAATGCGCGCAAAGGGAATGCACCGTTCAGATCAAGACTACACTTTACTACAAAACAGATGGACTTGCATGTGGAGTACATCTATTTTAGTTGTTACAAAATTCAAAGACATGGTCTCCTTGATGAATGATTTTTTCTTACAATGAACTTAATTAAGCCAGCCTGTTTGCCTTGCAATTAGGTACGAACAGGAAATTTAACTGAATCCACCGTTCTAGAATTGATTCATGTAGTGTTAGCATAGAACATTTGGGAATGCTATCTTAAAAAAATACAAGATTTTATTTCTCATATGATGATCAGGGTATGGTTTTTATATTAATATTTTTACAATCACCAAAGTCTCCTAGAGTGATGCTCCCATCCATATATCATTTTTTTAAGATTTAAAAAGAGAAAAGAAAACATGGAAAGAAAAATTAAAATATATCTGAGAAATAAAAGGAAGTCAGAAATATTATCAGAGTTCATTTTTAAATCTCAAGCAGCACAACCGATGGAAATTAATTTGGAATTGCATTTGTCTCGAATTTGGAAATTTTCTTGAGAGTTTGATTCAATTCAGTCAAATATTAAAATAAAAATATCTCTAAGAGATCCAAACAGCTCAACTCGGGTTGTATAAAATTGTCTGATTTTGTATGGATTATGCATGAAAAACCCAATTTTGTGTGATAAAAAAATACACCATATAATTTGAAGATAGCTCTAATAATATGCTTTCAGATAAGAAAAAGAAATAATGAGATCACCCGACTCCTTTTCTGGCTAAATAATGATACAAGTAAAGTCACAGCACATTCTATTATAAAAGTTACTTTATCTGATTTAACTCCTCTTTTATTATTTTTGGATAAAGTACAACCGTAGATATGATAAAATAAACTCATCATAGATACCAGGATTGAAATTTTGTATTTCCACTAGACGCGCGCTTCGTCTACAGTAGACTCATCAGTGGCTCTCTAATATTTTTTTTTATTTATAAAAGACGAAAAAAGTACGGAATTGAAGAGCATAAAGGACCAACAATTTCTAAAAGTTTTGCCAAATACACCTTGGGTAATCTATTCATGAGGTAAAACAGCCTTTGTATTTCAAAAATTCAAAGTTTTGTTAACAATTAATTTATAATTATGACCGTATCAATAAAAATTCATGTCAATACAGATGTGACGACAACTGGGTTGATAATACCCTCGGGGAATAAAAACTCCACCAGCAGTGGCATCGAGGTTGTAAATAAACTTATCAGAGATACCAGCATTGAAATTTTGTAGTTGCGCTAGACCAAGTGAGGAATTAGACAGTTGTTGTCTATTCGCTGAATATGTTTGAGCTTTTGATTTTGCCATTTGATAGAGGACTTTCCGTTTTGAATTTTCCTCAGAGAACGGTGTTTTTGTTATTTTACTTTTTATTTTCTCTAACCTGTCCTCATATTTTAACATAGCCAAAACATATAAATATATATGTAAGAAATCTTCCTATTTCAGACATAATAGCAAAATCACTTGCTTTTATTTTGTGTAATCTTTGAGATATGTCTTTTGAATAAACCTTTTGTCAAATGTATTAATTTTTCTTCTTACATGCAACTGAAGTGGTTGAGTTCCCCATATTTCATTGCCACCATACATTAGAATAGTTTAATTGTATGACCATAAAGATGCATTAAAGTGTAGACACTAGGATTTGATGATGTTAGGCATTGTTGTAATTTAAAACAAGCTTTCAATATTTCTTGCATAGCTCATCTTTACACTATGTAAATATACTATACGTTTATCGCTTCATTTTATATGTCAACTTGTATTTGTAAAGTAGAAGGATCGAGTGCTGGATAAATGTTATAAAACGTTTTGAAGGGGGTTTTCTCCAATTCGGAGGCAAATAGATTTACATTGACGGACACATTTTGAAAATCAATAATTATGATTATATAAATTAATTAGTTAAACAATATATTAATTGACAATTTATTACAGAACAGTTCATCAGTTAAAGTCTAAAATTTCCCGAATACTCTTTCTAATCGTTAAAATGAAAACAAACCGCATTTTTCAATGCAGTGTTGTCATATTATGCTCATTGTTAAAGGCCGTTTGGTTACCTACAGTTTCTTAAATTCACTTCAATTGTACTCTGGTGAATATATGTCTCATTTGCATACCACATCCCACATCTAATTTTCATGATAATCGAATTGAATATGTTACGAGAGTGTAAGTGTCAGACAATAATCCTTCCGTTACAACTATATTTCCCTAAAGACATGTAATAATGAATAAGAATATAACAACTAAGAACTACAAATTATCGAATTTATGAATAAATAATTCGGATGATGCACATGATAAAGTTAAAAGATATAACTCATCACGATTCCGAATGATATTTCTGTTAAATATTAATAAAGATTGACGTTTATCGTCATGGAACAAAATATTTTCAAAGCAAGCGCAAAAACTACTATATATGAGTTTAAAACATGACAAATGGATGTTACTAAGGAAAAGTTAGAATACAACAATTGTTTTTCGACCAATACTTTTGAACGTTTAAAAAGAAAATGAATGACAAAAAAAGTACGGTAACTTTCAAAATTGACGAAACATCTGAAGATATATCAAGTCAAAACTCTGAGGATAAAGATGAGGAGTGTAAAAAGGTCATATATCCAGAGGAAATTTCATCAGATTTTGATACAGATTTGGATATAGTACCCCCCAAAAAAGGTAATATATAATATTAGTATTTTCTGTCCGTAAGGAATAAACATGGCCTAAAAGTATTCAATTGTATCAGTTTTTAAATAATAGGATAGGAAAGTTGTCCATTTGATGTTCAGCAACTAACAGATGAAGGTTCTGTTCATTATTTAAATAACAAATTTATGAGGATCCAAACAGTGTTATACATTAGTAAAAATGCTTAAATTTTAAGCTTAACAAAAGGATAAGTAGGCAGAAGCGACCAAGGGAAAACAGATTTTATCAAACAGGAAAAAGACAGTAACATGACCTGAAAAAAAAAAATAACGACAGATCACAAATACTATTGTTTATAAAAGTTATTATTTTGAAACTTAAATACCGAATTCATATAGTTTCTTAAATACGACCAACATAACTGAATGTATGCTCTGGATGTTTCTATTCGTTTTCCCATTTTTATTAGCTCACCTGGCCCAAAGGGCCAAGTGAACTTTTCTCATCAATTGGCGTCCGTCGTCCGTCGTCGTCGTTAACTTTTACAAAAATCTTCTCCTCTGAAATACTGGGCCAAATTTAACCAAACTTGGCCACAATCATCATTATGGTATCGAGTTTTAAAAATGTGTCTGGTGACCCGGCCAACCAACCAAGATGGCTGCAATGGCTAAAATAGAACATAGGGGTAAAATGTAGATTTTGGATTATAACTCGGAAACCAAAGCATTAAGAGCAAATCTGACAGGGATAAAATTGTTAACAAAGTCAAGATCTATTTGTCCTGAAATTTTCAGATGAATCGAACAACCGGTTGTTGGGTTGCTGCCCCTGAATTGGCAATTTTAAGGAAATTTTGCTGTTTTTGGTTATCATCTTGAATATTATTATATGTATAGATAGAGATAAACTGAAAACAGCAATAATGATTAACAAAGTAAGATCTACAAATAAGTCAACATGACTAAAATGGTCAGTTGACCCCTGAAGGAGTAATTGTCCTTTATAGTAATTTTTTATCAATTTTTCGTAAATTTTTGTAATCTTCTACGCACATCTTCTCCTCTGAAACTGATGGGCGAAATTGAACCAAACTTGTCCACAATCATTATAAGGGTATCTAGTTTAAAAAAAATAGTGTGCGGTGACCCAGCCAACAAACCAAGATGGTCGCCATTGCTAAAAATAGAAGATAGGGGTAAAATGTAGATGTTTGCTTATAACTCTTGAAACCAAAGCATTCAGAGCAAATCTGACAAGGGGTTAATTTGTTTATCAAGTCATTATCTATCTGCCCTAAAATTTACAGATGAATTGGACAACTGGTTGTTGGGTTGCTGCCCCTAATTGGTAATTTTTAAGGAAATTTTACCGTTTTTGGTTATTATCTCGAACACTATTATAGATACAGATAAACTGTAAATAGCAATAATGTTCATCAAAGTAAGATCTACAAATAAATCTACATGACCTAAATGGTCAGTTGACCCCTTAAGGTTGCATTTCTGTAAATATTGACAATGCAATTTCCCATAGAAACTCCTTTTACGGCTAAAACTGTAACACTTTTACTATGAATTTTTGAAAAAAGCTCAAAATATAGTGCTGTGTGGCATATTTTCAACGTTTATATGCCCTGAACTTGTCAGAGTTTAAACTAACACTAATTTTCTTAACTACCCCTACCTCGAATGAAAGGTTACCACAGATTTCAATATAAACAGTATGCACATGTTTATTTACTGGTAACATTCACAAGTTATGTCTCTGTGAGATGGAACACAGAGAGCATAACTGGGAACCAGTATGTAAACAAACTTAATTTTCAATGAATATTCAAGATCTCCCCAAAAGAGGCGTGTTTTGAGAAACAGCTGTATTCACAAAGTGCAACCTTAAGGACCTATTGCCCTTTATAGTCAATTTTTAACAATTTTCATTAATTTGGTAAATTTTTGTAAATTTTTACATAAAATATTTTCCTCTGTAACTAAAGGGCCAAGTTCATTATAGATAGAGAAAATTGTAAGTAGCAAGAATGTTCAGTAAAGTAAGATCTACAAACGCATCACCATCACCAAAACACAATTTTGTCATGAATCCATCTGTGTCCTTTGTTTAATATGCACATAGACCAAGATGAGCGACACAGGCTCTTAAGAGCCTCTAGTTTAAGGGCTCTAGCTCTTAAAAAATCAGTGTCGACTTACATGTATGTGATATTCACAAAATCAATATGGCTCGCCTCAAAATATTTAAAAGCAACGACACTAAAAACAGTATACAAGCGTTTTGTGCTGTGCATGTACTAATTTTGTGTCATAGACGGATACCCAATAATTTTTGTTTTACTATTATGGTGAACGTGTTACGATTGCCACCATGATTTGAATTCCGTTATGGGGTATCTACGTCACATATAACCACAAATATGTTATAAGTCGAAGTCATAGCTCCATGGTGTCCTCTTTCCGCGGTTGTTAAATCATGGAAAAGAAAATGCACACCTTTTCACAGCACATGAGTTCGCCTCAGCACTTGGTTTGTTTTTCTGTTTATTATGTATTTTAAGGGCTGTCGTGCGTCGTTAAGTCGTTGTTTTCTTTTAAGCGTGATGTTCCTGTTTTCTTCGACCTTTGCTTGTTTTATTTTTAACCACCCACCCTCCCACTAATTTTTGGTTTCGCACCCTTTGTATATATTTATATATATGGTTTACATTTTTCTTGTTATGATTTAAATGATATGTACGGAAAATTTAATGGAGAATGATAAAGTTCCGCTGACTAATTTTCGTTATCAGTTAACGTGCGTCTGGCGTACTGAATTACAATCCTGGTACCATTGATAACTATTTACACAACTGGGTCGATGCCACTGCTGGTGGACGTTTCGTCCCCTAAGGGTATCACCAGCCCAGTAGTCAACATTTCGGTGTTGACATTAATATCAATAATGTGGTCATTTTTATAAATCTCCCGTTACAAAACTTTCAATTTTTCGAAAAACTAAGAATTTTCTTATCCCAGGTATAGATTACCTTAGCCGTATTTGGCACAACTTCTTGGAATTTTGGATCCGCAATGGTCTTCAACTTTGTACATGTTTGGCTTTATACATATTTTGATATGAGCGTCACTGATGAGTCTTATAAAGACGAAACGCGCGTCTGGCGTACTAAATTACAATCCTGGTACCTTTGATAACTATTTACACCACTGGGTCGATGCCACTGCTGGTGAACGTTTCGTCCCCGAGGGTATCACCAGCCCAGTAGTCAACCTTTCGGTGTTGACATGAATATCAATAACGTGGTAATTTTTATAAATTTCCTGTTTACAAAACTTTCAATTTTTCGAAAAACTAAGAATTTTCTTATCCCAGGCATAGATTACCTTAGTCGTATGTGGCACAAATTTTTGGAATTTTTAATCTTCAATGCTCTTCAACTTTGTACATGTTTGGCTTTATATATATTTTGATATGAGCGCACTGATGAGTCTTATGTAGAAGAAACGTGCGTCTGGCGTACTAAATGACAATCCTGGTACCTTTGATAACTATGTACACCACTGGGTCGATGCCACTGCTGGTGAACATTTCGTCTCTGAGGGTATCACCAGCCCAGTAGTCAACATTTCGGTGTTGACATAAAGTTCAATAATGTGGTCATTTTTATAAATTTCCTGTTTACAAAACTTTCAATTTTTCGAAAAACTAAGGATTTTCTTATCCCAGGCATAGATTACCTTAGCCGTATTTGGCACAACTTTTTGGTATTTTGGATCCTCAATGCTCTTCAACTTTGTACATGTTTGGCTTTATACATATTTTGATATGAGCGTCATTGATGAGTCTTATGTAGACGAACCGCGCGTCTGGCGTACTAAATTACAATCCTGGCACCTTTGATAATTATTGATACGTTTTTCGTATGTTATCGTTGTCACAACTATTTACATTTTGTAAGCCCAAATGGATCCGTTGTTGATACACAATCGAGACAAAATAATACCTACACAGTAATAATTGGGACATGTTTTGAAAAAGTAAATGTCAGTTCAATTTAGACTGTTCGAAATCTAGATTTAATTCAGATCTAGTTTTATCGGGTATTATCAAGGCAAATCAAGTACAAATTATACGGTCATTTCAGTTGATTGAAATTGGCCATTCAACCTTTTCTTTGCCTGTAACCAATATTATACCAGAATAAATCAGCAGGCCGCAAATGTTGTATATGTTTCCAAGCTGAATCGACACTCCCGGGCTTGTGGTTCTTACCAGGTCTGACTTCTTTGACTTCGACGTTTTTGAAATAAGGGTTCTTATGATAGTATATAGTTATCACGATAGAACTATCGTCATATTCATATGTTTTTTCGGACGACATTATGATTGCTACTTACAAGAAAGCTTTTGAAGCAAGGGTTCTAAATAGAAATGACGTGTGCATGATTTGTTCATTATTATAAAACACTTTTATTTTTGAAATTCTTTATTTTCTATTTCCTCATCTTTACAATACGTAAATGCGTTGTGTTTTTTTTTTTTTTTTTTATATTAGAAGAATAATAATTATAGTGTTATTAACTGGTTGTTTCTGTATTGGCACTGGTATAGATTCAAGGTTTTTCTGTATTGGCCTCGAGACCCGTAGGGTCAATACAGAAACAGCCAGTTCATAACACTTTTATTAAATGATTATAAGTTAAAAACCGGAAGGGAACGTCCCGTATTAGTCTATGGGTCAATACGGCTTTCTCCCGCTTTTTTCTGTATTGGTCCTGTATTTTCCGTTCAAAACTTTAAGACGTTACAAAACATTGCACATCATTCAATCTGTTTATTTTATGATTTTAATTTTAAAAATATTATACAAATGTTTTTCTGCATGACGATACTTCCAAAGTTAAGTAATGGCTTAAGAAAATTGAAAACCGGAAGTGGACGTCCTGTATTAGCCCTAGGGAAAATAAGACTTTTTTTCCCGCTTTTTTCTGTAATGACTCTGTTTTTTTCCGTATTGGCCCTGTTCGAAGAGCAATATTAAATCTTGATTTATATCGACAGTGGAACGTTTTCAGTATTGCACATGCTGATTTATCCGTATAAAGGCGTATTTGCTCATATCATTTAATAAAATATAATAATGACTTGAACATAAGTGTCATTGCTTATATTACATAAGCCCCCCTCCTCCAATATAAACTTAATAGAATAGACTATTATTGACGCAACCTACATGTACAACATTAAAAACATATACTGACATATTGTGTTGTTATGGCCTATACAATTACAGGAAAAACTACATTATTTTTTACATAATTATTTATTTAATGAAACACTTGAGTCATTGATGCACATAGATAGGTTCATTTAATGAAACAATTTATTCTTTCACTCTTTTATGATACCATTAAATGCCAATCCAGTGCTGCTCATTACCTTTCCAGACAATGCAGTATGTTGTTGATATATACAGTTAAATTTTATTCGTTTGATGTGTTTGATGTGGTTGATCTTTTGATTTGGTCAACAATTAAGGGACTTTCCGTTTTGAATTTTCCTTGAAGTTCGATATTTTTGTTGTTTTTCTTTAAACTGAGCGAATATTCGGAACATCAACTGAACAGATCGTAATTGACTTTAAGCGAATTGCCTGAACAGTACTGCATTAACTGCAATGGATCAATTTTTGAAAGGATTAAAAGACCAAAAATGACTAAATAATTTATTGTTAAGTTTTTCAAGATCTCTTAAGATCAAAATTGGTTTACTATCGAAGACAATGGGTTTATGCAGAGTATTAATTTGCTCCTGTTTCTTATTCTAATGTTTAGAATGCTTAAAACGTATACTACTAGTATGTTTGTAAATAAGGAGATGTGATATGATTGCAAAAGAGATAAATATCCCCCAGAACATTATCACTTGTCATAACTTGGGCAACACAACGGGTGCTACATGTGGAGCAATGTTCACCCTTCGGGAGCACCTGAGATCACCACAATTTTTTGGTGGGGTTCATGTTGCTTTGTCTTTAGTTTTCTATGTTGTGTATTGTGTTCTATTATTTGTTTGTTTGTCTTTTTTCTTTTTAAGCCATGGCGTTGACAGTTTATTTTCGATCTATGAGTTTGTCTGTCACTCTGGTATGTTTCACCCCTCTTTTACTTCATACCAGATACCGGTAATGTAGATACAACTGGTTTCACAGATCAAAATAAGTTTACATGAAAACAAATACATTTGTTTTGAAATCAATCTGAAATACCGATACTATTGTATTTGCCGCAATGATATATAGCAGAAGGATGTGAACATTGTGATTGTAAAAATAAATGCCTTCTGTTGCATCGTCTTCATATTAAATACAGTTGTTAATCCGAGAAATAGACAGTTCACAAACTCTATACAACTAGTTAAGCATTAGTGTAGAATTTATGAACATATTTTGTTCAAAAATTGAGTTCTTACTTCAAATATGACATAATCTATTTTACTGCTTAACAGATAAAATGAAAATCACATTGCATGGGAACTTGCTCCAAGACAGAAACACCTTTACACAATTAATGATTAACTAAAATGAATGTTAACGTTAATACGAAATTGCATTTGTAATTTTAGAACAGAAAACAAATGCAGAAACTTGTATTCATATATATAAAACGGCTTGTTTCAATCTTGGAAATCATACTCCGCAGCAGAAGATAATAGATACTTTGGATAAACCAATGATGTCTTTATCTTCACGATCCATAGGACCAACAGCAATTAGACCACTGTGTTTGGCTTTAACAGTAAGTAAACTAGGATAGATAAGGTCAAGATCCTTAAAATGTTGTTGGGTCCTTAACCTTCTTCAACTTCGTAAATAAAGGCAAAAGCAGTATACCTCTATTCAAAGGTCTTAATTTGACCTTTTTTAAATATCTTTTGTGATTCGGATGTAGCTGATGAGTCTTTTACAATTGAACCTAATATCTATGATGAGTTTTTTTACTGGATGGCTGACACAAAGATTCAGCTTAACAACCTGACCACTGTATTGATGATATATACATGACCAATAGGAAATAAGTCAGTCAAGTACTGAACTACTAAAATGTCTTAGTTAAGACCCACAGGAACATACCTTCAACGAAATACTGACTTTTGACGGATGAGAGACAAGACTAAATTGTATCAAATAATGATCGAATTTAAATTCAAATAGAGAAACTAGTTCCATGGACGTGTCAAATATTTTAACATAAAATATTTAAAACATTCTATAAGATATATTGAAAAAAATCAAATCAGGGATGGAAAAATAAACATTTGCATAAACATTTCTTTACTTTATAATTTACAAAGTTATTTCCTACACATATTCTCCATTTTACGTCTTTTCGTATTCATTAAAAAATCGCTTATATAGCTTTTCAAGTTCTTCGTTTTGTGTTTTCATTTTTTTCATATATTAAACAAGCGTAACATCAACAAACCAAACCAGTGGAATTATCATTAAGTTTTCCTGTCAAAGTTCAATTTATTAAAGTCTTGGTCGCATTTTGATTATGATATTTTCAAGCAAACTCGTATGAAGCGACTTGTCACATATGATATATAGCTTAAATGACTTATGTTTTAGGAAAACATGAAAATAGAAACACTTAACCTGGATGCAGTTGACCTTCAGGATGAAGGATGCAAATATGTTTCCGAAATGTTATTGGAAAATTCTTCAATTTGTAGACTTGTAAGTTATGTATATCAATAATATAACCAAAATAAAGGCAAACATTAAAAGAAGGCATGTAACAGACACCTTCGTGATTAAATCCAGAATGCGGACAGCTATGACTGTTCTAATGTTACCAGCTCCTTTACCAAAGTAGACTTCATTAGTTATCTTTGATTACCAATTTAGATATAGCATCACTTACTTAGTTTCAAATTGAGTTTGTCATTACATCGATATGAAACGAGAGGCAGCCTGGTGATGATAATTACGAAGAAGTTTTTTGAACCAGCGCATGTATATATATTAAGTCCTATGTGAACGTTTTTATACGCCCGTCGTCTTTTAGACGGGACGTATTATGGTATACCGTTGTCCGTCCGTCCGTCGTCCACACTTCGGACAATAACTCAAAAACACTTTCACCAATTTCCATGAAACTTAAGTGAATTGTTTATATCTATTGACGTAAGCTCCCTTTCAATTTTTATAAATTTCAGATTTTAAGTTTTGGATTTATGGGGCTTTATTCATAAAAAAGGGGGATTTTCAACACTTCGGACAATAACTCAAAAAGGCTTTCACCAATGCCCATGAAACTTTGGTGAATTGTTTATATCTATTGATGTAAGCTCCCTTTCAATTTTTATAAATTTCAGATTTTATGTTTTGGATTTATGGGGCTTTATTCATGAAAAAAGGAGGATTTTCAACACTTCGGACAATAACTCAAAAAGGCTTTCACCAATGTCCATGAAACTTTGGTGAATTGTTTATATCTATTGATGTAAGCTCCCTTTCAATTTTTATAAATTTCAGATTTTAAGTTTTGGATATATGGGGCTTTATTCATAAAAAAAGGGGGATTTTCAACACTTCGGACAATAACTCAAAAAGGCTTTCACCAATGCCCATGAAACTTTGGTGAATTGTTTATATCTATTGATGTAAGCTCCCTTTCAATTTTTATAAATTTCAGATTTTATGTTTTGGATTTATGGGGCTTTATTCATGAAAAAAGGAGGATTTTCAACACTTCGGACAATAACTCAAAAAGGCTTTCACCAATGTCCATGAAACTTTGGTGAATTGTTTATATCTATTGATGTAAGCTCCCTTTCAATTTTTATAAATTTCAGATTTTAAGTTTTGGATATATGGGGCTTTATTCATAAAAAAAGGGGGATTTTCAACACTTCGGACAATAACTCAAAAAGGCTTTCACCAATGCCCATGAAACTTTGGTGAATTGTTTATATCTATTGATGTAAGCTCCCTTTCAATTTTTATAAATTTCAGATTTTATGTTTTGGATTTATGGGGCTTTATTCATGAAAAAAGGAGGATTTTCAACACTTCGGACAATAACTCAAAAAGGCTTTCACCAATGTCCATGAAACTTTGGTGAATTGTTTATATCTATTGATGTAAGCTCCCTTTCAATTTTTATAAATTTCAGATTTTAAGTTTTGGATATATGGGGCTTTATTCATAAAAAAAGGGGGATTTTCAACACTTCGGACAATAACTCAAAAAGGCTTTCACCAATGCCCATGAAACTTTGGTGAATTGTTTATATCTATTGATGTAAGCTCCCTTTCAATTTTTATAAATTTCAGATTTTATGTTTTGGATTTATGGGGCTTTATTCATGAAAAAAGGAGGATTTTCAACACTTCGGACAATAACTCAAAAAGGCTTTCACCAATGTCCATGAAACTTTGGTGAATTGTTTATATCTATTGATGTAAGCTCCCTTTCAATTTTTATAAATTTCAGATTTTAAGTTTTGATATATGGGGCTTTATTCATAAAAAAAGGGGGATTTTCAACACTTCGGACAATAACTCAAAAAGGCTTTCACCAATGTCCATGAAACTTTGGTGAATTTTTTATATCTATTGATGTAAGCTCCCTTTCAATTTTTATAAATTTCAGATTTTACATTTCCGTGTTATGAATTTTTATGCTTAAAAAAGGGGGGATTTTCCAATTTTGGGACAATAACTAACACTTTCACAAAATTTTATGCAACTTTGATAAATTGTTTATATCTATTGACATAAGCTCCCTTTCCATTTTTATAAATTTTAGATTTTACTTTTTCTTAAGTAATGAATTTTTATACTTAAAAAAGGGGGATTTTATGAAACTTTGGTGAATATATTAATGTAACATCCCTTTTGATTTGTATATATATTTCTAGTTGATCATATAAATTCATTTAAAGCATAAAAGACAAGTTAAAAGAGCAACGGGCGTATCATGTGCTAAAGCACAGCCCTTTATTACATGTTATTGAAATAAAATCCTATACGTGTTATAGACAAAAAATAATCATAGGCTGAATGTTGATCATAAGCATGATTGCTAGTTAACTTTCGACCTGATAACCAATCAAAACAGAAAGAATGTGGTGAGTGTAAACATTTTTCAATAATAAAGAGCATATAAAAAAGAAGATGTGGTATGATTGCCCATGAGATAACTATCCACAAAAGACCAAAATGACACAGAAATTAACAACTATAGGTCACCGTACGGCCTTCAACAATGAACATGTACGTATTTCATAATTTCTTTTATAAAATTAAGTACTATACCAAGTTTAGTAGATTACCTTTCATTTCAATAACGATGAAACTTTATTTGTTATTTTTTTCAGAATATTTCCAAAAATGGACTTGGTCCTACAGCAGCAAAATATTTATCGATTGCTATGATGCAATCACAGTTTCTCCAACAACTGAATTTATCAGGTAATAACATCGATTTGATAGATAAATGTTTTTTTCTTCACATTTATAAATTATTTGCGAGTGTTGAATAATACAATTTGTGAATTAGCTGTAATCTAAAGGATTATTAGATTATTAAAATCTGTTACACGGTGTCTTATGTAGACGAAACGCGCGTCTGTCGTACTAAATTATAATCCTGGTACTTTTGATAACTATTTACACCACTGGGTCGATGCCACTGCTGGTGGACGTTTCGTCCCCGAGGGTATCACCAGCCCAGTAGTCAGCACTTCGGTGTTGACATGAATATCAATAATGTGATCATTTTTATAAATTTCCTGATACAAAACTTTGAATTTTTCGAAAAACTAAGGATTTTCTTGTCCCAGGAATAGATTACCTTAGCCGTATTGGGCACAACTTTTTGGAATTTTGGATTATCTATGCTCTTCAACTTTGCATTGTTTGGCTTTATAACTATTTTGATATGAGCGTCACTGATGAGTCTTATGTAGACGAAACGCGCGTCTGGCGTACTAAATTATAATCCTGGTACTTTTGATAACTAATCACAACTGAAATACCGTTAAATTATTAGTTAAATGTTCTGAAACTGGGACGTTCTCAATATGTCACAAAGTGTTGTTGTACCATATCGAAAACATTACAAAATTGCTACACATTAAAACTGTACATTTCTATTTTCATCTGCGACAGATGATCAATCTATGACGTCCAGAAAATAACCTTCATTGCACTCTTTCAAAATATCCTGATATTTGAATCAAGCTCTTTTACATTATTTCGACTATAACATTAACAATTTAACTAAAATATGTTATTTATCAAGCATAAACTGAAAATGGAAATTGGGAATGTGTCACAGAGACAACCACCCAATCATAGAGCAGACAACAGCCGGAGGCCACCCATGTGTCTTATTTTTACAGTGTACTTTAGCAGTGTACTTTTATTGACAATTTATCTATTACAATATAGACAATATTTTATTAGCACAAACACATTTACATTAAATGGTTATGGCATACAAAATTAAGACAATAAACTGACAATAGTTAAATTGATTATAATTATATTAGAGTGACAGTGGTATTGTATGTATAAAAAGTTTTAGAAACGTCTGATACAGAGTACATAGGATAAAATTAAGTGTCATTAATTGAAATTACATAAGTTTTTTTTCTAGAAATATCATTTTTTTTATTGTAGAAAATAAGTTTGACTTTGAGGCCGCTCTTAGTTTATCAAGAGCTATTGCAGTAAGTTGAACATATTTAGGAACTCTCTTAATTAGTTATTTTATGTAAAACATTAACGTATGAGATTCTGTACGAATAAAAATAATACCTTTAAATTATCAATCAATTTAACTAAAAACAAATTTAAACAATAAACAAACAAAAAACCTTAAAAAAGAAAACCGAACACAATTATCAAAAGATGTGGTATACTTGACAATGAGACAAATCTCCAACAGAAACAAGACAACCTATAAGGTAAGAAACTATATAGTATTTTTCTTTGTTAAGTTAATATAATTTAAAGAATACTAGACAACTTTTTTAAATACTTAAAAAAAACACAAAAATCATTGCAATAACACTATTATGGAATTGCTCGTCGCTTTCAAAAGGCAAAGTTCTGTCCCTATCCAACATGCCATAATTTTAAAAATGGCAGTTTGAGGAATAAAGCTTCCTTTAAATCTTCCTCGACCACCTTTTTCTACTTTCTACTGATTGTTTATTTGATCTCGTCTTGAATATGCATACACTATTTGTCATTTGACTCGAAGTAAACAATATTCAATCAATCAATGGGAATATTTTACAGTGCTAAAACTTTATTTACATGTATTTATTTCAGAAGAATGATAGAATCTACAACATCGATTTAAGTAAGAATGGATTTTGTTCAAGAAGTGGAAACGTTTTAGGTTCTGCAATAGGTAAGTTTTTGTATGAACATTATAAGTATTTCATTAGATGGATATCAAAAATTGTATGTATGCCCCTGCTTATGTATAATTTTCAATCTTTATCATCGTTTACTGTAATTGTTGCGAATTTACATAAACAGGTTTATAATCAGAAATTAAACATAACATTTCAATTATTTGGATATGCAAATAAATTGATAGCAATCATACGCAGTAATTTTTCTTTTCTAATTATAAACTGATGAATTCTTATGATGTCCCAATATCTATTATTTTTTTCTTCTTCTAAATTTCTGACATTAATTGGTCATTGAAGCCGATAATTATAAAAACTCTTACAAGAGTTAGTTGCATAAGCACTTGTCTCAGTAATAAATAAATCTTATATACCTCAATATATATTAAGGTATACAGGAAAACTTTTTCTGTGTTTAGTTGTGTTCATTGGCATCTTGAGAAAATGCTCAATAAGATTTAGATATCATTTGTTTTCATAGCTGAAAATAAAAAGCTGGAAAAACTGAATCTGAGTTGGAATGAGATCAGAGGTAAAGGTGCCGTAGCAGTTTTTAAAGGAATTATGGTAAGCATTGTCTTTGAATATCTGTATCCAAACTGATGGTCATTCATTAATGAAGCATACTTTAAAATTTGCAAAGCTAAAAAGAAAACACGTTCATTATACCGGTTTTCTATATTGATTTTGTGATACAATTGGATCTTGTTTCGAATGTGACCTATATAAACGGACAAGAGCTAAGGCATAGCAGGCAATGTTTACACAGTCGATACCTACTCCTATCCCAATTAGGGGCAATATGATCTTTATTGGTACAGTTGTTGAGAATTGTATTCATGAAGTCGATCGAACGATATGTTATGTTTAAAATTTAACAGACAATTATAGATATGTACGACATAAGTCAATTATGCCAAAAATATTGACAGTAGAAAATGCAAATGGGGTTTCAAACCATCACCCGTTTCTTGTCCTGTAGATTTGTAAAAAGTCAAACTAGCGCAGTCTTAAATTTTATACACATTTCAAGAAATTTTTTTTACATTTTGTTTGCAGAAACACATGTTATTTTCACTTTTTAAAAATATAATTATACTGTGCTGTCGACTTTTATATAAAAAAAAACAGTATTGCGTTAAAAACAATATGTTGGCAGAGTTACCGGTGACCATTGGTCTTTTGTGATCTAAAATATCCTTGTTCCTGTTCTCCTTCGCATCGCCATTTAAAAAGATATTTGCAATCGACAATTCTACAATTCATCATTGATGTCTCTAACAAAGTATAATTTAAATCTCCTCATACAAAGCTCTGATTCCTTTCACGGATTTGGCTATACTTTTTGGAACTTTTGGATTATAGCTCTACATCTTTTATATAAGCTTTGGATTTTACATATTTTGGTCACGAGCATCACTGAAGAGACATGTTTTGTCGAAATGCGCATCTGGTGTAGAAAAATTGGTACCCTTAATGTTATTACTACCACTGGGTCGATGCCTCTGCTGGTGGACTGTTAGTCCCCGAGGGTATCACCAGCCCAGTAGCCAGTACTCCGGTACTGGCATGAAAATACGGATTTTTTGTGTTATTAAATTTGCTGTTCCAAAATGTTAAAAATTATTATAAATTAAGGAATGTATCTCCCTCATGCAAAGCTCTGATTTCTTTCACGGATTTGGCTATACTTTTTGTAACTTTTGGATTATAGCTCTACATCTTTTATATAAGCTTTGGATTTTACATAGGTCCAAAAAGTATAGCCAAATCCGTGAAAGGAATCAGAGCTTTGCATGAGGGAGATACATTACGTAATTTATAATAATTTCTATCATTTTGTAACATTTTAATAACACAAAAAATCCGTATTTTCAAGCCAGTACCGAAGTACTGGCTAGCTACTGGGCTGGTGATACCCTCGGGGACTTATAGTCCACCAGCAGAGGCATCGACCCAGTGATAGTAATAAACTAAGCTGACTCCATGCATGCATGGACGAAGGCAACTAACTAAATCTGTTGTGTAATTCAATGCAAGCATGGACTAAGCTAACGTTAGTTGCCTTCGTCCATGCAAGCATGGACTAAGTATGTTGTGTTAGTCCATGAAATCATGGACTTATTCAGCGTTAGTTGCCTTCGTCCATGCAAACATTGATTAAGCGTAATTCCGAGTTTTCAGGTTTACATAACACGAAAAGATTTAGCCATACTATCAAGTGTGTGCAATTTATTTCTTAAGATGAGTTATAATGCACTATATGTCTTTAAATCATAATGAATAGGTTGAATATGAAAAAATCAATTTTTAAGAAAAAAATGATAGTTACATCAAATTAAAAAAAAACTAACTACATTATGAAATTAAGCTATAAGAAGAAATGGAAGTTTTCTTAACTTGATGTTGATTTCCAGTTTTATTTAATACCTTGTTTTTATAGATTGTGCCTGTATAAGACATTTTGGTTGTAGGTAAATACATCCTTGAATTCCATAGATTTATCTTGGAATGGGTTAGGTTATGAAGGCACCTTATCGTTGTGTGAAGCATTGAAAAGAAACAGAACTCTTCAGACCCTCGACATTTCAAATAATAGAATTAACTGGAAAGCTGCTGAGATCCTTAGTAGAGCACTATCAAAGAACACTACTTTACAGGTTTTAAATGTACGATATGATTTTTTACATTTACTTGATTTATAGTGACGCATTATCAGTTTCTCTAATTATCTTACTGTTTGAAACATGCGTAAAATCAAGTAAGCAATATAACTGTCATATTCATGACATCAGATCATTTAAGCAAACACCTATTGTAAACCCTTTGGATATTGATACACCTCTATGGTTTATCCGACTGAATTCAACCAAGAACTTAAACATGTACTAAGCATGCGGCATTTAGGAATAAAAACAAATACTAATCTTGTCGGCTTCAAAATAGACTATTTGTCGGAACAGGTTGATATTTCATCCTGGTGACTCTATACTTTTTAGCTCACCTGGCCCGAAGGGCCAAGTGAGCTTTTCCCATCACTTGGCGTCCGTCGTCCGTCGTCGTCGTCCGTCGTCGTTAACTTTTACAAAAATCTTCTCCTCTGAAACTACTGGGCCAAATTAAACCAAACTTAACCACAATCATCATTGGGGTATCTAGTTTAAAAAATGTGTGGCGTGACCCGGCCAACCAACCAAGATGGCCGCCATGGCTAAAAATAGAACATAGGGGTAAAATGCATTTTTTGGCTTATAACTCAAAAACCAAAGCATTTAGAGCAAATCTGACATGGGGGTAAAATTGTTTATCAGGTCAAGATCTTTCTGTCCTCAAATTTTCAGATGAATCGGACAACCCGTTGTTGGGTTGCTGCCCCTGAATTGGTAATTTTAGAGATTTTTTACTGTTTTTGGTCATTATCTTGAATATTATTATAGATAGAGATAAACTGTAAACAGCAATAATGTTCAGCAAAGTTTGATTTAAAAATAAGTCAACATGACCAAAATGGTCAGTTGACCCCTTTAGGAGTTATTGACCTTTATAGTCAATTTTTAAACATTTTTCGTAAATCTTAGAAATCTTTTACAAAAATCTTCTCCTCTGAAACTACTGGGTCAAATTAATCCAAACTTGGCCACAATTCTCTTTGGGGTATCTAGTTTAAAAAATGTGTGGTGTGACCCGGCCAACCAACCAAGATGGCCGCCATGTTTAAAAATAGAACATAGGGGTAAAATGCAGTTTTTGGCTTATAACTCAAAAACCAAAGCATTTAGAGCAAATCTGACATGGGTTAAAAGTGTTTATCAGGTCAGGATCTATCTGTCCTGAAATTTTCAGATGAATCGGACAACTTGTTGTTGGGTTGCTGCCCCTGAATTGATATTTTTAAGGAAATTTTGCTGTTTTGGGTTATTATCTTGAATATTATTATAGATAGAGATAAACTGTAAACAGCAATAATGTTCAGCAAAGTTAGATTTACAAATAAGTCAACATGACCGAAATGGTCAGTTGACCCCTTTAGGAGTTATTGCCCTTTATAGTCAATTTTTAACCATTTTTCGTAAATCTTAGAAATCTTTTACAAAAATCTTCTCTGAAATTACTGGGCCAAATTAATCCAAACTTGGCCACAATCATCTTTGGGGTATCAAATTGAAAAAAATGTGTTCGGTGACCCGGCCATCCAACCAAAATGGCTGCCACGGCTAAAAATAGAACATAGGGGTAAAATAGCAAGATCTATCTGCCCTGATATTTTCACAAGGATCGTACAACCCGTTGTTAGGTTACTGCCCTGAGTTGGTAATTTTAAGGAAATTTTGCCGTTTTTTGTTATTATCTTGAACATTATTATAGATAGAGATAAACTGTAAACAGCAATAATGTTCAGCAAAATAAGATCTACAAATAACTTTCATGACCAAAATAGTCAATTGACCCCTTAAGGAGTTATTGCCCTTTATAGTTAATTTTTTGCATTTTTCATAAATTTTTGTAAATTTTTAGAAAATATTTTCCACTGAAATTACTGGGCCAAGTTCATTATAGATAGAGATAATTGTAGCAACAAGAATGTTCAGTAAAGTAAGATCTACAAACACATCACCATCACTAAAACACCATTTTGTCATGAATTTATCTGTGTCCATTGTTTATTATGCACATAGACCAAGGTGAGCGACACAGGCTCTTGAGAGCCTCTAGTTGAGCTAACTAGTTAAAATATTACTCACGTGCCGGTCAAATACAAATGTACTATTCTGTTATTCCAAAAAAAAGGTAAGTGTAAAAAAATATTATATGAAGATGAATGATTATAGATGTATAAAGATATTTGGATTTATTAATGGAATATCTCCAGAATTAAATGTAATTCGTTTTTTTTACCGTAGTATTTCCAATTTCCATAAAACTTCTCTTATCCGAAAAAGGGTAAGTCTACTTAATCTTTGTTGCCAACATTGGTGTTGCATTACACTTCGTATTTTAACATAGGGGTTTTGTTATTAGATAGGAAACAATCCAATAACCACAACAGGTGCGATGGACCTTGTCGAAGCTGCAGAAACAAAAACCAGCGTCTTGAAATCACTGGATCTGACGGTAAATTTTACTCTTCATTCTAATCAGAAAGATTTTATCTAGTTGAAAAAAACCTATGCAGCTATTTTTAGGGCTTTATTATTTGCCAGTCTGTAACTTTTACCCCTTAAATGAACATCCGCTTTATTGTTTATCGTTAAACACAGTCAGGTTTACTAGTGGTGCCGATGGTTTAATAGTTAATGCTTGCCTCAGGCGTAGGATTTCTTTGGATTGTTCAATATTTTGGATACTAGTGTTAACTTTCCAACCTTTCCGAAGTATAACATCCTACAATTACTTCTGTAAAAAGCAGATCATGTCAAATAAATAATTGAAAAGCTAGAGAGAATATGTATATATTATTTGACATTAAGTTATATAATAATACATTATTTATTTCTATATAGGATATACCTGTATTAAGTGAGACAACCCTTCTTGCATTTGTGATAAATAGACAAAGACCTTTCCAGTTTACACATGGAGATGTAGTCCATACACCAGACGTTCTTGGACAAAGATTTGGTATGTTACTGACTTTTGAAAGGAAACATCTGATACAAGATTCTGATATATACCATGTATATAATGCATATACAAAACTTATTTCGGACAAATTTTCATTTTAAGACAAGTTTTACGTTTAATCATTCTAGAAAAACATTCAAAATATAAAACGTATGGATAAGGATAAGATTTTTTTTTAAAGATACCTGTGCGTTTGGATAAACAGTGTAGAGTACTAGACTACATTGACCATCATAAGTTTTTAATTTTGAATAAAAGTCATATGAAAAGAAAGACCGGTGAAAAATAAGTTTTCCAATTCTTAAACCAATGCATACATATATCATCAACTTAGTCTTCTGTGTACGATATTATCATTTTTTTCGCTTACATTTCGTTTAATGGTCAATAAATATTACAATCGGTCAGTGTTGTTGTGAAAATATGGCAGGTAATTAATGGCCGTGTTTTGAAGCCGAAGTTTAAAGATTATCACCCGTGTGTAAACAATCAACACAGAAGCATTGATATTCAGGTAAGCACGTGTTTAACAGGTACAATAAGATATAGTTTATCTTGATGTCGGGCGATGTTTACGTGTAATTTTCCTTTCGCACTTGCGTATTGCGATCAACGAATTTTTATGAGAAAGATCATGCTGCATACGGAAAACTTGTCGGCGAATTGTTTGCTGGAAGCAAGCAATAAAAAAAAGTAAACTTCTTTTATATTTGGACAAATTTAGAATTTTCCTGAGAAAAAAGTATACATACATACGTTATATATTAAAAACTAACCATTTTGTTATTAAAAAACCATATGCATATTTTTTTTTTAAATTTGAAGTTTCATATGACTTAAGCATATATACGAAATTAAGAAAATATTATAATTCAAGGGGAGGTAGGTGTTAATTCCATAGATTTTTTTTAAGAATGTTGTGTGATAAAAAAATATATTAGAATTTAAAAGTTCAATTTGAAAAGATAGCTCTTATAATGTGATTCCAGGAAATAAAAGAAAAATTTGGATCAGTGGTCATGGTACTCATTTTCGTGCTCCAACACAGAATAGGTGAAATCATGATACATTCCTGTATAAAAAAAGTTATCACTCCTTAATTGACAATGTTGATAGATATAGACGCAAACAAAACATATTCTGTATTTGTAAGAAAATTATAAAATATAATAAACTCAATATTTTCTTCATTTAGTTGAAATACATTCTTCTCTCGAATTTGCCCATTTCATTTAAGATCTAGACCGATTATTTCCTCCTATTTCACAATCCAATTTGTTTGAAGAAACCCCACCTACCTTAAAACAACTTTAAGAATTGTTCTTCAAATATTACAGACAATTATTCTTACAGTTTTACAAGCAACAGCAATGCAGCGTTTACTGGCTTACATGAAACGTTTAGGAATAAGACCTGTGGAACTCCTCAGAGGATTTGATAAAAATGTACAATTTGACATTACAAAGGACGAATTCATCAAGCGTTTAAAGGTAGTTTTAAATCTTCAGTATAAAGAATTTATTATTTCCCTTTAAGTCGTATGAAACGAATGACTGGTGAAAAAATATTGTTTCTTGATTTCTTATACTAATGCATGTATATATCATAAACTTAGTCTTCTGTGCATATAATTTAATCATTTTTTACGCATCCATATCGTATAATCGTGATTTGTTTTTCTCTCAGTCTGTTATGATGTGAAAATATGACAGCTTATTAATTGTCGTGTTTTGAAGCCGTAGTTTACCGATTGTCCCCTTATAGTAAACAATCATAAAAAAACATGGATATTGAGCACGTGTATAGCATTTACAATAACCTAATAGTTTATTTCAATGACAGATCCATTCGTATAGCGATCACCTGATTTTTACGAGTAAGGTCACGGCGCTCAGTTCACTGCATACGGAAAACATATCCGTATTCAGCGAATTGTTAACTGGAAGCAAACATTTAAAAAAAAGTAAATTATTCTAAATTTGGACAAATTATAGAATTTACTTGAAAAAACAGTATTTATAAACAAGTTTTATAATAAAAACTAGCCATTTAATTGTAAAAAGCATATGTAGCATTCATTTTTTAATTTAAATTTTCCTATGACTTTAAAAAAGTAGACATATAAATTTAAGATGTTTTCGAGTCTTGTTTTCCTTCTACTCATATACACAATACCATAAAGAAAGAAAAAACCCTGATACTGTTTAATAACCAAACGCTTATATGGACATATATTTCTCAAACTGAATCACTAAAACAGGAATCCATCCATTTTTGTATACAACTTTTTACAATAAACAATTAAATTTTATTTTCGCCGTTGCTAATCAGCAATTTTTTTTTAACTAAATGTAACATTATATTTTTAGAAATGTGGTGTCCATTTGTTCAAGTTTGAGATGGATGCACTAGCAGACTCTATAGCTGTACATGGAAATATAAATTACAAGTATATATTAAACCAACATTACATTACAGTGAATTTTAGTATGACTTCAATGAATAGAGCCGATTTATTAAAAAAAACTACGGTTAATTTTACAAAATAGTTAACTGAATTTCCTTTTTTTATTACAAATGTATTCATATTGAAACAATTAAATGAATTATTTCGACAAATACTTGAATTGCATTGTAATCGAAGTCTCCTATGACAGTGGTAGAGGTCGACTAAATGTCTGAATTTTGTTTGTCAGGAAGCTTGTGGACGCAGTTAAGGAAGAAATATATGGCGAAAGAAGATTGAAGATCAAAGAAAGACAACAAATAAAAAAAGTCAAAGAACATCACAAACGAATATTAGATCTAAACCTACCAACAAAAGTTGTATCTACTGATGACGAAGAGCTTATTGTAATAACAAAACAACAAGGAGGCACACAAATAAAGAAACTACCATCGATTGCTTCTACAAGTTATCACAGTATCTTGTCGTCTGCTAGTAAAATTTCAATATCAAATAAGGAAGATGAAACATTATCTGCACGAGGTAAAAAGACAACTGGTATATCTTACAGTGCGCCGCTTGGTGGAACAGCAGAGAAAGCTAAAAATAGAAAGAAAAAACGACGCATAAAGAAACAACCTAACGTCAAGAGTTGGATGTCCAAAGCTGCAGTTTGATAATGAAAATGTACTTTAAATAGATACAGACATGTTATTATTTTTATAATAGATAATATGTTAGTTTGAACGTACAAAAGTTCTGTTTTAAAATAAACAAGCTAAGAGTTTCTTTTCAAAGATAAGAAAAAGATCACAGGATACCAGTCCAGTACCAAATGCAGTCCATAAATAAATCCACAATCTTTTAAATGGGATATTGTACCGAGATAGAAACGATGTAAAGGTGCTTAAAATTGTAGTATATATATTTAAACTGTCAACTCCTGTTAAATGTAAAGTAATATAATTGTCTGTGTTTCTATATTGGGTACAGAAGTACGTGATTTTGCAATTTTCTTTAAATTTAACAAGTTTATATATAGCAAATGTTAAATGGTTGCCATCGACACCAATTTACACCAATTTACATATTTTGTTTTAAGTTTCATTGCACAGTTACGTTGTCCCCGCAGATAAAGCCCCAAACAACATCGTTTTTGTGTGTAAAACTTGTGGCGAAAGAATAAACTATTAGTTTCTGATTAATGTTTTATTAATAATATAGATGTTACAACAATACAGTCCACATTGATACTGATTTAAAGTTCTAATTGTTTGTGTTCGGCCCACGTTTTCAAGGGAGATAATTTCTGTTCATTAAACAAACTTGCTAAAATAAGTATCACAAATTTCTGATAATAAATGTAAAGTTAAACTGAATTGAATTATTAATAGTCCATATAGAAAAATATTGTTCACAGAATGTCAGTTAATAAAATAACTCGCGTCCTTCGCGACACTCCCAAGGAACAGAAAGTATTTAACACAAATTAAAGTCAATGTTCACTATGAAGACGTCCACTCATGGATTTTCTGTTTTGCTTGTTTCGCAGCACGTCTCTGAGGTCTAGTAAATGTGGTTTGCGTCTCACACTTTGAGTTTTGTTCAACATTATTAACATTGTCAGTTTGTTCAACATTGTTATCATGACATTCCAAAGGATATAAGAAGTTCAAAGTTCTGTTTAATGTTTTCTTCGATGGCAATAATACCTTTGCTGATCTACATTGTTCGTCACTACTTTTGGATAAGTTTATGATTTTACCAATTTTCCACATTCCTCTCGGAAGATTGTCCTTGATCAAAACAATGTCACCAATCTGTGGATACTGATTTGAGCGCACTCTTTTCTCTTTAAGTTTCACGGTTGTTCTTTCACGAATGCTGAGCAGATAATCATCACGCCACACTTTCCAGAATCTGTTTAAATGTTTTTGACCTTTTTTTCAAATTTCCAAAAGATTATCAGTTGAACTAAAGTGTGGTTTATATTCTGGATCTTCATCATTATCGGTTCGCTCTGGTATTCCGGTGTGTTTATTTAGAGTGAGGAAACAAGACGGTGTTAACACAATATCAGAGTCAATATCCTCACCAATGTATGCTAATGGTCTACTATTTACCACGGCTTCAACTTCTGTTAAAAGTGTTCGTAATTGTTCAACGCTCAAACAAACCTTTCCTATGGTTTTTCGCAATGAACGCTTTGCAAGTCCAACTAGTCTCTCGTAAAAACCACCCATCCAAGGGGCTAATTCTACTATGAATTTCCAACTTATGCCCTTGTTAGACACATAGTTTTGAATGTCCGAATCATAAAGAACCTTTTTCCATTCCTGTTGTACTACATTACTTGCAGCTTTAAACTGTAGAGCATTATCTGAAATAATTTGTATTGGGGTTCCACAACGGGCAACAAATCTTCGGAATCCAAGTAAAAATTGATCGATAGTCATATCAAGCATCAGTTCCGGATGAATTGAACGCACAACTAAGCAGGTGTATAAACAGACCAATACTTTTTCAGATCCATTCACAGTTTTTACATAAAGTGGACCAAAGTAGTCTATTCCGGTGTACGTGTACGGACTTGATTCAGTTACTCTGTTCTTGGGGAGTGGAGGGATGAGCGGCATCTTATACGGCCCTCCTTCATAACGGATGCAGTTTCCACAAGTTCGTAAAACATGTCGGACTGTTGATCTACCTTGCGGAATCCAATATTTTTGTCTTATTTGTGATAACGTTTGAGCAACTCCAACATGTAACAAGTTCCTATGGTAGCTGTAAATCAGAAGTTTTGTAAATGCTTCTTTCTTTGGTAGCAAGATAATCGTTTTGCGTTTTCGGAAATGTCTGCCTGTTCAATTCTACCTACACATCGAATTAATCCGTTGTTGTCTATTGTAAGACCCAATTGACGTATAATATTACTTGACTTGTTTTTAGTTATATCATGAATCTCCTTTGCAAAATGTTTCCTTTGAATGTGAACAATCCACATGAATTTTGCATCTTCAATTTCCTTTGCCGTAAGCGGTCCAGAAATAGTGCCCTTTTTTAGTTTTTTTAATAAATCTTTGTACCCAAGCAGTTATTCTCAATAGTCTAATCAAACTAGAAAAGTTTTCGCATTTCATACCATACGGTGATTCTAATTTACGATCGCAATTAACTCCTGAAGGGGGCTCCCCAACAAGAAGTTCGGTCTGTTGGTAACTAGTGTTTGGTTTAATTTCTGATTTATAAAGATTAACATTTTCAGTTGTCAAATTATAAGACCAAGTTGGCCATTGATCGTTGGAAAACAGGAGCCAAGACGGTCCTTTCCACCATAGATTGTTCGATTTAATTTCACTGAAATGTGTTCCACGGCTTGCAATGTCAGCTGGATTTATATCGGTTGATACATAACGAATTTCGGTATCAGTGCATTTTCTGATTTTTTTTAAACGATTTTCGACAAATGTTGACATTTGTTTTTTCGACGCTATCCAATGAATGACACATTGCGAATCTGTCCATAAAACTTTCTTCTCTACAGTGATCTTGAGATTGCTTTCAATAAATGCTAAGCATCTTATTCCAATGATGACGACAAGAAGTTCTAATCTCGGTATGCTGACTTTCTTAATTGGAGCAAGGCGGGTTTTGAAATAAATCAAGTCGACTCGGCATGATTCATCTGTTTCATGACGCAAATAAATTGCACAAGCATAAGCCTTTGTTGATGCATCACAAAAACAAAGTAACTGATATGAACACTTGCCATCTAATCCTATGTACCTATCAAAGGTATGGGTTTGTATTTGTTTAATGTCAAATGCAATTTCTTTCCATAAGTCGCAGTCATTTTCGGATAACTTAAAATCCCATTCAACTTTTTTACTCCATAATGTTTGTAATAATAATTTTCCTAGCAAAGTAGCTGGTGAAAAGAATCCTTACGGATCAAATATTGATGCAATTGATTGCAAAATTTCTCTCTTCGTACTTGACAATTCTAAAGTTTCTAATTTGGGTCCAGACATTGAAAGTTTATCATCTTTGATAGTCCAATTAATGCCAAGTACTTTCATTCTCTCTCTGTTTGTTTGATCCTGCTTTGGTATATCGGACATGAACTGTGCTGAGTTTGAACACCAATCCCTAAGATTCATTGAAGCTTCTTGAAAAATGCATTTCGATTCCGTATACAGTTCTTTCAATTCATCATTAGTATTGACTCCTGTAAGCAAACTATCTACATAGATATTATCTTGAATCTTCGTAGCAACTGGTGTATTATACTTCCGCAGATGCAAATCAATGGTTGCGGCCAAAAGAAACGGGCTTGAAATTACCCCAAACGGAACACGGCAAAATCTATATATCTGAACGTTATTGATATTAAATAACGGCATTGTTCTGTCTTTTACCCAGAAAAATCTGGTCACATCTCTGTCTGGGTTCTGTAAGCCGAGTTGCAAAAAGGCTTTTTCGATGTCAGCAACAGCGGCATTCGGAAACGGAGTAACAATCCACAAAGATCTTTCAACATCACGGGTTCTCTGTATAAACAGTTATTCAGACTTTTATTATCATCTCTTGTTTTCGCTGATGCATCATACACAATCCTAACCTTTATTGTCGGCTTTGTTGAATCTACAACTGCATGATGTGGTATATAATGAGTTATATGATCCTCATGTTTTTGGTCACATCAACCTTTTCGATAATCCCTTTTTTGCATTGCTCATTGATAATTTTATCATAATTTTCAAACAGTTCCGGTTTGTTTCTCAATCTAAGCAACAAGGACCGATATCTTCCGTACGCAAGTTCCTTGTTGTCATTAAGTGTTTCTAGTTCGGATTTCCACGGCCAACATACCAAGTATCGTTCATTCGTGTACTCAACAGAATTGTTAAATTTTTCTAATGCCTTCGTGTCATTACAATATTCAGACGGTTCACTGATGCCTATAGTTTGAAGATTCCAAAAATCTTCTAGCGGTGGTTTTATAGGCATTGATTTGTCAATAGCAGTAACGGCTCATGAGTCTAATAATGGGAGAGCATTTGTTCCATAGTTTAAGATTAACATACTGGGCTCTTCAAAGCCGTCTGATTTTTCAGAAGTTCGACCGGTGATAATCCAACCAAATTTTGAACCTAGCAAGTATAGTCCTGGCTGAATTTCAATTTTCTCGGGTAAAATTATGTCTAAGTAATAATCGTTACCTATGAGGAGCTCAATTGTTGTTTTCTCATTTTCTGTTGGAAGGGTGTCCGCAAGAGTAAAGTTATTCCACAAATATTCATAATTTTGACAGTTTTTAATCGAAACGGGTCTCCTAAGTACACTTCCTGTAATTTTCGGAACTACATTTGCACTTATTTTCATTTTTTCCCATCCACTAATTTCATCTGTAGTGTGACCTTTTCTGTTTTCACTAATTTCGGCTTATCGGACCCAAAGGTAATAACAGATACTTCTTCAACGGATTCAACTTTCAATCTAAGTTTTTTAGCTAATGTTCCAGAAACATATGTGCGTTGAGTCCAGCAACACTCTTATTTCCTCATTACAAGTGTCTGACGTATTGGTAAAAACGGTTTTCGCAGTCTGCATTAACACAATATCACCCGACGAAAGAAAGGATGGCTCAGTTGTAAGACTAACGTTAACGGATTCTGTTGATTCGACAGCTTCATCGACTAAATTAGAAATTTCAGTTCTATTCGTGGGAAATTTCTTCAAACACAAACTTCTGTGGTGTTTTTTCGTTTTACTACAATAAACACATTTACGGTCGCTTGAACACTCACGTAATCTATGACCTGACTTTAAACAAATATAACATAATCCATTAAGTTGTGCTTTTCTGTCTTCAACAGTTTTATACAGACTACACTCATCTGACCAGTGGCTGCCTTTGCAGTAAATGCATAATTTCTTCACTTCAGTTCGTGTCGGTGTAAACGGCATATCATTTGTTGTGGAAAACAATGCTTCACCGGAGCTTCTCACATTTTGCGGTTTACCATATGACGGTTTATATCTAGACTGCACGTTTGCATAAGACGGCTGCTGCGGTTTAGAATCATTAGTTTTTTCCTTTGACTGAATTTCTGCGGCTTCACGTGCGGCTATGTAGGATTTTAGTAAATCACGTAGTTTGTCGACTGTCCATCTATCAGATCCTTTCTGGATTTCTAGTTGAACTAACACCGCTTCAGGAAGTTTGGTTGTTATCATTGAAATAAAAACATCTTGATCTATATTCCGATTAAGCGCTTCAAGGCTTCTCAAATTACGTTCAATCTTGACATAGAGAAATCTGAGTTCTGATGTACGGTTTGACGCGCACGACAAATTTATAAGTTCAACGTAATGTGCATTCACTGCGTTCTGTATATCACCAAATCTGTCTTTTAGAATGTCTATCGCAACATCATAATTTTCATTTGATAGCTGTAACCCAGATATTGCACTTTGAGCTGTGCCATGTAATTTACTCTTTAAGTATGAACATTTTTCAACATTTGACAGTTTAGTGTTTTTGTGAACAGTTACTTCAAATTGGTCCCAAAATTCTTTAAACTTCTGTTTATCTCCATTATAACCCATTATTTCCAGTTTTGGTAATTTTACAGCTGCTTGATTTAGTTCATCATGTTGAGGTTTAGCATTTTGTAATTGCATTTGTTGCATCATTAAGGTCTTTCCCCTTCGTGAGGAAAGACCTTATTGTTTTTCTTCCGTTTTTTTTTCTTTTTCTTTTTTTTCTTCCAACATTTTTTTGACATGGCCTCCCCTCGTTTCTATTGGAGTTATTAAGACCAAATTTGGACCATCGCTAGACCTCACCAAGATGTATTACCAAATGACCCTGTTAAGGATTTCATCATCCCCTTTAGGAGTTATCTCCCTTTTATTGATTTTTTTCAACATGGCCCCCCCCTCGTTGGTTTTAAAGATATCATGACCTTAATTGGACATAATGTAGATCTCATCATGATGTATTACCTTGTGAGGCTGAATGGAATTTCATTGTCCCCTATGAGAGTTATATCCCCTTGAAATAATTTCTTTCCTTTGCATTTTTCTCAAAAAGTATAAGAGATAGAATCGATTTAAAAACGGCAACATGTAAAGGAACAGTTGGCAATGTTAATGAACATGTACAATCATTTTGTTATAAACCCTTATAAGGAGTTATTCCCCTTGAAAAATTGTACATAATTTTAGAAAAATTGTATTTCGAGAACCAGAAGTCGGAGAGACTTGGGACTTCACCAATAATCTTTAATTCATGTGACCTTTAATATGCAGTCAAGGTCAAAGGTCACTGAGTGCAAAAACAATTTACGCTGCAATTTCAAGCTTACATATTAGGAAAACGATAAGACTTTGCTGCATACATACAGCGTATAAAATGTTCCTCTCGACGAGTTCTTCATTTTGTATGATAAGTCTTAAAATGTCCGACTGTCTGTTCAAAAGTTACAACAGGATGATTCTTAAAAGTATAGTATTTTGTGTATATCTTTTTAAAGGTAACAGATATCAACCTACTATAAACTTCAAAGATGGTCAGTAATTCAAGACCGTCAATTTGTGGTCAATGTCAGGTCATGATGAAATTTCACCTTGACCTTCACAGTATACTATGACCTTGACCTTGAGATATTTGAAAGGTCAAGTGGTCCTGAGTTGAATGGTGCTAGTCCCATGTCCTGTCGACTTCCGGTTCTTAAGTTTAGTATTGCATCATATATTTGATGATTAATTGTGACCTTGGTGAACTTTGAAATTGTCCCAATCCTTTTTCTATAATATTGTCCTTCAACTGTAGATCATTTATCATTTAACAGATTTGAGATATCTATTGTCGTTTTAGAGATAATGTGAAGTTTTGCGAGCGGAGGCATGTATTTCTGAATCAACAAGAGCTTACCACTTAAAATGTTTTAGAAATTGAAGAGGTTAACATAGTTATATGTTTGCCCAAATACCAAAAACATTCCATGGAAAAAAACGCCAAAAATTCAATTTGAAATTTTCAAGTTTTGCATTGACTTTGTAAATTTCATAACTTCTATTTGTAGTTGATATTGCATCATTTTTTGCACTTTGTCAAATGGGGTCATCTGATATATCAAATTGAAGGTCTTAATAAACTCTACTTAAAAATGAAAATTTTAAACCCCCTTTTCATCCCAGAGGGACGGGTGGGGTCATTTAGTGCAAACATTCAAATTTCTCAGATGGTACGGTTGTCGCATATCAAATGAAAGAACATAAAGCGTACATTTCAAATTTCAAATTGTGGTCTCCCAAAAATGGGTTGGATGGGGTTATTGAGTGCAAAAAATAAATTTTCTTTTAAGATAGGGTTGTTGTATATCAAATGAAAGGTCATAATGTGTACATTTGAAATATCAAATTCCTGACCTCCAAAAATTAGTTGGATGAAGTGCAAAAATCAAACTTTCTGGAGAATGGCGTTGTTGCATATCAAATGAAGGATCATCAAGTCTTTGTTACATATATATCATACTTCCGATCTCGAAAATGTAGGCGGAAGAGGTCATTAAGTCTAAAAAGCGAACAGTGTCAGAAGGTATGCTTGTCATATATCAAACGAAAGGTCGTACAAAGTACATTACAAAAACATCACTTTTACTGGAAAGACCTTTCAATTGTTTTACAAACAATTGAGATACTAGTTTGTATTTGTATTTCTATTAATTGTTCAATTTTAGAATCTGGTTCTGGTTTTGATAAGTTTTTGTATTTTTCCTGTAGGAAATTGTCAATCAGTTTGAGCTCTTCCTTGCGGCTTGTTACCTCTGTTATTATATTAAAGTACAATTCACTTTCTTTTTGAAATGTTTTCAGGTCTTCTTCGGCTTTGGCAGTTTCTAATGCGATTGATAACCTTTCTAAAGTTTCTTCAAATTTTGGCCAAATTCATCAAATCTGCGATACGATTTGTTTACCTTTCTGATTTGGGATTCAAGATCAAAATCGGACACTTCCGTTGTCAAGAGTTCTTCAGATTTACCAAGTTCGACTTCTAATAAATTTTTATATCGTGATTTAAGGCCTTTCAGATATGCGAGTGACATTTTGAATGTTTACGTTTTGTCGTTTGTATGTATCGGAAATTATTGTCAGTTTCTATCACTTTCTCCCGGGTTCCGGCACCATTCAATGTGGCGAAAGAATAAACTATTAGTTACTATCACGACACTTACCAAAGAGGAAATCCTGGATAATCATAGGTCTGTTATATGTTCCTTTGGAATTTCAACCAAAGATGAAGAACTGGGTCTTCCATCACTGTATTGGATACCTATTAAACTACATAAGTGTCCTTACAAACAACGGTATATTGCTGGGTCTTCCAAGTGCTCCACGAAACCTCTTTCTAAATTATTAACATCCATTTTATCAGCAATCAAAGACGGGCTTCAAAGTTATTGTGAAACTGCCTATTCTGGAGGTGGCGTGAATCAGATGTGGATACTTAAAAATTCCAAAGATCTTTTAGAGTACATACAATCTAACTTTCTTTCATCTTGTAACAATATTAAAACATTTGACTTCTCTATATTATTATAATATTCCACATTCCAAACTAAGAGACAAATTGAAAGAGTTGGTATTGCTTTGCTTCATAAAAAGGAATGGCCAACGAAGATACAAGTATCTTGTCTTAAGGAGGGATAAATCCTACTTTGTAAAGGATCACTCTGATTCAAACAAAAAATTCTCTGAAACTGATATTATCAAGATGCTTGATTTTGAGTGACAACATATTTGTTACGTTCGGAGGACGTGTTTTTCAACAGATTGTCGGCATTCTAATGAGAACAAAATGTGCCCCTCTACTTGCCGACTTGTTTCTTTATTTTTACGAGGCTGACTTCATGCAGGAACTTCTTAGGAAGCAATATCCTTTAACTCTACTTTCCGCTATATAGAAGATGTTCTTTCACTAAATAATTCAAAATTTGGTGACTACTAGTATGTGGAACGCATCTATCCCATCGAGCTACAGATAAAGGATACTACAGTTAAGTCGGCCCCATATCTTGACTTACATCTAGAAATTGACAATGAGGGTCGGTTGAAAACAAAACTTTACTACAAAAGTAGCAACATTCAAACAACACCTGCATACGGGGTATACATCTCCCAATTGATACGATATTCACGTGCTTGCATTTCCTATCATTATTTTCTTGATAGAGGGTTGCTGCTCACAAGGAAGCTATTAAACCAAGAGTTCCAAATGGGGAAGTTGAAATCATCCCTTCGTAAATTTCACGGACGCCATCACGAGTTGGTTGATCGTTATGGAATAAGTGTTTCACATATGTGACCAGCCACGACATATCCAGGCTTATGGAGGTAGAAAGTCATTGTGAGAAAAACGCCATTAACTATATGTGACTAACCACTTTAAGGCTTAGGAGGGTACATTGTCTAAAATTTGCTTTTTGTATATTTATCTAGAAGATCTAGTCATGTTTTTATGACATTTTTGTTGTAAAAGCAACGAGTCATTTCGAATACCGGTATGGAAATGAGACTGTTCTATGACGACTTTTATTTATTGAAGGCACTAATTTATAAAACACAAAATTGTATTTATTGGCTCTTGGTGCTGTTCAATAGCGTATTTGAATAAAATATCAAAGACTTAAATTTACTACAATACAAACAATTCTGATCTCTATTTTGGAACATGTAATTTAAACTTGTTGAAATGAAGTTAGCTTAAAATTTGTCAATATAAACTTTAAAAATTCCTTTTTTTTAATTTAGATTTATTATGCATGTCTCTAAACATAGTATGCGACGCGTAACAGTTTATGAGGTGTTCTCATATATGCATTTAATTCGGTGAATTTATTATGGATATATTTCAGACTTCATTTATGAAAAAAAATCTTTAGAGCAGTCTCAGCATTTTTGTTTTGTTTGTAACTCTATTCTAGAACATGTAATTTAAACTTGTTGAAATATGTTTAAAATTTGTCAAAATAAGCTTTAAGAATTCCGTTTTTTTTTAGATTTATTATGCATGTCTCTTTACATAGTATGCAACACGTAACAGTTTATAAGTAGGTGTTCTCTTAAATGCATTTAATACGGTGCATTTATTATTATGGATATATTTCAGACTTCATTTATGAAAGGAAATCTATAGAGCAGAAAATTTTTTTTTTGTATCAATTTAAAATGTAGATTCAAATATTTTTCACTTCACACAATAAACTAAAACTTCTTCAAAACTTATATTATGATGTATAATTTGGCGTCCGCAAAAAAGAAGCCAAGGAAAGTGTTCATCTCTTCTTTGCAATACGTGTTTCATTGAAATTGTTAAGATTATAACACACTATTGACTGCTGTACTCCTATTTTTGACAATTTACCTATATTATTTCTGTTTGTTTTGTTCACACATCGTTGTCAATGTAATGTATTTTGATGCCACTGTCATACACGTGCAAGGTTTAGCTAGTTATAGAACCAAGTTTAATCCTTCATTATCTAAGGAAATGTCTGTACCAAGTCAAAAATATGACAGTTGTTATCCATTCGTTTGATGTTTTTTAAGCTTTTGATTTTGAATTTTCATCGGAATTCAGTATTTTTGTGCTTTTACTTCTTATATAGTTATCAAAAGTACCAGGATTATAATTTAAACGCCAGACGCGCGTTTCGTCTACATAAGACTCATCAGTGACGCCCAGATTAAAATAGTAAAAAAGCCAAACAAATACAAAGTTGAAGAGCATTGAGGACCCAAAATTCCAAAACGTTGTGCCAAATACGGCTAAGGTATTCTACTCCTAAAATAGAATTAAAACCAAGGAAACAGGTCACATACAAGAGGAAAACTATGGAACAACAGAAACACTGAACTGTTGTATAAACAAACCAAGAATAAGAAAAGACAAAGGCAAACAAACACAACATAGGTAACTAAAGACTAAGCAAAATGAATCTCTACAAAAACTGAGGGTGATCTTGGGTGTTCTGGAAGGGTAGGCAGATCGTAGTGTTGCTCATGTTAGTACAAACCAGGTAATAAGTTTAATTCGGTAGGACACATTCGGGGAAAGGGGACAGGATTGTAGTTATCACTTGGAACTCTTGGTTTAAAAGCTTCCTTGTGAGAAACAATCATCTATTAACGAAATCATGATAGGAAATACAAGCCCTGGAGTATCATTTAAACTGGGAATGATACAACACAAAAATGAAGTTCATTATTTGGAACCAATCGTAACTAATCGGCCATTCTCGGTAAGCAGTACAATAACCTCGTATGCACTACGGAAAAAATAAACTTATATTGTTCGCCGGAAGTATATACCCTAGCTTTAAAATATAGTTCCTCGGAAGTGAAACTAATCTAAGATGGAGTCGAAAATAAATCTCGCTAGAGAAAAACTCAAGACCTTTCCATTAAAAGACAAACAAATAGATACTTTACAGGCTTTACAACTTGGGAATGATTGTGTTAGCATTCTTCCGACTGGATACGGGAAAAGTTATTCAAATGCTGTCATGAGTCCGTATAAAAGAGGAAACTGGGATTGTTATTGGTGTTTGCCAACTGACTTCAATCATGCAGGATCAAGTGATGGCTCTTAAAAAAAAAGGTATCCGTGCTTCATTTGTAAATCTCCAAGCAACTAAAGTTTACAGTTACAGCAGTGATAATGAGGACTCCAATGAATCCAAGCCGCAAACTGTGAGTATTACAAAAAAAATCTGAAGTTAATGCAGTTAATGCTTGTGCTAACAATTGCATTCCTGCCACTATATGCGGGGATTTCCCCCATGGAGGCTCCAAAATGAAAATTTTGAAAGAAGAATTCTGTTCTCAATTTTAAACAAAACAGTAAATTTTACAATGGCCATAGGCTTGTTATTTCTTCGTGCAACCAGAAAGGTCGAGTAGTTCCGATTATATTGGGAACCTTAAATCATATCTTTTGTCGTAACGTTTTCTTTCCAACCGACCCTTTTTGTCAATTTCTAGATGTAAGTCAAAATATGAGGACGACTTAAATGTATTTGCTGGATCCTTTGTATCAAGTTTGATGTGATAGATGGATTTAACATAATCACCAAACTTCGAATTATTCAGTATGAGAATATCATCTATATAGCGGAAGGAAAGTTAAAGTATACTGATAACGTAATTCCTTTCTTTCTTTTTTCATTCTTCCAAAGAAGTTTCTGTGTAAAATCAGCCTCATATGAAAAAAGAAACAAGTCGGCAAGAAGAAGGGTAGAGTTATTAACTCTGGGTATGCCTCCAAACGTAACAAATATGTTGTCAATCAAGAAATCAGGCATCTTGGTAATGTCAGTTTTAGAGGGTTTTTTTTAAGATTGTATTTACTCTATAACTTTGAAAACCGGCTTTGATTTGCTGACAAATTGTGTTAATAATTAAGAAAGAGCTTGAATGACCTAGCAATATTGCTGTTTGTAAGGATTAATATGTAATTTAGGCATCCAATACAGTGATGGAAGATCCAGTTTTTCATCTTTGGTAGAAATTACTACGGAACAAAGAACAGACCTATAATTACCCAGTATTTCCTCTTTAGTAAAAGTCAACTTTTCAAGTGAATCGGCAATGCCTAATTCATTTTTCAAGCAGTTTATCTAATTTGATTATAAAGTTGATTGGACTTCAACTTCATCAAAAACTACCTCGACCAAAAACTTTAACCAAAATTTTAACCTGAAGCGGGACAAACGGACAAACGAACGGACGCACATACCAGAAAACATAATGCCCATAGATGGGGCATAAAAATGATGTTACTGTCGGCTTTACCTGCAAGGATAACAATTAATTGTCAGGTTAGTAGGACACGTGTTTTGCATCATTTGGGTCTTTAAAGATTGATGTACCATGTGTAAAAACAGAAACATTTTTTATTTTACTTTTTCCTTCCAAATTCTGATTTGTATCAATGACCTCACAGACTTATTCAATTCTTTCTCTCGTTGATTGAGGTCTTTCCGTTTTGGATTTTTCTCGGAGTACGATATTTATGTTTTTATGGTTTTTTTTAACCTATTGCCTGTCATAATGTTCAATGTTTTAAAGTTGTGTTTTCAATTGATGGATATAGGCTAAATATATTTCTGGTTTTAGGACAACAAATTTCGCATCCAAGAGTTATTACTAATGTTAAGGTCACCAGTAATAATGTTTCAATCCTGATGATAAATGTACGAGGAACTACCACAGGTGAAATCAGGAGGTTTAGACTTAAAGTCGTCAATATTGAGATTCTGCAACATGTGTTTATTATTGAAAATTTTAGCTGCAATTGATTTAGATTAGGTATATATGTTTTCCCCATTTCTCTACAGAAAAAGAAAAACATATACAAAGACAAACAAAATGAATACTGTGACACGTAATAACAATGATAAACAACGGGTGTACTTGTAATCTATCAGGACCATCATGCATTTTCGAAATTTGATAATAGTTATCAAAAAGGGTTGGTATTTTCCGATGATTTATTTAGAAACTTTCTTATCATGCCATGGTGAATTTATATAAAGTCTTTGTAGAAGCTGCAAGCTCTAGAATACCGAATGAGCTGGGAAATGTATATCTCATATGCCGGTGAAGTTTGTGTACTAGTGCTTATGTAAATTTCGTCTCGTAATACGTTATCAAATAAAATTAAATATGAAATATAAATGTCTAAGTTGTAAATTATTTACTGTCACAAACCGTTTTCAACACCGGCTGTAATTAATGTATCTGTAATCATTAACGAACGCTGATGTATGTTTTTTTTTTATTTTATTCTATATACGGGCTTTAGTGAAAATAAAGACAAATACATCTTACTATTTTCTTTACTCTTTTACTGTTTGAATGAAAATTCCACTTAACAGTTTTATAATCTGTTATGTCCTAGTATGTAAGGGATATCAAGGAGTCTATCTCTAATTAAGGACATGTTTTCTAGACAAAAATGCGCTTCTTAAAATCGGGTTAAGGCATGGCTAATTGATTCCATTTAAGTGGACCTAGTAGATACAATATATGGCTTAAGACTTTTCACTACTGACAAGGATCGTAAATCCATGTTAGCGATAAATGTCTTTAGAATCTGTGATTATCAAACAAACCGAAAAAATAGGTGGTAGGTTCCAAAAAGAAATTCAGGGACATAATGGAAAATCAATCTACCATGCCAAAAGTATAAGAGTATACCAAACGCAACACATAAAACTAATGACCACGAACCAGCGAAATAACATGTATCAGTATTTGATCTGATCAATAATACCTTGTTATCGTATTCATGCAATTGTCAAATTCAAACAATGTAAAACAATTTCATTGTTTGGTATTTTAAATGTAAATAAGATCAGCTTAACAGTTATTCGGTGTAACGGTTTCAATTAATACATACTATTATACATTTCACTATGTACCTTTAAATAAACGTGTTCGCTTTTAACTTCGGATCAAGAACAATGACATAATGAGATTTCAAACAATAAGTTGATATACAAAAACAAAGTTAAATAAAACGATATAATCATAACAAAAGAATTATGATTCAAAAATAAAAATCACTTTCAATGTTGAATTAGAATGAAAAGTAGAAAACATAGAAGAATTGTTTTTCGATGAGTGTTATATTTGAAAATAAGATGATGTGGTATGATTATCGATGAGACAACTCTCTACTAGAGAACAATGTTGAATTGGAATGAAAAGAAGAAAACAAACAAGAATTGTTTTTGAGAAGTGTTCTAGATAAAAATAAGATGCGGTATCATTATCATTGAGACAACTCTCTACCAGAGATAAAATAACGTAGAATGTTAGCAACTGTAGGTCAACGTATGTCCTTCAATATTAGCAAAAATATGGAGATTGTGTTTGGTAGTTAGATCAATGTATAATTAGGAAAACTAAAAAAGATTTCTTAAAGTTGAGAAGCTTTACAGTTTTTTTTTATGAAATTGAAAAATAAAGACCTATTGAGATAGATATTATACCTAGGGAAGGTTGTGTGTTGCATTCATGAGTTAGACATATATCTGTGTCTTAAATGCAATACAAAGGGAACCTTGGAATTTATTCATTTCATGATACATGATAATCAATGTTTTCATGAATAATGTCTCCGATTACAATGTAATGTTGTGTGTACTTAAAACGAATTATGAATGTGCAAAAGGTTTCCTGTTTGGTGACAATGATACGGATTACCCTTGGGGAGGGGAGGGAATGTTTCAGTCATGCAGTAAATTACGACCGGAAAGGAGGGGGGTTAACCATTCATGTATGGTAAACAGTGATTGTTTGAGATAGTTGAAGATCATAACTTCTGGGTGTTGGTTTTATTCAAAACAGAGAAATTGTCAAAGGCAGTGAAACCAATTAATAATTGAATAATTCGGAAAACAAATAATTATGCGCTTTACATTTTTTGAGGAAAAAAACTGTTGGTTTTTGATACGGGATAAGCATATATTTTTTGTGAATAGTGTTTTCAGTGTAAGAAAGGACACAAATCAATTGTTATGTAAATATTGCACACAGTTAAGGCCGTGAACATGTTAACATACTATGAGCCAAGGCTCCGTGTTGAAGGCCGTACATTGACCTATAATTGTGAACTTTTATAAATTGTTATTTGGATGGAGAGTTGTTTCATTGGCACTCATACCACATCTTCCTATATCTATGAATATGAACCATACTTTGTTTGCAAATGACCTGAGAGATAACTAACTTGCCATAGCGAAGAAGCGTGCTCTTGTATAAGTTTTGATGTCTAGGTACATATGAACACCTAATCATTTCCACCAAAAAATATAATGTAATTGCATTCAGTAAATGGACATCCATGTAGTTACGTACACATTCAATTTGTTTTCAACACGAATCGCTTTATATTGTTGCATAATGTGGAGATCTGAACAATAATTCAAATGATATTATTCTGATTTCATTAGCTTACAGTCTGATATCCTTGGGTATGGTTCGGTGATATTAAATGTACAATTTAGTATTTAAATGTGAACCACTTCACGATACGCATTACTGTAATTATGTTGAATAAGGAATACGACAGCATTTTTCAGCACTTAGGTGGATTTGGTATATATCAGAAATTTCAATTACTGTTGTTAGCACTTCCAACTTTATTCGATGCCACTACGACGATGATGCTTGTTTTCATGTTAGGAGATCAACCACACAGGTAATAATCTATCAATTTGATGTCCATTTTTCCATTTCATGCACTTTTAGATAATTCGTGTAAATTCTGCGTTATTTTCTCATAAATTATGTTACTACAATGTGTTAAATTTTATTCAAATGTCAAAGTCCGTTTTAGACTGAAATGTAGGTGCCAATGAAAACCACTTTACTCTATAATGTCGGAATTACAGATCTGCAAAATATAGTTAAGTGGAAAACAATGTTGTGAAATTAATGGAGTTCATCAAAGCAATCTGCGGACCGTAGTCTGCAGAAATCCCTTGTGGGCCAGTTTCATAAAGCTGTCTTATGATAGTCCGAAATAAGAAAATCTCTTAAAGTTTGTCATAAAGTGAGGAGTACACGAGAGGTGTCTTATGATAGTCATACGTTTATTTATATCAATTCAACTCCTCGTTTTAAATATTAATTTTGCAAATTATCTAATTATCCATTCTCCTTTCGCATGTGTAAGTTACAAGTCAAATTAATGAAAGTTTCCTAAAATAAGAAGTGTCCTCAATGTGGTCCAAAAGTTAGAATATATACGTATTATAGGTAGTCCTAATAGTTACGATGTTCAAAGTTGAAATAAAAACAACAAATATGTAGTAAACTAAATATTTAAAATACTTTTGAATACAATATTAAACTTTTATACATTAGAATAAAACCAATTAAACCAAATATTCTAATATAATATTTATTTAATATACAATTGTGTTGCATAATTTAAAATTTGTATAAAAATTTGATCCTAAACATACTTCCAGATATCATTTATAGTATTCAATTTGATCTTTTTTTAATAATAAGCATATTACAAGAACTCTGTCTGTGTGTTCTATAACTTAAATGATGCATATGAGATATTCCGGAGTCATTCGGTGAGCTGCTTTTATAACTAAAATTGATTTTCTATATACAAAATAATAAGAAATGGGCAGCAAGCATAGCTCTACAAAATGTTTTAGTGACGATGTCATTTTATCAAGCTTATTTTAAAAAGTTCGTGAAGCTATTTTTTAAATTTTGAAATTAGATCATCATCAGCAATTGTTTTGCTCCTCAAGACATGGTGAAATAAAAGTTTAAATGTGGAAACCATTGGACTTTTTTTTCAACTAAGACTAATAAAATACATGTATGGAAATCGAGAGGACATTTGGACAAAACTAGTTTATATAGATAAAATTTGAAGCACGAATAACGCACAAAGTTTTGTGTCTAAACTAAGGTTTGTCTTTGTATGAAATTAAATGAAATTCATTTGTATTGTTTTTAATCATAAATAATAACGTTTCTACTATTAGGACTATTCGCATATAAACCGTACATCTATTTAAAATCTAATAGATCTTTTTAATGTATCAATTACCATGTTTATGCTATATACGTAGACACGCTAATTCATACATTAAAAAAGTTGTTTTGAATTTTAAAGAGATATACGCATATAAAACTTTTTTAATGTATGAAATAGCGTATTTAAAGGGGCACTAGCTACGAGATGTATAAACAATCTAAAATATGATTTTTGTTGTTCAATCATTAATGAAAGTGATGTGTTGAAATAATAATTCGTTTTCAGAAGCCATTATGCTTCACTTTTGTCAAAACAATAGAAGAAACATTGATAATGTATTATTCACTTACAAGTTAATAAGTCAACCTAATTTAACAAAATAGTCTAGAATATTTGTTATATATTCAATTATGTTGCACGATTCGAAAATTCGTAAACAAACTTGATCCATAACATACTTTAAGATATCAGTTATAATATTTCATTTGAGTTTATTTTTGTATAATAAGCATATAACAAGAACTTTGTCTGGGTGTTCCAGAACTAACATGATGCACATGAGATATTCCGAAGTCATTCGGTGATATGGTTATAAAACTAAAATTGATTTTCTATATACAAAATAATAAAAAATGGGCAGCAAGCATAGCTCTACAAAAATACTAGTTACGATGCCATTTTTTTCACGCTTATTTTAAAAAGTTCGTGCTGCTTTTTGTAAGCTTAAAAATTATATGATCATCAGCAACGTTTTTGCACCTCATCATGGTGAAATAATAGTTTTAATGTTGAAATCATTTGACTTCTTTTTCAACTAAGGCTGATCCAATACATGTATGGAAATCGAGAGGACATTTGGACAAAACTAGTTTATATAGATAAAATTTGAAGCACGAATATCGCACAAAGTTTTGTGTCTATACTTAGGTTTGTTTTTGTATGAAATTGAAAGAAATTCATATGTATTGTTTTTAGTTATATATAATAACGTTTCTGTTAGGACTATACACATATATAACGTTATATATATTAAAATGTAATACCCCGTAGGACCCTTTTAATGTATAAATTAGCATGTTTACGTTATAATGTATACTTAAGGGCATACAGTTTTGATCCCATGATGAGATTTTGATGAAAATTTGTATATAGGCTATTTTTACCTGATTAAATCAAATGTGTAATGAAAAATATACCTTCATGTCCTACTTTTGCGTAACATGAGGTCGAAAGTTCAGATATTTGCTCAAAAGTTTTATTTGTGGACGTATTTTCCTTTCGATTGCAATCAATAGCTTTTGTTTTAAAAGATAATTACAAGCTGTTTTTGTTAAATTATTTGTAATTTCTGTTTTATAGAAACGTCCTGTATAGTTATGCATTTTATTTTTACAAATAACTCATAATTATCAAATGTTCATGAATGTAGAAAAAAGTAGTTTTTGCTGTATATCTGTCAAATTAAAAACAAATGCATTGTTGACTTTTTTTCAAATAATCTTCAAACGTCATCAAACTTAATGCCATTTTATAAAAAAAGTCCATGAACTCGTGTTCAAGTTAAATCAGTTTGAATGATAAGAATCAGTCGAGCAATGCATCTTTTCCCGATATGACACAGCTTACGTCGTAAAAATAACATTTTACGGTAGCACCGTGTAGCTGTAGCGTATGCCCTTTCAATTGCTACATTAAAAAGATGCATTATATTTTAAATTGATATACGCATGTATAACTTTTTAATATACCAATTAGCGTGTCTCAGTTACATTCTTAGACATTTATATATATATATTTATTTATTTACACGAATTAAATATACAGACTATAATTTCAGACTTGTATCACCATCACTAGTGATCCACTGGATAAAATCTGGCGTAGAGTTATCACTCGTTCAGACGTACTTATAATTTAATTATTTCTGTGACTGCATCCTACATTACTATGTAAAATTTTCGACGAAAGATAATTCATCTGATCTGTAATATTCCATCTGCATGCCTTTTATATCATGTTATGTATTACGACGCTAGAAAAAAAAAACTGACGAAGAAAGGTTAAATCAGGATATAAATAAGAGAGACTTTTATCATAACCGCACAAATAAATAATTGTAAGACTGACTATTTCTCAAAAGCTGTACAGACTAATTTAAAAACGAGTGAAATCTCAAAACATCTAAAAGATTTAAATGCAGAATCAAAATCCCCAATAGCAAGTGTAACATTTCAAGGATCTAATGTCAATGAACCAGAAAAAATTTCCAAGCTGTGTATAAAATGAAAGAAAACATATTTTATACATACATTCGTATAAACAAGTGAAAACTCTACGATAGATGCATCCATTAGATTACAAGTGAAGTCAAACACATATTGTACTCATTATAACCCTAAATATCAGCACAACAATGGAAAATCTGCTTATTTGCTGGGATTGCAAATTTTGCAAATTTGCAGATTTAACGTTTGTGTGCTGATATTTAGGATATATATAGTTTGCAAGAGACATTAGGCTTACTGAGTGAAATCAAATAAATAATGTTGGAAATAAAACGATATTAAAAAAATAAGTTCTAACCAAATGGATGAGTGTCGCTTATATATTTCTGAACAGATTTAAAAATAGAAGTATTTATAGTATACGAAAATAATCGATTTCCTACGGAATCCCTAGAAGTTAATGACTATAATTTTATCTCAAAAAGACTGTGATGATTAAAATTTTAATCCTCTGGCGAATGCTCCCTTTCATAGTGAATACGATATATTATGTCTTCTTGTGAGTTGTGTTGACTAGTCCATGATATAGTAAAATTTGATTTCGGTGTTGGACAGAACGTTTACAGGTATGCGGTAAAACCGAGACTAGGGGGATCCTAATTTAAGATTGTATTTATTAGGTTTAAATGTCATAGACTGAAGTAATTGGAGAACAAAAAAATATTTCTTTCTTGTAGGCATTTTAAAGGAAAGATAGAATAGATAATTCAGTTATCAAAGAGTATGGGGAATCAAGCCGTTTTTAAAACAAATACGTATATCGGGTATAATATTACTTATTTTACTGTCATGTTTGTTTGTTATATCCCCTGATCCTATGTTTGATTGTAAGAGATCAGTTTGTCCATACATTCCTTTTTCATTCGTTCTCAACACAAAAGAATAAAATGAAAATAAAATTTTACTGATTTCAAATTTTGGCATAATTTTGATTCCATTTATTTATATTTCAAAATGGGCTGATTTGAACTTTTTATATTTCATTAGATTTTAATGAGATGTATAGGCACACCAGGGGTATCAATGTCATTTTCCATAATGCACATTTCCAGGGATATTACTGTCAAAAATGATTGCTTCAATTTTCGAACGAGTCATATTAATATAACTTTTAGAAAATGTTCACGACTCTTTTCACATTTTTGTCTCAGCATTATTTAAAAAAAAACCTTTTATTCCTTTTTTATGTTGATAACGTTGCAGGGTCGAATTGGGAATGGGGAGGGAGTGAAGACAAATAATCGCTCTGTTATTTAGTTTTTGAGACGCATTTAATTAACCTTGCTTGTTTGCAGTCATATCAGCACATAGCTTGTTATTTCACTAATTTTTTTTTTATTATGAAAACATTTTATGCTGGTCATTCGTAGTCTATTTTTAAAACATTTGTCAGCAAAATTTTTTTTTTTTTAAATTAAACTAGAAAGACCAGATAGTACCGATTCATATTGCCATAGAAAAATGTAAAATCACAAAACTACTGAAATCCGAGGAAAATTAAAACGAAAATCCCCTAATCAAATGGCAAAATCAAAAGCTCAAACACACCAAACGAATGAATAACAACTGTCATATTCCTGACTTGGTACAGGCATTTTCTTATGTAGAAAGTGGTAGAATGAACCTGGTTGTATAGCTAGCTTTATCTCTCACTTGTATGAAAGACGTATCAAATTTCATTAAATTGACAACGATATCGATGTGTCAACAAAACAATTAGACACAATATGTAAAGTCATAAATGGGTTATAGCAGACAACATTGTGTTATAATCTTAATCACTATAAAAACAAACAAATATGTAACAAAGATGCACAAAAAGTGCTATATCAAATTTAACAACCTGATTTATTGCTTTTTTATTATACAATTTTATTAATCTATGAGTAATCAACCTATATAGGTGCATTTCTGTAAATACCTACTATGCAATTTCCGTTTACGGCTAACACTGTACCACTTTTACTATGAAGTTTTGATTTTTTTTTAATTTTTTCTCCTATAATGGAAAGTTCATATGCAGTTACTATTTTTTTTCAAATGTCAAAATATAGGGCTGTGCGGTATATTTTCAACGTTTATATGCCGTGAACTTCTAAGAGTTTAAACTTACACTAAAATTCTTTACTTCCTCAACCTTGACTGTAGGGTTCCCACATATTTCAATGTGACCAAAATGCATATGCCTATTTACTGGTAACATTCCCAAGTTATGTCTCTACGAGATGAAACATAGAGATCATATATGTGAACGTTAACAGAACTAATTATCTAACAATAGTATACATATCCCCAAAAGAGGCGTGGTTTGTGCAACCTAAAAAATTAAAAGAAATTCAGTACTGGGACCGAATCCTTACCCTGACAGTCATATGGTTAGATTAACATTATGTCTGACGTAGAATCGCGCGTTTGATGTACATTAGTTGATCAGCATGAAAACTTCGCACAGGTAGATATAAAATAATTTCGTCGTTCAAAGTATGAACAGTCTATAGTTCTTATCCGCATATCCGCATATCCTCTGCAGAATCTAAATAGAAGTTTCCCTTTTCCTTACTGCTGCTTGTCTATATGCTATTGTGAACTTCCAAAAAAGAGCCACATCGTTATGTATCAAAGAAACACAAAAACTTTTTTTTTTAGTTCTGTGATTCAAATTTGGATAAGTGAAATCCATGCGCTGTGATAAGGTATCAATTTGATAATAGAAAAAATAGACGTAATCAAGATTTCATTCCAAATCTGTAATTATGAAACTTCTTTTTAAAGTGTTACTGTGTCTGCGAAATTTGAGATGTTCAAACAGTTTCTTAAAGAACTAATTGCTCTTAAAGGAAAATAAGTAAAGCTAAACTATGTATTTATTACTTTTATGCAAATCATAAGAAGACGACACCTAACACTCATATTAACAAGATATAAAGAGTTTTTGGTATCTATGAAACGTTTTCTAAAGCCCAGATTAGTTTTCTCTCAACCGATTAATGACTTTTGAACAGCGGTATACTACTGTTGCCTGCATTTCTATCTAACTTTTAGTTATGGGTGTGGTTAGGTGACATTAAAAATTCTAGAATTTGAAATTGATACTGTTAGTCACAAGAGCATTTAATAATTTAGTTAAGGAAAAAAAAATAACCTAAACATATTGACAGATATCTCTTTTCGAGATATTTGATTTTTTAAATGACGTGAAAAGGTTGACTCGGACCTTATATTAAACATTATCATTAAAAATGTCTTTTAACGAGCTACTGAAGTCTTTTGTGTAAAGAGAATGGGTAACATGGGACAAACTATACTGACGAACTTAAGAAACGCAACACTAGTTAATTTGTTTTAATTCCCATTTTAAAATTTGCCAGACGTTTTAATTTAGATTTCATAATGACATTAATTACTTTTTTGTCTAAAAGAAGTTTGCATTTTGAAAGTTGTACTGATTACGTCATTTTTAATATTCAAATCAAATAGTATGAACTGTAACCATTTTCCATTTTATCGATGAAAGGCAATGACTACCTGTAATCGACGTCAACATGACTGTAAAAAAATAAACCAATGTGAATTCTTGTTGGAAGGACAGAAAGAAGGGTTTCTATCGTGAAATTATCCGGTAACTACACGATCATGTTTTCATGCCCGACATATTTTTATGGGCTGTTTTACAGAGATACAACGTCGATTAAAACTCATTTAAGTGAGGGTATTGTAGTCCAGTGGCTACAAGCATATTTCAGACGAATTGTGCACATCCTGCTACAAGCATGAAAACTGTCATACACCTTCTTAAACTATTAAATTACTCTTTAAATTCAGATAGGGAGGCATTTGAAAAAAATGTCTCACTTCCGGTAAAATTAAAAAAGGCGGACATCATACCTTACTTAATCAGCCAAATATCGAAGACTATTATGTGAAAAGGTGTTATTATCATGCTACTATCGTAATATTTGGTTTAAACCTTTTCTATTTACTACTTTTAGACAAATTATATAGATTAGATGTCTTCAAAAACACTTATTCCGGTAAAATCCGTTATTGTGGACATTGTAAAACATAAGCTTATTTTTTAGGCAGAGAAATTCAAACGTGTTTTAACGTATTGCTGCTATCACTATATTGTGCAAGAACCTTTATTTGGTGCTTCTCAAATATGAAGGTATGGGGCATAGTCTTCAAAACCCCTACTTCCGATAATGTCCAATATGGTGGACATAGAAATGTCAATTTTTAATTTAAATATTTCAAAATGTAAAAAAAAAGTTTTTTGCTGGTCATTTAACTTTTGGCTTTAAGTTGTCCTCAAAATTACTAATTTTCTATTATGTTTTAAATGTTTTAAACACTTCCGGTAAAAAATAAATATGGCGTAAATTTCAGAGATGTGTCCTCAGTCCATCTTTATATCTTCGATGTAGAGTTTTGGATAGATTGATTCAAACAAAATAAAGTTACTAAAGTATTATGCTTTAAAAAACATTTTAAGAATTACTACTAATTGTCCACAAATACATGTCTCACAATCAACATCACAAGCATTCAAAGCAGTGCACGGGAGACCCGATTTTCCACAATTATAACGACGGCGGCATCCTTTCTTACATCCTTAATGTACAAACTCCTCACAAGATGTTGAGTCCTCAGAAAAAGTTTTTAAAAGGATTCCCATGGATCCTCTTTATCCCATCCAATAGCGCCTGGACTGGATAGCAGAAGAGCCAATTCCAAGCTCGTCCCCTAACACCCTAAAACATCATATCTCCGACATAGTCCTTTTTCCTTTTCAAGCAAACAAAGAACCGTATCACAACTGGTAAAGGCAGGAATCACAGGAAGTGTGATAACTTATGGCCTATTGCTTTTAAAAGGTCATGCATAGAAATTTATGTAAAGCTTATTGCCCTTCCAAACACAAGCAATAAGTCGTCTACCCCTATGTCACGGAATAGCGAAACAGTAATGACAGCATCATCATTAACGACTGTTCGAATCATGACTTGTTTAAGTCCGTGTTTTACTGAATCAGACACATGCATCATGATTCTAGTTTCAGCCTCGTAATGTGAACATGGTGCTAAACTTGAAACATCATCATTTGGGGGATAAGATAGAACACCCTAAGCATTTGTTGCTACAACTACCATACGCATCCAAGACTTCATCCACTCTTGTTACATTTTCTAGGTGTTTCTTAAGGTAAGGTCTTAATACAACATACTCGTTAGGAAATACTTATTATTTATTATTACAATTTTTCTATAGCGCTAAATCTAAAACAATATTACTCAAAGCGCTTTACATCACATGTTAAACGAAATATACACACAGACAGTGATAAAAATATAAAACATGAACACACAAAATAAATATTTAAGTGTTAAAACTTTCCTAGATAAAAGGATTAATAATGTGGAAATTTTTACAAAAAAGTGGAATATATATATCAATGAATCAAAATAAAATTATACTGAATAAAGTTGGTAAAATAAAATAGCCAAAAAAGTCTAAAATAAGATTGCTATTAAAAATTATCAAATATAAGTTAAAAATTTGAAAACGTATTCAAAAGATGAAAAAGGAATATTACCATGTAAAAATATAATTACTGAAATGAAAAAAAATATGTGTGCTACTAAAAACATACAATGTACATATTATAAATGAAACATATCTCCAGTTAAAAGAAAGGTTCGATAAATCAAAAGCAGGCTAACGTCTATGGCACAATGTATCACAGAAACGAATTTAAGGGATTAAAAATGCTTGTCGAAAAAAGTGAGTTTTTAAGTTCTTTTTGAATACAGGCACTGACTTTGCATTTTGAAGTTTTTTTGGTAATGCATTCCAAAGGATGGCCGCTGCTTGATCAAATCTTCTATTGCCGTAGGTTTTGGTTCGCACAATAGGAGTTACGAGTGTTAAGTTGTTTTCAGACCTTAATGATCTTGATGGCCTGTATAAATTTACAAGTTCACTAAGATATAATGGCGCTTCATGTTTCACGGACTTGAATACATATAATAATATTTTGTATTGCACCCTGTATTGCACAGGCAGCCAGTGAAGAGACTCAAGTGTCGAAGTAATGTGTTCGTATTTCTTTTTTCTTGTAACCACTCGCGCAGCAGTGTTCTGAACCCTTTGTAGTCTCTGAATCATGTAAGCTGGTAGTCCATAAAGTAAAGCGTTGCCATAATCCAATCTAGAAATAATTAACGAATTGACCAGAGTTTTACATGCATCCTCGTTGATGTACGGACGTATGCGGCCTATATTTCGTATTTGATAAAAACATGATCTCGAAACTGAACTGACTTGTTGGTGCATTGACAGAGTCTTATCAAAATGAACACCCAGATTTTTAATACACTCAGAACTTGTAATGATGTTTCCTTTAAAGGTGAGATTGCAATCCTTCAAATCTTTCACTCGGTTTTTCGGAGCAAATAGCATCAGTTCTGTTTTGTCCTCGTTCAGTTTAAGCATGTTTTCACACATCCAGGAACTTATATCGGCCAAACAGTCCTCAATTCGATTCGATGTGTTTTTCCAGTTATCAAGAGGTTCGAAAACTAAATAGATCTGCGTATCATCGGCGTAACATTGATAAGACATGTTGTGACGTCTACAGATTTCGCCGATCGGCTTCGAAAATATAGTATATAGCTTTGGGCCAAGGACGGAGCCCTGCGGCACACCGCAAGTAAGACGAAATTCGTTGGAGTGGGCCGAGCCTACTGCTATACGCTGTGTCCTATCTCGGAGGTAAGAGAGTAACCATTTCAGAGCAGAACCTGAGATTCCAAAAGCATATTCTAATCTAGCTTCGATAATGTTATGGTCAATCACATCAAACGCCGCTGAAAGGTCGAGCATCAATAAAACGGCACAACAGTTTTTGTCTAGCGCACTTGCAATGTCATGGTGAACTCGAAGTAACGTTGTTTCGGTTGAGTGAAATACCTTGAAACAACAGTAGGTGTAGTCTCGGCTGCGTACATAGACAATAGTTTGAAGGCTTGTAACAACAGTGGATGTAGTCTCGGATGCGCACATAGACAATAGTTTGAAGGTTGCTACTAGAAGAAAGAGCTAGGAGAAAGGGAATACACAGACGAGTCCATGTTCAAAACAAATCCTACAATTTTGCAAAGTTTTTGAGAAATGACGACAATAATAAAGAACTTTTAAGTTTTCATTCACAGCATCTTGCTCAATAAAATTTTGAGGAAAAGGTAGTTGTAGCAACAAATGCTCAGGATGTTCTGTGTTATCCATCACATGATGATGTATCAAGTTTAGAAACATGTTAACATGAAGAGGCTGACACTAGAATCATGATGCATGTGTCTGATGCAAATGAGTCATGTTTCGAACAGTCGATACTGATGTTGCTGTCATTGCTGTTTTGCTATTCCGTGACATAGGGGCAGACGAACTTTGGCTTGCGTCAAACACACGAAGCAATGCATGTGTTTTTTTTAAATTGATAGATGCATTTTGTGCTTTTTTGTTAAATACTTGTTTATTTTGAGATTGCAAGAATTGTTTCACGAAGAAAACAAAAACAAAAATATCATCCCTGGGTTCAAATTTGATTTCGCTTTGAGAAGTTTGTTCGACTTCAATTATTCGGTATGCTACACAAAACATGTTTCACCCCACAGGGTTTTGCGCCTGTCTCAAGTCAGGAGCCTCTGGCCTTTGTTAGTCTGGTATGTTTTTTTTTTATTTTAGTTTATTTATATGTTTTGGAGTTTAGTGTGACGACCATTTTCACTGGAATAGTACACATTTTTGTTAAGGGGAGATCTGAATCCTCCTGGTGCCGAATTTTCCCGTTGTGTTAAAGACCAATTGGTTGCTTTTGACTGCTTTCTGCTTTTTTGTCGGGTTTGATGTCTTTTTGATACATTCCATTTTTCTGTTCTCAATTCTATCAATACCATCAGGTAAGTGAGATGTTGAATTTCTTAAAACATGGTATGGTTAGCCTGAATAGTAGTTATATGAGGATCAATCATGATTTGGTAAAATAAAAAAATCAACACAAGGTGTGTTGCGGTTTAGTATATTTTACCCTGTATCGTAGGGAAAACACAAGGAGTTCGAACATCGGACAAACATCCCTCTAAACCTGACATGACTTCATCCTTTATGGAGTATGACATATTTGTACTTTTTTCTTTTTTTTTATTAACAAGGTATATATTTTCATTTCAGATGTCGACTTCCTGACGTTGAAGACAATGTGTATTCACACCCACCCATCTTCCATTCGGGTGCCTTAAATATCAGCGCATATAATACTAGTCAATGCTATCTGAACATAAATGGTACAAACAGTCCGTGCAATGACTGGGTGTATGACACAACATATTACCAATCTACACTCATTTCAAAGGTTGGTATCATTTGATTTTTTGTTTAACAGTAATTGTCTTCCTGTAACTTCATTATTCATATTGTTTTCAAATTTTGCAATTTAAAATATACCGCATGCAATTTAAGTGAACCTTCTTAATCTTACAGATGATATGAGTTTCATCCCCGTGTTTTAACTATTGTAATTGACCTAACTATATATATTTACAATATTGTCACTTATCTTTTTTGTGTGTGTATTTATCTAAATTTAACACTTTCTCCCTATTTAGGATTTATATCCCCCCCCCCTAACACATTTTTTTTAAGACCATTAATTGCCTTTTTGATTTGGCAAGTGTGAGTTTACGAAAAACGTCGACCATGCGAGGTGACGTTTAACTGGAAAGAACACAATTTATTTGCAGATAAATGTAAAAGAAAAAGAAAATCTGCTTACATATTACAAAATGTTATAAGAAAAATTGTCACCGTAGTATTTTTCGACTTTTTTAAGCATATATTCACAACTTCACAATTGTTCCCAACGCTTTTAGTCGCTTCGACACCTGCCTATTGTTGAAGACCATGCTTTTACCTCTTAATGTTTTTCGTGCTTTTGTGTCACTCATTTGCATACTAATTTACGTAACTACACACCTCTATTTACATGAGCAATCACACACATATCTATTTCTTTTCTTAAATCTTCTTAATGGACTTATGAACATGAACCCGAAAGTCATAAATATTTGTTAACTATATGTATGATTTGAAAATTGATAAAAATTTCGAGGTATTTTTAAACGTTTCTGGCATAAATTGAATACACATTTCATCATATTTCAGAAATTCTGATAATAATCTTAGATGGCTCCCTGATTATATTTTATTGAATGTTACGTTATTACTGAATTTAGGTTATCTGCATCTCATATATGTACGAAACTTCTAGATATTTAAAAATGTGCTTATATTCATGAAAATGTCTCCTATATTTATATGTACAAAACTTTGATGTTTAAACATGTGCATGAATTCGTCAAAAGGTCTGATAGATTTCTTCTTATATATAACTGAATTATAGGCAGTCCAATTTTACTAAAAGATCTTTTAATCAAATACTATAAACATATATTGTTTGTACCAGGAACATGTATTTTGCGCAATAGATCGATATCAGTATGTTTATGTCTGTACTCTCTAACAATACTGTGTCACATGCTGCTATAATCACACGAAGCATTCTAACGGATGTATTGATATTTAAAACAACTTTTTTCATTGCTATTTTTTGTATTGTAGTTCAATATGGTTTGTCAGGACAAGTTTATGCGCAGTCATATTTTACTTTCTCATTTCTTTGGAACGTTTTTTAACGCCATTTTTTGTGGACTGCTTTGTGATGTGTAAGTATTATTTCCAGTCCATAATATATTTTCCACGCATTTACTCCATTTATAATTCTTTGATAGAAAAAAGTTATCAAAGGTACAAGGTTTATAATTTAGTACGCCAGACGCGCGTATCGTCTACATATGACTCATCAGTGACGCTCATATCAAAATATTATAAAGCCAAATAAGTACAAAGTTGAAGAACATTGAGGATCCAAAATTCCAAAAAGTTGTGCCAAATACGGCTAAGGTAATCTATGCCTGGGATAAGAAAATCCTTAGTTTTTCGGAAAATTCAAAGTTTTGTAAAGCTGTTGCTGATGGAGAAAATAATCACGTCAATTACATCAGTAGTGTATTGAAAAGAATGACAACAATAATCTTTCCAAAAAGTCTGTTTGACCTTAACATTTTATATAACCACATGTTGTGTTGTCACAACAGCAAACATTTGTTAACAAAGTACCAAAAAAGATAGTTTTACAAACGCCATTGTACCAATCTGCGCAAAAATGAGGTCAGTACTCTGTAGCGAAGTTGCCGTACTCAATGTTTTGAAAAAGTACAAAGATACGATGTTGGAGATCAAACAGTTTAAAACACAACCACGAGGATGAAATAAAATGAACTTCATTAATATGTCACTACGCTGTAGGTTTGTTTACACTAATCACTAACTAGCGTACTATTTTGTTATTTATATTTAATCATACATTTGTATTCTTTGCAGATGGGGTAGAAAACCAACGTTGATTTTAGGAATTTTTCTTTTGATTATACCAAATGTCATTCGTCCTTGGATTCCACACCTATTTCTAGTTGCCATATGTGAATTTCTTAATGCAACTGGTAGCAATTTATCATACGTCGTTCCTTTTACTATGTGTAAGTTGTGTTATATTTATTTTTTCATATTGCTTATTATTGTATCTAAGAATTCATGTATCGGTTAAATTCATTAATCTATTCATAGGAAATTTTAACCATATAAATGAGATAACATTTAACAGTAACTAGTTTTAATGGCTTTTGCTTTAGAATATGTTTAGATACAAAAATAAAACTGTATACTAAAGTTTGGAACTATAGGTTCAACTCTCCCGAATTCCTGTTAGCAAAGTTATATATACAGTGCAAGTGTTTTATTAACTCAGGAATAGATTACCTTAGCCGTATTTGACAAAACTTGTAGGGGAATTTTGGATCCTCAATGCTCTTCAAATTTTGTACTTGTTTGGCTTCATAAATATTTTGATCTGAGCGTCACTGATGAGTTTTATGTAGACGAAGGCGCGTCTTGCGTATTAAATTATATTCCTGGTACATTTGATAACTATTATAAGTAGGTTTATACATTATCCTTAGTTTACTTTAACTAACAATTAACTATCTATAATGATAATTGAATAACAAAAAGCCAATGGGCGGCGATGCAATATATAGACAATCTAAGCTCGACAAATACAGTCGAGCAATACGAGCCAATTGTAAAATTAGAACATCATGAAGTTCCTGCACTGTTTTAGTAAATTGATCTATGGTCATTTGATTTAATAGTTTAGTGCGTAATGTTTTTGCCTCAAAGTTAAGTTTGTATATGTTACTCATTTACAATAAGAGAAGGTGCTCATTTTTGGTTTCCTATGTCGTTGTGTTGTTGTTATATTAACGCACACCAACGCACACCCTGACTTAAGTTTTAATCATACAAGACTTATTTATTTTTTTCTAGTGACAGAATTGGTAGACCCTGCACATCGTGTTCTAGCTTCCTTTACAATATATATGGCATATTGTATCGGATGTTACGTTTTGTTGGTATATGCTTATTTTATCAGGGATTGGGAAACCCTGATACAAGTCGTCTCCGTGCCTATAACGATTTGCCTTTTCGTGATGTTGTAAGTAATTCTGCAATGTTACAGGAAGTTATATTTCCGTACACCAAACTTCAAACAATAATTGTAGTAAAATATGTATTGAATTTATAAAGAGTTAATGAATAACGTAAATCTTTGAAAGTTTCTATGGTCATGTGATATTTTCAAAGCAGAAAAGAAATCTGCTTGCATACTGATACGTCGACAACTCTTATAAAATTCATATATTAACTTTAAAATAAATACATACATATAAAATTGACAACTATCCTACCTTTCTTTGTTCGACCTATTTGATATTTTCTCTTCACAGATTTGTGCCGGAATCACCAAGATGGCTTTTGCTCAAAGGTCGAACGAAAGAAGCCATGAACATTTTCAAACGCACAGCAAAATTTAATAAAACTAAAGTTGATTTTAATCCAGAAGATATTACAGTAAAAGAGGGGAAACGGTTATCATTCACAACAGGCTTAAAAATAATGTTCAAATCTAAGCCAATGATGGGACGGTTTTTTATTTTAATGATTAACTGGTGAGTAATTTAAATATTTCCTCTATTACAGTAACGATACATTTGTATCGTAAAATTTGTGTATGAAAACCTATTGTAGCTTTATTTCATTAGTGGTGTCCAAAGGGAAACCGATGCAAAACAAATATTGTCCCTTTTTGAAGGCGCCGGTCAATATTAGACGTTTAGTACAATTGTGGAAGAATTTGTATTCCTCTATACGTTTTAAAAATATAACATCAACAACCTCTCGAATGAGAGATGAATCAAAATTAATCTTCTTTTAAATGTATTTTTTTTACCTAACGATGTATTCTGCTGTGGCTATCAAAATATTAATGGATACATCTTTGTTTGCTGATTGTTTTAAACATTTTTTTACTACTAATTGTTTATAGATATAAAAAAATGTGGTAAGATTTTCAATGAGACCACTCTCCATCCAAGTAACAATTTGTAAAAAGTAAACCATTATAGGTCATATTACACAGAGCCTTGACTTACAATTAACAGCAATCTATAAGGGGCCCCAAAATAACTTAAACAGTGTAAAACCGTTCAAACAGGAAATCCAACGGTAAATATCGACAAGCGGCAAAAAGAAAAGGTAAATTTCTTATTTACATTCTGCAGAAGATATGCCTAAAAGAACTATAGATTATATTCTTTACATGCTTTGAACGACAAAATCATTTTATATCTCTACCTGTGTGTCGTTTACATTTTGACGTCAAACACCCAATTCTACGTTAGACTTAATGTTTATCTAACTATTCGGATCTAGTACTTAAAAATATTTCAATTGTTTATGGGTGGATTTGATATGCGTATAAATAAAATTCAAAAATAAGAAAGCAATGAATGAGGTTGTTAAATTTGATATATGCCTTTTTGTGCTTCTTTGTTAAATATTTGTTTGTTTTTATTATGATTAAGATACATGTGGTACTTGTACATCCTGGCATTTATGTTATTGTTTATGATAATTCTCGTATTTTTGTTTTTCATTTTTGCTAATGTGCTTTGTCTATATGCCTTTTAGTGATTCTTCAATACAGATAGCGTAGCTCTGTACTTAAACATTCCGTTATTGTGCTATCGTAAAACATATTTGTTCGCTTGTCTTTCATTTTTGCTATGTGCTTTGTCTATATGTCTTTTTATGTTTTTTTGATACATATATGACGTGGCTCTGTACTTTTACATCCCGTCATTGTGTTATTTTACTATAGAAAATTTGTGTATTCTTGTCTCTAAATGTTGCTAATATGCTTGACCTATATGCTCATTTTGTGCTTCTTTGTTACATTTTTTTTTTAGTGATTAAGATTATAACACAATATTGACTGTTGTACCCCTTTTTGACATTTTTATCTATTACATGTATGTTTGTTTGTTTTATTCACGCATCGTTGTCAATATAACGGAATTTGATGCAACTGCCAAACAAGTGAGAGGTTTAGCTAGCTATAAAATCAGGTTCAATCCACCATTTTCTACATGAGAAAATACCGTACTAAGTCAGGAATATGACAGTTGTTATCCATTCGTGTGATTTGTTTGAGCTTTTGATTTTGAACTTATATCTAGAAATTGACTATGAAAGTCGGTTGAAAAAAAAAGAGTTCCAAAGGGTGATATTTGAATCTTCTGTTCGTAAATTGTACGGACGCCATCACGTGTTTGTTGACCGTTATGGAATATCCGTTGCACAGATGATATCGGATATAATCCTTATGTCGTAACTACAAGCCCGTTTCCTTTTAACGAATGTGACCTACCGAATTAGACTATTTACCGGCTTTGTATAATATGGGCAACACGACGGCAGCCACATGTGAAGCAGGATTTGCTTACCCTTTGTAAGCACCTGATATCACCCCCAGTTTTTGGTTGGGTTCGTGTTGCTGTTGTTTACCTATTTGTAAAATTTCTACCTAATGTGTCTGTTTGTTTTGATCACACATCGTTGTCAATATAATGGAATTTGATGCGACAGTCATACAAGTCAGAGGTTTAGCGAGCTTTAGAACCAGGTTTAATCCACCATTTTCTACACTTGAAAATGCCTGTACCAAGTCAGGAATATGACTGTTATCCATTCGTTTGATGTGTTTGTGCTTTTGATTTTGCCATTGGATTCGGGACTTTCCGCTTAGAATTTTCCTCGGTAGTTCAGTATTTTTGTGATTTTATTTCTTATCTATATAAAAAAAACCGAGAAACTTATAAACACCGTCAACAAACGACCTTTAGCTGTATCTAATATCTTCAATTGTCTTATGAATTTTGTTGTTTCCGTAATGTTCAGTACGATCTTAACTTCCAATACTAACCATTGAGTTGTGTGAATGCTAGTACATGCATATTAATGAATTGCACTTAAGACAATTTGGCATATTGTTGGGTTTCAGCCAGAATTACGAATTCCAAACAAATCAATTTTCGTTTGTCAATATTTACATGCTTTTATTATTTAGGTTTGCCATCAGCTTAATATACTATGGAATTTCCATGAATACTGGTGATCTTGGGGGCAATGTATATGCTAACTATGCAATCTCCACAACAGCCGAAACTGTTGCAGTGCTATTGTGTTTTTACGCTGACAAATTACCGAGAAAGAAAATTTACTGTACAGCTATGATATTGGGTAGTACTGGATGTCTCAGTACAATTTTTACATCTATGTACGCAAGTGGAGGTAAATATCTTAAATTTTAAATGGGGTAGTTTCGTGATATTTCATTACTTAGCATTGATATTATATTTCTTTTAAATCAATTCTACGTTCAACTTAGTCACTATTTGTACCCAGCAAAAATGTATTTAAATTTGATAACTTTTGAAAAGGTATCATGTTTTATCTAGAAGATATAATTATATTTTTGTTTTAATTATTCATATAAAAAGCCGCAAATTCGATGTAGTAATTAGGATGAAACATCAGTAGCTATCTAGTTTTTAATCTTTTGTAAATGTGCAATAGATTTGTCAGATTACATATTTTTTTCTTTTAAATGACTTAAACATTTTTTCAGCACTACATTGGGTAACTATTGGACTAGCCATGATTGGAAAGTTAGGCGTTACAACTGCTTTTTTTCTAATTTATCTCATCACATCAGAATGTTTTCCAACAGTAATACGCGCCTCTATGTTCGGACTATGTAGTTCTGGTGCTAGAATTGGATCAATGTCTTCTTCTTACATTGGGAAATTGGTTTGTACTTTTTATAAGCATTTTTTTTATCATTTAAAAAAAAATACTGTTTTAGAGGTTTAATATTTTGATATAACACCAAGTCAATCGGAAAATAAATCAGTGACGTATTACTGATTTAAGACTAGTGCTGAATATGTAATATCTCATTCAAATTAAAATTTCTATTCTCCTGTGTTTTAATTGCAATTTTTAATTAACTCCTACATGTATGAAAGCAACACCAGCCATGTGAATTAATCCTCAGTCAAAATATCGCAATCGATAATAGGAAACGTTAGGTTAAACTACAGACGACTATACTGATATCAAAAGAGTGTAAGACCGCGAAAACATGTCGTTATTGAATTGACACACCATCACAACCAATATAAGAGGTTTACCGTGTTAGTATACAACACCTGTTTATGAAGTTTTCATAATGTGAACATGCACGAGCGTAATGTATTACATTAACTGAGATATGAAAATGCCGTACGAAGGAGGAGAGGGTTTGTGACTGCTGTGTCAAAGTAGAAGTCGTCCATCTATTTCAATATCGAGAAAAAATATTTATTGAGTGACACAAATCAACAATATATCTGAAAGTGACAATTTGCAATTAACAGCGTTCTAATCAGTTGGATTTATGCCAATGGCGAGTTGCTTATATTCAAGTGAACGAAATATAAACATTTTTACTAAAAGAGAGATGAAAGATATCAAAAGGACATTCAATTTCGAAAGTCGAAATTATCTGACCACCCCATGTCAAAAAAAAAGTCTAATACAAACAATAATACACAAAAAAATATTATATAAAAACTAAAGACTGGGTAACACTAAGCCCACTAAAACAGGGGATGATCTCTCGTGCTACCCGTTATAATTCAGAATCTGAAACGGTCATTACATAATCAACAAATAAACACGTTTTGAACTAGCTCAGAGAATATCTTACAGTATTGTTTGCGAATGATGCTTATACCGGTTTAGTAATATGTAGAGCGAATAATGCTTATACCGGTTTAGTAATATGTAGAACTCTCTTTTAAAAAGTGAAGGTGTTGGTACGTAAATTAATGTTTCCATCAGAAACTATGCTATTGTGTGGAAGTCGGTAAACTTACAAAATATTCCAAAAATGGAGATACCTGTTGTTGAGTTATATGCATCTAAATACCTTAGACATACTAAGGGTGGTTCGTTTTGATTTAGTCATTAAAGACTAGATTGAGAAAAAATAGTTTCCTAATAGAAGACACCTTTGTTCATTGAATTGTTGTTCGATCGAAAATAAAAGACGAGCATTGATTGGTCCATGAATGCAAGATACACAAGGACTATATAAAAAAGAAGATGTGGTATGATTGCCAATGAGACAAATGTCCACAAGAGACCAAAATGACACAGACATTAACAACTATAGGTCACCGTACGGCCTTCAACAATGAGCAAAGCCAATACCGCATAGTCAGCTATAAAAGGCCCCGATAAGACAATGTAAAACAATTCAAACGAGAAAACTAACGGCCTTATGTATATAAAAAAGGAACGAAAAACAAATATGTAACACATAAACAAACGACAACCACTGAATTACAGGCTCCTGACTTTGGACAGGCACATACATAAATAATGTGGCGGGGTTAAACATGTTAGCGGGATCCCAACTCTCCCCTAACCTGGGACAGTGGTATAACAGTACAACCTAAGAACGAACTATAAAAATCAGTTGAAAAAGGCTTAACTCATCAGATGGACAAAAATACAAGTGGACGTGGCCGGGTACTTATACATCCCGACACAAAAAGACACAATGAACATATCTGAGAGTACTCGAAGTTATCTTATAGATAGTTCAAAGCCACTAACAACTAATAAAAAAATCATGCATCTAAGACTAAACTATCAATCCGTACACATCCAACATGCAATGGATTTAGTGTAAAGACGTCATAAACAGCCAGAGAAAAACATGACCTTGTGCAATGCCAAGTTACAGGTATCGACAGATTGTAGATCCATGAATATGTATATGTATATAACATACTAGCAATATTTAGTTAGCTTTTAATTTACTGATAACAAAATCAATATTTATACCAATAAAAACAATATTCAATGATCTTATTACAGTGTTGAATAGGTAACCTTTTAAAATAAGTTTATTTAAAGGAGCGACAAGTTTACATGGATCATTTATAAATTTCCGGGCACGGTTAACAACATTTCCGTAAAAATGAGGATGTGCTATCCCGTTTGAAAACAACTAAACTTCTAAACCGAATCTTTATATCTATGGAAAAATTTAGTAAAGGTTTTAAGTAATTTATGGTAACGATATCCCTGCTTTAATAATTTACCAGTAATACATAGATTGCGTTCGTTGAAATCTAAAACGTCACAACAGACACGGGCATAGCGAACGAGCTGTGAAATATAAACACCGTCAGGTGGTGCCAAAGGAACATCACCATCTAAAAATGGAAAATTAACAGTAGGGAACAAAAAATCATCTTTTTTTGTCGTAAACTTGAGTGTGGAGTTTCCCGTTTAAAACCGAAATATCTAAATCCAGGAAAGGACAGTTATTACCGAATAAATTTGATTTATTTAAAGTAAGTTCCTTGGGGTAAATTTCAGCAGTATAATGAAAAAATTCTGGAATATTTAACGAAAAAATATCATCAAGATAACGGTAAGTGTTGTTGAATTTATCAATTAAATGCAATTTCGACGGGTCTTTACTGAGTTTAGTCATAAACTGTGATTCGTAACAGTACAAAAACAAGTCTGCTATTAAAGGGGCACAATTAGTGCCCATGGGGATACCTACAACCTGTCGATAAACTTTGTTGCCGAAACGTACATAAATATTATCAAGGAGAAAATTAACAGCTTCAATCATCTCATCACACCTCCAGTAAGTATATCTAGCATATTTACCTTTCTCATTAGAGAAGAAGGCTTTAAATGAGTTGCAGCAAATGTATTTGCATTCAGCTTTACCAAACGACCATTTAATTAGATAGGAACACTTTTGTTTAATAAGATAGTGTGGAAGTGTAGTGTAAAGAGTAGAAAAATCAACACTGTCAACAGAATCAAAAGGACCACCAAAAGCACGTCATTTATCTAAAACATCCAAAGAATTGTTTACACTCCAAAAATGGTTTCTACCACTATGTTCATATATTTTATTACAATAGTTTATGATAAGCTCTTTAATAGTAGTTAATGAACTAGTTAAGAGCACTGAAAGATTAGTTGTAGAACACTTACTAAAGGCCGAGATGAAACGATATTTAAATGTTTTTTTGTGTAGTTTAGGTAGCCAATACATAGAAGGGACCTTCAAACTTTGTTGAAGAAAACCTTGAAATTACTTATTATATGTTTTAAGTTTTTATTTATTGTTCATACTTGATCCGTTTGATAGTAGATAAGTAATGCTCATTGTAGGGAGTACTGATAGATACAAAATTTGGAACTGCTCTACCTCTTATAATAGTTGGATCTGTCGGAACACTAGCTGGGATTCTGTCTTTGTTGTTACCAGAAACAAGAAATACTGAATTACCCGAGACATTCGAAGAAGCATTGCATATTGAAAGGTTAGTATGACATGTTAGTTAGTATATAATATTATCAGCATTCTTTGTCCGTTCTCATGAACTTTTTATGTGTTTTGATTGGTTTCCGACCCTTGAGAGAGAAAAAATATTTAAAAACAAAAGTTGATGCAAAAATGTTAACTCATCACGTGTTCCATGGCGATATAAACCTTTAATGGTGTTTACAAGTAGGATTTTATTTATTGTTTGAACGATAAGAAAGCTAAAAAAAAAATCGTCGGCATAACATATACCGGTATTGACAAATGTATTCAATTTGTTTTCATATTACTACTTAATGAGAATTCACCTTTCAAAAATATTCATTATGGGGAAACATGGTCATGAGAAATTCTTCATGGTGTAATGGGCCAATATTTTACTGAAAGATATAAAATATATGACTGAAGAAAGTCGGGCTCGTTTTGTTTCGTTTGTTTTGACTCAGGTTCTTTAAAATGTCGCTGTCAATTGAATTCACTTCTGCTATACCAATATACTAAATCATACATCTTGAGAAGTTGCCATATTCTTGACTTAGTGCAGGGCATTTTAAGAAAACGAATAACTTGGTATAGTTAGTTATCAAAGGTACCAGGATTATAATTTAGTACGCCAGACGCGCGTTTCGTCTACATAAGACTCATCAGTGACGCTCATATCAAAATAGCTATAAAGCCAAACAAGTACAAAGTTGAAGAGCATTGAGGATCCAAAATTCCAAAAAGTTGTACCAAATACGGCTAAGGTAATATATTCCTGGGATAAGAACATCCTTAGTTTTACGATTAATTCAAAGTTTTGTATACAGGAAATTTATAAAAATGACCACATAATTGATATTCATGTCAACACCGAAGTGCTGACTACTGGGCTGGTGATACCCTCGGGGACGAAACGTCAACCAGCAGTGGTATCGACCCAGTGGTGTAAATAGTTCTCAAAGGTACCAGGATTATAATTTAGTACGCCAGACGCGCGTTTCGTCTACATAAGACTCATCAGTGACGCTCATATCAAATTAGTTATAAAGCAAAACAAGTACAAAGTTGAAGAGCATTGTCATGAACTATTAAATTGAGGGACGGGAGTTTAGATTAGTGTATGTTGTTCAAGGGCAATGAATGGAGTCATGCGATGAATAAACGAAAAAAATACCGTTTGTGATTAAGGTCTGTATATAAATTGAATATATTGATGCACTGCTATAGTAATGACCATACAAATTCACTCACAATATAGCACTGCACTTCCTTATATATTTGTCAATATAATAAGAAATTATAAAGGATTAAGTATTGAGTTTTTGAACTGTGCTGATATTTTAAATCATTGATTTCAGCAATATCGAAGACCAGTCACTAGACTCTTCTGAATCAAAAATCGCTATGGTATCAGTTAAGGATGAACAGTGAAAGAAAATTAATGCGTCATAAAAAAAAATAAAAAAATAGTTAGTTCACACTGTATGATTGTAAACCATGATTGGTACTTTTACATAGAATGACTTTTCGAACATCTTTGATACTATTTCCTTTGATACTGGGCATTTTTTCATTGTAGCCTTTTAAAAATTTTACACATGTTTTGTCAATGAACGTTATTATTTTTCCATTCATATGACAGGAAAATGTACATTATAATTTAGAAACGAATGGAAAATTCTTATCGCTCTTAAGATAGATTATCATTATTTAACTTATAAGTTATATTTGAAATAAAGAGTTCCTTTTCTTCTTACACTATCGCACAATAATGTAAAAACAACTTTATACTATGTTTTGCGTTATTCATTTCCTTTCGGTTTCCGCTACTGAGATCAAACAAGTATTACATTAGGTACTAATAGTGCACCCTAACTAGCCGACTTGTATCTGTAGAAAAGTTATTTCAAACGGGATAGCACATCCTCATTTTTACGGAAATATTGTTTACTGTGCCCGGAAATTTAGAAACATGAACCTGGTAAACTTATCTATACTTAAAATAAACTTATTCTAAAAGGTTACCAATTCAATACTGTAATTAGATCATTGAATATTGTTTTTATTGGTATTAATATTTATTTTGTTATTAGTGAATTAAAAGCAATCTGAATATTATTGTTATATGCATATTCATGGATTTACAATATGTCGATACCTGTATCTTGGCATTGCAAAAGGTCATGTTTTCTCTGACTGTTTATGACGTCTTTACACTAAATCAATTGGATGTTGGGTGTGTACTGATTGATAATTTAGTCTTATATACGTTATTTGTTTTATTAGTTGTTGGTGGCTTTGAATCAGCTATCAGTAACTGCGAGTACTCTCAGATCTGTACTTAAGTGTCTTTTTGTTGTTGGGATATACAAGTACCTGGCCATTTCCACTCTGTGTAGTATTTGTATCCATCTGATGAGTTGAGCATATTTCAGCTGAATTTTATAGTTCGTTCTTATGTTGTACTGTTACACAAATGTTCCATGTTAGGGAAGGTTTAGGATTCCCCTAACATTTTAAAACCCGCCACATTCTGTGTGTATGTGACCGTCCCAGGTCAGGAGCCTGTACTTCAGTGTTGTCGTTTGTTCGTGTGTTACATATTTGTTTTTCTTTCATTTTTTGTGCATACATTATGCCGTTAGTTTTCTCGTTCAAACTGTTTAACATTTTCATTTTGATGCCTTTTCTAGCTGATTATGTGGTATGGGCTTTGCTCATTGTTGAAGGTCGTATGGTGACTTTTAATGGTTATTTTCTATGTCATTTAATCTCGTGTGGAGAGTTGTCTCATTGGCAATCATACCACATCTTCCTTTTTTTTTTACATTATCCCCGTTTTTATTAAGAAACCTTCTAAAAGTCAAACAGAAAAATTATCATAGAAAATACGTAAGACATATTGAAGATGACCTTCTACAAAAAAAAAACCGTTCCAGTGAGTCTTTGCATCTTTCATATTTCAATGAAACTGATACCATACAGAATAAAATATCTAAAACACATCCCGATATTTTCCAAACAATAAACTATGACAAACGTGATTATTTTGCATATGTTTACTTCTTGTTTCTCAGCTGTCCCATCGTTTAGCGTTTTCATGTCTCTATCAATAGGTTACAAGCATGCATGTTCGCTAAAACGAAAAGCGAACGATACCAAAGGGACATTCTAACTCATTAGTCGAAAATAAACTGACAACGCCATGTCTAAAGAAGACCAACACATGAAAAACAGTCCACAAAACTCAACATAGAAAAACTAAATACTGAGTTACACGAACCCAATTAAAACTGTGGAGTGATATACTATGGCGTGGGCTAAACTACTTTATCACAGTGATAAGGAAGGAAAACTAAAATCAAAATTATATACGTGTGATTTAAGGTCAGTATCACGAATTGGTTGGCTGATACGATGTTTGTGTGTCTTATCTCACTTGCTAAATGTTTTGCCGGCTTATCACTCACTCATTCCACACAATTCCGGCAGTCATTGTTTGTACACTTAGTAACTTTGCAGGCAGTATTCCTGTATTGACTACTATCTGGTTTGAAATTAAAGCAACAATAGTTTACTGATGTCCAAGGATAAAAGAATGCTATCTTATTAAGAATGATTTCAGCATTTATCAAATCCATGTACAACATCCAACTTAATACACCATAATCCAATCTTGGACTATCATAATATACAATCCATGCTCTTTCATTAGTATTGTTAGTTAAAACTTAAAAAAAAACTCTTTTTGTATTGGTATTACAAATACAACAGCATATATATCAACATTATGAAAAACACAACTTTGGCAAGATATCTGAAAGCACTTTCAAAACTCTCTGCAGGAAAGCAACTAAACTTTGAAACGTATTAACAGACATATTGTTAATGCTCAAGCTCAGCAGCAAAACTCAATGAGTTTGATTTAATTATATGTCTCATCAAATCGGATGTGGCACTGAGCGTCACTGATGAGTCTTATGTAGACGAAACGCGCGTCTAGCGTATCAAATTATAATCCTGGTACCTTTGATAACTATATGCAATACAACATTTACCAAACTTGAAAAAAGAAGTTGGGTAACATAATTTCACATATCATTTAAGAGCTCCCTTATTTTTCAATCTTAACGTTACGACAATCTAAAACCATAGATTGATCAAAATAATTATATATATAACACTTGAGCTATTGGTGCAAATTTGTTTTCGTTACATCTGGAATTCAGGAGGGTTTAATGCAGCTTAAATTGTCGTCCTTTCTTATCATTTATAACCTCTCTGGTTATTTCCTTGGCAATTCATTTCAACAATAGTCATGATTTGCTGTCTAATATATTATAAAGGCACACATCTCAAATATGCTTTTGACAAAATATAATCAACTTCATTTTGTATTACAACTTCATTATTTTGTACAGCTTAACAAGCATTCATTTTCCTACATTTGTACGTACCATCAATAATGACAATATTGAAGCAAAGATATCGTTTTCTGCCGTCGAGTATTTATATTCAATGAATTTGCAAAACGAGGAAACTATAAAATAAACTTGTACGGGCATCATTTCGTTGATTTTAATCAAAAAGACAAATAAATATAACAATATGCGATAGATTGATTGTACTTTATTCAGTTTGTTTTCAACTGCATGCAATCTTCTTTAACTCTAAATGAACTCCTTACACGCCTACAAAATAAAGTTGAAACATGTGTGAATACTGTAAATGTCTACCTCCGAAATTCATAGATTTCATTAAATATTTGAAAACTATCTCCATGTAATAAAATTGCTTGGTTTATTCATTGTTGGTGGAAAAACAATAGTACACAAAACACAACATAGAAAACTGAAGACTGAGCAACACAAACCCTAACAAAACATAGGGTTAATCTGATAAGCTCAACAAGGGTAGGCAGATTATATCCTACGTGTGACACCTGTCCTGTAGCTCACGTTAGAACAAACCCAGTGATTAGTCTTATTCAGTAAGTCACATTCGGGTAAAAGTGGACGACATTGTAAGAACATCAATAAGAGTTCATATTCGTAGTCAACTATGAAACGAATATTCCATAGCGATCAACTAACTCGTAATTGTTTCAACTGCACAACTTATACATTTGCACTCAGTCTAACATAGCTTACCTGTGATGACAAGAATGTGATCAAGCTTTGATATGAACAATTGAAGTAAGTATAGAAAAGAAAAAAAAAAGGTTTTTGTGTTCATTTTGGTTTCTTCTTTTTATTTAGCTTTTTGACTTTGCTTAACTTTTAGCGAAATAGTTTAATTTGCTTACTTTGCAATCTTAGTTTTGCTTTCCCTTTTTGTCGCATAAATGCATGCCTTAGCTTGTTATATATAGTTATATGCTACATGTATATGAATGCTTAATCTGTTGTTTTAGTTTTGCTTTTTTCATATGTTTAGTAAATGCATGTCATAGCTTGTTATAGATACTTATAGATATGCTATAATAAGTAATATTATATGCTAAATTTGTTGATTTAGTTTTGCTTGTTTCATATTATATCAAGTAAATGTATGCTTGAGGTATAGCTTAGTCAATGGGCAGCATTATGGTTAAAACTTGTACATACACAATTACAGAAATGTAAGACTAAATTTATGATTTAAATTTTTTTGACGCAAGATATAAATCTTTTTACATCTCAACAGTGTAACGGTCAGAACATTGATAGTTTCAAGTAAAATATAATGAAGTATATATCCTTTATTCATGTATCATTACCACTTAACTCTACATTTCATAAACAAAAACTTTGGATTTAAACTATACATCAAGCATGAATTTTTAGAGGAAATCACTGTCAGTTTAAGTGAGCTGTATTATATGTTGGTGATTCTTAGATCTCTCTTATCTATCTATATAATGCCTTGTGTAAGTTAACATTGAGATGTGAATTGCAGATGACATCATGCAGTACTGACGTTGATATGAATTTTAGGCAAGTTTGACCAGATCAGATGAGAGAGCACAAAACAATGGACATTTTGTGGTAACGTGCTTCTTGTGTGATCTCTTTTCTTTTGCCATATTGATCCTGTTCATTATTCAATGTATAATATAGTTTACCAATTTGAATAAATATTTTATGATAAAGGTGTCAAGATAATGACATGTATTACAAATAATGATGTAGATCAATATACATTAAAGCTTAAATATACTAAAAACAAATTTAAGTTATCTCCCCTTGACCACAAGTGTAAATCTGCATTAGAATATGAAATATCTTAGTCTTTTAAATGTGTTTCCCTTTAACTTGTCTTTGTTTATTTCATGTATATATTTTATATAAAATATGGAATTTTGTTACTTGGCACATGTATGGTATATTTTTGAAGCAAATAGAGCATTATGTAAACAGTCCTGATATCTCAACTGAACCTTTCATTCCTTTGTATTGGCAGTTGTCCACTTTCAATTCTTTGAAGATTTATTATTGTAATGGAGGGTAAAAATATTAAAATAATGTCTCATAATTGTCAAGGACTTCAAATGAAAGAAAAAAGGGGGGACATTTTTAATCATTTGCATTCAAAATTTTTTGATATATATTGTCTTCAAGGCACACACTTTGAAGAACAAGATGAAACCCTGATAAGAAACCAGTGGAAAGATCACTGTATTTTCAATTCTCTCGCATCTAATCAACGAGGAGTTGCTATCCTGTTTAAAAATAATTTTGAATATAAAATACACCAAGTTAAAAAAGATGAGGATGGTCATTTTTTGGGATTGGATATTAATATTGAAGACAAGAGATTTACTCTGATAAATGTGTATGGGCCGAATACTGATAATCCTTGCTTCTATGACAAACTAACAGAAATCATAGACTTTTTTGATAATCAACTGTGTCTGATCTGTGGGGACTTTAATCTTGTTCAGAATTTTGACCTAGATACCCATAACTATAAACATATAAATAATCCAAAATCAAGGGATAAAATTTTAGAAATTATAAAATATAAGACTCTTGTGGATCCATTTAGAGAGAGATACCCCGATCTTAAAAGATTTACATGGAGAAAACAAAATCCATTTAAACAATCACGGTTAGATTTCTTTTTGATCTCTGAAAGTCTTATAGATGACATATGTGATATAAACATTAGCAATAGCTACAGATCAGACCATTCACCAGTAATTTTGACCTTAAAGATAAATGAGTTTATAAAAGGCAGGGGGCTCTGGAAATTCAACAACCCTCTCCTTCAAGATACTGAATATGTAAAATTAATTAAAAAAAAACAATTATTAGCACAGTTGAGCAATATGCAGTGCTAGGTTATAGCAGAGATGCTTTAAACAGTATTATTGATGATTTTGATATACAATTTACAATCAGTGACCAATTATTTTTTGAAACACTTCTCAATGAGATCAGAGGTAAGACTATTTCTTATTCGCCATATATAAAAAGGAAAAGGGTAAAACAGGGAAAAAAACTTACAGAAGAAATACAAAAACTAGAACAAAACACAATCACTGAGGACAATATAAATGTAATAGAGATTAAAAATGTGAACTTAGAATTTTGCGACAAAACAAGATTAAAGGTCAATATGTTAGGTCAAGAACCCAGTGGATTGAAGAAGGAGAGAGACCAACTAATTATTTTTGTAACCTAGAAACCCAAAATTTTATAAATAAAACTATTAAAAAAATTATTATTAATGATAACACTGTAGTAGAAAATCAAAAAGATATATTGACGCAAACAAAATTATTTTATGAGAAGCTTTACAGAAGACAAGAGTGTATAAAAGATGTCAATCTATCAGGGAAATTACCATTTCAAACACCTAAATTAAAAGATAATGAAAAAGATTCTTTAGAAGGTAATATTACATTTAGTGAGCTAACACAAGCATTAAAAAGGATGAAAAATAACAAAAGCCCTGGTTCAGATGGCTTCACAGCAGAATTTTTTAAAGTTTTTTGGATAGATATTGGAAAATTTGTCTTCAGGTCAATAAATGATGCATATGAAATAGGGGAAATGTCTGTCACACAGAAGCAGGGAGTAATCACATGTATCCCAAATGAAGGTAAATCAAGACAGTTTTTAAAATATTGGCGTCCAATTACCCTTTTAAACTCAACTTATAAATTAGCATCTAGCTGTATAGCAGAGAGAATAAAGTCAGTTCTTAATAAACTAATTAATTCTGACCAAACAGCCTTATTCCGGAGAAATTTATTGGGGAAAACTGTAGACTAATATACGATATTTTACATTTCACGGAGGAAAATGACATCCCTGGTATATTACTCTTGATTGATTTTGAAAAAGCATTCGACTCTATCTCCTGGTCATTTTTATTTGAGACACTTAAATATTTTAATTTTGGAGAATCCATCATGAACTGGATAAAAACATTTTATAATAATATTTCTTCAACAGTAACTCAAAATTGTTGTCTGTCAGATTTTTTTCGTGTGGAAAGATCTTTGTCTCTTTACCTTTTCTTGCTATGTGCAGAAATACTTAGCATTTTAGTCAGAAATAGTAATGATATTAAAGGTAATACGATAGATGATACAGAGTTTATATTGTCTCAATATGCTGATGATACATCACTTATTTTAGATGGATCTCATTCCTCTTTAGATGCATCCCTCCGTATCTTACAATTCTATGCTGAGATATCAGGACTGAAAATTAACTTAGATAAAACAAATGTTATATGGATAGGAAAAAAACATAGTCAAGATAAAATATGCGTAAAGTGGGGATTGAAATGGGGTTCCAGTACCTTCAAATCATTGGGTATCACTTTTTGTGTTGATTTGAATAGAATGTTAAATCTAAATTATGCTCCTCGAATTCAAGAAATAGAAAGTATTATACAAAAATGGTCAAAACAGTCGCTTACTCCGCTTGGTAAAATAACTATTATAAAATCTTTAATTATATCAAAATTGAATCATCTGTTCTTATCCATCCCAAGTCCAGATGAAAATGTACTACAACAACTCAATAGTAAAATTTATGCTTTCATTTGGGATGTTAAACCCGACAAGGTAAATCGGGAGCTCTTATGTCAAGAATACTGCAGAGGTGGTTTAAAAATGATTAATTTGAGAAATTTTATACAAGGGCTAAAATTGTAATTTTGACCTGGGTTAGAAGATTATTTAATTCAAATTCAAAAGTGTTTATTATAGAAGTTGGGCACAAAACGGGGTATGGACTGTGAATGACCTTCTAGATGAGCAAGGAAATATATTGTCGTATCAAGATTTTGAACGGATATATACTTTGAAACCCACATTTTTACAATTATATGGTATTAAAGTAGCATTAAAAAAATGGTTACAATCTATGAGAATCAACACTGAAAGGGAAAAACAACAACAAGCTTTGTTACCTTTTAATAAACATTTTTTTCAAGTCAAACAAAGGTTCAAAAGACATGTATAATATATTAAATCAATGTGTGATACCAGTTGTAATAGCAGCTGAGAGAAAATGAGAGGGTATATTGAATAACGTTGTAGGAGATTGGAAAAAATCCATAACTGTGTCACTAAAATTTCAAAAAATACCAAGCTCTGTTGGTTTCAATACCGAATTATTCACCGTATTTTAGGTACTAACTTACTTTACTTTTAAAGATGAACCGTGTACAGTGTAATTTATGTACATTTTGCAAGGAAGAACCAGAAAGCATAGAGCACTTATTGTGGGGCTGTCATATTGTAGCATACAATTGGCATCATCTATATGCCTCGATTTTTGAAACAACACATATTGAAATTCCACTTAATGTAAATGTAGTCATATTTAGACTTTATGATAACTATAAACTAAATTTTATAAAAAATGAAGTCATTTTACTAGTTAAGTATTTTATTATACAGATCAAAGATGCAAGAGGAAAAACCTCATATAGACGGACTTAAAAACTATATCAAAGAAAATTTAATTTTAGAAAAAAATATTTCCTAAAAAAATATGAGTGTGAAAGATTATAACATGTACTGGAACCCCTGGGACAAAGTCATTAATTAATTTAATAGTGATCTTATGTATAGATGTGCTTGAAATGTAATTTCCATTATCACTATATATTTTTTGATGAAAATGTTATACTTCATCCATATTCCGTTATATCATATCGTATTATTAGTATTATTTTTGTTTACTCTTATTTGCTTGATTATGCTTATTTTTCTTGCTTGCTTTATTATGTGCCACTATAGATAATTTATGTAAATGCCTGTTAATCCATGATAAATGAAAAAAAAAATTATAAAATCGTTACTAAGTGCATGTCCTTTAAAAGATTTATTATAACCGATTCGCCAAAATCATATTCTGTTTCACTTACTAACAATCACGATATAAAAAAGCATTTTCATACTTACATTTATGAGTTTCACAAATATAGTTTTTGGCAGATGTGCACTGGTAATTTGTCCAGTATCCGTACTCATGACCATACAAGTAAACACATCTTGGAATATCACCTAAAATAATTAACTGCATGTATTTTAGTGTTTTTATAGACATTTCATTACCGTTAAACGAAACCACAAAGTACAATTCATAATCGAATACACCTGCTTAAATACAAGTAATATAAAATGGTCCGACTCTAACAACAATTTAAAGCTTTAGATCGCGGTAATGTGGTCATTTTTTATGGCCATACAGCAACCTCGGAATGTCTTAGTCTGTTTTCTAAATAATTTATAATTTCTATAAAAACGTTTACGTCTTTAACCTAAGCATCATTTTGACGTAAGCACATCTGCAACAATGGACACATGTCAGATGAGTTAAAATTAATCATTTAAAAAAGGTGACAACATTCATACTAGCAAACAAAGTAGTCTGGATAAGGATTACTTTTGATAAACTGAACAACGATCTCCGAAACATAGTTGTTTTACCAGGAATATCATATTCACAAATGTACTTTAACAAGAATAAGAATGTATTTTGACGGTAAATATACGTGTTTGAAGATCTGTTTACTGTTTAACGAAGTATCAAATAAGCATTGTTGTCGCTGCCATCTGGGATACTTGCGTTAAAGAGTGGATATCTAAAGTTTTAAAAATATGTATTAACACTTACTGTTTTTCGTTGGATATCCCTTTTTAAATTTAAGAAAACTAGGTCTCTTCTTTTCATTGGTCCACTTCCATTGATAATTTACCTCAAACGATAAACCTATCCAGTAATATCCACCTGAAATTGATATTCTCAAATAAAAGTTAAAATTCTTGGTTTTTTTCTTTTTCTGTTCATTTAATTTTCAATAATATTTCTTTTATCAACTAACAAGCAGAGAGATTAGAAAAAAAAACTTAATTGAAAGCAAATAAAAAGCTGCTGGATTTACGGCTAAATAATTAATCTTTAGTTCATATTATTCAGTGTAGCAGACACAATGCAGTAATTATTTTAAAAATGATTGAAAGTTCCATTTACTCACTATCACGAGAGTTATTTATAAAACAATATCATTCATTTCCGTTTGCTTAAAATATATTCAATTTGGATTCGACAATCATGAGTTTTAAGTATTGATTTCTAACACTGCCTTTCATTAAGAAACATAGTTTCAATTTGTGATACAAGTCTAGTGTGTTACAAAAACCTTTGTTTTAAAATGGTCTGGTTCTCAATCATATTAGTAAAATTACATGAAGGTTTTTGTTTTGCCTTGAATCAATTTTTCACATTTTGTAAGAGCTTTAATTCTTACCGCGAAAATAGAGAAAAGGAAACTGCCGCGAAAATGTTCCTGTTAATCGCACTCCGACAAGGACTGCTTAGACATCCATTGTACCTGATTTCATTTTTATTAGAGTTCTTGTTACTCCATATATATTTGTCGGTTTTGTGCAGTACAAATAGGAAAAATTGCAAAGCCTACGTAATTTTTTGGCCCTAAAGCACATAAGTATTTAATAAAACTTGAGTTGAGAAGTATTTTAAAGTATTATACTGCCACTTATATTTACACAAGGACGCCTCATTACACTACATTTTTAAATTTAGCGGGTAAACTTTAATTACTCACTTTTCTTTCGTGCTCGTTCAGTAAGCCATTGGTTTTCTGTTTCGTTGTCAAGTTTCACTAAATAACCATTTACCTCCTCACATCGTTTCTGAAAACACATGTACTATTATAAAAATCTACTTTTCATTTACAAGAGCCAGATCGATATTTAGTATGAACTCTTATTACGAGAAGTTCCGATATATAAATTGTTCCAAAAAAGCAACACCCTCCTCCCGAACTTGAGTAACCGTATACATTACTATCCGTGGTCTGGTTTCATACAATTTCTGAATTATTAATTATCAATGTCAGGAAAGAAAATATTCACAAATTTTAACATACAACATTTAAATCAAATTACGATCAAAAGTAAATATGAGGTAAACGCCAATGACAACAAAAAGCCAAAAAGACAACCAGCTGTATCGTGCTCCGTATGTGACACACGTCTTGTTGCTCATGTAAGTACGAGCCCGGTGAGGTAGGTCAGATTAGATGAAAATAGGACGGAACTTTGATTACAACAATTTGAATATATCCGTCTTAATCTATAAAACAGATATTCCATAAACAGTAAACCAATTCGTCATAAAGTCAGTTAAAAGAAACAAAGGAATGATTTCAACTTTACCTCTTGGAACTTTTTTTTTTAAAAGCAATCCTCTATCAAGGAAATCATGATAGAAATTGCATTGTGTGAAAAATGGTATTAAATGGAAGATATATACTTTATATGCAGTCGCTGCTGGAATGTTACTACATTGACAAGGGAAGTTTACAACTATCAAGCAAACATCATCTTTTTTGACGTAAAGAACTGTTTCCATTTTAATTTTTCTATGTCATTCAACATATGAGACAGACATAAATGTATTTGTTGTATAGTTTATTTCAACATATTAAATTATGGAGTAACAAGAACACCAAACTTTGAATGATTTTGTTAGAGAATATCATCTATACAGCAAAACTGAAGTTAAAGGATAATTCAAACTTCTTTTTTTTCCAAAGACGCCTCATGTCAATAAAAGGACTAATGGACAAAAAGAAGGATGCCAATTTTGTCTAAAAAGGACATAATATATGAATTCGCCAACAGTTATTACAGCCTGAGCAATTAACAATCCATCAGGTAAAGTTTTCATTTAAAAAAAAAAGATTTTAAGGATTTGTACAATCATGTCCAATAGCTAGTTTGATAGCTAAAGCATTCTATTTAAATTAGAATCTACCATATATCATAATAAACAAATGTTCAAACTGTGTATATATTTAAAAACAGTCTTTACACACCTTAGCTTTTTCCCATGGCAGTGTGTCTTTAGAAAAAATATAGCAGTGTCCATTGTGTTGTTGTTCATCAGACCATTTTCTCTCTTGAAAAAAAATACATGCATTATTAAACCAACCTGAATATTATCTTCATTTCACATGCACATGTTGATATCAGAAAGCAGAAAGTAGAGATGGACTATACTTATCTCTTTTGTGCCACTCACATATAGCGAAGGAATAATGTCGCTTGTTGTTCCTCTACCCTGTATCTAAACCCAAATCAAAAATACAAAATGTACATTTAATTTACATCTTTATTAATGTTTGCAAATATGGGCAACATTAACTGTTTATGTCAGCAAAAGCTTCGGTATTTTTAGTACAAGAAAACCTCACTGACTTACTATAAAATATCTTATTTACTTCAGCAAACTCTTTCTCGATTTTTTTAATGGACTGACGCAAGGTAGTGATTGGTTCTTTCGAAGTGTAGGATCCATGACATTTATCTAGGAATTTCTTTACATCTTGCATCGGTCCACGTAATTCTTCGTACTTCTTAATTGCAGGTTGAGAGATGCATTTCGTTGATGCACAAACAGAACTGATGCTGAAACATGCTTACTGCCTGAGACTAGAAAATGGCCATATTTATGTAAAGGGGCGTAACTCATATAAGCTTATCGACTTTTGATATTATCTAACATGATTCGTCTTATCATTATTCAAAAACATATATAAACATTGTGACGAGGTTAAACGAATTACGTTATCATTTCGCATGTTCAGTAAAGATTACAAATTGCTAACATTGTCTAAGTCTAAGAATAACTAGAACTTAGTTTGTCAATGAGACAGCAACATAACGGCACCGAAACCAGAAGACATTTTGAAGTCAACGTATAATTGATCTTCAGCAAAAAAACACGTGGTATCTATACAAAATATCAAGTTATCAATGTGTACCACATACTGTAGCCTTTGATAATAATTATTAAAATAGTTGAATAGTGCTTTAGATATATTTTAGAACTTGACCAAGTGTTGTATATAAATAAAAACAAACATACACGCTCAGTCAATTAATACTGTCTATAAAAAGTACGAAAATACCAAAGGAACGACCACTAACGTCAGGCAGCAATAGAGATAAAGAATTACACGAATAGAAAAAATGTCAATAAACAGAAAGCTTGAGAAAGAATAAAACAAACTTTACAAGACCTTTTAAAGGAACTATCAAGTGGCTATCATCGCATATTAACTAGGTATTGCAACGCACGTGACACCATATCAAAACACATTCTAAGATTTAGAAATTTGCAGTGATTGATTACGTTTCTATCACAGTAGATTGATAAATGCCTCTAGTTTCATCATCAAAAATAACAAAATTTTGAAACCATTAAAAAAAAACCATCCTCTAGCCCTAAAACATGACCAAATATGAAAGCTTTAGTTGATAAAATATTTTTTTTGCAGACAAGATATACATAGCATAGTCATATGAAACTTTATACTACAAAAATAAAAACACAAGTAGGAGTAATAGGAATATAATTGAGAATGGAACCCCACTTAAAAACATTTAATCTATTTGAGAAATAAAACTTACTCTTCTTTCGCTATTGCGTAGTGTCACGTTTTGGAAATGGACGTGCAGAGTTAATATGTTAATTTGATACGAACAGATGGCATCATTAAAATGAAATATATACCAAATCGTAACAAACATTTGAATCATCGAAAAAGAATATGTTTTCTTGTGTTACATTTGACATTTAATCCTAACCTTTAAAGATATACAAGTCATGTTGTCATGAGGCAAAAAAGAGTGCATATTTAATTCAAAAGTGAAATTACAAAAATAATTATAAACGGAAAGTCATTACTCCAATATCAAAATCAAAGGATCAAAAGCAACAAACGAATGGACAAAAGCACATAAGACTTATTACAGAATTAATGTTGTTGATATGAAAGTATTGAGATGTGTTATGATATTTCTAATGAGACAAATATCCACTAAAGTCCAAATGACATGGATTTAACAAACTTTATACTGCACTCGTTCTATTTAAGCAGTCAAAATTCGTTGACCGTATATTTCTCTCTCATATACAGTCACTGACCTGATATCACTTTTCCTCATGAATATTTAAATAGAAATTGTCGAATTATTCATACGACCTCTTCAACCTGTTAATGTTTCCAATGTAAACAACGATGCGTTTAACGACTCAAACTTGTTTCTTTTATAATTTTTGGGAAAACATATTTCACTTATTAATATTTTTTGTTTGCAACCTATAAATCATTATGTTTTATGTTTATTGTTGATATTTTAGTCTGTAAACAAACGAATTCGTTCACCATTGATGTACATTTCATCGTGTTGTATATTTCTCCGCCTGTGTGATATGAGGCCTTTTTAAAGGGGGATTTTTCCCAATATTAAAATCAAATAAATAACATTAACACACTAAACAACAATTGAATTTTTTTTTTTTTTTTTTTAGATTGCAGTATAAAGACAATAATAGTGCATTGACTTGACATATCAACGATATATCAAGTCAATGCACTATTATCGTCTATATAACTAGTACATACTTTCAATTAGAGGCCAGCTGAAGCACGCCTCCCGGCGCGCGACGTTCTCAAATGTCTTGAAGACCCATTGTTGGCCTTCGGCTGTTTTCTGCTCTTTGGTCGAGTTGTTGTCACATTGACACATTCCCCATTTCCATTTTCAATTTTATAGGTTATAATGCATATGGCGTTCAACAAATTCTTGATAATCTCAATATTTGCACTTGTTGAATGTAGGCAGTAATTGAGAGAAGAAGGAATAATAATTTGCAGACAGAATTCAAATATAATAAGAAATTAACTAACAATTTGATATTTTGGTAAATCCGACCACACGTTTTATATGTTTCCTTTTTCAAATTGTTTCCCTAGTTACTGGTTTCAGGACCAGTTACCTACAAATACCACTTACGTTAGAATTTTAGAGAAAACATCTCATACATTATACGTTCTTTTGTTAAGATCCGATTATAAAGTGAACCCGCATTTTCTATTATTTAATCGTGTTTTAGGAAGGAAGAACTTTTTCGCTTTATGTATTTTTCGAAAGGCTTATTGTTTTAAGACAAAGTAAAAGTTAAGAGTTAACAAAATTGTTTGAAAAGAGTTTAAAAAGATTGATTTGCTATAACAGCGTTTTACACTGAAGTTGATAAAATGTTGTTACAATGCAACTTCTTTTTTCTCTTCTGTATCCTTACTTTGATTAGCTAATTTGTTTTTGCTTGAAAACCTGTCATATAAAAAATCTCTGCAGGAGCTTCTACTAAACGGATATAAATAATTTGAAACTGAACCATAGATACAAGCCCTTTGATCTTGAATCTGGCCAAATCGAAGAACAACACACACCATGATATAGCATTACTTATTTTTAGACACACATTTAAAAATGTTCTCAAGTTTGATTTAAACTAATGCATGTATATAGCACAAACTTAGTCTTCTGTGCACGATTTTATCATTTTTTACGCATTCATATCGTATAATCGTCAAATAAATATTTCTCTACGTCTGTTATGATATGAAAATATGGGAACTACTTAATTATCGTGTTTTAAAGTCGTAGTTAACTGATTGTCACCTTTACAGACAACAATAAAAAAAAAGCATTGATATTGAGCACGTGTATATTCTTTACATTAAGATTATACTTTATTTCAATGACATGTCCATGCGTACTGCGATGACCGGATTTTAACTAGAAAGTTCACGCTGGTTTAACTGCATATGGAAACATATCGGCAATTTGTTTAATGGAAGCAAACAAACAAAAAAAGAAAACTCTTCTAAATTTGGTCAAATTATAACTATATATCTAACTTAAGACATGCAAGGAGAAAATGAACTTCATCTTCATCTTCCAATGAGCATAATTTATATAATCTTTGATTTAATTTAATTCAAGAATGTCGACCTTTTTCAAATTCCAGAACATGGGTACTCTTTCGAAATTGGGTTAAATATTTTCGTTTTCTGAAGTCCCCCAACGATCAATTATTTTCAAAACTAAAATTAGATTTAAACTTTCTGTATGTCCTTAATTTATTTCCATGATCTAGCTTAGAATAATCTTTAAATTCTTGCCCTTGCCAAATGTTTTTATATTTTTCTTTTATTAACTGAAAGATTAATTTTCTATTATGTTTTGTCTTATTAATTGCTTCACTAGCAGTGATGCCCAAAAAACTAAATAAAACATGAATGCAGTCAATCCAGGAAGATTTATGGTTTTGATGGGGGACTTTCTGAGGTCAGAAAAGCATTTCTTAAAAGAATATCATTGCTGTCATGTAATCTAACATAGAATGAAATCATATTAACAATAACTTCTAACATAAGAGGCAAGCGACCCAACTCTCCCATAACTCCTGCTGTGGTAGATAAACATAAAGGTAAAAATAGTTGCCCTTCCTCATGTCACTTTAAAAATGTCATGGGATTTGTATAATTGCGAAGTAAAAAGTTAATCGGGAACGTCATGATTAGCCACAACCTTTTGGAATTTTGGAATTTCGGGTCCTCAATGCTCTTCAACTACAAAATGTATATATATTTGTTTGGCCTTTAAACCATTTTGATCTGAGCGACACTGATGAGTCCTATGTAGATGAAATGCGCGTCTGAGTATCAAATTATAAGCCGGGTACATTTGGTTATTAGGCGGCGATAAAGGTGATATAAACTGTGTAGATTGTAGCAAACAAGGCACATTTTCTATGTTTAGGAGACCATGGAATTGGAGTCGAATCTCTAATTTGGTATTTTAATGCGAAAGATCATATGATAGGGAACATGTGTACAAGCATTTATAGCTGACTATGCAGTATGGGCTTTGCTCATTGTTGAAGTCCATACGGTGACCTATAGTTGATAATGTCTGTTTCGTTTTTGTCTCTTGTGGAGAGTTGTCTATATAGCTAATTGACAGTCATACGACATCTTCTTTTTTACATATAAGCTTCAAGTGTTTTGGACTTCAACTTAATCAAAAACTACCTTGGTTATTAACTTTAACATGATGCGGAACAGACGAACAAAAGAACAAACTGACGGATGAACGGACTTACGAACAGACACACAGACCGAAAAACATAATGCCCCTAGTTAAGGCAAAAATAATTTAAGCACATACCCACACATTTATATATTTACAGTGGTTCGGTACTTGTACATCCCGTCATTGTATTGTTATGCTATGGTAAATAATTGTATTTATGTCTTTCGTCTTTGGTAATGTGTTTTGTCTTTATGCCTTTTTGTTGATCTTTGTTGACATATTTCTTATTTTTAATAGTGATTTTTAAAAATAACAAAACAATATTGACTGCTGTATCCCTATTTTTTTTATATTTTTATCTATTATTTCTGTTTATTTTTTTCAAACAAAGTTATCAATATAATGTAATTTTATATCACTGTAAAACTAGTGATAGGTTTAGTAAGCCATCAAACCAGGTTTATCGCAGATCAAATTTATTTTTTCATGGTGTGTTGATTTACGTTTTTTATTTGAGTTAAGCCTTCCAATTGATATTTATCTTGTGTTTTTCTATGTTGTGATGTTATACTATTGGTTCAGAAAAAGGGAGAAGGTTTGGTACCATTTAAACGTTTTTAAATCCCGCTGCAAATGTTTGCACCTGTCCTAAGTCAGGAATCTGATGCACAGTAGTTATCGTTTGTTTATATAATTTATGCGTGTTTCTCGTTTCTCGTTTTTTTTAATATAGATTAGACCGTTGGTTTTCCCGTTTGAATGGTTTTACACCAGTAATTTTGGGCCCCTTTATAGCTTGTTGTTCGGTATCAGCCAAGGCTCCGTGTTGAAGGCCATACATTGACCTATTATGGTTTACTTTTATAAATTGTTATTTGGATGGAGAGTTGTTCATTGTCACTCATATCACATCTTCCTATATCTAATTTATCCACCATTTCTATATAAGAAATGCCTTGACCAAGTGCATTCCATTCTTTGATGTGTTTGAGCTTTTAATATTTCTATTTGCTTAGGGTTTTCCATTCAGAGTTTTCCTCGGAGTTAGGTATTTTTGTTATTTCACTTTTTTCTTTATAGGGGCTTCCTTTTTATACTCTGTTTACACACACAAAGATTATTTGACCTTTTAAAAGAGGCGAAAGATACCAGAAGGACATTCAAATTCATATATTGAAAACAATTGACACTGCCATTTGCTAAAACTGAAAAAGACTCTGACGCCGATTATAGTTCAAATACGCCGAATACCCCGATGAACTTGTTGCTGTATTAAAATAGAAATGGTATCCCCAACACACAGAACAGGTCAAAACCTTCGTTAATCAATGCGATAGCTATAAGAAGCTGTCATACGGAACAACGGTGGCTCTAACCGACACTGAATGTAGAAAACAAGACAGTAAGTGTGTACCACATTATTTCTATTAATCGTTTTTTTTTTATTGACAATAATGTTTGTCTGCAACATTTAACGATTGATTAAATATTCATATGTACCGTGAGTTTATGCAAATGTTCCGGACCATGTTAGTATCTGGACCATACGCGTATGGTCATGACCATATGGGTACATACTCATATGGTCCGACCATACGCGTATGGTTGGACCGTACGCGTATTGTCGGGGTAATCAACACGTATACTTTTTAACTCTTCATTAGGTGTGACCCTTCTGGTCGTTACGTCACTAAAATGTCATTTTATTATATATTAAAAAAAAATTATTAAAAAAAGCAGTTTCACACAGTTAATTATACTTACTATTTGAAAGTACAATTATAAGATGTCAAAATCAAATGAACATATTGTAAAAGGAATTTTATTGTTTAAAGTAGGTGACATCACCGGCAAGGTTCATGATATTTTTAAAGACATTTTTGAAAATGATATAAAAGTAAAATATTGAAAGTTTATGTTTCTTTATTTTTTTCTATTCTTTATTTCTATACTTCTATTTTAATCTTAATTATAATAACACTAAAATGGCATTTAAGAGGCATGAAATAGCCACTGCCTTTACTTATTTTGATCTGTAATATTCATTTTACGATATTGGAGATCTAGAGTTTCTTAAAAACACCGTAGACACATCGGAATTGTCCGAGTCGATATCACTGCACGCAGCCATAACAAGCAATCGCAGAATAGCTACATGTATTGCACCGTGTAAATGTCATTCTAAGCATACAAAAGCATACACGAATACAATTAGCGATAAAAACTTAGATTAACTGACTGTGGCATCTATATTTAATATTTATGTAGCTTTTGAAATATAAAAATAATACTTTTTTTTTGTAAACACATTTGTTTTTTAATATAAAGTTTATTATATTAAATCTATTGTGTATTTGAAAAAATACCTATATGGTCCAAATACTCATATGGTCCGGCCCGTTAATAACCAAACGAGTATAATACTCAAATGGTCCGACCACACGCGTACGTATGACCATACGCGTATGGTCCAAATACTCATATGGTCCGGAACATAAATAAACTCATCATAGATACCAGGACTAAATTTTATATATACGCCAGACGCGCGTTTCGTCTACAAAGGACTCATCAGTGACGCTCGAATCCAAAAAAGTTAAAAAGGCCAAATAAAGTACGAAGTTGAAGAGCATTGAGGACCAAAATTCCTAAAAGTTTTGCCAAATACAGCTAAGGTGATCTATGCCTGAGGTAGAAAAGCCTTAGTATTTCAAAAAATTCGAAACTTTGTAAACAGTTAATTTATAAATATAACCATATCAATGATAATTCATGTCAGCCCAAAAAGTGCTGACTACTGGGCTTGTGATACCCTCGGGGAAATAAATCCCCACCAGCAGTGGCATCGACCCAGTGGTTGTAAATGAACTCATGATAGAACATTATTAATCAAATTCATTAAGTGCATATAGTTGCGTGTCGAAAGATTGTCGGAAGAGATTATAAAAAGTACCAGCACACAGGTTATCGGGTAATATTATGTGTCGACCTTAGTGCTCCCTCTTTAAGGTAGTTGCTTTAGACGTTTGGAAGAAATTACTGCCGTTTTTTTTTTTAAATAAGATTATCCTGGTGAACGTTTCGTCCCCGAGGGTATCACCAGCCCAATAGTCAACACTTTGGTGTTGACATGAATATCAATAATGTGGTCATTTTTATAAATTTCCTGTTTACAAAACTTTTTTGAAAACTAAGGATTTTCTTATCACAGGCATAGATTACCGTACCCGTATTTGGCATAACATTTTGGAATTTTGAATCCTCAATGCTCTTCATTTTTGAACTTGTTTGACTTTATAAATATTTTGATATGAGCGTCACTAATGAGTCTTATGTAGACAAAACGCGCGTCTGGCGTACTAAATGATAATCCTGGTACCTTTGATAACTATTTACACCAATGGGTCGATGCCACAGCTGGTGGAGTTTCGTCCTCGAGGGTATCACCAGCCCAATAGTCAACACTTCGGCGTTGACATGAATATCAATAATGTGGTAATTTTTATAAAAGAGTGGGTCCGGTAAGGACCGATTTTGGTCTCAAAAAGTGTCTATTTCATTTGATTCAATTAGTTTATGTGAAAGATTTTAACTGATTAAGTCCTTAAAACCGATCTGATTCAACCTCAGATATGAAAAATCTACCTAATATGCCGAAAAATGTAACTTTTTAGATGTTTTTTGTCAAAAATGAAAGTGGCCGCATCCGTATTCATCCTCAACCTTTATATATGTTTATCTATCCAAAATTCATGTATTTGGTTTTGATGTTATATTTGTTATTCTCAAAGGATTTTGTCTAATGCTTAGTCCGTTTCTGTGTGTGTGTGTGTGTTACATTTTAATGTTGTGTCGTTGTTCTCTTATATTTGATGCGTTTCCCTCAGTTTTAGTTTGTTACCCAGATTTTGTTGTTTGTCCATGGATTTATGAGTTTTGAACAGCGGTATACTACTGTTGCCTTTATTTATGTATTATCATCAAATACAACTTTAATTTCAATATTAAGGATGAACAAGAATGCGGCCACTTTCGTTTTACATGGGAACCGTCTAGAATTTAACTAAAATGCTAGAATTGTGAAGATTTCAGTAATTAGCATGACTTAATGGTGCTAGTACCCGATATATGTGCATCGTATTGTCAAAAACAGCCCATATTTATTTACCAGAAGCATTCTTCTGTCCAATAAATAACTAAAATTAACATTTTAACAATTTTGTAAAACGGCTATTTTTTGGGGCCAAAAAGGAATCTTACTGGACCTACTCCTTTCCTGTTTACAAAACTTTGAATTTTTCGAAAACTAAGGATTTTCTTATCACAGGCACAGATTACCATACCCGTGTTTGGCACAAATTTTTGGAATTTTGCATCTTCAATGCTCTTCAACCTTGAACTTGTTTTACTTAATAAATATTTTGATATGAGCGTCACTGATGAGTCTTATGTAGACGAAACGCGCGTCTGGCATACTAAATTATAATCCTGGTATCTATTGATAACTATTATAAAAAAAAAACACTAACCTTTTTACATAATGGACTCATGTCTTCACAGATTGGTTTGAACTTTGTGTATACGGTTCAGATAGAAGATCAAAATCCTCTGAAAGTATCCGATCATACGCTTATTACACCTATATATAAAAGTCTCACAGGGTAGTCTTGGTAGAAAAAAAACCCGGCTAAACTGGGGATGATGCGATAAGAATACATAATATGAAGCAACCAGAGATAACAGCTATTATAGATATAGACAACCTGGAAAATGTGTCTAGTGAAACTGGCGACTTACATCATAATGCTGGTAGGAAATCTGTACCTAACTACAGAGAAACAATCCCAGTAAAAACAGTGTGAAGAAGTATCTTGAAGTAAGAAATAAGTTATGTTTTAAGGCAGTCACAGTTCGACTATAGAAAGTATCAAGATATTACATTGTAACAAGGCACATAAAGTATTGAAAAAAACACAAAGGCGTGCACACGCTTCAAACATTCACTGCGAAAAACCTGGAAGCATTTTAAACTTGTGACGAGCTAACGAAAATGCAAGAACTATCAAATTGATACTATGGTATAAAATGGTATTGAAGAATCAGTATCCAAACTAACATGGTAAATGTTGTAATTAGAATATATATCGAAATGTAACTGTCAAGGTTAAGAAGATTATCTTTACCCAAGAAATAGGCGACAGATAAGGCAGCACTCGCATCCTCAAAGTGGAAAAGGATTAATATAAGTTGTTTCCCAATCCACTATAAATAAATATGTTTAAACTAAGGCGCACAGATATGAAATTTTCTATAAAACGTTATTATAATACTTGTAACAAATTAACAATCTTAGAGGCATTAAATTTGTAAATATTCGAGCCAGATTAATTTCAGCATCTACTAGATATAATTCATGTAACATTGAATAACACACGTGGATTTGTATCTATCAACCCAACAACCACTGCGATTGTGTTATTAACGAAAGTTTAGCAAGAACTAAATGTGTATTTAGGAAATAACAAGATTGATCAATAATTAGGGGGTTGTCTTGAGCATATGAGAACTTTACAAAACAGAGTCAATCTTGGAGACCGCTTACCTTAGCTGTATTCGGCAACACTTTAAGGAGTTTTGGATCTCAATGCTCTTCAACTTCGTACTTTATTTGGCTTTGTTTTACATTTTTTGATTTGAGCGTCACTGATTAGTCTTTTGTAGACGAAACGCGCGTCTGGCGTATCTATGAATTAAGTCCTGGTATCTATGATGAGTTAATTTACTATATATGTCTTGCATTAGGAGCCTCTGGCCTTTGTTAAGTCTTGTATTATTTAAATTTTAGTTTCTTGTGTACAATTTGGAAATTAGTATGGCGTTCATTATCACTGAACTAGTATATATTTGTTTAGGGGCCAGCTGAAGGACGACTCCGGGTGCGGGAATTTCTCGCTACATTGAAGACCTGTTGGTGACCTTCTGCTGTTGTTTTTTTTTTTCTATAGTCGGGTTGTTGTCTCTTTGGCACATTCCCCATTTCCATTCTCAATTTTACCTAAGCTATGTATCAAGAATAAAAGCCACTGATGATCTCAGCACATTCTTGGCAAACTAACGCCTTGCCAGGGAGTCATTGAGGTCCTGAGTTGCACGAAAGATGTCATTTTTAATTTATAGATACCAGAACTGCCTTAAAAAGTGGCTTGTATAATTAGAATCATAACAGTCACTGTAAACCGATCGATTCCTTCAATTTTTAACGTATTAATAAAAACAAAACCACCGTTTAATAAACAATTGTAGACAGAAAAATCATAATGCCAAAACAGAATACTAATTCATTCATAAGAACATTAGAATCGACGTTATCTTAATATAGAGTTAAAACAAATGTAAAAACAGGAGGAAATGTACTTAAGCAGGCATCGATATTATGACATGGCCGATCGGAAATCTACATCTAATATGGAACTCTTAAAAAAAGCTTTGGTCAAGGTAAATAAAAAAAACAACAAAGGACTAAAACACTAAAAGAAGTAAAGGCACTACCGTTTCATGCTCAAATAAAACCTCGACGAAAGTCTCATTTGTTCAAACATAGGATGATTGGCATTTATTGGAAAACTGAGTTTTGATAGGAGTTTTCATCCTTACGCAAATGAAGAAGAAAAATGACAATTTGATGCTTGAAATTTATTAAATTTGATTCAACTGTAAACATTCTTCTATTCCTTTCTTACTTTATCTCTACACGCCTACAAAATAAAATTGATATACTAAAGGTGTCTTCAACCTAAATAAGTAAATTGATTGTTGTTACTATCAAATTCTATGGGTTAAAAGTTTCTACAAATTGCATATGTACAGATATATCAATCCCAATCAATCCCAATATTGCATTCTTACAAAGTTCCTATAAGTACAACCAACTAACATAAAAAAAACCGCATCAATTTTAACACACAATTCGTTCTGTAAAGAATCAATGGATTTACATATTTTTAGTGGTTAAAACAGATAGAAAAAATAATTTGACACTTTTTCGTTGGAAGCAAACTATTCAAATTAAGTAGCAAAAAAACTCAGTATGTTTGCGGTTACATTATTTAAAGAAAACTTTAGAGCATGTTTGCATTTGAATGATTGACAAGCATTTGCGTTATGGCAACAGTTGTAATACTGCTTTTCAATGGTCATAGATCGATTAAGCGAAAACAAATCAGAGTCACGAACCAAAACCTGAAGAAACACTTCAACTATAAGTGAAAAATATCGGATCAACAGAAAACAACAAAAGCAAACGCGAACATCCAGAGAAACTATTTAATAACAACTGCCAAATTACTAACTTTGAACAGGACAATTTGAGAAAGAAAAAATAAGATGGGTTGTAACTGTTTATATGGTAAGCCAAACCTCCCGCTTATATGACAATGCAATAATATTACATGAAAGACAACCTGACGTAATCGAAAAAAAACCACAATTAAACATTAGAACACACAAGACTGAGAAATAAATAATTGAAACATATACATGTACATTACAACATGTACATCACATAATAACAGCGGAAATCTCCCATGAATTTACGACAGTACACCAGGACAACACAATTGATTAATAGCATTAGATTGCATTTAGAAATTTCAGTTTTATACATGAAGAATATTATGAATAAGTAAATTAATATAAGAAACAAAAATATACAGGTCATACGATGATAAAGTTGGATAGTTTAAGAGTGAATTAAGGTCACCAAGTTTTTCGAAATCTTATAAATTAAATAAGAAAATACAAATCAAGATGAAAAAAAGGAAATCGTATAATTCCAAGACCTACATTACGTCCAACGACAGGGTACGTTTCCACTGATATGCATGCAAATTCACCAAAAACAAATTATCATTACGTATACACTAAGTAATTTGGCATTATTTAAAATGTGTTTTAGACTTACATTTATCAGTCTCACAGATGTAGTTTGTGGAATAATTGCATTGGTAATTTTGCCAGTATCCATAGTCGGAGTAATACAGGAAAACGCATCTTGGAATACTACCTGAAATTTTAATTACTAGAATTATTTAACGGATATATGTATAAAGTTCTACAAACAGTCGTGTATGTGTGTACTTCGAACAAACAAACCATCAATTCATTTTCGTATGGTACTTGTCTTATTATGTACGCATATTTTCAATTCGAAATTTTCTTTTACATGAGTATTGCAAATTCTTTAAGTTGATTGAATTTAATTAGATGGAAATTGAATTCGTTTTTTGAATTAACAAAATACAAGTGTACTGATAATATCGAAAAATCATCGTATGCTAAAATGAGCATGTGAGAGTTGAGCCATAAACCGCCGATCATTTTAAAAGTCACTTGTACCTTGAAACCCAAACGATTTGACGTTGTAAAATTTAGACCCTTCTTCTTCAACCCTTATACATTGATTTTTTTGCTGCTTGTCTTATTTATTTTTAGATGTTCAAGTGGTCATACAACTATCCGTCATGGTAAATAAAGGCAATAATAGTATACCGCTGTTTTATAGTCATAACTCGATTTAACTGAAACAAAAGCGGGTCACAAACTAAAACCGAGGGAAACACATAAACTTTAAGGAAAACACGTAACAACGTTAACAGAAACACTGAACTGCTTCAAAGACAAACGCCAATCTACATAGATACATATATAAAAAAGAAGATGTGGTATGATTGCCAATGAGACAATCACTACAAGAATCATATATGACACAGAAATTAACAACTATAGGTCATTGTATGGCCTTCAACAATGAGCAAAGCTCATACCGAATAGTCAGCTATAAAATGCCCCGAAATGAAAATGTAAATCAATTCAAACGAGAAACTTAACGGCCTAATTTATGTACAATAAATGAACGAAAAACAAATATGTAACTCATAAACAAAAGACAGCCACTGAATTACAGGCTCTTGACTTGTGAAAGGCCCATACGTAGAGAATGTGGCGGGATTAAACATGTTAGCGGGATCCCAACCCTCCCCCAACCTGGGACAGTAGTGTAACAGTACAACATAACATCGAACTATAGAAATCTGATAACAACTGCCATACTCCTGATTTGGTACATGCAATGAAACACAGGCACACAACCGGCCAAGAATTTACTTCGTTTAATGCAGACTATGGATAGCCAAGCTTCCCCTCATGAAATATGGCTGAATTAATCGCCTACTAGTGATTCAGTGATTAGTTCAATCGTCATCAAGGTATTATATCGAATACACAGAAAAACATAACAGATGCACTACCATCATTGATGTTCCCCTATTAGTCTTTTTTAAATTTGCACTTTTTAAAATGTTGTTCAGAATTTATCGTGGTTTCAAATATAGCATACGTTGCATGAGTTTTATACTGTCCAGAACTATAGAAAAAATCACATGTCATTTCATTGCATATAAGAAAATAATCATCACTGGAAGATAACCAATCAAGTTTTCATTTTTTTGAACCTGTGGACAAGCTTTAGTAACCATGTAACCTCAAGTTTCAAAAAAATTCTATGGAAACATCAATTAAAGAAAAATGGTGTTCATAAAGTTATTATTGTGTATTTTGTATGATTATATATTTGTATTGATGATGAATAAATATGCTTAAACTATAAACACCCAAGCTAGATGTTTATAACCCAGATTATTTTTACTTCAATGAAATGAAGGATTTATTTCCTTCAACTGTCAAATTCAAGGGAAAATAATTTTTGACCCTTTTTCGTTTGCAACCGGATGTGACGTACTATAATGTGGTGATATTACTTATAATTTAATCATAAATTCCATTTGAAAAGAGTTAAACATAGAAAAACGTTGATGACGCCATGGTCCATTGCCAACATTGTGTCTATGAGCTGATAAAAAAGTACAACCAAATCAGACAACGTGTTACATCCAAAAATCTATGTATTTTTAAACTCCGCTAACCTCCTTATAAGGTAAATACCACTGTGATTGATTTAACAAAACAAAAAACTCTCCTTTTTCTTTACTTATTTGTAACAAAACAAAAACTTTAATATTTTTTTTTAAATTATTTGTAACAAAACAAAAACTATCCTTTTTTTCACTTTTCTGAAACAAAAATATCTTACTGTTTTTCGTTGGATATCCTTTTTTAAATTTAAGAAAATCAGGTCTCTTCTGTTCATTGGTCCACTTCCATTGATAATTTACCTCAAAAGACAAGCCTATCCAGTAAGTTCCACCTAAAAAGAAGCTCATATTTTGACAAACGTAATCATTGTTTAAACAGTAATAAATTGCTTATATTTGAAATGTGAATTCTTTTTGTTCCGGAAACTTTGAATTGTATTTCAATTTTTTTTGTATACAAGGAAGCAGTTTTTTTAAAGTGTGTTAACTAATCTTCTTAAAACAGATATTGGAAATTACTAAAACGGTGTTACCCATTTAACATAGACTTATAAATACAGCTTATCAAATTATTGATGTATTTAGTTATTCAAACCATTGTTACAAAAAATATCTACGGCACAAAATGATTTGTTTGTCATGTGGTCTCTTGTGGAGAGTTGTCTCGTTGGCAATCATACCACATCTTCTTTTACATTGTAAAAAAAACTCTGATGAATAAACAAACTCGTTTGACATAAACTTTCTGTGATTTTGATACATCCAACGAATCTCCCTCCTTTCAAGTGAAATATAGGTAAAAGCGACAATATAGAAAATAGACATATGAACATATGCACATCATTTTAAAAAGACAGTCGTCAGATGATTTAAAACAAATAACAATTTTACCACACGAGTTATCTTGATTCTAAATTTGATAATGGCAAATTAAAATAGCCAGTGGTTGATGATGAAACTAATCAAACATTATGCAAACAATAAGGTAAAGTAACGAGTTTCCAGAGTCGGGGCTACTCATCGGCTCCAATATCTGCACAAATTGTTGCCCGTATATTGCAGAGAATGATATTCTTAAAAGAAATAAGTGTTCTCCTGCTTACAAGTACTTGGTTATGTGGAAAAAAAATGAAATAATATAGGTTGTATTGACATCACAATGTTTGGATTACAAGTATAAAAGAGATATCAGTGTTATACCATGTGACTTATGATTTTGTCCAATTGTACTCAATCCTGTCCTATTCCCAATATTCACCAAAATGGATAAACCATCGGATTATTACTTGAAGTAAGAACCAACACGAATGGATCGGGGTATAGAGGAACTGATTATTTGCAATACCCCAATTCAGCACTGAGTCAAGTTTGGTTTATTTTATAGGGTTCGTGTTGCTCAAACTTTATTGTTCGGGTAGGTTTAATCTTTGTTTGGCCTTTCATCTCTTTTCTGTTGGCCATGGGTCTGGCTGTCTTTCTTTGACTAATATTTCTAACTTTCCCCGTTTGCACCTCCCCTCGTTATTTCCTCAATTTTCCCGGATTCATTGCGATATGGTCAACGATGGATGATAACTGTAGACGAAACGCGCGTCTGGCGTATATACAAAATTTAGTCCTGATATCTATGATGAGTTTATTTAAACATTTAAATAGACAAAATAACCTTAAATAACTGAAATAACTGAAAATGAACAAGATCAGGAGCCTGTAATTCAGTGGTTGACGTTTGTTGATGTGTTTCATACTTGTTTTTCGTTCATTATTTTGTACATACATTAGTTTCCACGTATGAATTCTTTTACATTTGTCATTTCGGGGCCTTTTGTATCTGACTTTGCGTTATGGGCTTTGTTCATTGTTGAAATCCGTACAACCTTTAGTTATAAATTCTCTTTTCTTTTATAAAATATTGACTAATATGATTACTATTTACCATTTACAATCAAGTAAATTATTTGAAGACGAAATCTGTTCTTAAATACTAGGAAAGATAAACGTGTGTGTAATAAGTGTATTGATTATCGACTTTCCGTTTTGAATTTTTCTCGGAGTTCAGTATTTTTGTAATTTTACTTTCCACTCATCTAATTACTGTTACCAGTTAACTGCGAAATTTCATTGACTCACTTTTCTTTCTTGCACGTTCGGTTATCCATTGGTTCTCTGTTTCATTGTCAATTTTCACTAAATAGCCGTGGATCTCATGGCATCTTTTCTGAAAACATATTATATGTTTAAAATATACATTACTTGTAATATAAAATCAGATATTCTTTTCACAAACTTCGAGTATTTGCGGTACATATCTGCAAGAAGGGCTAAACAAAAAGATAAAACATTTTATCTTTATATAAGAGAGGGACGAAAGATACCAAAGGGACAGTCAAACTGTGTGAAGATACATGTGACACAATAAAAGATGCGTTAGCTATGAATTCAACAAACAATTAAAATAGGAAATTTGATTTGTCTAAAATATTCATAAAAGGGTAATCAAGAAATGCTTCTTCTCTGTTTGTTGTCAGTTTGGTTTCATCTTTTCAAAGGACAAGGTACGATAAGCATCAGAGAACGGCCCCCTAATTTCGTTCAAATTAAAAGTGACTTGCTATTAAATATAATACATTATTTTTAAAGTTTAAAACCTATATTTTTGTAAACATTAATAGATTTGTCAACTTCCGTTGATATTATTCATGCCCTGTTGCTGTAAAGACCTCAAGATTCTGGAAAAGGGCAGAAAAATGGCAGTTTCCAAACCTTTTTCTGCATTTTAAGCTATGAGCGTACCTACGACCCACGATCATATTTATACCAGGCATTCCTTGAACATAAATGTTGATGCAGTTCAAATATTTTAGTGGGTCGTAAGTACGCTCATAGTTAAAAATTCAAAAAAGTGACAAAAAATCGTCGTTGTTTTCATTGAATCATCGAAATTTTTAACCGAACTGCGGACCGGAGATGATTTCCGGTATTTACTAGATCCGACGACGGAAATGTATTCTTGCTACGCTATAATAATGGCTAGTTTATTTAGGAAGAAAAATAAACATATTTGAGACAGGAAAACAGGATATTCCTTTACTCATTATTCTTGAATTTAAAGTGACATTTTAGCAGACCGTCGAAATATGACCCAAAATTAGACGGAACTGTGATAAACTTCAGAGAAATACTGGGAACGTTATTGTGAATGAATATAATAACTGGTTCATACTCAAAAAGTGCATATACGTATTTTGTTTCATTATTGACAAAATCGTCGCCCTGGAATGTTTTAATCTCCGTTGACACTTTGTTGAAAAGTGCTTTCTTTCACGTCCGCATTTCTACCAAGTATGGCATGCCAAGTTAACATTTTAGACAATCATTTAATAAAAATACAGATGGCGAAAATAAACTACAGAACTGTGAATAATAACATATATTGTTATTCATATCACATAAGTAGACACCATGTGACAATTTTAATTAGTTAATTGTGTAAGTGTAACAATAATCAAGATTAAACAAAACTATCCAACACTTTTATGATCTAAATTATGTATCTTGAGTTAATATTTTTTTGGTCATGGTGTTGAATTTATTGGACTTATTATTTGTAATTGTCACCTGCCTTCTCGTTGTTCTATCTTGACGACAACGCGTGCTACTTCGTATTTCTTCTAAAATAACAGCACTACATGTATAATGAATTTAAACATATTCAAAAGAATAAAAGCTTCTTTTATTTTTTATTCAGATATTTACACGTCAAAGAAAATAAAATAAGTATGGAATATGAAAGGAATAAAACGCATCATAATTAAAGATATCTTGCTTGTAAGACGTGTGTTTCGCATACAAAAGACTCATCAGTGACGGTCGAATAAAAAATGTCTAATGACCATATTAAAAAGGTTCAAAATTCCGATTTTATTTTTTTTTTTTTGTAAATAAAGTTTATTTATTCCTGAATATATTATCCGTAGTTTTTGCAAACAACAGTTTTGTTAACAGTTAATTCATAAAAGTTACTATTTCAATAATAATTCATGTTTACACAAAGTGCTAACTTTTGGACATCATGTTGCTGCATGGGTTGTTTGTTTCATTAATTGTTATTGTGCTATACCTTAAAAGGTTACAGTCCGTTGGAAGACATATTACCCTAACTTGACACTCCGATCCAACTAGTTGATTAACGGAAATCAGCAAATACCAATTTTTAAGTCTTAAGTTTGACCAGGCCGGTGTCAGAACCCACGATATCAGGCGTTTTAATTCATTTATTATATTTATTAAATTGTACAATGAATTAATAAAAGGGTGCATACTGTAAGAATCCATCTTATATGAATCCGCGCTTAAACATACACATCCACCCAAAAAAAATAACTTTTGCAACATAGAGTGGGAGGCCCATATTCGCCGGGGACACAATTTCGCCGTTTTATGATTTTGAGGTATAAACACTTCAAAGGATGGCTGAAATGGAAGAAAATATGCCGATAAATTAAAATTTTTTAACAAATATGATTATTTTTTAAACTTTAACAAAATTACGGCACTAACTGCAAAAGACCGAAAAACGGACAACAATTTCCTGAATGAAAAACAGGATTTTCAAAGATTTTTTTCTTAGTAATTTTTTGACTGATTGGCCTAAATTTCTGTTTTTTTACACCTTTGAAATGTCTGCCGTTCATCTATAATGAAATTTATTTGATAAATATTATAAAAAGCTGCATTTATTTGGTTTTAAATAGATGTGTAAAAACGGCGAATATGTGCCCCCATTGACAAAACTTCAGGAAATTTCAAGCACCCTTTAATCTAACTTTACAGATGATTATTTTCAAACAAACATGTTTTCAAGCTTAGGAACGTTTTGCATTTGAAGTTATCTTCATATAGAAATATCAGTATACTTCAAAAACATAACTATTCTTCTTCTTTTTTGGAATTTTATTCTCATACACACTTGTCCCGGTCTACACTTATTTAGTTTTTATACATTGACTTATGATATTTGGCATACAGTGTATAGCCATGACTCAAATATCATAACAGTCTAATTTTGTTTATTTTCTTTGGTTACATCTTCTGACATCAGACTCGGACTTCTCTTGAATTGAATTTTAAATGTACGTATTGTTATGCGTTTACTTTTCTACATTGGCTAGAGGTATAGGGAGAGGGGTTGATATCTCATAAACATGTTTAACCCCGCCGCATTTTCGCGCCTGTCCCAAGTCAGGAGCCTCTGGTCTTTGTTAGTCTTGTATTATTTTAATTTTAGTTTCTTGTGTACAATTGGGAAATTAGGTATGGCGTTCATCATCACTGAACTAGTATATATTTGTTTAGGGGCCAGCTGAAGGACGACTCCGGGTGCGGGAATTTCTCGTTACATTGAAGACCTGTTGGTGACCTTCTGCTGTTGTTTTTTCTATGGTCGGGTTGTTGTCTCTTTGATACATTCCCCATTTCCATTCTCAATTTAAAATCATTATGACATTTACCGTTGATCTCAAGGTCCAATTAATTGACCTTTAACTTTCATGGTTAAATGATTGTCCAACCCTTAAACCATATATGTTCTTACAGGCTATGCCAGTTTCTTTACTGCACAATAGGCTTAATTTCTTAGGTCAATTAATGCCTCGTTAATAACTCCAAAAATGATTTATACACCCCCCTTTTTTGCCTTGATAAGTCGTTTCTAATTCACCATAGGTTTTGTACCCATGCAGAGGACACATTCCAACCCCTACATCATATTAAATCGTAATTGCCTGGATTAGACATTTTATTCCACACAATGTCTGTAAGTGGTACAAGTCACGTCTCTTTCGTTCCATTAACTGTTAAGTATCTTTAAAAGCTGTTCAAACTCATCTCAAATTATTAAATCCTATATATTCTTGTTTTCATGAAAAGACTTTCACATTGAAACAAAGATTTTGCAGTGGTCTACAATTTAAAAAAATGTTTGATGTTGCTTAGCAAGATGTGGGATTCTATACTCGATATAGGATTCGTCCAAAAAATAATGATAATCTAGATGTTTATATTATAGTGTAACACCGTATTAGGAAGTATATTCTTAAAAAATAACTAAGCTCATACTTATAAAAATATAAAGAACCTATTATTGCATGGTTGATATGCACTTGTTATGTAACTTAGTTGTTGATCAGCGTGTAGTGACCTACAATTGAACTAAGTTTTCATTTCTAACTAAACATGTTCACAAACAGACAATCTGCATTGCGTTCAATTTAATTTGTTCAATAAAATGACTTATTGATTTGTAGTTGGCTTTAATTTAAACATGTTTTGCTGTTGCTAAACAACACTTGTTGCTATGCTCAATACGGAATTTGTAAAGAATAAAAAAAGATGTATATGAAAAAATATTGGAATGAAACACCAAATGGAAAGAAAAATCTTCAAACAACAGCTTAATTCATACTTAAGAGGGGCAAGAACCAATTTTTTAACCGTTGCTAGGCAACATTTCTGTTGCCAAGGTTGTTTTTAAGCATATAATAAACAAAATCAAAGGGTATTTTCATTTGTGACTTCAAGTTCTTCTTGGACAAACAATAGCATGTGCAAATATTTAAATTTTTACTGATAAAGCAATTAATATGTGATAATTTTCATTCTTAATAAAAACCGTTGCTAGGCAACCTTCCTTTCACCGGAACACAATAAAATCATTATTTTTTCAAGTGTCTACACTAAGACCATCATTGATATCAATTTAAACTTATTTGGAGAGGGGGCCAAAAATAGCCCTTATCATACCTTGTCCTTTAGCAAAAACATTTGCAAATCAATAATTTAACCTTTTTAAAGGTAAAATTGTCAAATTTGGTATTTTTAAATTGTTTCTATTGGCTTAATTTTAATGTACACGTAAGTGCATAATTTATGATTTTTTGCATTTCTGGTATGCGTGTTTACTTATTATAAAGCATTGAACGTCGATATATTTTATTATAACTTTATGTCTTTTTACAAATGTATATGTAATTGAGTGTAGGTCATCCAACAAAAGTTCAGGGGACATTTGTAGTATATATATAAAAAAAGAGACAAAAGATATCAAAGGGATATTCATATTCATTAGTCGAAAACTATAAAACTGTAAATAGATGTTTGAATAGTTCAGATTGAGTATGTTTATCGCACAATTATAACATTCTTTCTTTTAAAGTTTGACCATAAAACTGGAATTTTTTGTGATTTGTTAAAACAAAAACACTTATGAACTTGACGTGAAATCTTAAGAATTATCTAAGCATAAAAGTACTTATGTTGGAATTGTCATTACAAACCTTGGCTTTTTCCCATGGCAGTTTGTCTTTAGAAAAAATATAGCAATGTCCATTATGTTGCTGTTCATCAGACCATTTTCTCTGTTTAAAAAACAACATACATGTATTGATATATTCAACCAAACTCCAATAATATGACAATTTAATTGACAAAGATGGTACAAGTACGCAGAAAATAGATAACGAATGTATGGGGTTCTATTGTACACATTTTTATTTCTTGAAAATTGTCTAATGTACAAAAAATGACATTTGTATATACATTTGCAAATATGGACCAAATGAGCAGTTTTAAGGTCAATAAAAGCTTCTAGTATTTTTGTTTTTACAAAACAGTAAAAGCTTACTGACTTACCATAAAATATCTTATTAACTGCAGCAATCTGTTTCTCAATTTTCTTGATCGACTGACGCAAGGATGTGATTGGTTCTTTTGAAGTGTAGGATCCATGGCATTTATTTAGGTAGTTCTCTATATCTTGCAACGGTCCACGTAATTCTTCGTACTTCTTAATAGCCGGTTGAGAGATGCATTTAGTTGATGCACTTACAGAGCTGACGGTTATCAAGACCACAATATATATGATAATCATCTTTGATAATTAAGAACCTAAAACTAAATAGTGTATAACACTTTAAGATAGAAATAGTTCTTCATTTTGTCTACTGATTTCTTATGAGTCCAATTATGATTTTTTATGAATTTTGAATTCTCTCAAAATTTTAAGCAAAAATTCAAATTAGAAAGTCCTTTATTAATGACAATACCGAAAGCTCAAACATATCAAGCGGTTGAAAAGCAACTGCAATAGTTCTGTTTTTGGTACAGACATTTCCATATGTTCTAAATGTTGGATTTAACCTGGTTTTAAAGCTAGGTAAACCTCTCACTTGTACAACAATCGTATCCATTTCATTTTATTAACAAATATGTGTTAACAAAACAAACAGACATAGATGTAAAAATGTAAAATATAGGGATACAGCAGTCTACATTGTGTTATAACACTAATCACTATTAAAAAAACAAGCAAATATGTCATAAAAAAACCCAAATGGCATACAGACAAGGCACATAAACAAAAATGAAAGACAATGATACAAAAAATAACCATAGCCCAATAACCAGCGGAGGATTCAAAAATAATAAGCCACAACAACAGGATATTACCAAAAATGAACTAAACAGTAAAGGTTAAAGCTTCCAATGACACTGTTTATTAATAACATATAAATTATTCAAGGTGCTCATATCAACATTTGCATTGATTCTTTTAGTCTTCAAGGAAAAATTTACGATTTTTTACTTATTATCTAATTATGTTCATAATAACATAAATTATTCACCAAGTTTCATCTGGATATGAACACTCATAAAGAAGAAAATTGTGAACTCTGTAATTGTGTGTTCAACGCTCCCGATAAACTTGTTAAACACTATACAACGCAATATATAACAAACTTTGAAACTCAAAATGATTATACCAAATATAACAAACTTTGAAACTCAAAATGATTATACCAAATATAACTGAGTACGTCTGAGTCAGTGACAACTCTACAACAGATGTATCCATCGGATCGCCATCAATGATGGTGATACATGGCTGTGTACATTATGTAGTAGCATGGGTTCGAATCCCGGCGAGGGAAGAACAACAAATTTGCGAAAGCAAATTTACAGATCTAACATTGCTGGGTTGATGTTTAGACGAGTTGTATATATATAGATAATATATCTGTACTGGATTTCCTATTTTTCTTATTAAAATAGATTGATTGAATTTGTCCATTGATCTACATCTGTTTATTCTCATTTCATTAAAGTCATTGGACGTTCAATATCTGTTAATGAATATTGAAAATTAATTGGTAGATAGACAAAAAAAAAAGAACAAAATGCCTGGGAATTTTATTCATTTAAATATTTTTCGGATGGTAATAACGTCTTAGCGTTATCCTCCAGTAATAAGTTGCATATATATCTAAATAACCAGATTAAAGCGCATTTGTGCGATTATTTAATTTTGCCATTTGATAAGGGACTTTCCGTTTTGAATTTTCCTCTGAGTTCAGTATTTTTGTGATTTTAATTTTTTAATTTTTTTTATAATACTATTGATCATGCCTTTTGATATTTAACAAATATTCATTAAAACAAAATTTCTATTCTTAGATTTATTGCACAAAAATCGTTATTTGTATTTTGACTTTGAACGAATTGTAAAAAAGGCATGCACATATATTACATTTTGTACAAAATTTAACTAAAATTAACTTAAAACTTGACCAATAATTCATAGTATAGATTTAGTTAAAAATAAAAGCATTGAAACAAACTATAGAATGTTTATTTAATGACCACGCCCCACAATTAACCTTATTTACAAAATACAATAATACAGTTTAACTTGTTTGAACACGAAAGTGAATTATGGCATCGAGTATTGCACAGCATCTTTTGGATTTAACATTACGGTTTTGAAGTGTTGCACCTCTTTGAATTTACATGACAGAAACCTCTGACCACTATCTTTTAAAGATTTTAAACTGCTTCACGTAGCGTAGGTTGAAGTTAATGAACCGTTGTTCCAATGAGGAACCCAATTCTCAAGAAATAATGATTACTAAGGCATTTCGATGATCAGTTAGGGCATGATCATACTTAGGAATTGATCATATGAAATTATCCCCCAAGGCCTACTCTGATAATTTCCATTTAGTTGTATTGGTTAGATATTCGCTTTGGTTCTGTTGGACATACATTGCAGGGTTTCTTGCAAATAAGATTGTTGTTTCAATGTTCAGGAACCGTTGCTGCGAATGAAGCTGTGTGTGTAAACAGCTTCAATTTGATTTCTCGGCAATATTCTTTTTAAATTCATATTGCGGTTCCAATGCAGAACAGAAATTCTTCAGAAAAAAAAAATAACACTTAAGATATTTTGAGGATCAAGTTCTGATATTTTCCGTTGCGTTTAATTGGTTAGTTATTTCTGTGAGATCTGTTGGTCAGACAGCGCACGCTTCCTGTGAAGTATAATTGTTGTTTAAATGTAAGAGTCATTCTGATTGTCACTGGTGCTAATTTCTATTCAACCATCATAAATATCACTGCGACTAATATATATTATACAATCAGAATTGTCATTGATGCCAAACTCTAAAATACTATCAAAATTATCACTGGAGGTGTTAATTTCAATTGTACTACCAGAAACAACTGGCACGACTGTATCAAATACTTTTCCCCGACTCCAACTGGATTTTTTTTGTAATTTGGTTATTAATTAAAAATTTAACAGTGTGTATCATTTTTATCATATTAAACGTTTAATTTAAATCATTGTAAAAGTAATAAGTTGTTTTAACAAATTTTTGTATTAAATTTGTACAAAGTCAAAATACAACATATAATTTGTACAGTTTTTTTGTATAAGTTATAATTTGTACAGACAAAAAAAACATATATAAATAAGGTGATGTGGTATGGTTGCCAATGAGAATTTTATCCGCCAAAGTTCAAATAAAATTGAAATAAGCAATTTTAAGCATTCGTACGGTCTTCAACAATGAAAAAAAGGTACCTTAAAGTCGTCTAAAAATGTACTGACATGAAAAATATAAAACAATTCAATTTAGAAAACTAATGGCCTTATTAGAAACAAAAGGAATTTAGAAAAAAAATATTCTTAAAGACTTAAATTAACGACAATAACAACAAACAAAGACAGAGAAAGGGTATTTTATACACCTGAGATCACCCCTAGTTTTTGGTGGGGTTCGTGTTGTTTATTCTTTAGTTTTCTATGTTGTGTCATGTGTACTATTGTTTTTCTGTTTGTCTTTTTTCATTTTTAGCCATGGCGTTGTCAGTTTGTTTTAGATTTATGAGTTTGACTGTCCCTTTGGTATCTTTCGTCCCTCTTTTATACCTAACTAATATGTATTTTAATTTTAAAAAAAACTGAATGATTTACTTTTTTTTTTTAAATAAGGGAAAAGAGTATCACATTATTTGGAAATAAAATGTAAATCAAAATGTCTTGATATATCTATTTTAGACAGATCAAAATTATGACATTTTCTTGCCTTCAAGCACAAAAAAAGTAATTTAGGTGTGCCTTTTTTCAGTTAAACAGTGTATGTTAAGCTGTTACAAATTAAAAACTATATACATGAATGTACAATTCAGTTACGGATCCAGTAATTTTCAACAGGGGCTCACTGACTTCCATTTGAGGGCGGCCACTCCACTAAATATTCAAAAACATGTTTTCCCAAAAAAGGGAGGGCGGCTCCCCTGCCCCTAAATTCGAATCTACAGAACATAGTGCCAATAAAATATGGTTGCATTGAATATTCAAAATATTGAATAAATATAGAAAAAAAGCATTGATTATTTTCTTACCCCTGCAAAAAAGGTCAAATAGAACTGATGAAATAATTGAAAGAAACCGTATTTAAATAACCAATTCAACTGTTATATATCTTTTTGTTGTATCATTATGACTTAATCCATCTTACAAGAGATGCCTTTTTTCTTTAAATATGTGTTTGACTAGTATATTGTAGTATGTTTCATCATGAATAATAACAACAACAAAATACAAAAAAACATCATTTAATATTTATTTAAAAAAAAAAAAAAAACAGGCTTTTCTACGTGATACATCCATATACAAAAAGTGGTCAGGTTATACATGTTAATAGGGCTTTACCCTCCCTAAACCTTATACAGGGGTATATTTCCTTTTATTATATAAGTAATGATATATAATTGATATAGTAAACACAGACTATTTTTTTATAATTGATTTGCTTCATTGTAAAAAATAGACAATCACATGTATTAACAAAGGTATAAAGAATTGAATATTCACAGGAAGGAATTCTTAAATCAAAAAGATCAATTAAATATATAATAGTATAACATAAGGTTAAACACAAATAATCATCTTATAACTATGATAAGGAGTGAATTTGAATTCGTTCATGGATACATGTATCTATCGATTTGTGGTATTTTTCCTAGGAGTTTGGTATTTTGTGATATAACTTTTTATACACCATAAACGACATAATTAAATATTCTTAAATTTGTTATATTCCTCTTTCGAGAGGTTTTAATTGAAAGAGTTTTTTTTCAAAGTTTATATGTTCCTTTAAATATTTTTTTCAACCCATTTATATTTGGCAAAACTTCTTGTAATTTGATTTTTCGTTGGTAAATATAGTATTTCGTAAGCAGAATTATCTCTTTATTGACTTAATTCAATAGGATATTTTTGAAGTTACCAAATAGAATAATTTTGGCATTCAAAGGCAGTTCGAAATTTGTCAGATTTCAAAGATCCAGTTGTTTAGTGCATGCCAGAGACTGGAGACTTTTTAACACTCCAAAATAGATGATCCAGTGTCTTTGGTTCTTCTTAGCAAAATTTCAATATATTGCTAATATTTATTTTCAAATTGTAAAGTAATGTATTAGTTTTCAAAATTCTAAGATAATTCTTTATTGGAACCAACAAATGTTTGTGCTTCTAGTATATTTTGTACACGATATGTGTACTCCCATTTCATTCCAGTCAAATTAAGATGGTATTCTCAAATTTGTCCTTTGCAGCAAAAATAATACACTTCTCATTCAATACCTTGTTAATGTCCTTTGAACCATTCTTTGAGTCAAAGACAATACTTACATTGAACGGTTGTCTAGTTGTTTTCTCCTTTACATCAATATTAAACCCGTTTTACCGATCTTCAAGCAACTGTGATATTTCATAATTATTTAAAACATTTTGGTCAAAATTTAGTCAATTGTTGGAAATTTTAATTGATATCATTTTGCCTTTATCCAAGTTTTTTTTGATAAATACTTGAACCACCAATATTTATATTTTCTCTCCACTATGAATAAGATAGGAATTCAGCAATACATCTTGGTTTTTTTAATTGATTAAGGAATTTACAAGCATAAAAAAACCTCTTGTCAAAATAGATTTGATGACCTTTCATAGGCTTATGTTTCTTAGTTCAATAAGATTTATTGCTCCAAAAAATAAATAGAAAAGAAGATGTGGTATGATTGCCAATGCGACAAATCTCCACAAGAGACCAAATGACACAGAAATTAACAACTATAGGTCACCGTACGACATTCAACAATGGGCAAAGCCCATACCGCATAGTCAGCCATAAAAGTCAGCTATAAATACATATGGAATTGGGCGGGTACTTTTACATCCCAAAAATTAAAAGACACTAAGTACAGGTCTGAGAGTACTCGCACTTATAGACAGATAGTTCAAAGCAACTAACAACAAATACATCATACATCTAAGACTATTATCACCTGCTTTAAATTTGAGTTATGAAGTCTTTTAATCCTTTTAATTTTCAGTCCCTGCACTTTTTAATTGAGCGTTTTATAAACCTCTTCTATAATGATTTCGACATAAAAGATATCGCTTAACCTTATCTGGTTATTATTTCAAATGAATGCACACATTGAATTATTACATTACGTATCATATTCTCATCTGGACTGATGATATATAAAAACAGATGATGTAATTCAAATATGACCATTTTCTTTTTTAAATTGTAATTTTTCCAAAGGTAGTGAGATATTGTTTTGATTATTTTTTCTTTAAAGTGTTGTCTATATAATCTAACACTGGTCTTGAATTTACATTAATTATTCTAGATAGATCAATTAAGCATTTCGAAGGAGCTTAAATGTACTAGAGTCTCATTTCAATTTCGATTTAAGAGGTCTCCAATTTCCTTACAGCATTGTGTTTTGATCTTGAATATAATTTGATAAAGTCAAGTCTCGAATGCACCTCAAAAGCTACCCAAACCTTTAAACAGACTTACTTGGAAAGGATTTAGTTACGATACTATTGTCAAGTCATTAAGGATTGCATATTTGGATATTAATATTGATTCACTCATAGGATCTTGGCGTCGGAAATAAACATATTTTTTTCTAAACCCAGTTATTGGCATAATACGGGTTATGTTCATCTCATATATTTTTACGATTATATGATAAAAATAACCTTTACAGGAGGGATTGTTCTTGATTGTCATATGATGAAGACATAATCTTTCAATCAGTTTAATTGAGGTCTGGAGCTGGCATTTCAGTAACTGCTAGTAGTCCTTTGTTCATTTGTGTATCATTGTCATTTTTATTAGTTTCCTTTGTTACCTACTCTGACATCGAACTTCTTTTAAACTCAATTTTACTGTGCGTATTGCTATGTATTTCTTATTCTAAATTTGCTAGAGGTATAGCAAAGGGTTGAGATCTCACAAAACATGTTTAACCCAAATGCATGTTTGCGCCTGCCCCAAATAAAGGCAACAATAGTATACTGCTGTTCGAAAGTCAAAAATCGTTTGAGAAAAAAAAAACAAATTCGGGATACAAACTTAAACTGAGAGAAACAAGTCAGGAGCCTCTAGCCTTTGTTAGTATGGTACATTTCAAATTTTTAGTTCATTGTCAAGGAATTCAGAATGACGTCAATTTTTGCTGAACGTGTATACAATTTTATTTAGAGGCTAGCTGAGGACCTCCTCCGGTTGCGGGATTTTCTCGCTGCTTTGAAGATCCATTGGTGGTCTTCGACTGTTGTCTGCTCTTTGGTCGGGTTGTTGTCTCTTTGACATATTCCCCATTTTCATTCTCAATTCTACTAGTTATTCCAAATTGTTCTCTTCAAAGTTTACTTTTAAAAACTGCAATTTTAATAAAAATAATGACCATACGGACCATTTGTTCTAAATCTAATGTGATTATATTTAGGTTAGGGAATTATAGACCTAAACTAAGGCAAACTGAGGGAAATAATGAAGAGCATAACGTACCTAATGATATTCACTATGTACATATTAATTAAAGAAAATATACTTACTCGTATCTCGATAAGGCGTCGTGTCCCGTTTTGGGAAATTGTCGTGCAGAAATAATATTGTGATTTGATACGAACAGATGGCATCATTAAAATGAAAAAGATACCAAAACGGAACGAAAATATGATTCATCGAATAAGAATATTTTTACGGTGTTACGTCTGACGTTGAATCCTAACCTTTACACATATACAATTTCAATTTAATGTTTCATTACCTAACATGATGACATAAAGAAAAGTGCATGCATCAATTAATAATATAGATGATTAATTGTTTAAATACTTTGACAAAATATACGTCATTGTACAAACGGCTTTTAGCAAGTTTTTAATCCATGATGCAGTACATTAGATAAGAAGGAATGGAAATTTGTAGGATGAATGAAACACAACAAAATAATGAAATAAAAGATAGTTGTGTTGGTCAGTTCCACAGTTAAACGATAATCGTTTTATTTATTTCCCTTAACCAATTCATTCACTAGTTACTTGTCGAATGCCAGTAACCTTCAAGTTATCGTCACTTGACATTGTACTTAATATCTCAAACATTGAATTAATATAACAAACTTATGTTAACTTCAGACAAATATCTAACTTCATTCGTAAAATGTGTTTTGTTTGGTCAGATTAAAAAAGTAATGTCGGGGTGTCTTGTAAATAGACGCATTGAACATGACACCATCATATTCGAAATTTCGAAATGTTTTCCACCAGGATCAGGATGAACAGAATGTTAACAACTTTTGGTCAATGTTGAGCTGTCCAAAATAAGATACCCGTAAGATTTAGTGTGCATAATATCATGCCGAAATCTAGCCTCGGTACATGAGTATTTAATTCGGATGCTAAGATACCAAACTTTATTCAGGTTGGAACAATGCAATTTAACAGTTGAACTTATATTGCGTAAAATATTTTACAAATAATTCCTGCAAAAAATTGTGAAAAACTTGGTTTTAAACTTTTTATCTTATTGTCACAAATGGAAAACATACTTTTACGGGTTTGAAAAATTGCAATAGTAAGGAAACACCTAAGTGCATGGGGTGTATCTTAGCCTGATATAATAAATTGGCATTGGGATTTTAGTCAATATATTTTGTTTTTTTCACAGAAGTTATTCAATTTAAAAACTTCTAATCGATATTGGACGCCTCAACTTGATGTATTTTAGCGAAATAATTTAAACAATAGTTATCTTAGTCGACTCGCCGACTTTACATCGTTTTTTCCTCTTCAATTGTTTGAAAATCTTGAATTGTATTGAATAAAGTAAAGAATTGTTAGTATTATAGTAACTTTGATAAAGTTGAGGTTTCAGTGTAGTTTAACATCATAAATGCACACATGTGAAATGCATTGAAAGGTCGTCTTATCTAATATCCGACAGATAATTATGTTTCGACGGCAGTGTAGACTTTTATATTTCATAAACTTTTCTAGAAACGGAACCTTTAAGATCAATTAGTTCATACGCTGATGTCTAAATATATTAAGGTTATATCAGCAGTTGGATTACTTTTGTGCTGTGAAATCTATTTTCATCAACATTCTTTAATGCGTTTGGGAGTAAAGAGATCATTCAGTTTGCCACGCTTTCAAAAGTTTTTATGTAGGAAAGTGAATTACATTATTTGCTAGCTAATCGCATGTTGTATTGGTTTAATAATGAGAGAATTGTAACAATTCAGTGGCAGTTATACATATATATCTGTTTATAAACCAACATACAATTAACAGAAATTGTTATATTATCTAATATTCGTTTAAGTGTTTAATATTTCAGTGCTTTGTGACTATCAAACTACTATCAGCACCATTCCTATACAGGACAGATCCACTATCTTCGTATTGTTTACTACAACGAAAGTCGTACATGATTGTTTATAAATATACAAATAAAATGCATTATGTTTAAAGCGAAACTACAACAGAACTGATTCGCCAAATTTAAATGGATCTCAATAATCTTGAGTACAAACCTATCAAATTGGAATTTTCCTATACACAAATAGTCGAAGCATGATTTCTTTAATTAACTGGAACTAGAAAAAGTATAACAAATATATCGGACTCCGAGGTAAATTAAAAAATATATAGACCATAAAAAAGAGATTTGTTTGTTAGTGATTTTTCTCCGCTCTTTGCAATTCATTTACAATTATGATAATGACAAATAACAATCTGCTTTCTTTGAAGTGATATTCAACTGATCTGATATTTTACAAACCGGCTATTAAAATGAGCCGACGTCAAGTATACGTACAATACTCAGCTTTACTATTCTAGTGCGACTTATAATTTTGTATCTGTTTATTGTAAAGTCGTTTTGATAAGTTGAAAGCTAAGGTGAAAAAGTAGTATATTGAGAGATTGCCAATTTATATACCTATGTTTTATCTGAGACACCAATTTTAATTTCTAAATGCATCTTATGAACGACATTATTTTGAGCAAATGGTTTTGTAAATATGGTTTTATAGCAACATTTGAGAAATCTATTTATTTTGTTTTAGTCTTTGTTGGTTAGACGTAAATACAGGCCTTGAGATATTTTCCGCTTCTTGGATACTTTGAGACAATGGCATGTTTTTAGTCTCTGGAAGAGCAAACGATAGTAAACCAGCACAAATACCAAAAGCACCAAAAATTACCAGCGGTAAGGCAACACCAAATTGTGTATCAACCAATACACCCTACAAATATATGAAGTAAATTTACTGGAAACATTTTACAGTTTATATTAATTATAGTTGATCCATGAAGAATCTGTAATATGTTACTTAAAAGAAAGAAAATAAAGATGTATATATATATATCTTGTTAACATTTCGTGACTTGTATAAAATAGTATCAACATACAGGAATAAATATGACATAATCTCAAAAACAAATATTTACCAAATCACCAACATATGCGGACACCATTGATCCAGCATACCCAGCTGAGCTGCCAATTCCAATCGCAAATGATCTAAGGTTAGTTGGGAAATTTTCCGCCACCATTAGATAAATATTAAAGTATGCCACTGTTATTGTGAGTTTTCCTATCATAGCTAAGGTTATCGTTAACCAATGAAGGGCTGTGGTAAACCAAAAAAAATTATGATGAATGAATACTGATTAAATGAACATATCTGCTTATAAAATATGAAGAAGAAAAAAAAATGTTATTATACCTTGCAAACAAAGTTTTTGTCGGACATGGTTTAATTACATTTAAATACAACATAGATGAAAAGAAAGAAGCTTAAGGATAGAGGTGTGGGAAGGACTTTCAAGTGTATTACTAGCTATCCTCCTTTTGACTTACAATTGTTTATTGAATGAACCATGTCATGGTAACTCCTTCTACATGGTTTGTTGTATCTACATAAAACTACATTGATATATACTAAGACATATGTGGATGAATATTCGAAACACAAGAGTTCCTCGATAAATGAATACATGTCATATTTTACAAAACCGGATGGATTATAATTTTAGCTTGTAAAATTCAGTTTAAAAATTATCAGTCTGAATAGCTATGTATTTATCATAGTTTATGTATATTTACAAATACGTACGTTATCGGCATTTAAGATAGTTCATTTTCTTAATCTATGTCGTTATATTGCTTTTTCAAACGTCTTTATTTTACTTCGATTTCAATTAAAGCTTTTGAAAAGCGTTTAAAATATTACTTACATGGGCCACCGTTCAAAGATGAAAATATTGTACACAGACAACCAATGCCACAAATTAACATAGAAGAACTGAATATATTCTTTCTTCCAAGTCTTTCCACCACATAAAGACATATGAATAAGGCAATTACTTCAGCTGACGTGGATATTAAATAATTAACATAGACATCCCCACCTAAGTTACCAACTTTCATTGTGATCCCAAAAAAAAGTCATACTTATTGAAAACCTGTAAAACAATTTGATATTAAGCTACATTTTCACCTTAATAGAAGAAAGTGTACTAATACATTTTGTACCAAACAAACATTCACCAATGTCAAAAACAGTACATAAAATACAGTTTATTATTTCATCAAACTTTCTCTCACAATCATTTTTTTTACAGAAAATTTGAAGCATAATATTATTAAACATACACGTTTAATTTTATAACACATGCATTGTTCAACTCTATAGTGATGTCGAATACGTCAGTGATTCCCTGTTAACTTTACAACGTGTTAACTATTCCTTTCAGATTTGTTTTATCTATCATATTTTCATTTGTTAAATAACTTTTTGTTCGGTTTCTCCTGTTAACGGAAAATATACTAAAAATTAAGTTATCAAATACGTGTTGCTGGTGTGAGAAGAAATGCCAACTCCGTCAAATATAATTGTTTAACAGCTACATCTATATTGTGCCTTTTGTCTGAACAGCATTAATGGAAACTGCTGGTACTGGCATGTAAATACCGTTGTTCAATCTGTGCATATTTTGTAACTTTTTATATAAAAATAAGATGTGATATGATTGCCTATAACTATCCATCGATCGTTCAAATGCATTAAATGATAGTATCATATATGATTAATACCAGTATTGAGTAGAAATTGCTTTGCTTGGATACGTCATAAAATGAATACACCGCTTGGTATCGTGGTAGCATGATTGCCTTAAGTGTTTGATATCGTGTGGTCGATTTCAGGTAGTTTCAAATGAAAGCCTTGACCTTTTAGCTACCTCCCTGCCAAATATGCGTCTTCAACTAGTGCGAACAGACTGATTGGTTCGAAGTCATAAATATGTGCCTGGTTATGGTAACATGTCCATCTGCTAGCTTTTAGCTTGTTAAATAGCACATTGAATATCGGGCTACGCGTGCCGGTCAAATATAAAACTGTCACCGGACGTTCAACAATAATTCAAACTTCCATGCTGTCATCATATGGTATTGCTAAATAAAATACTCCGAAATATAGCTGCCAATAATATTAGTTACATAATGTGCTAGTGACCTAATACGGTATATATGGGGTCAGTAAATTCCATATGGGGTGAGAGCGAAGCTCGAATCCCCATATGGAATTTACTGACCCCATATATAACGTATTACGTCACTAGCACACTATGTAACTAATTTATCTTACCGACTATCTTAACGTGTGAAATTAAGACCAGTGATTCTCAAAATGAGCAAGTCTTCAATACTGTTAGCACTAAGAAAATACTTCCATTGATCCTACAAAAACAGATGCCAACAATAACGACTTGTAAGGTTTAAATGTGTTTTATGAATTTGTTTCAATCTTAATCATCAATTTCTTCGTCTGTTGGATCTTTTAAGATTTTTTCTCAGTACCGTTTTGTTTTTTATAAAGGGACATAACACCATTACTAACCGTGTATGAAATAAGCTCCGCCCCCTTCTTACCTAATAAGGTATATAAAGGGACGTAACTCCACTACTAACCGTGTATGAGATAAGCCCCGCCTCCCTACTAACCTAATATCAAATATACAAGGTTTGCACGCGGACGCTTTTAACCAATCATATTCCTGGAAATGTATAGGAGGTAAGATAAATTGATGTACTTACTAATTTACAAACGTGTATATGTTATTGTTTCAAAATACTTACCAATTAAACATAAAAATAGCCAATCGAACGGTTAGAATTTTTGACTTGAAAAGCTCTCCGACGGCTGTACAAAATGCAACCTTTTCATGTTTTTTATCAACCTTAATTTTCTGAATGTCAATGTCAAAATTAGCATTATTTTCTTTTGCAATATCCTTAAGAATCATTTCAGCTCTCGATAACTTCCCCTTCGCTATCAGCCATCGTGCCGACTCTTTCTGGAATCTGAAATATAGTACATGCATTTCTAAATATAATGATTTGCATTTCTTAGAGAAAATCGTGTGAGGGGCTAAGAATTATGTGCGCTGTTTATTAGAATTTTTAGACGAAACGCACTTTCGTCTGGTTTCTTAAACAATATTTTTGTTAAAACTTTTTTCGAGTTAAGATAGATCTATATTGTCAGTTCTTCCTATATTTCATCATAATTAAAACACATGTAAATGCTTTATCGAGTCTATTAATTTGACATTTCTAACAAATGACAACTGAAGAACAGCAATAATAATCTTTGTGTTTCCATGTACGCGTAGTGATTTTGTTTCTTGAAATGTTTTGCAATATCCTGTCGTTTCCATAAATTGTCTAAAGTATTTTTATTATTTTATTGCATTTAAAATAAAACTATTGAGTTTCTATGATTATACTTGATAAATATCTACATACAGTAATGAGGTGAGAAATATTCCAACAACTATTGATGTTGACCAGCCCAGAATACGCCAATCCCTGATAAAGTAGGCAAGTATTACCAGCACGTATTCTCCAATACAGAAGGAAAATTAATAGGCAAAGTTTGCGAACACTCTTTTAGATGGATCGACCAATTCAGTAGCTAGAACGAAAACATCTAAACAGATGAATATCATTTATATGCACAAAACATATTTATATCCTACATATTTTGAACTGTTACTGTGAGGTTGTTGTTTCAAATCAGAATTAAGAAACTAAATGGGTCTATCTTTAAAGACCTAAATGTTGCAAAAACACTTATTCTACCTCCACGACAAATATGTTGTTGTCCCCGCAGATAAAGCCCCAAACAACATCTAACCAAAGAGGAAATCCTGGATAAGCAAAGGTCTGTTCTATCTTTCTTTGGAATTTCAACCAAAGATGAAGAACTGGATATTCCATCAGTGTACTTGATACCTAAACTAAATAAGTGTCCTTACAAACAACGGTATATTGCTTGGTCTTCCAAGTGCTCCATCAAACCTTTTAAATTATCAATATCAATTTTATCAGTAAACTAAGCCGGGCTTCAAAATTATTGAGAAACTGCCTATTCTAGAGGTGGTGTGAATCAGATGTGGATACAAAAAAATTCTAAAGATCTTTAAGAGTACATACAATCTAACTCTCTTTCATCTTGCAATTGTATTAAAACATTTGACTTTTCTACACTTTACACAAGTATTCCACATTCCAAACTTAAAGATAAATTGAAAGCGTTGGTATTGCTTTGCTTCCGAAAAAAGAATGGCCAACGTTGATACAAGTATCTTGTCTTAGGGAGGGATAAATCCTACTTTGTAAAGGATCACTCTGATTTCAAACAAAAAATTCTCTGAAACTGACATTATCAAGATGCTTCATTTTTTGATTGACAACATAATTGTTACGTTCGGATGGCGTGTTTTTCAACAGACTGCCGGCATTCCAATCGGAACCAATTGTGCCTCTCTACTTGTCGATTTAGTTCTTTATTATTATTAGGCTGACTTAATACAGGAACTTCTTAGGAAGAAAGATAAGAAGTTAGCAATATCCTGTAACTTTACTTTCCTCTATATAGATGATGTTCTCTCATTAAATAAATAAAAATTAGTGAATATGTTAAACGCATGTATACCATCGAACTAGAGATAAAGGATACAACAGATACAACTAAGTCGGCCTCATATCTTGACATACATCTTTAAATTGACAATGAGGGTCGGTTGAAAACAAAACTTTACGACAAAAGAGAAGATTTCAGCTTTCCAGGTGTGAACTTTTCATTTCTCAGTAGCAACATTCCAGCAGCACCTGCATACGGGGTATATATCTCCCAATTGATACGATATTCCCGTGCTTGTATTTCCTATCATGATTTTCTTGAAAGAGGGTTGCTATTTACAAGGTAGCTATTAAACCAAGAGTTCCAAAAAGTGAAGTTGAAATCATCCCTTCGTAAATTTTACGGACGCAATCACGAGTTGGTTGACCGTTATGGAATAACCGTTCACAGATGATATCGGATATGTTCCTTAGTCGTAACTACAAGCCCCTTCCCTATGATGAATGTGACCTACCAATTTAGACTATTTACAGGATTTATTATAGTATGAGCAACACGATGGATGCCACATGTGGAGCAGGATCTATTTACCCTTCCGTCATGTTTACTATTATTAGTTATCAAAGGTACCAGGATTATAATTTAGTACGCCAGACGCGCGTTTCGTCTACATAAGACTCATCAGTGACGCTCATATCAAAATATTTATTAAGCCAAACAAGTAAAAAGTTGAAGAGCATTGAGGATCCAAAATTCCAAAAAGTTGTGCCAAATACGGCTAAGGTAATCTATGCTTGGGATAAGAAAATCCTTAGTTTTCGAAAAATTCAAAGTTTTGTTAACAGGAAATTTGTAAAAATGACCACATTATTGATATTCATGTCAACACCGAAGTGTTGACTACTGGGCTGGTGATACCCTCGGGGACGAAACGTCCATCAGCAGTGGCATCGACCCAGTGGTGTAAATAGTTATCAAAGGTACCAGGATTATAATTTAGTACGCCAGACGCGCGTTTCGTCTACATAAGACTCATCAGTGACGCTCATATCAAAATATTTATTAAGCCAAACAAGTAAAAAGTTGAAGAGCATTGAGGATCCAAAATTCCAAAAAGTTGTGCCAAATACGGCTAAGGTAATCTATGCCTGGGATAAGAAAATCCTTAGTTTTCGAAAAATTCAAAGTTTTGTTAACAGGAAATTTTGTAAAAATGACCACATTATTGATATTCATGTCAACACCGAAGTGTTGACTACTGGGCTGGTGATACCCTCGGGGACGAAACGTCCACCAGCAGTGGCATCGACCCAGTGGTGTAAATAGTTATCAAAGGTACCAGGATTATAATTTAGTACGCCAGACGCGCGTTTCGTCTACATAAGACTCATCAGTGACGCTCATATCAAAATATTTATTAAGCCAAACAAGTAAAAAGTTGAAGAGCATTGAGATCCAAAATTCCAAAAAGTTGTGCCAAATACGGCTAAGGTAATCTATGCCTGGGATAAGAAAATCCTTAGTTTTCGAAAAATTCAAAGTTTTGTTAACAGGAAATTTGTAAAAATGACCACATTATTGATATTCATGTCAACACCGAAGTGTTGACTACTGGGCTGGTGATACTCTCGGGGACGAAACGTCCACCAGCAGTGGCATCGACCCAGTGGTGTAAATAGTTATCAAAGGTACCAGGATTATAATTTAGTACGCCAGACGCGCGTTTCGTCTACATAAGACTCATCAGTGACGCTCATATCAAAATATTTATTAAGCCAAACAAGTAAAAAGTTGAAGAGCATTGAGATCCAAAATTCCAAAAAGTTGTGCCAAATACGGCTAAGGTAAGCTATGCCTGGGATAAGAAAATCCTTAGTTTTCGAAAAATTCAAAGTTTTGTTAACAGGAAATTTGTAAAAATGACCACATTATTGATATTCATGTCAACACCGAAGTGTTGACTACTGGGCTGGTGATACCCTCGGGGACGAAACGTCCACCAGCAGTGGCATCGACCCAGTGGTGTAAATAGTTATCAAAGGTACCAGAATTATAATTTAGTACGCCAGACGCGCGTTTCGTCTACATAAGACTCATCAGTGACGCTCATATCAAAATATTTATTAAGCCAAACAAGTAAAAAGTTGAAGAGCATTGAGGATCCAAAATTCCAAAAAGTTGTGCCAAATACGGCTAAGGTAATCTATGCCTGGGATAAGAAAATCCTTAGTTTTCGAAAAATTCAAAGTTTTGTTAACAGGAAATTTGTAAAATTAGTCTTTTTCATTTTTAGCCATGGCGTTGTCAGTTTATTTTCGATTTATGAGTTTGACTGTTCCTCTGGTATCCTTTTTCCCGCTTTTTTAACAATTGACGTAAAGTTGAATTATTCCAAATGAAAAAGCATATTTATTATTTTCGCTAACTGTAATTGCAATGCGTCATTAAAAATAGAATAAATTTTGACTGTCAATTGTATTAGTCTTCAAATTCGTTGTCATGTTTCCGTTTAGTTTACATTAAAACATATCCCCACTAATCACATACAATTATGGGATAAGATATAAACAGCATACCTAGAAAATAACCTGTATCATACACAAGCATGCTAAAATATCCGTTTGCAAAAATCAGGAAACCAACAAGTGGAAGAGAGGAAACGAAAGACCTTATCAAATTTGGTAACATCATTCCTATAAGCGCTGTTGTCAAAACAGGTCGCTTATTTAATCTGAATTAGAAAAAAAATATATTGTGTGTGAGTTGGTTACCAAATTAAAAAAAAAACCAGTTTGAACAGTATGTTTCTTCTAGTGGATTTATTTAAGAAACTTATAAACCAAAGAGAATCGCTTATTAAGTTGATAGAGACGGGATATGATCGTGATCAGTCATATTTTTAAAAGTGTTAACACAGTTATTTGTTTCGCCTGAGTGTCATTTCGGCTACGTAATACAAAAATTAAAAAGCAAACACTCAAATCTGTTAACTATTCTAACGTTTCAAAGACAGTAGACAATCGAGTAGATTGCAGCGCCAATTGGTCTCAATGGAAATAAATGTACCTATGCCAATTGAACTTCCTGCCAAATATCATTATGACGTCTTTACACTTAATCCATTGGATGTTGGATGTCTATTGTATGATAACTTAGTCTCAGACGCATGATTTTTTTTTATTATTTGTTATTGGCTGTTTGTTCAATTGGTTTTTAATACTTATAATGTATTGTAACACCACTGTTCTAGATAAGGAGAGGATTGTGATCCACCTTACACGTTTAACCTATTTACATTCTATATGTATGTGCCTGTCCCAAGCCAAATACCCGTAATTCAGTGGTTATCAATTGTTGCTATGTTACATATTTGTTTTTTTGTTCAGTTTTTGGATCACTAATTAGGCCGTAACTTTTCTCATTTGACTTGATTTACAGTTTTCAGGATTGGGACTTTTAATGCGGATAATGCGTTATTGGCTTTGCTCTTGTCGAAGGCCGTATGCTAACCTTAAATTGTTAATTTCTGTGTCATTGTGGAGAGTTGTTTCATTGGGAATCATACCCCATCTTCCTTTTATTTTTATATACAGTAAGTTCATACAGGATAGGACATACACTCTAATTCTTACGGAAATGTTGTATACCTATCCCGGTAAACGTACCGATCCTTTAAATTAATTTATGCGAAAATGTTACTAATTCAACAATGTAATTAGGTCTTTAAATGTTGTTTTTATTGGTAAAAATTTTGATTTTGCTATCTGTAAATTAAAACCAAAGAAAAAAAGTATGGTTATATGAATATGCATATTCACAGCTCTACAATCTGTCGACACCTGTAATTTGATATTGCACAAGGTCATGTTTTTCTCGAACTGCTAAAGACGTCTTTGCACTAAATTCACATGCACTGATTGATATTTAAGTCGTAGATATATAATTTTTCAGTAGATGTTATTGGCTTCAAATTCATTGTCAGTAACTGAGAGTATTCTCAGATTTGTAACCTGTAAATTTTGTATAGTGGGATGTATAAAAACCCTGCCACGTCCGATCTATGCTTTTCTAAATCATGTTTCTGCTTTTGATCGATTTTAAACTCTTTTCAACTGCTTTTTTTATAAGTTTGTTCTTATGTTTTTTGTTACTCCACTGTCCAAGGTTAGGGGAGAGTGTGGGGCCTCCAAACATGTTTAACCTCGCTATATTCTGTATGTGTATGTACCAAGTCAGAACCTGTAATTCAGGGTTTTTTGTTTGTTTACTGTATATCCTATTTATGTTATCTTCATTGTTTTGAACATAAACCAGGCCGTTAGTTTTCTCAGTTGTTTACATTTGTCATTTAGGGGAATGTATAAATACCTATGGAGTATGTGTTTTGTTTATTGTTGAAAAACGTAGTGTGACCTATAGTTGTAAACTTCTATGTCATTTAGTCTCTGGTGGATTGTTGTATCATTGCCAATTATAATATATCATCTTATTCTTATAATATCTGCGATAATTAGTGTGGCTCAGAGAAGATTTCACTCAAGAGACAATACACCATTAGCATTTTGATTCTAAATCTTCAAATATGATTATGGCGTTATTATTTCAAATTAGACAGACAAAAATTCATATTTCAGTACTATTATTTGACATCTCAAAACTCCTCTTAGATACATAATTATTAAAAATGTTGTCCTGTTATATTTTTTTCTTCGCTGTATGTGGCTGATGAAGAACAAATGAGGCTTGTCATCAGATAGCCCTACGACGTATGTCACTATAGGTGCAAACCTTCTTGGAAGTTCGGAAGGTTTTGTGTTGTTAATGATTTGTTTTTAAAGGACCTTTGTTTTGTTTACTTTTGTGTCTTTGTTTTCTTTTTTTGCCATGCTGTCGGCTATTTTTCAATTTTTGTGTACTCTATACGATTGTCGATTGACGTGTATGCATACGTACGTGTCGGAAAACATTCCATATGTCATAGCACCACAAAAAAGTCCAATATAATGAAAAAGCATCGTGTCACTTCTTACAAATTTGTTGTCGCATACCATATCAAACTGAAAAATGGTAATGCGTGAATAATTTTCCGGCACAAACTGTAACCAACAACTTGAATGTGAAATACTTATGTACAAATAAGCCTGTTGTGTTGTTAGCATATTACTTGGTTAACACGCTTTCTGTTATTGTTTTCATTGACTGCATTTTTTAGCGTACATTATCGTTTGTTATTCAGCATTTAAACCCGCTGCATTTGTATGTAACTTTCCTAAGTCGGGATCCTGTTGTTCAGTGGTTGTCGTTTGCTGGTGTGGATATATATATATAGTTATTCTTGTCTTTCGATTTTTTTATATAAAGACCAGATAAATCTTTTGAATGGCTTTAGACTAATCATTTTTGGGTCCATATTAGCTTGCTGTTCGGTGTAAGCCAAGATTACTAGTTAAAGGCCATACTTTGATCTATAATTTTTAACTTTTTATACATTGTGGCATGGAAGGAGAGTTACCTCATTGGCAATCATGCCACATTAAATATTTTTTTAATTACAAGACAAACTGGGCAAGAGAAGTTTCCCTCTCTACCCCCCCCCCCTACACACACACACACACTGAATTAGAATGACGGCAGCCGAAAAGAAGAAACTCTTAAGTTAGTTGTACGCTATTCTTACTGTTGAAATAAATGTAGATTTGTACTGACTTTGATCGTAGACCCACTCATTACAGGCTGTTGTACTACCATTTTGATACACAAAGCATTCAGAAATGTTTTCAGCCATATTAACAGTACTGTTAAATGGATCCACCATGGTGTTTGTCATTTGGCATCTGCATTATATTGACAAATAAATCAATTTTTGCAGGAAAGATTTTCAAATTAATCCATATGCAATTTGCATTATCATATAAAATTAAAATCTTCGTTTAGCCTAAGGTCTCAGCAGACATATTTTGAAATGCTATTATTTTACATATTTTCTCAAAATTGAGACAATAAAAACAATGTTGTTGCCTGTTTTTTCTCTCTATTCGACATTTTAGTTTTTGATTGCCTCTTGGTATTTTCTCTCTCTTTTTTTCTTCTTTAAAAGTCAGAAAAATAACAATTGGATCGTTTCTCAACGGCTCAACAAGATGTACCTCTGTACAATTTCCCCTATTTTTTTGTGGCTTTTTACGTATTTTCGTAACGTGTTATCCAGCCGTTTTTTGGAAGGGAAGTGTCATGACCTCATATTCAGATGTTTACAATGAAAGATCAATCAGCATTTTCTTTGTCATAGAATCAGCTGTTGAAAATAGTCTTCAATGTCGATTTATAAAGGAACAAAAATAATGGCGAATTAATTAAAAACATTTTAAATGTAACAAGACTACTTACTTAACAAACATTACCTACACCGGATTACCGGATATCACTACGGCATATACAATTATTACGTTTTTAATTAATAGCAATTTTTTTTTCTGTAGTGTATCGCGTATTGTAATTATCATAAATTCTTTTTCTGTGTTTTATTGCGTATTGTTGTCTTGCATGTATGACGTCATTGGATCCAAAAACGAAGGAATCAATAACAGAGCCAGCATGCGTTTCTGAAAACGGCCAAACCCGCCAATCTTCATTAGAAGCTTGTCGTAATTCATGTTGTTCCTAACAAAAAAGTCAAATCGGCAAACTATTTTGTTTGGATAATTTATTACCACAAGTAAAGAGATTACTTGTAAACGAATTATTTTTTGCGAAAAAATGTCCAACATTGTTTTTTTACATCCACCTCATTGGGTCTCTAGTGGATGGTAAGCAATCGTACAGCATATACTTTTTATGTTATAATAAACCTAAATCGGATGCATCTAAATAAATGAGGCATTATGAATGAATGTTCTATATTTGAATTATGTTTAAAAATGCATTACTTTCCGTTTATCGCCAAAATATGCAAGAAACAGGCCACCATTGCAGTTTTAGTACTTGGTTTTATTGAGTAATTATAGAATATAGAAAAAAGAAGCTGTGGTATGATTGCTGATAAGACATCTATCCACCAGAGACTAAACGACGTAGAGTAAGCAATTATTGACAAAAATGAGCAAAACCAATACCGCATAACAAGCTTTTATAATATTTTAACATTGATAAGGATAGAAAAATGTCTTTTCTGAACATTATCGAGTTGTTTCAAAATATCATAAATTCGTGTATATTTTAGAATATAAGTCATATGATTTACCATCGAGATGGTCTCTGAAGAATTTTGTAGGCCATAGACATAAACATGTGCAATCGTATAATAAGCAATTTTCTGGATTGTCATACACTAAAACTGTTATCTTATAGCGAAATCTTATTTCACGATTCGCTTTTATACATGTTTGGAACAACATTATAATAGTATGATTTTTTTGTCCACTCCGTAGCTAATTCCCTTTTACCCATCTTCAAATAATCAAATTTAGAAGTATTTTGTAACAACATATTCCACTTTTGTAAGAAATTTATATATATCAAGTTGGTAGAACTTAGTATAGTTTGCTAAATTCTTACTTTTCAAACAAATAGGTTCATAAGATCTGTTCAACAACACAAAGTTCTTACCTTTAAATCTACGTACTCAAATTTTCTTTCAAAATGAATCGTTATTATAATTACTATCTAGAGAGAAATTCTAATTCAATAACATTGACACAGATCAGTAACAATTACAACTGTAAAGATGGAAATTTAACTGGTATGTTATTTATTAACAAGAGACAGAATTTTGTTTTGTTTTTTGTTTTTGGTTTGTGACCCGGATTTGTTTAAATAGATTCATGACTTTTAAACAATTTGTCCAAAATGGCCTACAGTATACTCATACATAAATTCAGTGGGGTTGTAAGAAAACTGAAGTTGATAGCGTTACCGATTTACAGCTTTTAAAACAAATCTAATATAAAAGAGGGGAGAAAGATACCAGAGGAACAGTCAAATTCATCAATCGAAAATAAACAGACAACGCCATGGCTCACTGGCCAGAAGAATTCCTGAAGAGAAATCACCTTTAACAATAGAATTACCCCTATACAAATATGTAAACATTATTTCACATTTAAGCAAGTCCTGTTAGTGATGGCATTCCATCAATCATCTTAAATGAAGTTACGATTAATAAAACCCGTAAAGTTAAAACAATTGTAACTGTGTAAATAACCTGTCATCTAACATGAACTAATATTCTTACATTCTGGATTTGGTTTACATATTTGTATAAAAAAATTAGTGCTGTTTCAAAATCATGTTTTAATTAGATCAGAAACATTGGACGAATTCGTCCATTTATTACCGAAGAAGCATGCAAAATGTTAGTATGCTCTCTTGTTACCTCTCGTTATATTATCTAATAACATCAACGGTACCAATTTTCCTGCACCAGATGCGCATTTTGACTATACATGTCTCTTCAGTGATGCTCGTGGCCAAAATATTTAAAATCCAAAGCTTATATAAAGGATGAGGAGTTATAATCCAAAAGGTCCAAAAAGTATAGCCGAATCCGTGAAAGGAATCAGAGCTTTGCATTAGAGAGATACATTCCGTAATTTATAATAATTTCTATCATTTTGTAACAGCAAATTTTAATAACACAAAAAATATTCGTTTAAGTATTTCAGTCCTTTGTGACTAACAAACAACTTTCAGCACCATTCCTATACAGGACAGATCCGCCATCTTTGTATTGTTTCCTGCAACGAAAGTCGAACATGATTGTTTATAAATATACAAATAAATAGTTATCAAAGGTACCAGGATTATAAAATGTATTATGTTTAAAAAGAAACTACAACAGAACTGATTCGCCAATATCCTAGGGTACGAACTGTTGTCAAATTTTGATTTATCTATACACTTATTACTGTAGTTGTAATTTCTGTAAGCTATAAATGGAACTTGAAAAAGTAAAACAAATATTCTGAACTCCGAGGTAAATAAATATTCTGAACTCCGAGGAAAATAAATATTCTGAACTCCGAGGTAAATAAATATTCTGAACTCCGAGGTAAATAAATAAATGTGAGGTCCATAAAAACTGACAAAACTGTGAAGATTCTTTGCTATATAGATATAGGAAGATGTGGTGCGAGTACCAATGAGACAACTCTCCATCCAAATAACAATTTATAAAAGTAAACCATTATAGGTCAATGTACGGCCTTCAAAACGGAGCCTTGGCTCACACCGAACAATAAGCTATAAAGGGCCCCAAAATTACAAGTGTAAAACCATTCCAACGGGAAAACCAACGGTCTAATCTATACAAAAAACAAAAAACGAGAAACACGTATAAATATTACATAAACAAACGACAACTACTGTACATCAGACTCTTAACTTAGGACAGGTGCAAACATTTGCAGCGGGATTAAACGTTTAAATGGTACCAAACCTTCTCCCCCTTTATCTGAAACAATAGTATAACATCACAACATAGAAAAACACACGATAAAATAACAATTGGAAGGCTTAACTCAATCAGAAAACGTAAATTAATATTATTTGGTACTGTTTAACATTGATTTGACGTGTATTTTGTTGTTGTCTATACTACCGATAATGTAAAGTTAAATATTTTTTTCGTATAAAAAAACAACTGTTTTGCCACTGAAACTTATATTTTGGTGTTTAAATCTGTCCAGCGTGTGTGTCGTATCTAAAACATTAAAATAGTATGTCGATTAACGACTTCAAGCTACTTAGTTTTCTTTTGAATTGTTTTATATCAGTGATTTCGGGGTCTTTGATAGATGACTATGTTGTATGGGCTTTACTCATTGTTGAAGGCCATACGATGACTTTTAATTTCTGTGTCATTTTTTGTCTCTTGAAAGAGCTGTGAGATTGGCAATTATACCACATCATCTTCTTTATATATTTTTTTCCACGTGATATATTCAACTATTAATACTCATTCTCAGTTCCTTAACACATTTCCCATCAATTGAAAGAGATGCCATTTGTTGTAATTATAAAATATTATGAATTTTATTTGGTGTTTAGTGTTTTTCTCAGCTCTTTACAATTATGATAATGACAAATAGAAATTTGCTTTCTTTGACTGAATTTTAAACTGATCACATATTTTAGATTATGTTACATTGTGTTACATTGTAGTGTTGTGTCGTTGTTCTCCTCTTATATTTAATGCGTTTCCCTCAGTTTTAGTTTGTTACCCCGATTTTGTTTTTGTCCATGGATTTATGAGTTTGAACAGCGGTATACTACTGTTGCCTTTATTTACAAAATAGCTGTTAAAATACAGTCGAAGCCCAGTCATCAATGTAAGTAGTGTAAAGAAAAAAAAACCTCTAAGGATACTTTCAATACTATGCATCATGTTAACTATTCTAGTGAGAATTTTATGTGTTTACTGTAAAGTTATTTTGATAGGTTGAATGCTAAGGTGAAAAGATATAATTTAATGAAATCCCTTGAGATATTGCTCATTTATTTACGTATGTTTCATCTGAAACAGCTATTTTCTTTTTTAAATGCATCTTATGAACGACATTTTTATGAGCAAATGGTTTAAAGTATAGAATCATTTGAGAAATCCATTCCTTTGATTTAAGGTTTTTGTTGCTTAGACGTAAATACAGACCTTGAAATATTTTCAGCTTCTTGTATACTTTGAGGCAATGGCATATTTTTAGTCTCTGGTAGGGCGAACGATAGTAAACCAGCACAAATACCAAAAGCACCAAATATTACCAGCGGTAAGGCAACACCAAACTTTGTATCAACTAATACACCCTACAAATATATGAAATGAATTTACTGGAAATTAACTAATTATAATTGATACATGAAGAACCTGTGAAATGTCACCTAAAAGCTATCATTATTTATCTTATTTTATTTCTATGGTTATTCGTGTTCCTATTATAATTCTGACTGTTAAATCTAACCTTCATTTTAGCATGTTTCTCATGTTTATGGATTTTTCATATTTCATAAAAGCAGGAAATTAAATGAGTTTTGAAAACAAAATTGGTTTTGATTTGGTAAAATTAAAAATATATATATATTAACATCTTGTCAAAATTTCTTTCCTCGTTTCGAAAAATGGGCACCATAAAAAAAAGATTGGAAATAATCTAAAAAAATACATATTTACCAAATCACCAACATATGCAGACACCATTGACCCAGCATACCCAGATGAGCTGCAAATTCCAATCGCAAATGATCTGAGGTTAGTTGGGAAATTTTCCGCTACCATAAGATAAATATTAAAGTATGCCACCGTTATTGTGAGCTTTCCTATCATAGCTAAGGTTATCGTCAACCAGTGAAGGGCTGTAGTAGACAAATGAAAATACGATAAAAACTATGTTATTATACCTTGCATACAAAGTTTTTGTCCGACGTGGTTTAAATGCATTCAAATACAAAATAGATGCAAAGAAAGAAGTATAGACTTCCAAGTGCATTTTGGTATTACTATCTATGTTCATTTTAACTTATAAATGTTGATTGAACGAACCGTGTCATTGTTACTCCTTCTACATGGTTTGTCGTATCTACATGAAACTACATTGCTATATGCTAATACATTCGTGGATTAACATTCGAGTTCCATAATGAATAGATATAAGTCATATTTTACAAAGCCGAATTGATTATAAATTAAGCTTGTAAAATTCAGTTTAAAAATTATCAGTCTGAATAGTTATGTATTTATCATAGTTTATGTAATTGATTTGGATCAATGCAAAACCAGGTATTAATTCCAATGGGACGATAGCGAAAAAAATCGTATATATATCTATGATCATATCACCTGTTATCATTGATAACTAACAGAGAAATATATGATGAATTTAAAGAGCTAATAGTGGGAATGGAAAACGACGAAAAAGTATGTTATCTTAATGTGGAACAAGCAGTTTCAAGTATCTTACAATTGGTGATATTAGTGCGAACCAAACTAAATTTTTCTACATTTTCATCTGCTATTGCAATCTATTTCAACTTTTTTCAGTTCTGATGTTTTATTGAGTGAATACAATAGCTATTGCTCTGTGTGTAGTCTATTCACCGGTACCTTTAAATTTCTTCGCAAATAAAAGTTTAAATAGATTGAAACTGTGGAAATGTTTCATTTGTTTCGCCATATTTTTTGCATGCAGCTTGTGCATTTTAAACCGTTCGTTTAAAAAAGATAGACAGCAAATATGAAAAAAAGTCATTGACTCCAAAAAATAAAATAAAACACCAACGAATTATGTTATGATACAAAGTCTCGAAGCAAGTATATGTTGGGTCGCTATGAAGTGTACCTGATTATAAAAATAATAATCGTTTGCGTATATAGAGTTCCAAAAATTTCACCTCCACTTATTGACAGTGAAAACTATACTATTTGTTTCACATCTATTAAACAAACGGAAAAGCGAAATGAATTGTACATAATATAATGTATTTCAAATCATCGACGGAAAATGTTCACATTGGTTTAACTCCTTTACAAATACGTACGTTATCGGCATGTTAAGAAAGCTCATACATGTATATATTAAAGTTATGTAATTACGGGGCTTTTTCAGAAGTCTTTATTATACTTTGATTGCAATTAAAGCTTTTAAAAGTGTCCATAATTCTACTTACATGGGCCACCGTACAAAGAAGAAAATATTGTACACAGACAACCAATGCCGCAGATTAACATAGAAGAACTGAATATTTTCTTTCTTCCAAGTCTTTCTACCACATAAAGACATATGAATAAGGCAATTACTTCAGCTGACGTGGATATTAAATAATTAACATAGACATCACCACCTAAGTTACCAACTTTCATTGTGATCCCAAAATAAGTCATACTTATTGAAAACCTGTAAAACATATTACAATTTTATATTACAAAGCTACATTTTATCATAACACAAGAAAGTCTACAAATATCAAGTAAACATTTAATAAAAAACAAAAACAATAACAAAATGAAAAGTTTTAAACACAAAACATGCATTGTTAAACTCTATTGAGATGTCAGTGTTCACTGTTGACTTGATTATGCTTTTGCTATTCCTTAGATTTTCGTTTATTACGTAACTTATTGATGATGATGGAAGTTTTTAACGACCTTGAAAAATTGCTTTGCTTGGGCATGCCATGAAAGGAATATACCGCTTGGTATCATGGTCTCATGATTGTCTCGAGTGCATGATATCGTGTGCTCGATTTCATGTTTTTTCAAACAATATGCTTTACCTTTTAGCTACATCTCTGCTAAATGTGCGTCCTTAAGTAGTAAGAACAGACTGATCAGTTCAAAGTCATAAGTATGTGTCTGGGTATGGTAACATGTCCAGCTGCTATATTTTAGCTTGTGAAATTTCACGTTGCATATACGGCTTAGCATGTCGGTCAAATATAAAACTTGGTTCAAAGTCATGTCACATTAAGACGTTCTTGTCCTTATATGTAGACAATATTTGTCATCGGACGTTCAAAAACAATTCTTTCACCCATGCTGCTATATCACGACATTAAACAGCTAATAAATTGATTGATGTACATGCTGATTTACAAACGTGTTTATGTTATTGTTTCAAAGTACTTACCAATTAAACATAAATATAACCAATCGAACAGTTAGAACTTTTGACTTGAAAAGCTCTCCGACTGCTGTACAAAATGCAACCCTTTCTTGTGTTTCATCAACCTTAATTTTCTGAATGTCAATGTCAAAATTAGCATTATTTTCTTTTGCAATATCCTTTAGAATCATTTCAGCTCTCGATAACTTCCTCTTAGCTATCAGCCATCGTGGCGACTCTTTCTGGAATCTGAAATATAGTATTTCTGAATATAATGATTTGCATTTCGAAGAGAAAATCGTGTGAGGGGCTAAAAATTATGTGCCCTGTTGATTAGAATTTTAGACGAAACGCACTTTCGTCTTGTTAAAATTTCGAGTTAAAATAGATCTATATTGTCAATTCTGCCTATATTTAATCATAATTAAAACAAAAATTAAATGCTTTATCGAGTCTATTAATTTGACATTTCTGACAAATGAAGAACGGCAATAGTAGTACTGTTCCTTTTATCTTTGTGTTTCCATGTACGCGTAGTGATTTTGTTTCTTGAAATGTTTTGCCACATCCCTTCTTTTCAATAAATTGTCCAAAGTATTTTTATTATTTTATTGTATTTAAAATAAAACTATTAAGTTGCTATGATTTTACTTGATATATATCTACATACAGTAATGAGGTGAGAAATATTCCAACAACTATTGATGTTGACCAGCCTAGAATACGCCAATCCCTGATAAAGTAGGCAAAAATTACCAGCACGTATTCTCCAATACAGAAGGAGAAATAGTAGGCAAAGTTTGCGAACACTCTTTTAGATGGATCCACCAATTCGGTAGCTAGAACGAAAAACATCTGAACAGATGAATAGCATTTATATGCACACAACATATTTATATCTTACATATTGTGGACTGATATATTGTTCCTTTTCGAAATGAATTGTCCATCTGTTATAAAGGCACACGAAATAATGCGCATAGAATAAGAATAAGAATAAGAATAAGATTATTCATTGAATCCAATTAAAGGGCCCGTTTCCGAGCATATACAATTATATATATATATATACAAATAAGATAAACAAATTACCAGCAGTACTTATGAGATTGGTTACTACTATTTAATAATGGACGTTAGGTTGAATAATTGTAAATGAGAATCGCAAAATTTAATTTTCGCTAACTGTAATAGCAATGCGTTATTAAAAATAAAATGAATGTTTTTTGTTGAATTTTACTTCTTATTCTATTAGTCTTCAAATTCGTTGTCATATTTTTGTTAGATTAACATTTAAACATAGCCCCCCCCCCCCCCCCCCCCCCAAAAAAAAATCACATATAAAAACTGCGATATATAATGTAAACAGCATACCTAGAACATAACCTGACTGATACACGAGCATACTGAAATATCCGTTCGCAAATATCAGGAAACCAACAAGTGGAAGAGAGGAAACAAAAGACCTTATCAAATTTGGTAACATCATTCCTATGAGTGATGTTGTCAATACGGGTCGTCTACCTAATCTGAATTTAAAAAAAATATATAATTCTGTGTGATTTGGTTACCAAATTAAAAAAATCAGTTTAAACAGCGTGGTTCTTCTAGTGTTATTATATAAGAAACATATTATCTCTCACAATCAAAATCGACAATGTAATTGTGTCTTTAAATGTTGATTTTATTTGTAAAAATATTGATTTTGTTATCAGTAAATTCAAACCAAATAAAAAAAAAGTATGGTTATATACATATGAATATTCACGATACCTGTAATTTGGCATTGTACAAGGTCTTTTGTCTCGAACTGCTAATGACGTCTTTGCACTAAATTCGTTAAATGTTGGATGTGTTCTGTTTGATATTTTAGTCTTAGATACATAATGTTTTATTATGTGTTATTGGCTTTCAATTAACTATCAGTGACTGAGAGTATTCTCAGATGTGTACTTTGTATATCTTTTTTTATTGCAGGATGTAAAAATACCCTGCCAAGGCCGGTCTATGCTTTTCTAACTTTTGTTTCTACTTTCGATCGATTTGATGAGTTAAACACTTTTCAGGTGTGTTTTTTTATAGTTTGTTCTTATGTTTTCCGTTACACCTCTGACCAAGGTTAGGGAAGGGTTTGCGGTTTAAAACATGTTTTCCGCCACATTCTGTATGTGTATGTACTATACACCTTATCGCTATTCCCGGCTGACCCGTCCGCTTGAACTTTTGACGTCAACAACAATCACTTTTCCATTGTGGCGTCAGACATTTTGTTTTATGACGTCAAAATTTTACGGGAACCTGTGTGATTTCCAGCAATGGCGGACAAATAGCGATAAGGTGTATTTAGTAAGGACCTGTTATTCAGAGGTGTTCGTTTGTTACTGTATATCATATTTTGGTTTCGTTCATTGTTTTGTAGATGAAAAAGGCTGTTAGTTTTTTCGTTTTAATGGTTTTTATTTGTCATTTAGATGCATTTTATAGCTACCTATGGAATATGTTTTAGTTCATTGTTGAAGGACATAGGGTGGCCTATAGTTTTTAACTTCTATTTCATTTAGTCTCTGGTGAATTGTTGTCTCATTTGCAATTATAACACATTAACTTATTTTCATAATATATGCGACAGTTAATGCCTTTTTTATTTTAAGCCATGGCGTTGTCAGTTTATTTTCTATCTATGAGTTTGACTCTCTCTCTGGTATCTTTTGTCCCTCTTTTAGTGTAGCTAAAATATAATAACACTCTAAAGACAATACAGAAATTAGCATTGTGATTCCAAATCTTCAAATATGATAATGGCGTACATTTCAAATAAGATAAGAAAAAAAATCGGATTTCAGTAGTATTATTTGACATCTCAAAAATCCTCTTAATGATGAGCGTATGATTAGTCTAGTGGAGAGCTGTTTCATTGGAAATCATACCGGCCACATCTTCTCATTTATAACGAGTTTTAATTTCAAGGGCGCATCGACCTGTAAAGTCAAGTACCCATTTTTTATACTAAATTTCACGATTTTGAATATGACACTCTTGTATTTACATCTACATTTTACAAGTCGACCTTTATAACTATATTCTCATGTGCGCGGCTGATAAAGAAAACATGATGCGTCAGTGTCATCAGTAAGCCCTACGACGCATATAACTATAGGTGCAAACCTTCATAATATTTGCAGCGCTTAAGTTCGTAAGGTTTTGTGTTGTTAATGATTGTTTATTGTTTAAAAGACCTTTGCTTTCTTTTTGTTTGTGTTTTCTTTTGTAGCCATGTTGTTTGTTATTCTTTTCAATTATGTGTACTCTATACGACTGCAGATCGCGTGTGTGCATACGTACGTGTCAGAATACATTCCATATGTGAAGGCACCACAAAAAATTCCAATATAATGACAAAGCATCGTGTGACTTCTTACAAATTTGTTGTCGCATACCATATCAAACTGAAAAATGGTAATGCCTGAATAATTTTTAATGCAAGCTCTAACAGTAACTAACAATTTGAATGTAAAATACTAATGTAGAAATATTTTTTTTTGTGTTGTGAGCATACTGCTTGGTTAACAATCTTTATGTTATTGTTTTTATTGACTGTATTTTTAACGTACATATTCGTTTGCTATTTGGCCTGTTGCGTTTCATCCCACTTCTTTTTAATGCACCAGTCCTAACTCAGGAGCATGTTGTTCACTGATTGACGTTGGTGTGGTTCATATATAAGTGTTTTTGCTTCATTTCTTTTTATAAAGATCAGACAGTTGTTTTTAAATTGCTTTACACAAGTCAGATTGGGGCCTTAATAGCACTCTGTTCGATGTAAGCCAATATTCCGATGTAAGCCAATATTCCTTGTCGAAGGCCATACTTTGACTTATAATTGTTTTAGATTTATACATTGCGATTAGAATGAGGAGATGCCACATTGGGACTTACGTCGCATCGTATTATTTATATAGTTTCTTAATTTTATTTTTGAGTTTAGGGTGACGAATTTATAGAGAATCAATGTTCTTTTTTCCTTACCCAATTTATTGCATTACTAGTATATTTCGTATTTATGTCTTCACTCTTGTAGTTATATATTAAGATTTTCTTCAATAAAATATGTTAACATTAACAATCAACACGTTCGAAAGCTTATTTTGAGAAAAAACGAAATTGCGAAAAGTAACATCTTATGAACTATTTTATAGAGGTACCCCCCCCCCCCCCCCAAAAAAAAAAACAAACAAAACAAACCAAAAAAAAAAACACACATCCACACATATTAGACACGGAAAAAAGATAACATAGAATTATGGCAACAAAGCGAATTAAAATTTTGATGGTACCAATAATACGTTTTACAGTAATATAAATGAAATGATTACAAAATGTCAAATATTTTTTAAAGACTGTAAAGACCAAATCAGTTTTTTTTTCTTTTTTTCAAAATAGTGCGTTCGTATGCCAGCTCAGAGTGTATTTACTGTTTGTTTGAAACTATACCCAGCATATGATTTATACTTTGTACTTCCTTGTATTTCATCAGTGTAATCCTCGTTTTTTAGGACGTGAGGATCATGCATTCCAAATTATTTGATATGTGTACATTAAGGATCATTAAGATTGCAGTTTTTTGTTTTCTAGCATACCAAAAACTTAATTGTATGCAATACTTACTGTTGAAATAAGTGTAGATTTGTACTGACTTTGATCGTACACCCACTCATTACAGGTTGTTGTACTTTCATTTCGATATATAAAACATTCAGAAATGTTTGCAGCCATATTTAGAGTACTGTTAAATGGATCCCCCATGGTGTTTGGCATTTTGCAACTGCAATATATATTGAAAAATTAATTCATGTTTATAGGAAAGCTTTTCAAATTATTCCATATTCAATCCATACTCATCATATACAATTTAATTCTTCGTTTAGCCTGAAGTTTGTGGTTACAGCAGACATATTTTTAAAATGCTATCGTTTTAAATATTAACTTAATATTGAGACAATAAAAACAAGCTATTTCAATTTTGCTGTCTTGTTTTTTTTTTTTTGGTTTTTTTTTTCGACATTTAATTTTTTTATTGCCCTTGGTATTTTCTTTTTCTTTTTTTCTTCTTTAAGTCAGAGAAATAACAATTGCATCGTTTCTCAGCTGCTGAACAAGATGTAAATCTGTACAATTTCCCTAACTGTTTGTGGCTTTTTACGGTTTTTTTGTAACGTTTTATCTAACCGGGTTTTTTTTTAAGGATGGTTTCATGACCTCATATTCAGACGTCCTAATCATAAGAGTGCTTCGATAAACAGGCCCCTGATATATACAGATCGTGAATGTCGATTTATTAAATAAATAATAATAAAAAATAAACCTTGTCTTTATTTTAATTTCCAAAATGAGAAATTCGATTTATTATATTTTATCCTGTTGGAGAAATCTTACTTTGTAGTTTTCAACGGAAAATTATTTCTAAATTAATTTTTGTATTAAAAACTTTTTGTATTTTATATTTACTTTCTCATTTATTCAAAACACGTGAGGTAGTATTCAGATATTGTATTTTATGATAGATGTTTAACGTTTTAGAATCAAAAGCTTTAATTTATATATTATACCTATAATTTTCATTTTCTTATATCTTAAATATTCAGAAATAATGAATTCACAAACTAGATGGAATAATTTCTATACGTTCGTCTTAGTCGGGAAAAATAACGGTATAAAGAAGACCGTCCATGCTTTTGTATGTCCGTCTGTCAACACTAGCGAATTAGTTCGTTACGGCAAACTTCTGAAATGAACGCAAAAAACCCACACATCTAGTCTGATAGATCCAAATACACTGTAAGTTAGCTAGTGCCATCTTTCATTTCTTTTTTTATTTTCAATAATTTCGCTAATGAGGGGCAGAGGACAAGAACAGACTTTCCTAAAAAACAAAAAGCGGCGTGAAAGGTTATTTCAAACTATTTTCCATTCCGACGGATGGTGTTTCTAAAGGTTAGTATTGTGCGGCAACAACATCATAAGATCTGATACTGATACATGCATTTGATCTCTTGTATTACCGGATAATAAAGTAGGTGAATATAGTTGTTATTCTTGGAAATTTATATGTGGGTTTCAAACGTCCAATTATGCTTTTAGGTTTGATATAAAGGATTTTTTTGAGAGTTTAGATAACAAGCAAATATTATGTTAATATTCGGGAAAACACGAAACTGAGGTTGCTTTAGTGACAAAACTAAGTCGGTGACCCCCAATTTTTTTCATCATATTTTGTGCCTCCAATTATGAAATACCTTCACACAAAATTTTAAGGAAAAATCACTGGTAGAAATGAATAAGCTGCTTGGTCTTTAACAAGCATTACATACACCGGATAACCGGCTATCACTCCAATAATTACGTTGGAAATTAATAGCATTTCCTTTTTATTCTTTAGTGTATTGTAATTATCAGTAATTATTTTTCTGTATTTTATCTCGTATTGTAATTATCAGTAATCATTTTTCTGTGTTTTATCGGGTAGTGTTGTCTGTCATTCCGATTGCAATTTAAAAAAAAACTTACCTGTGCTTATGATCTCCAAGAATAAATGTCAGCATGTATGACGTCATGGGATCCAAAAATGGAGGAATTATTAACAAAGCCAGCATACGTTTCTGAAAACGGCCAAACCCTCCGATCTTCATTAGTAGCTTGTCGTAATTCATGTTGGTCCTGACAAAAAAGTCATATTTCATTAAATGGACAAAAAATCGGCAAACTATTCAATTTGCAATAAGAAAAATTGCCATAGATTCCATAGGCGGCCTTTTATGTTTTTTCATTAAATTTGAATAAGAAGGCACCAAAGAAGAGTGTTGCCAATGGAATTTGAGCTGTGAAAAGTTCCATTCGATCTGACGGTAAAGAGTTAAAAGTTTTACTTTAGTATGGTAAATAGTAGAGGATTTTCTTTCTAATAACTCAATGTCCTGTCCCTTTACAAGAACAAGAAAGACATGGTTGGGACGTTTTTTATCCGTTGCCTTCAACACGGAGCCTTGGCTCACACCGAACAACAAGCTATAAAGGGCCCCAAAATTATTAGTGTAAAACCATTCAAACGGGAAAACCAACGGTCTAATCTATATAAAAAACAAGAAACGAGAAACACGTATAAATTACATAAACAAAAGACAACTACTGTACATCAGATTCTTAGGACAGGTGCAAACATGTGCAGCGGAATTAAACGTGTTAATGGTACTAAACCTTCTCCCTTTTTCAGAAACAATAGCATAACATAACAACATAGAAAAACACACGATAAAATATCAATTGGAAGGCTTAACTCAATCAAAAAACGTAATTTAACACACTATGAATGAATAAATTTGATCTGCGATACCTGAATCAAATCCGTTTCAACGGTTCCGAAGAACAATGGGACATCTATCTGAATATACTTTTAATCTGGACATTAAAAGTTTATTATGTGTACTGATATTTCTTCCATCGTCTGAATACTAGATACAAATCGTCGTTTATCAGATTATATAGAGTTATAACCAATAAATACGGCTCCTGTTGAAAATACAAAATTCATACCTGCCAAAATTTTCTGCGCAACGAATTGGAGAGGTGATGCCAAGTAGGCAATTTTAGGTTAGAACAAACCAATACCATTATAACCAATGGTAACGTGTGAATTACAGATGTGTGGAGGCTTCGAAGCGATGAATTATTTTAAGGTTAGTAAAAGCAGGATTTTTTTTTTTGCACGGAATGTTCCGATAAAAAATATATTCTCAGCAAGCAGAAGTAGACGAACCCAGTGTTCTGTTTTCTTAAACATCCATCGTTGAAATGTATTTTGTACATTTAAAGTAAATCTGAAATTCGGTTTTGGAGAACTGCAGCAGACAAGTTTAATTTGAATGCCGTGGTGGAAGATTTTTTTTTCATCATTATCAATAGTAATACACCTTTCTTTAACATGTATCTGATACTTATTTTGCACGTACATGATCCTTCTTTTACATGTATCTGATCCTTCTTTTACATGTATCTAATCCTACTTATTCTTCTTTTACTTGTATCTAATCCGTCTTTTATATGTATCTAATACTTTCCCTATTTTCGATATTTAGAGTGACTCTATTACTACAGAAACTGCTTATACTTTATGAACACTTGCTCTTTGTTTTTGTAAGTGCGGTTTTTCTATATGTTTTGTTTAGTTTAGTTGGGGGTTTGGGGCTGTTGTCTTCTGTTTGTTTCTAATTCATGCTTACTACAAAATAGACCATTCAGCCTCTGCATTGGAGCTGTTATATATTTCCAATACTGACTGGAATGAAATAATTTTTTCAGTACTTTTTGTGATTTTTCTAGGTTAAATGGGATGAAGAACAAAATGTTCGAATGAACAAGATACAACAAGAGGCTCAACTGCATAACTTTTCAGCAAAAAAGGAAACACAACAGTTGCAACATATGGCTTATTTGTAAATTTGATGTTTAAGTAAAAGAAGACATGAATGGACATTAATCTGCTTATTTCTAATTAATGTAATATTTATTTAGCGGTTTTCTATTTTTTTTTTTTCATTCGAACAATATCCGGTTCCTTGTAGATTCATTCTTTATAAATGCAATCCAATACTGTTAATGAATGTCCACAACCATCCCCCTCACCCTCCCCTGTGTGATGCAAAATATGCAATCCCATGCGAAACATTACATTTAGACTAAATATTAACATTTAAACCAAGAAATTTTTAATTCGAATTTAGCTGTAGTTCTATGATATTGAGTCGATTCTATATACGAAATACCGAAATAGGTTTCCGAAAAGAATTTTTTGTCTTGAGCCTCAAAATTTGCGACAAAAAAACTCAGGAGCCTTTAGAAAACTGTGCAATGGTTACGTCTGCTTCTTCTATCTGGAAATAAATTATGGATCATTCCGTTCAGTACAAAATATTATTTGGTGTTTACTTTCTAAAAAAATTGTTTTTATACTTTTTCTTACCTTTGTCGTTTTTCTAAGCTTCGAAGTCGCCAACCATGTCAAACATAGTTAATATGCCAAATGATGCGTTCAACACAGTGATATATGTGCGGATATATTTGCATGATACAAAAAACAATTTAGAGACTGGGTATACACGGTAAGAGCGACAGCAACCCCACAGTACTATAAACAAAAAAAGGTACATACAGGTCACTTTCTTGTGTCACGATGGAAAAAAATACCTTGAATGTCCTGTTCTGTTTATGGCTTATATGAAAGTAATTAGACAATGTCAAAGCATGTTTTTGTTTACACGGCTTAATCAATTAACCATAATAATCTCTATATGCGGAAATCTTGGTAATCAAGGTCAAATGTTTACAGAAATTCGATTAAAAATTGGTGTAAATATTAAAGTTGGACTTCCTGATTGATACAAGTAAAGAAGGGTTTAAAACAAAACATGATGTAACATCAGAATATTTCCATTCTTTATGCAAAGTACATGAAGGCGGATTTTCATTTCATTAGTAAGAAGCTCACTAGTTATCTATTTTCCCTGTTTACAAATAAAAACATTTACATTTATATGATAATTGATTTGAATTTTACAGTGCATATTTCAAAATTATGTATATGTTGACGTACTTCTTCATTCTAATGGTTTTTTAGTGTTTTTTTCTTCTTATTTTAATTTATTATAAGAGTACTGATAATTGAGAATGTAAATGGGGAATGTGTCAAAGTGACAATAAACTGAAAAAGAGCAGAAAACAGCTGAATGCCACCAATCGGTCTTCAACACAGCGAAAAAATCCAGAAGCTTCAGCTTCAGGTCAATAACTCCTTTAGGGGTCAACTGATGATTTTCGTCATGTTGACTTATTTGTAGATCTTACTTTGTTTAACATTGTTGCTGCTTACAGTTTATCTCTATCTATAATAATATTCAAGATTATAACCAAAAATGACAAAATTTCCTTAAAATAACCAATTTAGGGGCAGCAACCCAACAACCGGTTGTCCGATTATTCTGAAAATTTCAGGGCATATAGATTCTAACCTGATAAACAATTTTAATCCATGTCAGATTTGCTCTCAATGCTTTGGTTTCAGAGTTATAAGCCAAAATCTACATTTTACCGCATATGTTCTATTTTTAGCTATAGTGGCCATCTTGGTTGGTTGGCCGGGTCACCGGACACATTTTTAAACTAGATACCCCAATGATGATTGTGGTTAAGATTGGCTTAAATTTGGCCCAGTAGTTTCAGAGGAGAAGATTTTTGTAAAAGTTCAACGACGGACGACGACGACGGACGACGAACGACGACGACGGACGACGGGCGCCAAGTGATGAGAAAAGCACACTTGGCCCTTTGTTTAGGGGCCAGCTGAGGACCACCTCCAGGTGCGGGATTTTCCCGCTGCGTTGTCTGCTCTTTTGTCGGGTTGTTGTCTCTTTGACATATTCCCCATTTCCATTCTCAATTGTATTTTTATTGTAAGACTACAATGGGGTGACAAGGTATAATTTGCAGTTGTCACTACACATAGGCAGACTTATACATATATATTAATTTACAGTGATTGTATGCTTCTGAAAATAGATTAGCATCCTGAATTATACTGAAGAGATGAGTAGATGATCATTTCTGTACACTAAAAAGAATACTTCGTGTATTGTATCAGATATCCTTGTTTAATTCCTACGAGAAGGTAACACCTCCCGAAACGAAAGCTTATTTTTATAAGCTATAGTCAGAGGAGGGGATAAGGTGTCTGCGCAATGCTAGGCGGTTTTGTCGTAGAAGTTAGAAATACAAAGTACAGGTTCCAGCCCCGCTCGGGGAGGAAGTTACGAATCAGATCTACTCTAAAATCGTTAGGTTGATTTTCTAGGCACTTTATACATATTCTAACGCCTTGTATTTCTTAACCATAAGAAATCCGATGGACAAGGTATAATTTGAAGTTGTCACTACACATAGTCAGATTAATATATGCATCTGAGTCAGTGACAACTCTACAACAAAGCAAATTTACAGATCTACCATTGTTGGGTTGATGTTTAGATGAGTTGTATATATATTTTGTAAATTTGCTTTCGCAAATTTTTTGTTCTTCCCTCGCCGGGATTCGAACCCATGCTACTGAGATATCGTGACACCAAATCGACTGCACTGTAGACGTCCCGCTAGACCACACGACCACCTGGGCTTCACAATAATAAAGCTTTCGGTGGCCGTGTGTTACCTTTCCTTGTCAGTTTTAATATAGCGTTGTACTACAGTATATGATATATAAGGCATGGAGATGTTATTGTTACAGATCAGCTCAATTATCTATAGTAAAGGATCCTACAAATTAATGCAAGATACAGTCACAGAAAATAATTATATTTATAAGTACGTCTGAGTCAGTGACAACACTACAACAGATTTATCCATCGGATCACCAGCAATGATGGTGATACATGGCTGTGTTCATTATGTATATACAACTCGTCTAAACATCAACCCAACAATGTTAGATCTGTAAATTTGCTTTCGCAAATTTGTTTTGTTCTTCCCTCGCCGGGATTCGAACCCATATATATATAGTGTCTAAAAATAGCAACAATCAACATTCAATCTATCTAGGTGTGGATCAGTTTGTAAATAAACTGATGCAGTTACTAAATTAAATTATATAAGTGTCTAAGAATGTAACTTTAACACACTATATTTTATATATTATTCACGCAATATTCCGCTAAACAAATTAGCTTCTTCGGGCGTGTGCATCTATCTAGGTGAAATCGGATGCATGACAACAAATATCTTTGTATCTTGAGCTACACAAAATTTGTGTAAAAGTTTAACACATTTATTGATGGTCTATATAAAACATATTTTTGCCGTTTATTGTACATAACAATTTTTAAATCTAAACAAATAGTTGTTTTAGTTAAATAGAATAAAATTCAGGATTTATTCCTTTGGTTTTGGGTAGAACTGTTTTTCATCCCTCTCATTAAGTCCATCAGGTTCAAGAGTATGTAGCTGATGTATCCAGAACCTTTCTCTCTGTTTTCTCCTTTCGGAGTCCCAATTTTGGTTTACCTCAATTATTTGAAAGGTGATATTATCAAAAAGTTCTTAAGAGGGGTCTTGTAATTGGACAGTTTCTTCCTTTTGTATAAAACGACCGGTGGTTGTTAAGTCTGATGTTGAATTTAGTTCATATTTTAAATAGTATACCAGCTTAAATCGGTCAGGACTGTTTATTGGCACTGTATTTCAACGCATTTGTTTAACATCTCAACTGTCACCACCTTTGGGAATTTAGAGTTGTGCCAGTTCACAAGGTAAATAACTATTTTCATTTTGGCATATCTTTGTAGTCTTTGTGCCGTGTTTGGAAATTGTACCAGCGTTCGCTTAAATTGTATAAATTTCAAGATTTTGATAGAGTCTTAATTTGAATTGACATGATTCATTTGACATCGTGCTATTACCGAGGAATGATATCTGTTATCCGAAATATCTAATTTATTGTTCGTTTTACTGTGTTTTTTGGTGATGTTGTACCCTTTTAGACTTGTTATATATATATATAAGTACGTCTGAGCCAGTGACAACTCTACAACAGATTTATCCATCAGATCACCAGCAGTGATGGTGATACATGGCTGTGTACATTATGTATATACAACTCGTCTAAAAATTTACAGATCTAACATTGATGTTTAGACGAGTTGTATATATATATATATATATAGGCGTAAAAAATAATTTTTACATGCGCATATATATTTTCATTAAATAAAATAATAAAATAAGTAAAAAGTTAACAGTTCCATTCTATCGATTTCATCCTTCCATTGGGACTCTTCAGGATAACTGATGTAGTGTCGCTATAGGCGACGTCGTTAAGGAGGTTTATGACGTTCCGCCATTGTTCGTTATTAAAAGTTCTCTGGATTTAATTTCGATCGGAACGTTGCTATGAAATAACGTTCCATCTCTTTTCTATATGCTTCATCCAGTCTACATTTAAAAAAAGGCATTATTTGAAAATGCTTTTTACCACAAGTGTCAAGATGGGCACTAATTGGCGAATTTCTGTATTGTGGGTGTTTTATTTGTTCTTTGTGAACTCGCACCCGTTCACAGAGACTATTCCCGGTCTGTCCAATATAATTTTCGTGACAACCAGAACATGTGACACCGTAAATAAGATTTGTTGTCTTACAAGTCATATTGGCGTTCACATGAAATTTTTTGCCATCTTTAAATGATTTCATTTTACCCGTTTCTAAATATTTTGAATCAGGGTTTTAACCTGCAACTTTTAAAACATGGAAAAGAAGCCCTACCGTCATATCTTGTCAAGATGTTATGAATCTTCACGTAGATGTAAACATAATCAATTTAAAATAAACTTATAAAAAGCTAGAATATAATATATTGATCGTTACTTTTTCTCTTTCCTACAATCAGGAACATAGTTTTTAGTTGAAAACCCAATGTTGAATTACCCCCAACCCATCCCACCCCCTTTTTCAATTGAAACACGTTATTAATAGACTTCCCTTCTGAAACATATTTTTTCCTTTGACAAATTGGTTATAATAGAGAATGAGCTTTGAAGGGGTAGCGAAGTTCATTGGCAGTGCTTTTTAATCAACGATCAGGAGAAAGTTCATTACTAATTAACAGTTAATTAAGCCGAAGAAATGACCCACTGTGCGTCAATTTCGGTAGATTTATTTTTAGAGCTAAAAATATTGTTGAACTTTACACGCAATTATCTCTGTAATTAGTGGACCAAATTGCATCGATTTTTTTTTTTTGCATTTTTGTTCTATTATTTCAACCTTTTAGATAAGAATTACTTGTTATGTACATGTTTTAGTACCTCTTTAATGTTTTGACGTTAACCGGTACAAATTGGAGCTTGACGATAGAGAAAAACGTTTTGAAATAATATCGATGTTACCATTTAAAAAAAGATACACTAAAAGATAGTACCAATTCGCCCGTTAGGTCCTTATATGCCCAAATAAGATAATCACAGGGAACAATGTTACATCTTCTTCTACTAAAATAGAAACATCAGAGAAAATGGTTTATCAGCTGGGTCATCACATTAATTTAATCATCAACATATAAGTCGATTAACCAACCTCTAAATGATGAGATTTTGAACTTGTAAGTTCGGGCTTAATTCATGTAAAATTCTGGGGCCAAGTTTTCGAAAGTATGTTATAAGATGTCATAAAATTTGTCCTAAGATATATCTTATGACATATCTTAGGATACTTTCGAAAACCAGGCCCCTGGACTAATGACGCAATTTGATCACACGAAAGTACATAATTTAACTTTGCCGTAAAGAGTGCAGTAGGTAAAGGAGGATGGAAAAGGTTTGATATAGCCATATTTAATATTTTTTTGTTAATTTCAATTGTCTTATTGACAAAGTAAAACGGAAAATATTAAGACAGTATTTTCTTTTATTTCTATTATTATATGCTGATCAACACAGTTTTTTAATATACATGTAATAAATAACGCGTTGGTGATATTTTTTTAATATCAGCTTATAATTTATTCTTAATGAAACTACTTTATTTCTAAAGAAATATGAAAAAAAAGTTTGACTTGCATTAAATCTAAAATTGGGTTCAGACATCCGTGTACTTAAGTGTTTAAAGAATATTCAAACGAAATTCTTGAGAGTCTATACTTTGAAATCGTTCGATTTAATTTCAAATGTATATACATGTATATGTATAAAGCAACTATAATCAAATCTAGACAAATCAAACAATAATCTTATTAAACGTAAAAGCCACTGGTCTGAAAATTATTTCAAACTTGTCGAAGTTGTCTTAAAAAGTGGTCTGTTTTCGTTTAAGACCTCCGTCTATTTTTCTATTTCAACGTCTGGTTTTTAATTATGTGTCTGTTTTCGGTCTTGACGTCTGCTTTCATTTAAACGTCTGTTTTTTTAAAACAAAATTCATTTTTTATAAGAAACTAAAATATGTCTTTTGATTGAGTTAAGCCATTTCAATTAATATTTTATAGTGTGTCTTTCTATGTTGTGATGTTACACTATTGTTTCAGGGTAGGGTGAAAGTTGGCGCCTTATTAAAACGTTTAAACCCGCTGTCTTTTTTTTTGCACCTGTCCTAACTCAGGAACCTGAAATTCAGTGGTTGTCGTTTGTTGATATGGTTCATAAGTGTTTCTCGTTTCTCGTTATTTTTATAGATTAGACCTTTGGTTTTCCTGTTTGAATGGTTTTACAGGAGTCATTTTTGGGACACTTTATAGCTTGCTGTTCGGTGTGAGCTAAGGCTCCGTGTTGAAGGCCGTACTTTGAGCTTAATGGTTTATTTTTACAAGTTGTGACTTGGATGGAGAGTTGTCTCATTGGCACTCATACCACATCTTCTTATATCTATATACATCCGAATTGGATGTTTGTGAATGGGATTATAATGCTTTATTATTTCTAAACAATTCACATAGTATTTGATGCAAATTTTGTGTTGGCTAAAAATGTTTATATAAAGCATCATATGTCAGAAGTTAGAAGATCTGAATGCATAATACATTGCATACAGATCTTATGTACGAAGATATTTTCTGATATTGACCTAATACTACATATTTCTTCTTTCGTATATATTTTGACGTAGATTAGATGATGAACATTGTACAGTCGAAAACATCTCAATAGAGACCGTACTATAAATATAATTTACCCTACATAACTTTCAACTTTCCCGTGTACTAACATAAAAGATGTACATCTTGCATCCTCGAAGTAGGTTTTGATTCGGTATTGGCACGACTTCAATGCTACATTAATTGTCTGTAAATTCCAATTAATAAATTACGTAAGTGCACTCAAACTAAGTTGGAACGTCCTCAAGCAAATTAGATGTAGGTATGACATAATAGTTTTCTGTTTATGACCTTTATACACGCTCTAACAATGTATATATTTTTTGCTAACAATGTTTTAATTTTGACCTTACTTGACAGAGGTTATTCCAAAAACATAATTAAAAACGGTTTGTTTTGTTTTAAAAAGACACATTCAATGTCATTGATTTGTAAAGGGAATAACACGAGAGTTGAATGTTAAGTTTGTCACCCGTCATTATATTTGATAGACACTGGTTACAATGCTTTAAGATCAGATCATTGGGTTGAGATAATAGGAACACTTGCAAGTATTCATAGAACTGTAATATAACACTATAAGGAAAGAACATTTATCTGTCATATTTTTTTTCTTCTTCTGCTATTTGCGATTTACTACATTTTGTTGTTTACTTTAGGTTCTATTTAAAATGCATCCTCAACAATAGAAAACAGTAAATAATAAATGAGAATTAAGTAAAATGAACACGAAAACAAGAAAACGCGTCCCCGATACCTTTTGTTTTGGGACAACATGCGCTGTGCCTAACTGTTGTGTACACATTGCCATTTTTGTAATAACATTACTTATATATTACTTTTTGTAGTGTAAATATATTTGTTTGGAAATCAAGGATAAGGTTCGTTTCGATACTATTGAGGTTGATTCTGTTGACGATTTAATATCTTTATCTTTGTATGTAACAAAATTATCTTTCGAACGAACTTGAGATATAAAATAAAAATGGACAATCGAGGCAATTTCTATTTTTTTTTTTTATTTTATTTTCGTTTTTCTGATAGAGCGAGGATATCTTTTTTTATTTTTTATGCGTTCCATAAGCCAAAACAGTTGTTATACGATTTAGTGTAGTAAAATGTTCTTTCAGAATCAATTGACACTATTACCGTTCCAGTGCAAGTTTATTTAATTCTTTTAATTACAATTTTTCCCTCTCACTGCGTTTGTTGAAGTTCTAACAAAATGTATCGTGGTTAAGGTCACTGCATACGCAACAGGTTTAAGCGAATATCAATATATCTTAAGATGTTGATCACATAAAGGATTTTGTTTTATGAAATGACCACACTTGTTTAAAAATTAACTATTTTGTGGACAACCATCAGAACATATATCTAATATACACTTAAAGACATTCACAACCATTCTTCCGTCACTTTAATTTTACATCTTTTTTTTTTTTGTTTTTTTTTTGTTTAAACAAAATATTTATGCTTTATTGACGGCTTTTACACATTTTTAAAATCCGTGTCCTTGTAAATTTATCTTACCTTAAACCATATGTATTTCAAGGTTTGAGTTTACAAACCCTCGTCGTCTTCATAACCATGAGTGACGACTGTCTAAATCAGCCGAAAAGAAAAATGATTTGAATTGTTTTTCAATCCAATAGAACTATTCAATTAAACATTTAGTTTCCCTTGTTTACTTCTGAATTTTTACGTTGGAAACATTTCTTTTTTTCCTTCAAAATTATTGTTTTTCTTACGGTATATGCACATTTTCTTGGTTAAGAGATTATTTGAAGTCATCAGCTACAATGCTAAAATAACATCATTCATTATAAAACTATATAACCCATTATTGGTCTCCTATATAAGCTATATATATATATATAGATTCTACCACTGCATCGAGTGTAATACGATATTTATCCACTCGGGACAGTTAAATTTTCAAATTTAAAACGCGAGGCTTGCCTGAGCGTTTTAAATATCCAAAATTTAACTGTCGAGAGTGGATAAACATCGTATTAAACGAGATTTGGTGGTGGAATCTGTTTCTCTAATGATTTTCTAACATTATGCAGGCAAACTTATTCCTTCTTTTTGAATGATCTGCAAAAAGATGTGTTCTTTCTATGTGACGTCATCAGGCATGGTCGCCTTTTTTTCATGCCGTCACAATAGGAAATTCAGAGAAAAGCAAGAAAAATCGACGTCATAATCGGATTTTAACCAATGAAGTACTGAGATCAAACGAACCAAAATCTGATTATTTTTTTTTATACAATGGGTGCAGAAAGGGATAAATTGACGAAGAATTAGAGAAATATGAATACTCTGACCTATTAAGAACTGTAAAAAAATTAATAACCTTGCCGAAAACAGAATGAAAATAATATTTTACCAAACAAAATGCAGGATATAAATGTGTACAAATGTAAAAATAACTAGCGATACTCGAAAAGGGTGAAACTAAATGTTCCGTCAGAAAAAAATCCTCATGCCCTATCCCCCATACCCCCAGAATATCAAGTATTAACTGATCAACCCAAGATATCAAACTAAAGAAATTGCCTCAATCATAGCAAACGGTTCATGCAACCTTTTACGATGGTGGACGGTATCGATCGTGATCGACAATATGAATCTTGTTACGTGATGGCAATAGCTAAAAATTTCAAACTGACGTTTTGTTGGAGGTTTTAGCTCTAGATTCATAACCGTTAATTACAGGTCTCTTTTAAATGTCCATGTGTTTTTCTTATGGTGGCCTGGATTACGAAAATTCTGAACATATTCATATCTATAATATCAAATGTATGGATACAGTATTACCACAAGTAAACAGATTAAAGAATTATTTTTTGCGAAAAAAAAGTCCAACATTGATTTTTACATCCACCTTATTTGGTCTCTAGTGGATAGTTAGCAAGCGTACCGCATCTCCTTTTTAATATGATAATAAGGCTAAATCGGATGCGTCTAAATAAATGAAGCATTATGAATTTATATACTATATTTGAATTATGCTTATAATGCATTATTTCCCGTTTATCGCCAACATATGCAAGAAACAGGCTAGCATTGCAGTGTATATACTTGGCTTTATTGAGTAATTATACAATATACAAAACAGAAGATGTGGTATGACTGCCGATGAGACAACTCTCCACCAGATACAAACGATGTAGAGTAAGCAATTATAGGCAACAATGAGAAAAACCCATACCGCTGTATTAGCAGGGGATTAGCTGTTAAATTCATGTTCATCGATTCGACTCAAAATCTGATACTTTGTTTATAACATACTTAAACGTCTATTCAAATTCCATTACGTCCTAAATCAAAAATTAACAATGCATTGAGTCGTTACATTGTATCAACACTTCGTGAGTATTTTAGAATATAAGTCATCTAATAAACCGTCGATATGGTCTCTGAAGAATTCTGTAGGCCATATGATCTGATGCAAAACATAGATATTAATAAACATGAAGCATGTGCAATCGTATAATGAGCAATTTTCTAGGTCTGTTTGATTCCATGTCATACATTAAAACTGACTGCTAATAGCGAAATACTATTTCACGATTCCGCCTTTATACATGTTTGAAACAAAACTATTAAAGTATGATTTTTTTGTCAACTTCGTAGCTAATGCCCCTTTGCCCATCAGCAAATAAAATACATTTAGAAGTAATTAGTAACAAAATATTCCACTAATGTAAGAAATTTTTATTATTGAGTTGTTAAAACTTAGTATAGTTTGATAAATTCTTACTCTTCAAAACAAACAGGTTCGTGAGATCTGTTCAACAAAATAATGTTCTTACCTTTTAGACTATATTATCAAATTGTCTTTCAAAATGAATTACTGTCCGATAACTTTATTTACAGTTTCTATCTAGAGATATTCTTATTCTATGACACTGACATTACAACTGTAACGCTGGATATTTAAGCTATACCTATTTCACCGTGGCGTAATGCCGTAAAATATGATTGACATATAACATTGTAACAAACATACATTTTCTCTTTTCGTATTTCATTTTCATATGTTTGAAAATGGAGATTGTTATGCATACGTGTTAGTAATTTAAATTCTTTGATTCATTTTTTTTTCTAATTCTTATTTACTCAAGGAAAGCATAGGGGTTTTAAAATAAACAGCGTATAGAAAGATGCACTTGCAGCTATATAAAAATAAATCTAAGGTTAAATAAAAAAGTAATCTACTTAACTTTTAAATCTTTTGATTAGTGATGAATTTGTGATATTCCTTCAAATACATTTTAATTGTCTTCAAGAAAGAATCCATTTTTTTTAAATTTATTTTGGCAATGGTTGTGTCACTGCACTAGCTTCGACGTTTTGCAACCTCTTCTACTAGCATCAAGACATACAGTGATATAACAATCTTACCCCTCGTATCATATTCTTTCGTATTTGTTTAACAACCGTTCACGATGAGACCAGTGTATTTATCCTAGTTTTTAGATAGAGAATTGGGGTCGTACTATGAATATAATTTGCCCTATATATATATATAACTTTCAACTTTCCCGTGTACTAACATAAAAATGTACGTCTAACATCATCTAAGTAGTTTTTAATTCGGTATTGGCACGACTTCAATGCTACATATATTATGTGTAAATTTCTAGTTAATAAATTATGCAACTGCACTCAAACTTAAGTTGAAACTTCCTCAAGCAAATTCGATGTAAGTATGACGTTATAGCTTTTGTGTTTATGACATTTTTGAAATTTTATGTGACTGTCATACATGTGAAAGGTTTTTTGGTCTTCCATGCTTTTGAACTTTGAACTTTATTTTGCCTTTAAGTTCTCTGATTCGAGCGTCACTGATGGGTCGTTTGATGACGATAGAACTATAAGTTTGGTATATTTGATGAGTTTTCATAGTATTCTAAGATCCGATCAATGTGTTGAGTAAATAAGAACGCTTGCAAGTTTACTTCTGAAGGTTAAAGTTGCAAAAATTCCTTTTTTTTAATTACAGTTTTTCTTACGGTGTTTGCACATTTTCTTGGTTTGATGATTGTTCGAAGTCATCTAACACAACGTTACAATAACATCATTATAAAAACTTGGTTTCATATATGTGACTAGCCACGAGATGTCAAGGCTTATTGGGGTACCCGGTCTTAAATGAAAGAAAATATCCTGTCAGGTTTTTACGACAGATTTGTTGCGATAACAGTGTAATGGGTCTTTTTGTATATCAGCATAAGGAGTAATGATTCAACTTTTTGATTAACGAACGCATTAATTTATATTTATAAAGTACACATATATTTCATTGGAGCTGAGTAACTTCTAACAGCCTATTTGAGCACAATTTTTCAAATGTACTCTTTGCTTATTTTAGAAAATGAAATTCAAATTTGCAATGAAACGTATTTAAAATTTGTCTTAATGACAGCTTGTGTTTTTTTTTTTACATTTTCTTTTAGTAAGGCAGTTTAATGATGCATGTTTCTACCGCGCATATCAAGCAAAATGACATCTCAAAGATGCATCCAATATGACGCATGTATTATAATGATGCAATTTTAATGTTTCTAACTATGGAAAACTCTATGGAACCGATAATGTTGAATTTTAAACACATCGAAAATTTGTTAATCAAATTTATGCAAAATAAAGAAATTTGAACTTAAAACATAAACGTAAATCTTTTTCAATACTTGTGTAATTGCTAGCAAAACATGTAAAACAAGTAAAGTGGTATACAAATAATTGAAAACGACAACTAAATACCATTCAATTAAATCTAGAGGGAACTAAAGGAACTATCTGAAAGCAGCCTTAAATTTGTAAATGGTTGATTTACTTTCAATTTATATATTATTTTTGTAGTAAATTAGATTATAGAACTACCATGCCAACACATCTACGACTTCTATGGACTTCTATGATAAATGTCCAATAGTGTCTATGATAAATGTCCAATAGTGTCTATGATAAATGTCCAATAGTGATTCTGATCTTTATGTTTACTTATATAATTTTATAGATATTTAGAGGATTTGGACTTCTAATAATACATCACATATCTTCACGTCTATCGACTTACATAATTGACCTGGCCAAACATAGACAAATTGTCGTTCGAGTCTTTCAACATTCTAGGTTCACTGTTGATGAACATGGTGATAGCTATATATTTGAGATCTAGGTGCAATGGTCTATCTACCATACACATATAAAATTACATTCTACATTCTACGAGTTTGGTTTTTTTTTCAAATTGCAATTATACCACATCTTCTTGTTTTATACGTACAATGCGCCAATGACAAAAATACGGAAGAAAAAGGTGCTTTACTAAAATTTTCATGCTTAAGACAAAGATTTTAAAATATACTGAATGTTTCAACTTTTGTTAGTTCCTTTCTTTTAGCTAAATTATATTTCCTACTAGTATTTAATGCTAAAGAGCATTCAGACTTTAAATTCAGTATAGAAATAAATTTGTGTTGTTGCAGAATTTTACGTAACGTTCATAGTCAACGGCGCTATACCTCCATCATGGCGAGTCACACAAGCTCTTATATTTTTGTACTAATCTTCAACGAAAAGGTCCTAATATCAGAACATAACCCTTCTTTACATTGTATGTTTCCATTCACTATTTTAAGTTGGTTAACTTGCAGAGAGCAGCCCAACATATTAAAGGTGATTTGAAAGAACTTTAAATAAGATGTAGGGTAAGGGGACTATTTAAAAAAAAAATATTCTGTCTGGTCAAGAACTGAAAATAAATATCCTTGTCTAAAACAAAATGAAAATGAACATTTTACCCCAAAAAAATGCAGTATATAAATGTGCACAAGGGTAAACATAATAAGCGATACTCGTAAAACGTCAAATAAATATTCAGTCAGAAAGAAATCCTTTTTCCCTATTCCCCATAACAACTCCCCCAGAATATCAAATGCCTATTACCTAAACATTGACTTGTGCTAATTTTACAAATTGTAGCAGACTATTCATTCAACCCTTTACTATGGTCGACGATATCGATCGTGATCGTCAAGAACTATGATGTTACGTGATGGCGATGACTAACATTTTCCAAGTGATATTTTGGTGAAGCTTTTGGTAGAAAATTCATAACCGTTTACTCCTGGTCTCTGTGTTTGCACATAACGCAATAGGTGTTTGCACATCACATAATAGGTGTTTGCACATAACGTAATTGGTGTTTGCACATAACATGATCGATGTTTTGACATAATGTAATAGGCATTTGTGCATAATGTATATAGGTGTTTGAATATAATGAAATAGGTATTTGCACATAACATAATCGGTGTTTGCATCTAATGAAATTGGTGTTATACATAACGTGATAGGTGTTTGCACATACGTAATAGGTGTTTGGACAGAATGTAATAGACATTTGCACATACTGGTATAGGTGTTTGCCCAAAATGTAATAGGCATTTGCACAAAACGTAATAGGTGTTTGCCCCCAACGTAAACGATGTTTGCACAAAACGTATAAGTTGTTTGCACATAACGTTACAAGAGTTTGCACATAATGTATTAGGTGTTTTAACATAATGTAAAAGGCATTTGTACATGACGTAACGAATGCTAACAGAGAGTATCAATTGTTCGGTAACACGCATATGAACAATACGATGTTGTTTTATGTTTTTCACTGGACATTTAAAGTATAAATACAGCATAGAGCCGTTAGACTATAATATCATGAGGTTTCATATAACAAAGATGTATCAAAACATAACGTTTAGAACATTCAGAATAACAATCACATTTGAGACAGGACGCAACTATTTACTGACTTACGTAAAGGAAGAATAGACACATCATAGAGAAAATATGAGTGAATGTAAAGGTGGTTGAACATAAAGTGTAGGGGTATTCACCTAATATACAGTAGTTACAGCATAATGTAATATCCATTGCGCACAACAGAGTTTAGGCATAGTTCCTTGATTTAAAATAGTATACATATCCATTGAACCCTTTTCGGACTTGAAGAAAATATTAATATTAAAAGGTATATTTGCCTGATGTGTTTTTCTCTCTTTCAGTGTTGATTCCAAGGGCTTGGAACCACTATTTTAGAGCTAATATAATTAGCCCATAATTCTATGGAAACATGGGTTTCTTATTATCGACAGATAATTAAGTGTTGACGGTAGATAATTGCAGTCTATACTGAATATATTCTTTTCCAAACTTTTCTAGATTCGGTACCGTTTGGAAATTCCAGTATTATTCATATATTGTTCAAATTGGAAGACTATATTCTGGTGTCTTTATGCAATTTGGTTATTAGAATAGTTGATTTACCTCATTGTTAGGGAATTATACAAATCTTTGTTTAATGTTGTGTTTTGTGTACTTTTGTTTCTCTATTTGTCCTATTTCTTTTTAGCCATGGCGTTGTTTTTTACTAATGAGTTTAAGTGTTTCTTTTCGGTATCTTTCGCTTCTCTTTTATTAACAATTGTATGCTGGAGTAAAGAAACCGGGCAATTCACCAGATCTTTTCAATTTTATTTCGTATGAAAGTGAATAACATTGTGCATTAGTTAATGAGACAATTGTAAAACTTTAATGGCAGTTATACATATTTATCTCACCTCCAATACATTTCTAGGAATATGATTGGTTAAAAGCGTCCACGTTGAGATCGTGTATATTCCATAATAGGTTAATTGGGAGGAAGGCTTATTTCAATACACAGTTAGTAGCGGAGTTACGACTTTGGCACTTTTTAATTATTCAAATGTGTTGTAATTTCTGTTTAATGACTTTAATATTATCATATCAAGGTTGTTTATATTAAATTGGTATTGTTGACATTAGGTTTTTATGCAGACCAATGGAAGTAGGTTCATAAAATTAAACACTTGAACACTTTAATATAAAATATAAAGTTGTGGTATGATTGCAAATGAGACAACTCTGGTCTAAATTCCACAAATAAAGATAGTCGGTAAGACAAACTAGTTACAAAGTGTGCTAGTGACCTCATACGATATATATCGATCAGTAAATTTTGTATGGGGTTCCAGCTTCACTCACACCCCATATGGAATTTACTGACCCCGTATATATCGTATTAGGTCACTAACACACTATGTAACTAACACTATCTGTTTATAAACAAAAATAAAATTAATAGAAATTGTTATATTATCTAATATTGGTTTAAATGTTTAATATTTCATTCCTTTGTGACAATCAAACTACTTTCAGCACCATTCACATACAGGATAGATCCACCATCTTTGTATTGTTTTCTACAACGAAAGTCGTATGTGATTGTTTATAAATATACAAATAAATAGTTATCAAAGGTACCAGGATTATAAAATGCGTTATGTTTAAAAAGAAACTACAACAGAACTGATTTGCCAATATCCTAGGATACGAACTGTTATCAAATTTTGTTTTATCTATAAACTTATAACTGTAATTGTAATTTCTGTAATCTATAAATGGAACTTGAAGAAGTATAACAAATATTCTGAACTTCGAGGTAAATAAATATTCTGAACTCCGAGGTAAATAAATAAATGTGAGGTCCATAAAAACTGACAAAACTGTGATGATTCTTTGCTATATAGATATAGGAAGATGTGGTGTGAGTGCCAATGAGACAACTCTCCATCCAAATAACAATTTATAAAAGTAAACCATTGTAGATCAAGGTACGGCCTTCTACACGGAGCCTTGGCTCACACCTAACAATAAGCTATAAAGGGCCCAAAAATTACTAGTGTAAAACCATTCAAACGAGAAATCCAACGGTCTTATCTATATAAAAAACGAGAAACGAGAAACACGTATAAATTACATAAACAAACGACAACGTCTGTACATCAGATTCCTGACTTAGGACAGATGCAAATATTTGCAGCGGGATCAAACGGTTTAATGGTACCAAACCTTCTCCCCCTTTTTCTGAAACAATAGTATAACATCACAACATAGAAAAACACACGATAAAATAACAATTGGAAGGCTTAACTCAATCAGAAAACGTAAATTAACATTATTTGGTACTGTTTAACATTGATTTGACGTGTATTTTGTTGTTGTCTATACTACCGATAATGTAAAGTTAAATATTTTTTTCGTATAAGAAAAAAACTGTTTTGCCACTGAAACTTATATTTTGGTGTTTAAAATTGTCCAGCGTGTGTGTCGTATCTAAAACATTAAAATAGTATGTCGATGAACGACTTCAAGCTACTTAGTTTTCTTTTGAATTGTTTTATATCAGTGATTTCGGGGTCTTTGATAGCTGACTATGTTGTATGGGCTTTACTCATTGTTGAAGGCCATACGATGACTTATAATTTTTAATTTCTGTGTCATTTTTGGTCTCTTGAAAGAGCTGTGATATTGGCAATTATACCACATCATCTTCTTTATATATTTTTTTTCACGTGATATATTCAACTATTAATACTCATTCTCAGTTCCTTAACACATTTCCCATCAATTAAAAAAAGATGTCATTGGTTGTAATTACATAATGTTATGAATTTGATTTGTTGTTTAGTGTTTTTCTCAGCTCTTTACAATTATGATAATTACAAATAGAAAATTGCTTTCTTTGACTGAATTTAAAACTGGTCATATATTTTACAAAACGGCTGTTTAAATACAGTCAAAGCCTAGTCATCAATGTAAGTAGTATAAAGTCAGAAAACTCTAAGGATACTTTCAATACTATGCATCATGTTAACTATTCTAGTGAGACTTTAAAATATATGTGTTTACTGTAAAATTATTTTGATAGGTTGAATGCTAAGGTGAAAAGATATAATTTAATGAAAATCCCTTGAGATATTGCTCATTTATTAACGTATGCTTTATCTGAAACATCTTATGAACGACATTTTTATGAGCAAATGGTTTAAAGTATAGAATCATTTGAGAAATCCATTCCTTCGATTTAAGGTTTTTGTTGCTTAGACGTAAATACAGACCTTGAAATATTTTCAGCTTCGTGTATACTTTGAGGCAATGGCATATTTTTAGTCTCTGGAAGGGCAAACGATAGTAAACCAGCACAAATACCAAAAGCCCCAAATATTACCAGCGGTAAGGCAACACCAAACTTTGTATCAACCAATACACCCTACAAATATATGAAATGAATTTGCTGGAAATTAACTAATTATAATTGATACATGAAGAACCTGTGAAATGTGACTTAAAAGCTATCATTATTTATCTTATTTTATTCTAGGGTTATTCGTGTTCCTATTGTAATTCTGACTGTTAAATCTAACCTTCATTTTAGCATGCGTCTCATGTTTATGGATTTTTCATATTTCATTAAAGCAGGAAATTGAATGAGTTTTAAAAGTAAAATTGGATTAGATTTTGGTAAAATCAAATATATATATATATATATAAACATCTTGTCAAAATTTCTTTCCTCGTTTCGAAAAATGGTCACCACGAAAAAAGATTGTAAAAAATCTCAAAAAACACATATTTACCAAATCACCCACATATGCAGACACCATTGACCCAGCATACCCAGATGAGCTGCAAATTCCAATCGCAAATGATCTGAGGTTAGTTGGGAAATTTTCCGCTACCATAAGATAAATATTAAAGTATGCCACCGTTATTGTGAGCTTTCCTATCATAGCTAAGGTTATCGTCAACCAGTGAAGGGCTGTAGTAGACAAATGAAAATACGATAAAAACCATGTTATCATACCTTGCATACAAAGTTTTAGTCCGACGTGGTTTAAATGAATTTAAATACAACATAGATGCAAAGAAAGAAGTATAGACTTCCAAGTGCATTTAGGTATTACTAGCTATGTTCATTTTAACCCCGAAATGTTGATTGAATGAACCGTGTCATTGTTACTCCTTCTACATGGTTTGTCGTATCTACATGAAACTATATGCTATATGCAAATAAATTCGTGGATTAACATTCGAGTTCCATAATGAATAGATATAAGTCATATTTTACAAAAGCCGAATTGATTATGAATTTAGCTTGTAAAATTCAGTTTAAAAATTATCAGTCTGAATAGTTATGTTTTTATCATGATAGTTTATTTAATTGATTTGGATCAATGCAAAACCAGGTATTAATTCCAATGGGGCGATAGCAAAGAAATTGCGTATATATCTATGATCATATCACCTGATATCATTGATAACTATCAGAGAAATATATGATGAATTTAAAGAGCTAATGGTGGGAATGGAAAACGACGAAAAAGTATGTTATCTTAATGTGAAACTACAAGCAATTTCAAGTATCTTCCAATTGGTGATATTAGTGCGAACCTAACTAAATTTTTCTACATTTTCATCTGCTATTGTTCAATCTATTTAAACTTTTTTTCAGTTCTGTTGTTTTATTGAGTGAATACAATAGCTATTGTTGTGTTTGTAGTTTATTCACCGGTACCTTTAATTTCTTTTAGCAAATAAAAGTTTGAATAGATTGAAACTGTGGAAATGTTTCTTTTTTTTTTCATGCAGCTTGTGCATTTTAAAACGTTCGTTAAAAAAAGACAGACAGCAAATATGAAAAAAAGTCATTGACTCCAAAAATCAAACAAACCACCAACGAATTATGTTATGATACAGAGTCTGGAAGCAAGTATATGTTGGGTCGCTATCAAGTGTACCTGATTATAAAAATGATAATCGTTTGCGTATATAAAGTTCCAAAAAGTTCACCTCCACTTATTGACAGTGAAAACTATACCATTTGTTTCACATCTATTAGACAAACGGAAAAGCGAAATGAATTGTACATAATATAATGCATTTGCAATCATCGATGGAAAATGTTCACATTGGTTTAACTCCTTTAAAAATACGTACGTTATCGGCATGTCAAGAAAGCTCATATATACTAAAGTTATGTACTTAAGGGGCTTTTTCAGAAGTTTTATTATACTTTGATTGCAATTAAAGCTTTTGAAAGTGTTCTTAATTCTACTTACATGGGCCACCGTACAAAGATGAAAATATTGTACACAGGCAACCAATGCCACAGATTAACATAGAAGAACTGAATATTTTCTTTCTTCCAAGTCTTTCCACCACATAAAGACATACGAATAAGGCAATTACTTCAGCTGACGTGGATATTAAATAATTAACATAAACATCACCACCTAAGTTACCAACTTTCATTGTGATCCCAAAATAAGTCATACTTATTGAAAACCTGTTAAACATATTACAAGTTTATATTAAAATGCTACATTTTTATCATAACACAAGAAAGTCTACAAATATCAAGCAAACATTTAATAAAAGCAAGAACGATAACAAAATGAAAAGTTTTAAACACAAAACATACATCGTTAAACTCTATTGAGATGTCAGTGTTCACTGTTGACTTGATAATGCTTTTACTATTCCTTAGATTTTCGTTTATTACATAACTTATTGATGATGATGTAAGTTTTTAACGACATTGACTTGCTATAGAGCCCTTGCACGGTCGGTTTAAGGTTTTCGCGGTTGACAATAAATATACACGTAATTCAGTTATCCAATAAGTGTAATTGATGTGAAAAGAAATGCTTACTCCGTCAATTATAAAAGTGAAACTGCTGCGTCCACAAAGTGCCTTCTGTCTGAACAGAAAAAACTGAAAACGGCTAGAAATGGGCATGCAAATACCGATTTTAAATCAGTGGATATTTTTTGGCTTTTTTTATATAAAAAATAAGATATGGTATGATTGCAAATAGCTATTCAACAATCGTAATACTTTCAAATATGATTTATATCAATATTGAGGGAAATGTTTTTTTTTTTATTGCAATTCAATGAAAAATTGCTTTCCTTGGGCATGCCATGAAATGAATATACCGCTTGGTATCATGGTCTCATGATGGCCTCGAGTGCATGATATCGTGTGCTCGATTTCATGTTGTTTCAAACAATATCCTTGACCTTTTAGCTACATTTCCGCTAAATATGCGTCCTTAAGTAGTAAGAACAGACTGATCAGTTCAAAGTCATAAGTATGTGTCTGGGTATGGTAACATGTCCAGCTGCTATATTTTAGCTTGTGAAATTGCACGTTGCATATACGGCTTAGCATGTCGGTCAAATATAAAACTGGGTTCAAAGTCATATCACATTAAGACATTCTTGTCCTTATATGTACACAATATTTGTCATCCGACGTTCAACAACAATTCTTTCACCCATGCTGCTATATCATGGCAATACATTGATTGATGTACATGCTGATTTACAAAGTGTTTATGTTATTGTATCAAAGTACTTACCAATTAAACATAAATATAGCCAATCGAACAGTAAGAACTTTTGTCTTGAAAAGCTCTCCGACTGTTGTACAAAATGCAACCTTTTCATGTTTTTCATCAACCTTAATATTCTGAATGTCAACGTCAAAACTAGCATTATTTTCTTTTGCTATATCCTTTAGAATCATTTCAGCTCTCGATAACTTCCCCTTAGCTATCAGCCATCGTGGCGACTCTTTCTGGAATCTGAAGTATAGTATTTCTAAATATAATGATTTGCATTTCTAAGAGAAAACTGTGTGAGGGGCTAACAATTACGTGCGCTGTTCATTAGTATTTTGTCTGGTTTCTTTAACAATATTTTTTGTTAATACTTTTTTTCGCGTTAAGATATATCTATATTGTAAATTCTGCCTTCATGTTCATCATAATAAAACACAAATAAATGCTTTATTAATTTGACAGAAAGAACAAACGAAGAAAAACAATATAGTACTGTTCCTTGAATCTTTGTGTTTTCATGAACGAGTAGTGATTTTGTTTCTTGAAATGTTTTGCCATTTCCCTTCTTTTCCATAAATTGTCCAAAGTATTTTTATTATTTTATTGTATTCAAAATAAACTATTTAGTTGCTATGATTATACTTGATATATATCTACATACAGTAATGAGGTGAGAAATATTCCAACAACTATTGATGTTGACCAGCCCAGAATTCGCCAATCTCTGATAAAGTAGGCAAAAATTACCAGCACGTATTCTCCAATACAGAAGGAGAAATAATAGGCAAAGTTTGCAAACACTCTTTTAGATGGATCCACCAATTCGGTAGCTAGAACGAAAAACATTTAAACAGATGAATAGCGTTTATGCATTCAACATATTTATATCTTTCATATTGTGAACTGATATATTGTTCTTTTTTCGAAATGAATCATCCATCTGTTATAAAGGTACACGGAATCTTGCGCATAGAATAATAATAAGATTATTTATTGAATCCAATTGAAGGGCCCGTTTCTTGGCATAAACATTTAAGTAAGGTAAACAAATTACCAGCAGTACTTGTTAAATTTTACTGCTTCTCATTTTATTAATCTTCAAATTCGTTGTCATATTTCTGTTAGATTAACATTTAAACATATCCACCTAATCACATATAAAAACTGCGATATAAAATGTAAACAGCATACCTAGAGTATAACCTGACTGATACACGAGTATGCTGAAATAACCGTTCGCAAATATCAGGAAACCAACAAGTGGAAGAGACGAAACAAAAGACCTTATCAAATTTGGTAACATCATTCCTATAAGCGCTGTTGTCAATACGGGTCGTCTACCTAATCTGAATTTAAAAAATATATAATTCTGAGAGATTTGGTTACCAAATAAAAAAAAAATCAGTTTAAACAGCATGGTTCTTCTAGTGCTATTAAACTAGTCAACAAACGAAACGATACAAGACTTTTTTTTTCGAATTAAAGATAAAGTTTTCCGTTCATTGGACCAATATTGAAAGAAGTAATACTTAATCATTATGGAAATATAAATCCGTTTAAAAAAACATTTTTTTTTTCTTTGTGACGTTTTTTCGCAATTTTTTTTTTTTACAAAATTTACATAAAACGACAATTTTAAAAACAGAAGTTCCAACTAATGATGCCAACCTCTCATTTAAAGGTAAAGACAGTGTTTGCCATCAATTTGTTTTTAAAAATCATACAGTTTCTTCGTTTATTAGTTAAGCAAAGTTCGGTCCCACGAGAAATCGTTAAAATGTATACATTATCAACTGATTTACCATAGACAGTATGTGTAAAGTGATATTCAAAAAGCGGTAACAATCTTAAAACTAATCCGAAAGGTTCCAAATTTACTGTGTATTGTTTTCATATCTAAAGCATTGATTTGAGACGAAAATAAAAAAAAATTTTTTTGCAATTTTTGAGATTTCAAAAAACACTTTTTTTCCCAAAAATTAAAAAAAACAATATTTCAACCCATTAGTTACAACATGAACATAATTTGATTAGCATATTGAATATTTTTAAACAAATTTGAAATTTTATTTAGTACTTAGAAAATTATGTGTCGATTTTTTATTCAACTTTCCGCAAAACTAATTTACACCCTATGATCGTTTACACGGAAATTAGATACTTTCCGAAAAGTTTTGATTTTCATTATCACATGTGCATACATTGCAAATGAAAGCTTTTTAAAATAGTGTATATCATTTTGTTTTATATGTAATACTTTTTGATAAATTTTATTTCAAAGTCGTGTATCGTTTCTTTTGTTGACTAGTTTTTTTAAGAAACATATTAACAATCACAATCAACAATGTAATTATGTCCTTAAATGTTGTTTTATTGGTAAACATATTGATTTTGTTATCAGTAAATTAAAACCAAATAAAAAGTCTGGTTATATACATTGGAATATTCACGATACCAGTAATTTGGCATTACACAAGGTCATTTGTCTCGAACTGCTAATGACGTCTTTGCACTATATTCGTTGGATGTTGGATGTGTACAGTTTGATATTTTAGTCTTAGATACATAATGTTTTATTATGTGTTATTGGCTTTCAATTAACTATCAGTGACTGAGAGTATTCTCAGATTTGTACTTTGTGTATATTTTTTATTGCGGGATATAATTTGGATCGATTTGATGAATAAAACACTTTTCAGGTGTTTTTTTTATAGTTTGTTCTTATGTTATCCGTTACACCTCTGTCCCAGGTTAGGGAAGGGTTTGCGGTTTAAAACATATCTACCGCCACTTTCTGTATGTGTATGTACCAAATCAGGACCTGTTATTCAAAGGTGTTCGTTTGTTACTGTATATCAAATTTTGGTTTCGTTCATTAATTTGTACATGAACAAGGCCGTTAGTTTTTCTCGTTTTAATGGTTTTCATTTGTCATTTAGATGCATTTATAGCTACCTATGGAATATGGTTTTGTTCATTGTTGAAGGAAATAGGGTGACCTATAGTTGTTAACTTCTATTTCATTTAGTCTCTGATCAATTGTTGTCTTATTGGCAATTATAACACAGTAACTTTTTTTATAATATATGCGATAATTAATGTCTTTTTTATTTTTAGCCATGCCGTTGTCAGTTTATTTTCTATCTATGAGTTTGACTCTCCCACTGGTATCTTTCGCTCCTCTTTTAGTCTGGCTAAAATATAATAACACTCTAGAGACAATACAGCAATTAGCATTGTGATTCCAAATCTTCAAATATGATAATGGCGTACATTTCAAATTAGATTAAAAAAAATCGGATTTCAGTACTATTTTTTTACTATTATTTGATATCTCAAAAATCCTTTAGTACAAAATTATTCAAGAGTTTAGACTTAAAGTATCAATTGCACCATAACATCTTCTTTTTGATATTTCTCTTGCATGCTTTTCATGCTGAGCGTATGATTGGTCTCAGTCTATGGAAGAAGCGTATCGATAAAAACTTTTCTTATATCACATAGCGATATTGTCTAATATCAATTGTAAATATGCAGACATTCCATGCGCAAAATGTTGTTTTCGGCAACGAAAAATTAAGAAAATACTAACTTTAAAACTTATTGTTCAAATGTAAACAACAATTGAGTCTAAATATACATTCAGAAGTTAGTTAGAAGCTCAAGTTTATGTCCGTGTAAAATTTGAAGTGCTGTGTTTTTCTTATATACATAAATAAACAAATGATATTAGTTCTTATATCAATGCGATACTTTTAAAATATCAAAGCGGTGTTTTTGTTATATCAATATTAGTACTTATTAGTATTAATATTAGACTGCTGTACCCATATTTTGACAATTTTACCTATTATGTCTGTTTTGTTCACGCATCGTTGTAAATATGACAGAATGTGATGAGACTGTCATACACGTGAGAGGTTAAGCGCTATAAAACCAGGTTCAATCCACCATGTTCAAATTTGAAAATGCCAGTACCGAGTCAGAAATATGACAGTTGTTATCGATTCGTTTGGTGTGTTTTATCATTTGATTTTACCATTTGATAAGGGACTTTCTGTTTTGAATTTTCCTCGGAGTTCAGTATTTTTGTAATTTTACTTCTTAATAGTATTGTTTGTAAATAAGCAGTTTTAAGATCATTACTTAAATTCAAATTGTTTTTGATAACATCTTACAAATTTCTCAATTGGTTTTGGAAGCAAAACTAATCAAATAAAGGTTTACAAACAATATCGTAATCAAAGAGCTAAGTATCAAAATGATTGTTCACATACATAACATTTAGCAATTTTTTTAATGAACGCACCGAAATAATATATATCCGATATTCTCGCAACACACGCATGGATGACTTTCTTTATTGATAACAATGAAACTAACTTGTGACAAAGATGAATCATACTGATCTCGTTCAGATAGATTCGACAAAATCTGATCTGCATTTTTTAATCTCCTTTTTAATACAAATTAGACCTTGGTTTTCCTGTTTGAATGGTTTAACACTAGTAATGTTTTTGTTCCTATATAGCGTGGTGTTCGCTGTGTGCCAAGGCTCCGTGTTTAAGGCCATACTTTGATCTATAATGGTTTACTTTAAACAATTATTACTTTGATGGAAAGTTGTCTCATTCGAACTCATGCACCATCTTCTTATATCTATAAATCTTTTTTAAAAAATCCCCTTATAAATAACTACTTTCCAGTCCTCAAACTGAACGATCTACATTTATAAATATAGAAAAGATATATACACATTTCTAACGTCAAAAGACATTTACATCTTATTTATTTGTGTTCTTAACATTTTTTTTTAGTACTCATTGAAGAAATGACTTTATAACAAGCTATACGGATTGTTATTTTGCACCAAGAAATGTTCGCGTATTTATACGATCGGTTACTAGTCAAAAACGAAAGGCAATCTCTGTGACAACAATACATCGGAATGCCCTCACGGTCATCGCGATGTAAAATAGCGTCCACGCGGCGAGCTGATTATGTTCATAGAGATTTCGATTTACCAACAGGAAAAGTCTTTGATATATAAAAAAAAAAAAAAAAAAGAACTGTTTTCCTTCTCAATATTTTGCTCTATGTTAATAATAAATACATTTTCTGTTTGACAAGATTTTTGATTTTCATTGTATCTGAAGTTGTCCAATTTATAGTCTGAGGCTACTCAGTTGGTATCTTCAAAGTTCGGGACATCAGCATTTGTGCATCTTAATTTGTTTGGATTATTTATTTTACCATTTGAATATTCATTGTAATTTGGAGCTGTATTTGATTGGATTGTTTGATAGAATTTTTCTTTTAAGTAATGATATTTTTTTGTCTATTTCGATATTACCAAGGTGGATAGGCTATAGCAGTGTGACCAGTATATTAGAATCTAATAGGTCGGTAGACTATTTGCAACCACATTTAAATTCCACCATTGCATCATCACTTCAAATAGAATTAGTCGGTTAAACCAATGTGTTTGAAAACAATAGACTGATCAGGTTGTTAACACTTTCAACTATTAATAGGGTCAAGCAACATTTTCGAAATGATAAGTTTATATAAGCGTTAATTTTGCCACAGTTACGAAATTTTAGTGATATTGACCCTAAAACATTAAACAAGTCATGATCTAAGTTTGTGAATTATGTTTGCAGTTTTCTTGACATGCATTGTGACGTGTCATCGTATTCATTTTATATTAGAAAACTATAGCAGTTATATTATAAAAAGTATCGCATTCATAAATTTTTGATATAACAAAATCATCGCTATGATATAAGACCAATATCGCATTGATATAATAAAATATAGCAGTATCTTTGACTTATAGGTGATTTTGGCTTAGCAAACAATTGAATTGCTACATGATATTTATAGAATGTGTACACCTACAAATGATAAATCGTGCATTTATGTTTCATTTAATCAACAGTTCAATTTTCTCGTTTAAATACACCTTGCTTGTTATTACATAAATAATTCATGGAAATTATACACCAGACGTATGTCGTGTTAAATGTCACCCTGTTTTAAGAAAAGAGTCTTTACTTTATGCCGAGAAATCTGCCTTTCTTCGTACAAATGCTAACATTCGTCTGAAATTTCCCACAATGCAACTCGTTGATATAAGACAATATCGCTCGTTGATACAAGAAAAGTTTTTATCGAATCGCTTCTTCCATAGACTGGGTCTAGTGAAGAGCCATTTCATTTGAAATCATACGGGCAAAATCTTATAAAATGAGTTTTAATTTCAAGGGCGCATCGACCTGTGAAGTCAAGTGCCCAGTTTTTTAACTAAATTTCACGATTTTGAATATGACACTCTTGTATTTACATCTACATTTTACAAGTCGACCTTTATAACTATATATTCTCATGTGCGCGGGTGATAAAAAAATGAGGTTTGTCATCAGATAGCCCTACGACGCATGTATCTATATAGTGCAAATCATAATATTAGCAGCGCTTAAGTTCTGAAGGTTTTGTGATGTTGATGATTTGTTTAGTGTTAGACCTTTGCTTTCTTTTTGTCTGTGTTGTCTTTTGTTGCCATGTTATTTGTTATTCTTTTCAATTTTTGTGTACTCTATACGACTGCAGATCGACTAGTGTGCATACGTACGTGTCAGAAAACATTCCATATGTGAAGGCACCACTAAAAATTCCAATATAATGACATAGCATCGTGTGACTTCTTACAAATTTGTTGTCGCATACCATATCAAACTGAAAAATGGTAATGCATGAATAATTTGTAATGCAAGCACTAACTGTAACTAACAATTTGACTGTAAAATACTAATTTACAAATAAGTTTTTTTGTGTTGTGAGCAAACTGCTTGGTTTACAATCTTTATGTTGTTGTTTTCGTTGACTGTTTAACGTACATATTCTTTTGCTATTCGGCATGTTACGTTTCATCCCACTTCTTTTTTAATGCACCAGTCCTAACACAGGAGCATGTTGTTCACTGATTGACGTCGGTGTGGTTCATATATAAGTGTTTTTGTTTCATTTTTTTTTATATTCAATTCAATTCAAAGTTGTATTGCCATATAAACTATACAGTTTGTGACATATAACAACAACAAAAACAAATAAAGACAATTACTAAGTAACTCAATATATATACACAAATTCAGGTAAATATTAAAGGGTCCCCTGTCCTCAGTTCCATTGACTTTTTATAAAGGATCCTAGTTTATTCACTTGTGTTGGTGTTGATGGGTTAAGTATATATATATAACTTTGTCATTGTCAGTGAGATTAGCAAATGAATTACTTTCTCTGTTAATGCAATTAAAATATGTTAATCTAATATTTGAATTATGAGAACAATTTATTAAGAAATGTTTCTCATCATCTAGTACTTTGCATTTTTTGCAAAGTCTTTCTTCGCGAGGAATTTTAAAATGCCTTCCTTTTTCAATTAGTAATGAATGGTCACTGATTCTAAGTTTTGTAATTAATTTTCTAAATTCAAAGTTTGGGTTAGAGAGGTAAGGTTTGATCAATAGATTTGGCTCAAGTCCTTTATAAAAATTTAATTTACTTTTATCGTCAATAGATTTCAACTTATCCATCAACAGGTTGTTGTAATATGAGTTTATTTGGGGTTTAATATAGCTTTTAATATTTTTTAATTGTTTTAAATTATTACAGGTTTTTGGTCTATCTATATCAATGTTAGATTCAGAAAGAATATCTTTTGCAAAAGTGAACCATGAATAGGAGCCACTAGAATCCAAAGTTTTAGTTAATTGAAAAGATTTATGTAATAAGGGATTCAAATTTGAGGTAAAAAGCCTTGCTAAATACATAATAGTTTGGGTTTTTATATGACATTCAATAGGCAGTCTTCCCAATTCGTTCCTTGTACCAAAATTTGAGGCACTCTTGTTAGTGCCAAGGGTAAACTTGCAATAACCAAGATAAAAGTTTTCTATTGGAGTCTTGTCAATAAAATTAAATGGGTCCACAGTTTTTCCAGAAACCAAAGCTCTTTTTTTAGCTTTGAAATATGTTATATATGAGTCCAAATATGTTATCTCAGAATTATAAGTTAATATAGGTCTCACTAATATGTAAAGATCAAACAGTTGTTTTGAATTGCTTTACACCAGTCCGATTGGGGCCTTAAAATATCTTGCTACTCTATGTAAGCCAATATTCCGATGTAAGCCAATATTCATTGTTGAAGGCCATACTTTGACCTATAATTGTTTTAGTTTTATACATTGTGACCAGGATCTTATACATTAAGATTTTCTTTAATAAAATGTGTTTACATAAACAATCAACACGTTCGAATGCATATTTTTAGTTAAAACGAAATTGAGAAAAGTAACATTTTAGAATTATTTTATAGAAGTACCCTCCCCCCCCCCCCCCCAAAAAAAAAAAAAACAACCAAAAAAACACATTCACACACATTAGACACGAAAAAAGATGAAATAGAATGACAGCAACAAAACGAATTAAAATTTTGATGATATCAATAATACGTTTTACAGTATTCTAAATGAAATAGTTACAAAATATCAATTATTTCTTAAGCCTGTAAAGACGAAATCAGTTTTTACTTTTTTCAAAATAGTGCGTTCGTATGTCAGCGTTTATCCGAGTGTATTAACTGTTTGTTTAAAACTATATCCAGCATATGATTCAAACTTTGTAGAGCCATGGATTTCATCGGTGTAATCGTCGTTGTTTAGCTGTGAGGCTCATGAATTCCAAATTACTTGATATATGTACATTAAGGATCCTTAAGATTGCACTTGGTTTTCTAGCATACCAAAAACTTAATTGAACGCAAAACTTACTGTTGAAATAAGTGTAGATTTGTACTGACTTTGATCGTAGACCCACTCATTACAGGCGGTTGTACTTCCATTTTGATATACAAAACATTCAGAAATGTTTGCAGCCATATTTAGAGTACTGTTAAATGGATCACCCATGGTGTTTAGCATTTGGCATCTGCAATATATAGTGAACATGGTGAAAATGCATAAACTTTTACAGGAAAGGTTTTCAAATTATCAATATTCAATTCATATTTATTATATAAAATTAAATTCTTCGTTTAGGTTTAGGTCACAGCAGACATATTTTTGAAATGCTATCCTATTACATATTAACTCAATATTGAGATAATAAAACAAACTATATCAATTGTGTTGTCTGTTTTTTTTTTTTTTATTTTTATTTTTCTATTCGACATTTTAGTTTTTTTTTTTCTTTAAAAAGTCAGAAAAATAACAATTGCATCTTTAATCGACCGCTCAACAAAAATTACTTTTTGTAGCTTTATACGTTTTTCGTAACGTGATATATTTTTTTGGAATGGAAGTGTCATGATCTCATATTCAGATGCTTACCATGAAAGATCAATTTGTCATAAAATAGGCTGTTTAAAATAGTCCTTAAATATGAGTACTTGTACAATGTATATCAGATCGTCAATGTTGATTTATAAAGGAACATATAAAAGCTTATTTAAAAACCTGCTTTAAAAAGTGTAATGCCATGAGTGGTATGAAGCATTTCCTGGAATCATGATAATAAATCTCATTTTTTTTTTGTACATTGTTGAATAATCTATAATAAATGCAAACAACTATCTCTGATTTAAGGCGAAGTGTACGTAATTGCACGCCTCTAGCGGAATACGGGATTAAAAACGTTCGTCGTTAGTTACGCAAGTTATCTCCCTTACTCCAAGAAAGGACACACGAAAGAGAAACTACTTTCTGCGGTCTATAATGAATCCAACAAGCACTCCTATGCTGTCTTAAACCTCATAGAAATTATCTAAATAACTTCAATTAGAAATCACAGCATTCTGTACGTTGTTCTGTGTGCAGCCTGACTTTAAAACATCATTTTTTTTAGACGCGTAGGAGAAGGCATTTCGTGTTTATGATGTCAACAGAAAGAAAAAAAGCCTCACAACAAAATTATAAACAAATAAACAAATAAACATGTAACAATTTTTCTTCTATTGATATAAAATTAATTTAAATGAAACCTGAATTGACCCAACAATATCGTTTTAAAAAGCCGTAGTCTTGAACGAAAAACACAGTACGCAACGTAAAGTTTTATAATAGGTTACAAATAATTAATGAAAGACGTGTGAATTTAATTGTTTAATTAAAAAGACGTTGAAATGTTCGTATTTTGTGCAATTGAAAATTTAACGACATGATTTATATTCATATAAGAAATCAGACGATACCAAGAGAATAATTTGACCACTAGTGCAACACTTACAGGTCGGAAGAACAAAGCGGGAAAACAAACAAAAAATAAACAAATTAGGCCCCAATAATTATTCAGAAACTTAAAATTTGTCTCACTCTAACATTTATCTTAAAATAAGTAAAAATTATGTCATTAAACTCCCAGTTTTCAACTTTTTCTACATGTACAGAAAATAAACAGGTGTCTTCTATTCCGTCCGCAATTTATGGGAAAACTAAATCTAAATTTAGAACCATAGTGAAATTGAAAGTACACATGTAAGATAAAATATAACATGTCATTTCTTCTTTCACAAATTCCAATTTCGATGAGATATATAGTGAAATCTGTTTTCTTTTATTGTGCCTGTGTGTATCATTCAAAATTAGAGAATGTAATTTTGAAGTATCAAGTCTCAATTCAAGATTATGAATGAATAGAATATAGAATTACGGGGGGAGGGGGTGGGGGGTAGGACCTTTATCGGAACTCCTGGATCGGGTGTTTTTAAGCTCGGGATTTCGGGATTGACCCTTTCGGGATCCGGGAATTCTATTTCCGAATTTCGGGTAGTCGGGATTTAATTTTTTTTAAATTGAGGACATCGGGATGTCGTGTTTTTAAGCCCGGGATTTCGGGATCCGGATCCCTCCGTCCCTCCTCCCTCTATTATGGTTAAAGAAAAGAGGTCAGGGAAGTTTTGTGATACTTGTAACTGCAATTTAATTATTAGTGGAATGAGAGGTGAAATGTGTTCAGGCTATTACATTTCGATTTTTTTTTTTAAATTTAACCCAAGTTTACTGCAAGGGGTGCTTAACGACCTCGATGATTATCCATGAGGATCTCGCACTCGGTCAGCTCTAGGTTTTCACCTAGTTCATGATCATACAAGAATTGAGAAGCCTGTGGTTTACTAGTCTCATAATATGAGACTTTGGAGTTCATATAATTTACATTCAACGTTTTTTATCGAATATTTCAAGGCTTTTTGACAATCAATGTTGACCCCCCCCCCCCCAAATTGATTGGATAAAATGAATGGATTACCGCCCCTATTTCAAACTAAAGTCCTATAAACTGACTGGTATTCGAATTTGTTAAAAGAAAAAATTGGTATCTCTCATATTGATTCAATACCGTAATGCCGAAAAACAATCATTTGTTTCCGCGAATTCCGAACAGCTAGAAATATATTCCCGAGTTTCAATTTGAGTAACTCGAATAAGTCAAGCCCTTTTCATGTCCGATTTTCTCCCACACGAGAAATGTAGCATTCGTACATTAGCTGAATAATACGACTGAATTATTCGGGTTACAATTTGTGTAAATCCCGAATGCACATAAACGTAAAGGTCCAGCCCGATTTTCGGGAAAGGACTGTTGTAGATTTCAGATTGATTTCCAGAAATAAAATTCATACAAAAATGTTTCACGCAAATATTCGTCTTCAGACGTGTAAAGTTATAAAAAGGTTACTAGCCGGTCTGGATTGTGATAAAAAGAAGCGCATGCAATGCATAAAATATATAATGTCTTGGCTCAGGGATGTGTTGAATTATAGAGATGCTTATGCGACACAAAGATAAGATTAATTTACCCAAATGTACTAAGAATTACCAAACAACTTAAATTTACTTAAATATTGATTTGTTATCCTGTGCCAGACAGATGGCTAATATTCTGAGAAGAGACCTTGATGAAATGAAGTTTTATGGGAACAAAGATTTTGAAAAAACGTCGCAGTGTTTAGATTTTAACAAAAATAAGGCACCAAGGTCGAAAATAGTTCTAGTTAATAATGAAGAAAATATCAACCGTTTTCTAGCTTGGCAATCGCCGCACGCACCCGAATATAAAAGACAAATACAATACAATAGTACACAAAACGTAACATAAAGAACTAAAGACCGACCAACACCAACAAAACGGTATATATTTCATACAAGTAAAGAACTATATGAAGCGTCGTAACTGTTGCGGCGACGTCAATAACGTTGTCGTTGGTTTTTGTTTTTTTTTTACACTCAAGATTCAACTTTAACAGGGTATAGCTTGAAAATTAGCACGGTTGCTAAGGACTTTCTTTGCACCAATCGATTCCTCAGACATTTTAGAATCGTCTCATAAATTTAAAAAAAAATTGATTGTCTAATATAATAGAAAATCTTGGAAATGTAACAATTCCCGCCGAATTTCACGATTTTCCCTATATATCCTTTGTAATTTTGGTGTATGATGCTGTTAACTTCAACAGCTCGTATCTCAAAAACGAAAACGGTTACCGTATTGTAATTATCAGTAATTATTTTTTCTGTGTTTTATCGCGTATTGTTGTTATTCCGATTGCAGTTTGAACAATAACTTACCTGTGCTTATGATCTCCGAGTATAAATGTCAGCATGTATGACGTCATGGGATCCAAAAAAGGAGGAATTATTAACAGAGCCAGCATACGTTTCTGAAAACGACCAAACCCTCCGATCTCCATTAGCAGCTTGTCGTAATTCATATTGGTCCTGACAAAAAAGTCATATTTCATTAAATAGACAAAAAATTGGCAAAATATTCAATTTGCAATAAGAAAAATTGCTATAGATTCCATAGGCGGCCTTTTACGTTTTTTCCATAAAGTTTAAATAAGAAGGCACCAGAGAAGAGTGTTGCCAATGGAACTTGAGATGTGAAAAGTTCCATCCGATCTGACGGTAAAGAGTTGCAAGTTTCACTTTAATATGGTAAATAGAAGATTTTTTTAGACAAAATTTTTGACGGGACGTATTATGATATACAAATGTCCGGCGTCCGTCTGTCCGTCTGTCTGTCTGTCTTTCTGTCCGTGTGTCTGTATGTCCGGCGTCCACATGTTGCACCATAACTCGAGAACCGCTTATCCACATTTCATGAAACTTCATCTAGTTGTTTCTTATGATTGTCAAACGATCTGTATACTTTTTGGTGAAAATAGGATTTAAATTTCTTGAGTTACGAGACTTTATAACTAAAACAGAGGTGTGTATTTTTCACATGTCGCGCTGTATCTCAAAAACGATTTCTGATTTTTGCTTTAAACTTCACACACTTCTTAATTATAATAATCCAAAGATCTGTATATTTTTGTTGATGATTCAAAATTTTGTTTTGGAGTTAATAATGAGTTCTTTGTAAAAAAAGAGGAGAGGGTTCACATGTTGTATCGTATTTTAAAAACCATTAATGACTATTGCCTAAAACTTAACACACTTCGTAGTTATATTAATCTTTAGATCTTGATCTTAATATTTTTTAGTGATGATTCAAAATTTTATTTTAGAGTTATTGAGATTTTTGTAAAAAAAAAAGGGGGGGGGTCACATGTCGCACCATATCTCATAAACGATTTATGATTATTGCTTAAAACTTTACACACTTCTTAGTTATATTAATCTAAAGATCTGTATATTTTTGTTGATAATTCAAAATTTTGTTTTGGAGTTAATGAGTTTTTTTGTAAAAAAGAGGAGAGGGTTCACATGTTGCATCGTATTTTAAAAACGATTAATGACTATTGCCTAAAACTTAACACACTTCGTAGTTATATTAATCTTTAGATCTTGATCTTAATATTTTTTAGTGATGATTCGAAATTTTATTTTAGAGTTATTGAGTTTTTTGTAAAAAATTGCGCCGTATCTCAGAAAATATTTATGATTATTGCATAAAATTTCTCACACAAGACAAATGGCGTATCATGCGCTCATGGCGCATCTGTCTATTGTATATATTTTGTTTAGTTTAGTTGGTTTTTTAGGGGTCTTGTCTTCTGTTTGTTTCTAATTCCTTCATTGTTTCTTTAAGCTACAAGAGGCTCAACTGCATAACTTTTGCAGCAAAAAAAGAAACACAAGCGGTTTTATAATTTTTCTCTCATTCGAACTATATCCGGTTCCTTGTAGATTCATTCTTTCTAAATGCAATAAAATACTGTTAATGAATGTCCTCACCCTCCCCCTTTTCCTCAACTCCACCCTCCCCTATGTGATGCCAGATATGCAATCCCGTGCAAAACCTTACATTTAGACAAAACATTAACATTTATACCAAGAAATGGCTTTAGTTCTGTGATATTGAGTCAATTCTATATACTAAATACCGAAATAGGTCGCCGGTCTTGAACTTCAAAATCTACGACACAAAAACTCAAGAGCCTTTAGAAAACTGTGCAATGGTTACGTCTGCTTCTCCTATCTGGAAATAAATTACATATCATTCCGTTCAGTGCAAAATATTATTTGGTGTTTACTTTTCTCAAAAAATTGTTTTTATACTTTTTCTTACCTTTGTCGTTTTTCTAAGCTTCGAAGTCGCCAACATTGTCAAACATAGTTAACATGCCAAATGATGCGTTCAACACAGTGATATGTGTGCGGATATATTTGCATTATACAAAAAAAAAACATTTAGGTGTTGTGTTTACACGGTAAGAGCGACAGCAACCCCACAGTACTATAAAACAAAAACAGGTACATACAGGTCACTTTCTTTTCGTCATGATGGAAAAAAATACCTTGAATGCCCGTCCTGTTCTGTTTATGTCTTATATGAAAGTAATTAGACAATGTCAAAGCATGCTTTTGTTTACACGGCTTTATCAATTAACCACAATAATCTCTATCCGCGGAAATCCTGGTGATCAAGGTAATATGTTAACAAAAATTCGATTAATAATTGGTGTAAATATTAAAGTTGATACAAGTAAAGAGGGGCTTAAATCAAAAAATAATATAACTTCAGAATATTTCTTTTCTTTATACATGTAGGAAGATTTTCATTTCATTAGTAGGAAGCTCACTAGTTATATATTTTTCTTGTTTACAAATAAAAACGTTTACATTTATATGTTAATTGATTTGAATTTTACAGTGAATATTTCAAAATTATGTATATGTTGACATATTTCTTCATTCTAGCGGTTTTTTTTCTCCCGTCATATTTTAATTTATAAGAGCACTGAAAATTGAGAATCAAAATGGCGAAGGTGTCAAAGTGACATTAACCTTAAAAAAAAGAGCAGATAACAGCTGAATGCCACCAATCGGTCTTCAACACAGCGAGAAAATCCAGCAGCTGGAGGTGGGCTTTAGCTGACCCCTAAACAAAAATTGCGTACTAGTGCAGTGAAAATAAACGTCACACTGAACTCCAAAACAAATGGATGAAATAAAATTAAAAAACAAACAAGACCAGCAAGACCAGTAAGGACTTGCATATTTATATGTTAATGTCAGCATACGATCATGCATCCTTGGAATCCCGATATGAATCATCAACAGTGTGAATTTAAGGCACAACAAAACGAAAATAACACGAAGCCTTGTTGACATTTAAAGTAAGACGGAAAATATTAGGACAGTATTTTCTGTAAGTTCTGATTGTGAAATTATATGCTGATCAACACAGATATAAATGTAGTGAATTACGTTTTGGTGATTTTTTTAATGTGGGGAAAAATCCTTGATAGAAATGAAGTCTCATGTATTTGCCTAAGATTCGGATCAAATTGACATCCATGTGGATGTTCTTTCAAGTATATATACCAGGGGTGGATCCAGCCATTTTAAAAGGGGGTCCTAACCCAGGACAAAAGGGGGCGTTCCAACTACATGTCCCCATGCAAATGCATTGATCGGCCAAAAAAGGGGGTTCCAATGTGACGTTGAACAAGTATAAAATTGTAAATGTAATGATACCATTTCATTTATCATTACTAAATATAATAAGAAACTTAGAAAAACAGAGACATCCGCCAAATTGTGTTTTCGTGAATGGTATTATTATGCTTTATTCTTGAATAAATCTTAATATTTCAGAAGTTAGATGAACTGAATGTATTGGGCATTGCATACATATCCCTTATGTTACGAAGATACTTTGACCTTATACTATACATTTCTTCTTTCGATATTATTTTGACGTAGAGTCATAAAACCAGGTTCAGCCCACCATTTGTTTTCTTCAGATGCCCTGTACCAAGTCAGGAAACATGGAAGTTGTTATCAAATAGTTCGTTTCTTTGTATATTGGCGTTTGTTTTTATTGCACGTGAGTGTTTCTGGAGTTTCGTTGTTTTCATCTTAAGGTTGATGTATTTCCCTCGGTTTTAGTTTGTTACCCTGATTTGTTTTCTCTCAATCAATTTATGACTTTTGAGCAGTGGCATTCTACTGTCGCCTTTATTAGATTCTGAATATTTTACAGTCGAAAACTTTTATACACTCCCAATGTGCGTATTTTTGCTAACAATGTTTGTGCTTTAATTTTGACCTTACTTGACAGAGGTTATTTCAAAAACACCCTACAAACAGTTTATTTTGTTTTAAAAAAAGACACATTCGAAGTTATTGATTTGTAATAGGGATAACACGAGAGCTGAGTGGTTTGTTTGTCATCCGTCATTATATTTGAAATGCTTTATTATTATATTATTGGTTTGAGATATTTAGAGCGTATTCCAGTATACTAGTATAAAGAAATGTAATATAATTACACTATGAGGCATCACTATTTGGCTTTCATATTTCATATCTTCTTCTGCGATTTGCAATTTGCTATATTGTATTATTTACTTCTATTCAAAACGCAACCTGAACCACAGAAAACAGGCAATAATAAATGAAAATTAAGAAAAAAATTAAATTGAAAACAAGACTTCGCGTCCCTGATACCTTTTGTTTTAGGACAAAAGAGGGGCGAAAGATACCAGAAGGACATTCAAACTGATAGACTGATAGACAATATGTGCTGTGACTAACTGCCATGTACACATTGCCATTTCTGCAATAACATTACTTACATATTACTCTTTGTAGTGCAACTATATAAATATATCATTTTGGAAATCAATGATAAGATTCGTTTATATTCTATTGCTGTTTATTCTGTTGACTTTAGACAACTTCTAATTTCTTTGATTTTCGTTTTTTAGATAGAGCGATGATTTTTTTTATGTTTTGCGTTCCATAAGCTTAAACAGTTGCTATATTATTTAGTGTAGTAAAATGGTGTTTTTTGTAGAGTCAATTGACACTATAAAGCTTCCGGTAAAGGTAATTTAATTACTATCATTACAATTTTTCACTCGCACTTGCGCATTGCGATTGTTGAAGTTCTAACATAAAGTATTGGAGTTAAGGTCACTGCATACGTAGAAGTATAGACGAATTAATGCATGGGAAGACAATATTTCAATAGCAATACATAAAATACGTAAAGGATTTTGTTTTTCAAAAAAGTTATTTACCACACTTGAATGAAACTATTCAATTATATTAAACATTCAACTTTTATTTTTTTGATTTGAAGTTTCATATCACTATAAAGTTCAACACACAAATTTTAAATCGAGGTCGAATTTTTAATTCCAGCTACAAGTTAAAAAACATTTAACTTTTCACAGTTCGAATGACCGAAATTTCATTACCGGTTTGAATAGGTTGAACTTGTTTTGTGGACAAACATCAGAACATACTATATATACACTTATAGACATTCAGAACCCTTCTTCCATCACTTTGGTATTATAACTATACAACTTATTTTGTTCAAAACAAATATTCATGCTTAATTGACCGCTTTTACGTATATCTATAAACCGTGTTCTTGTAAATTTATCAGACCTTGAAAAAATACATATCTCAAGGTTTGTGTTTACAAACCTGCGTGGTCTACATAACCTTGAGGGAAGACTGTCTGTATCACTAAAAAAAATCACTTGAATTGATTTACAATCCGATAGAACTATTCAATTGAACATATACTTTGTTTAACCCTGATTATGTTTTCTCTATGCACATTTTCTTGGTTTAGAGATTGTTTGAAGTCATCAACTACAATACTAAAATAACAGAATTTTAAGACTTTCAAACCAATAATTGGTATTTCTTATAAACTGTTATTTTTTTTTTATCTAACTTTTAAAAAAAACGTCATGATATTTGTGGAAATAAAACCTTCTCTTTATATTGCCTATATTATTATTCACTTTTCAGATTGGTTGACTGATCCAGTCAAACATATCAAAGGTGGTTAGAAAACAACCAGTTATGTAGGAGTTTTTGGATCTAGATTCATAACTGTTAACTACAAGTCTCTTTTATACCCCAGTCCCACTAGACCACGATCGCACTACGATCTGTGAAAAAAATGCAAATTTTGATGATCGTGGTACGATCGTGTAGGTCGCAGTAAGGTCGTACCACGGTCGTGGCGAGGTCTTCAAGATCGTGCAGAGCGTGGCCAATTTTGAACATGTTCAAAACAATCGTGGTGCGGTCGCGGCGAAATTAGGTCGTAGTAGAAGCGTAGTGAGAGCGCACTAAGATCGTAGTAAGATCGCAAAGGTCGCTGTACAATCGTAGCGAGAGCGTAGCGAAAGCGTGATTCTATTCGGAGAGATTGCGCAACGATCTCACAGCGACGTTATCACGACCTTACTACGACCATCACGTTCTCACCGCGACCCAACTACGCTTCCACTACGACATTACCACGCTGTTCACGACCATAGTACGATTCTAGCACGCCCTTGCCGTCCTCATCACGCTCTTCTCGCGACCTTACTACGTCTAGAGACATATAATAATAATGTATTATATGTCTCTGCTACGTCCACACGACGACCATCATTTTTATTGTCATTTTCACATAAAATATATAAAAAAAAACTGCCTAGATTTTGTTTGTCTGAATGTATTTATCCATTTGCTCTAACGGCTCAACCATGCTTCTCGTTTTTATATAGATTAGACCGTTGGTTTTTCCCGTTTAAATGGTTTAACATTTTTTTTTATGGGCCCTTTATAGCGTGCTGTTCGGTGTGAGCCAAGGCTCCGTATTGAAGGCCGTACCTTGGCCTAAAATGGTTTATTTTTATAGATTTTTACGTTGATGGAGAGTTGTCTCATTGGCACTCATACCACATCGTCCTATATATGTTACAGTGAATTTGAATAATCAGTGATTATGTAGAATCACTGGCTACTTTAGGGATTATATATAATCACTAAAATTTTCAGGGATTATGTATAATCACTAGAAAAAACGTCAGTGATTATACATAATAACTGAAATGAAGAAATAGTTTTATTTATAAAGAAAATGAATAAAAGTCAAATAATTTATTCTATAAAATCATAATGAAACATCAATATAAACATAAATTGTAAAATGTTAAACACAATATATTAAAATAATAATTCGTCCTCAGTCAATATCATTCTTTCAGGTTAATATATGTTTGTACCAACCTCATACAAAGGCTATAATTGTATAATATTAGACACAATACATTGAAATGTTAAGCATAAGGTTAAACAGTCATTTATTTTTTACAAATTAAATTTGGATGGCATTGACCATTGCATATTTGCCCTGATTTTTAATAGGCATGTTTATTTGCTTCACATCTATTTTACCACAATATCCAAATTTTAAAAAAATAGTTTCCTTCACAAATCAGATTTACGACACGCCTAAGAGAAATAAAGTTTTCAGTAAAAACATCTGAAGGTACCCCCCCAAAAAAAAATAAAAATAAAAAATAAATAAAAATTAAAGGGTTTCAGTAACCTCGAACAGGTTCGAGCAATATACCATGTTTTGGGGTTTCACTTTCTTTTTTTTTTACCCTGTGGAATTGCTATGAGAATATTACACTAAATGTCAGCATCCTCTACAATTTTGTTCTATTTGTCAATCCTTAGTTCTGCCTGTTTTCTATACACTTAGATGCGTAAGTTCTCTCAGTTTGAATTTCTTGTTCATTTGAACAAAAAAACACAACACAAAACATTTGTTCCATAATCATCTTCATCATTTGTTTTACCACAAATAACATGCTGTGTGGATTTACAAATAGAACATGAATATCGATTTGACGTTGGATTTTGATAAACAAACAATACATGTAAAGTTATCGCTATAAAGGAAATGTTGATATTATTATTTTGAAGCCTTCAACTTTATCTCAAAACCCCGTGTTGTTTAAATCTTTAAGATCACTCTGTGTTAAAAAGGAGAATAATCTCATCTTGAAAGGAATATGAAAGGAAAAAAGGATAATTTGTCTATATTTAAAAAAAAATAGCAAACAAAGTATCCTTAAATTTTTGATAATCCCTGAAATATTAGGGAATTTGTAGAATAATCATTAAAATGTTCAGTGATTTTGTAAAATCACTGGCCATTTTCAGGGATTATATATAATTACTAATGATTTCAGTGATTCTACATATTCCCTGAAAAATCAGGGATTCTACATAATCCCTGACTATACAAATTCACTGTAACATATATATTGACACATCTGTGTCATCTCTGCTATCGTTGACTAAACTATCGTCATTTGAGCTTTATGGACCAGCAATATGTTGTAAATTAGGTTTGATTGGTCGTTCCGACATCTCTTGATGACAAGTATTATACTACTTATGTGTATAGTATCAGTTTAATTGAAGTCTGGAGCATGTCAGTTAACTGATAGTAGTCTGTTGTTATTTATGTATTATTGTCATTTTGTTTATTTTCTTTAGTCACATCTTCTGACATCAGACTCGGACTTCTCTTGAACTGAAGTTTAATGTGCGTATTGTTATGCGTTCACTTTTCTTTTCTTCATTGACTAGAGGTATAGGGGAGGGTTGATATCCCACAAACATGTTTAACCCCACTATTTTTGCGCCTGTCCCAAGTCAGGAGCCTCCGGCCTTTGTTAGTCTTGTACTATTTTTAATTTTAGTTTCTTGTGTACTATTTGGAGTTTAGTATGGCGTTCATACTTTGCTCCCTCTGCCTCTACATCAACCCCTACCAACACGCCCACGTGTTCTAGTAGATTTTGGTAGCATGACTGTATTGTATCCGAGAAATCTCCGTTTTAATCAGAAATAGAAGGAATGGAACTATATTGATATGAAACACGATGTTGACGGTATTGCTGAGAACGTAGTAAGATCGCGGTATGAACGTAGTATAATCGTGGTAAGAACGTGCTATAATCGCAGTAAGATCGTGTTGCAATCGGATAACTCGTGGTATGGTCGTAGTGAGAACGTGAAGGGCGTAGAAAGATCTTGATAAGCGTAGTGAGGTCGCAGAATAAGCCCGATGAGAACGTGGTTTAATCGTAGCGGGATCGTTGTAGAAGCGTAATTAGGACGTAGTAGCATCGTGAAACCAACGAAAATTATCATTTTATGCCGCTCATACCGCGACCTCACCACGATCTAAATTTATTTTAGATCGCGGTGAGCGTGGTGCGATCGTGGTCTAGTGGGACTGGGGCTTTAAGGGGCACCAGCTACGAGATATATAATAAATCAAAAGTATGATTTTTTTGTGTTCAATCATTAATGAAAGTGAAAAAGTGAAATAATAATTTGCTTTTATCAGCTAAAATGGTTCAATTTTGTCAAATTAAGCTTATAAACATTAATAATGTATTATTCACTTGCAAGTGAATAACTTGACCTCATAAAATCCATATTCATTTGAACTTCAATTTAACCCCGTAGAAAGTGATAGAATAACGCATGCATTGTCCGTGTACGGGTATTTAAAGGAAAGAAATGTCAACATTGAAAGTGAAACAAAGGTAAATAATTTGATTAACTGATTCGATCCACACAAAATCATTCTTATAAAGGTAAACGACGATAAAAATAAATTTTTAATCTATAATACAAAATTTAACAGACCTATAAAAATCCAATTGCACTAGTTGCCTAATCTATTTATATCTGTGTTTATGTTTACATCGCTTATATGGTCATAGAAGGTCAACTCGACAGTTAATTAGATGGCGTCTTGGCTAAATTTCACACGAAACGAAGCAACATTGTATTGAGACCATGTCCTGTAAATAGTTTATTTGATATTTTTGATAGTATGGAAAAATGTAAATAAAATATGAGAATTTGAGTCAAATCGGTGATCATGAATTTGGCAGCTATTGCTCCATTAAGAATAGACAATAACACACTATAACAATAAATGCCCATGCGTTTTTCTTATGGTGGCCTGTGTCACGATTATTTTTTTATAAATAAACCTATCTATGATATCAAATGTTTGGATACAGTAATACCACAAGTAAAGAGATTAAAAGAATTATTTTTTTGCGAACATATGTTCAACATTATTTTTTACCACCACAATGTTTAGTCTCTGATGAATGGTTAGCAATTGTACAGCATAAATAAAGGCAACAGTAGTGTACCACTGTTCAAATCTCATAAATCGATAGAAACTTTTTATATTATAATTGGAACAAAGTTTTTATAGTATTAATTTTTTAACTTCATAGCTAATGCCCTTTATACCGATCAGAAAATAAAATAGATTTAGAAGTATTTTGTAACAGCATTTTCTACTTTTGTGAGATTTTTTATTATCAAGTTCGTAAAACTTAAATTCGTACTCTTCAAAACAAATAAGTACATGCGATCTGTTCAACAAAACAAAGTTCTTACCTTTAAATGATCTTTTAATCTATGTCATCAAATTTTCTTTCAAAATGAATATTTTTTTATAATTACTATCTAGAGAGGTATTCTAATTCTATAACACTGACACAGATCAGTAAGAATAACAACTGTTACGATGGAAATTTAAGTGGTATCTATTTCACCCTGTCGTAATGCCATGAATAACAAATTACAACATGATTGTCACAAACATAAACTTTCTCCTTTCGTATTTCATTTTCATATGTTTACAAATTGAGATTGTTATGCATACCTATTAGGAATTTAATTTTAATTTTTCCAATGTTTACTCAAGAGAATCTTGGAATAAAAAACGTATAGAAAGATGCACTTGCAGCTCTGTGAAAATAAGTGTCATGTTAAACAAACAAAGTAATCTAATTTGAATCTTTTAGTTAGTGATGAATTTGTGATATTCCTTAGGATTCAAAAGATGTAATTGCTTTCATGAATGTGTCCTATTTTTCAAAATTTATTTTGGCAAAGGTTGTGCCTCTGCACTAGCTTTGACGTTTCGAGACCAACTCTACCAAGACATAGAGTAGTTAAACAATCCTACCCCTCGTATAATATTATTTCGTAATTTTTCCAACCGTTCACGATGTGATCAGTGTATGTATCCAAGTTTTTAGAAAGGGAATTGGTTCACTTTCTACCTGGCTAGCAGTCAATGAATTGAGGTTCGGGAAAAGTGGTTTAAATCTCAGTATTCCTCAATGCTCTTCAACATCGTACTTCATTTGGACTTTTTTTTAAAACTTTATTTGATGCCTTTTGTAGACGAAACGCGCGTCTGGCGCAAATACAAAAAAAAAAGGTAAAATCACAAAAAATACTGAACTCAACGGGATAATTCAAAACCTAAAGTCCCTAATTAAATGGCAAAATCAAATGACAAAACAAATCAAATCAAACGAATGGAGACAACAGCTGTCATATTCCTGACTTGGCACAGGCATTTTTGAATGTAGAAAATGGTGAATTGAACCTGGTTTTATAGCGCTAAACCTCTCACTTGTATGACAGTCGCATCAAAATTTCAATCCTGGTATCTATGATGAGTTTATTTTACAGACGGGTCATTTACAAAACTTGAGTAAATATATGCTACAGTCAATTTGGGTGAGGTAGATCAACCGGAAGCACGAGCAACAGTGTATGTTGTCATTCATTCTCCTTTACAATCAATGATCACCGAAAATTGTTTTCCTCAAGATTAAATTTCAATGTCTTTTTTTGGGGAGTGGTGGATCCGTATGCGCACCAAATTTATTGAAGTATCATCAGTTCGTTAGTTGAAGTTGAAACAAAAAGAAGACAGAAATAAGTTTTACTAGACGTGAAAAAACACTTTAATAGCTATCATTACTAGTAGTTTTTTATTCCGTTTTGGCACGACTTTAATGCAACTTCCTCAAGCAATTGCGATGTAAAAAGTAAAATCACAAAAATTTTCAACTCCGAGGAAAATTCAAAAAGGAAAGTCCCTAATCAAACGGCAAAATTAAAAGCTCAATCACATCAAACGAATGGATAACAACTGTCATATTCCTGACTTGGTAGAGGCATTGACTTATGTACAAATGGTGGATTAAACCTTGTTTTAAAGCTAGCTAAACCTCTCACTTGTATGACAGTTAAAGCTTTTCTGTTTATTACCTATTTATACTTTGTAACAATGAACATATTCTTTTGCATCATATTTGTGGGTTTACTAGGAATAAAACTAGGGAAATATAGTAAATCTGTCATCTGTCACTATATATTTTGGTTTACCCTTTCGGAATTTTGGTCGTCACTGCTCTTTAACTTCGCACTTTATTTGGTATTTGACTTCTTCTCTGATTCAAGCATCACCGGTGAGTCGTTTGATGAAGATAAAATGATAAAATTACACTATGAGGACGAAAAAGTTGAATTTCATAATTTTTCTTCTGCTTTTTTCATTTCACTTTATTGTGTTTTTTTAATTCAGCATTTATTAAAAAAAAATTCTCATAGATAAAAGAAAAATATGAAATAATTATAGATGAAAATCAAGTTTAATGAAAACTAGAATACGCGACTTCGTTAAGTTATGATTTTAGATTAAACATGTGCTCTGACTGACTTTATGTATATATTGCCCTCAATCAAATAAAATTGATTTAATCATAAATTTTGTAGCATAAAGTTCATTGTTATGAAATCGAGGGTTTGGTTCGTTTCTATTCATTTGAGTTTGATTTTGTTGACCGTTTAATATCCAACAATCTTATTAGACAGGAAGTTACACATTTTCTCTTGGTCAATCTTGGTCTCTAATCGACGTCCGTTCCTCAAATCGACGTCCAAATCTGATGTCACATTCTCAAATCGACATCCAATATTTTGATCCTCTAATCGATGTCCAATGTGACGCCATGTATTGCCAAAACGACGTCTGATAGATTGTAGTCTTCTTATATCGATGTTCAATAACTAATGAAATAACAAATTACTGCACTTACATTTTTACATGTACATTCGGAGGACGTTGATTGATTTTGAAATTTTCAAATGCGAAATAAACAATGAATTTTGATCTGATTTGTAGGGTTTTTAAAGCAATTTAATTTTCAAACAGTTATACATACTTTCCATAGAGATTTAATTCACCCACTAATACTCACTTATAGGTAACTTGCGTAATGATATTTAATAGAAACTAATCCAGTCGATCTACCTTGACGAAGTTCATTCATATTCATATTGATAAATTATATGTGAGTATACATCAATGAGAAACCAACGACATATAAAGGGCAACATTCAGTCTTCAACAATGGACAAATTAAAGAAGTAAAGCCATCTATTTTTCGGAATTGTTTTTTTTTATAAGTAAGACCGTTAGTGTTCAGTTCTAATTGGTTTGCATTTTTTATGTCATGGCATTTAATTGCCGACATTATCGTTGGCGAAGGACGTACGATTGATTATAACTGCTTATATTAATTTATTTGAACTCTAACTTTTTACATTACTTAAAAATTTATATAACAACGGTCCTGTAAACATCGATTATACATTCAGAAAAATAGGTTTTTAATATATTTTCTTTGTCGCATATAATGAATTATGTAAAAAAAATGACGTAGAACTGTCTTTACATCTCTCCCGGACGATACAAGTTTCAGTTCTGTTATAACCTTTTTCGGTTTCTATTTGCAGTTTTGTTCATTTGTTTTGGATATTTACGGAATGTCGGTCCAACATATCACGGCGTTTGGATCTTTGCATATGCCCATTAAACGGACGTCGATCCGAGAATCTAAAAATTGGACGTCGATTAGAGGGACATAACATTGGCCGTCGTTTTGGAATGTTATATTATTGTGACGTCAGATTTGAACGTCGATTTGAGAAACGGACGTCGATTAGAGACCGGACGTCGATCTGAGTCTTAGATATATATTATATAAAAAAAATTAAAAAAATGATGCAGTTTAAAATTATCTTTTTTTATTTTTTTTTTTATTTTTTTTTTCTGTTATAAAATCTCAAAGATACCAGACATCTTAAGTCCTCTAAAATGCGTGTTTTGCCTACTTAAGATTTAGCATAGTAACATAATGCAGGATACCGAGAAAAAACGATATTGCCAAAAATGGATTAAATAGTAAAATTATAGAAGAAGAAAAAAGGTGTTTGTCCTGGAACAAGTTTAAGGGTGGTGTACTCATATCGGCGAATTAAAACACGGGAAGACAAATTACCAATGCATTTCTGAAGATTTTGATCATATAAGGATTTTCCCTTACAAAATAGTCCACGTAAACCTGTTTAAAAGTAAAACTTAGCCATACAAGTAAATAAAACATTCAACTTTTTTTCATTTAAAGTTTCATCTGACTTTAACGTGCAACGCATTATACAACGCACTTGAAATCGATTTTAATTCCAGGTACATTGTAAAAATATTTGACTTTTTTGCAGTTTCGAATGAATGATATTTGAGACCAGTTTAAACTGGTTGCGTTGAATTTCAGAATATATATCAAATATACACTAAGCGACTTCAGAACCATTCTTCCGTCACTTAAATTTACATCTTTTATGTTCGAAAAAAAATATTTATGGTAAATTAACTACTTTTACAAATGTTTGAAAATGTGTTCTCGTAAATCTTCATAACTTCTAAAAAAAGATATATTTCAAGGTCTGTTATCACCTTCGTCGGCTTAAATAATCATCAGTGACAACTGTCTAGTTTATACGAAAAGAAAATTATTTGAATTGTGTTATAATCTGATGGAATTATTCAATTAAACATATAGTTTCCCTGTATACTTCTGAAAGTTAACGTTGCAAAAACTTTTTTTCTTCAAAATTACAATTTTTCTTACTGTGTTTGCATATTTTCTTAGTTTTTTAACACAGTTTTCAAATGTAACCTTTGCTTATTTTAGTAACTGGAATTTGCAATGAAACGTTTTTAAAATTTGTCTAAATGACAGCTTGTTGTTGGGTTTTTTTTTAAGTGTTATGATGCAAAGCAAGCAAAATGACATTCCAAATATGCATTTGATAAGACGCATTTATAAATATTATGCAATTTAATGATTTTAACTATGAAAACTCGATGGAACCGGTTAAGGTGAATTTTAAACACATTAATACATTATTAATCTTGTTATGCAATCTTTTTTTAACTATCTTATACAGATAAAAACGACGATAAACATATATTTTTAATCTATAATATGAAATTAAACAGACCATAAAAAATCTAATTGCACGAGTTGCTTAATCTATTTAAATCTATATCTTTGTTGATATTGCTTGTATGGTCATCTGAAGTGTTCGGGGTTGAACTCGACTAGATGGCATCTAGACTAAAATACACACGAAACGAAGCTACATATTATCAAACTCAAGACCTGTAAACTGTTTATTATTCAATAGTTTGGATAAATGTTTAACATTGTTTCATTGCCAGCAAACATTTGTTCATTATTAAATCTATTGCTATTTCAATTCAACGGTTGTTGATGTTTTTGTCACTTGGTTCAAGCCGTCACCTGTTCAAATCTAAATCCTTCAAAACTGCCTTTACAATTAACATAAATTTTCATGGGAGTTTAGTATTTTTGTGATTTTACTTTCTATTACTAATGCTTTAATTATGGAAGAAATATGATAAAGTTCGAAATGTATGTAACTAAAAGTAACGTGCTTTCGCCATTACCATGATACGAAAATTCTGAACATACACATATCTTTAATATCAGGTTATTGGATACGGTATATTACCACAGGTAAAGAGATTGCATTTGGTCTCTAGTGGATAGTTGGCAATCAAACCGCATATACCTTTTTTAATATCATAATAAACCTAATTCGCATGCATCTAAACTAGTAAGCCATTATGAATGCACGGTCTATATTTTAATTCGGCTTAAAATGCATGATAATCCGTTTATTTCGCCAATATTTGCAACAAAACATGCTATCATTGCAGAATAAGTGTTATTGAGAACTAGTGGTAAGAGTATACAACATACGAATAATATGGTATAACTACTAATATGACAACTATCAACCTGAGACCACATGACTTAGGTTAAGCAATTTTTGGCCGTCGCGATTATGTCTGACAGATTCTGTAGGTCACATAACCTTATATAAACATAAATACACACGAAGCACGTGCAATAGTTTAATTGCCATTTTTCTAGGTCAGTTTGATTTCATGTCTTATATTAAAAACGTGTTAATCATCGTGATTTGTGAGCATGGCAAAATCAGTGAATGACAGACAATTACCGGGTGTCTGCTTTTTCACTTTCAATATTGACATTCTTTTTTTATTGATAACTAAACATGCTTTCACCATGAATAACCATTATCAATTATTGCGAAATATTATTTCACGACTCTGCTTTTATATGGGCTTGAAACAAATAACCATATTTTTGTGCATGTTTTTTTTGTCCAACTTCGTAGCTAATGTCCCTTTCATCATCTGCAAATAAAAAAAATTCTGAAGAAGTTCTTAACAACATATTTCACTTCTGTTACACATTCAATCATGAATTTGTTAAAGTGATACTAGCTGTCAAATTCATGTTCACCGATTCTAATCAAATTCTCATATTTGATTTATAACAATGTAAAACATTTATCCAAACTATTAAAAGTCTAAATGAAACAATAAACAAGGCACAGGCATGAAAATACGTAGCTTCGTTTCGTGTGTACTAATATTTGAGTCTAGACGCCATCTAATTATTTATCGAGTTGACCTCTATAGTCTTCCGATGAACATATATTATTAATTAAGCGATGTAAACATAAGTATAGAGATAAATAGATTAAGCAGACACGTGCTGTTGAATTATTCTAGATCTATTTAATTTCATATTACAGATAAAAAAAATGTTTATCATCGTTTATACCTGTATTAGAATGTTTATTTGCGGATCGAATCAGTCAATAAAAAGATTTACCTTTGTTTCATTTTCAATTTTGACATTCTCTTCCTTTAAATAACTTTACACATAAAATTCACGTATTATCCATCTCAAGCTAAGGGGTTCACATGAATACGGATTCAATGAGGTCGAGTTATTCACTTGCATAATTCATAATCAATAATGTTTTGCTTATTTTGACAAAATTGAACCTTATTGGCTACTAAAAAGGAATTATAATTTCACTATTTGTATTTCATTACTGATTGAGCCCCAAAAAACAAAACAAAAAATATATTAGGTTTTTTATATATCTCGTAGCTAATGCCCCTTTAAACATGAGAGCGGTTTGATAAATTCTTCGTCTTCAAAATAATTAGATGCATACGATCTGTTCAACAAAAAAAAATCTTACCTTACCTTAAATTGTCTTTCGAAATGAATCAATGCCCGATAAATATCCTATAAATACCTTTTCAATTTTATTACAGACACAGATCAGTAAGAACTACAACCGTAACGCTGGTAATTTAAGTAATGCAAATCTCAACCTGTCTTAATTCTGTAAGATATAAATAACGTATTAAATTATAACATTTCTCATAGTTTCTTTTATTTTCATATGTTTACAAAAAGTTTATGGACACGCGTTGGATATTTAAATTCTTTAGTTCACTTATTTCATCAATTCTTATCTACCCAATGGGTTTGAAAATAAACAGGGTATAGAGGTATGTTCTTACAGGTCATATTTTTGACTTGGTACAGGCATTTTCGTATGTAGAAACTGTTGAATTTAACCTGGTTGTTAAAACCTGGTTTTATAAAGAGCGAGAGCTACTACTTGTTTTACAGTCGCATAAGATATCATTGGTTTTTTAACAAAACAAAGACACATTATAGTTAAAAACGTCAAAATTAGGGTACACTAGTAACGTTTCATCATGTTCCATTACACATGTTTCCCATAACGTCAATGCAAATTATTTTCCGGTTATACTTCCGAACCGCGAGAAAATATCAACCAAAACACGATAAAATATATGTCATAGTAAGTTCCTTCAAGAAATACGAAAATACTCACGATCTTTCGTGTATACATTCAGAATATTAATGAAATTTGAAAGTGTATACACATGAAAATACTCTCAGAAACATATAATTGTTACCTAAATGCATGTTTTGAATGAATCTGTACTTGTATAGCCTATGTTGTCATTGTACATGGCATGTTTTCATAACCTTTTGATCATATGATACATGTATAAATGCATGTTGACATATTTACACTGTTGTGTCAAATTATTAGTTACATAGAGTGCTAGTGACCTCATGCGGTATATATGGGATCAGATAATTTCATATGGCTCCATATATACCGAATTAGGAATTTACATTGGAGTTCGGTATTTTTAAGGTCTTTCCTCTACGCGAGGAAAGACCTTATTGTTTTTCTCATGTTTTTAAGGTCTTTCCTCTCCGCGAGAGAAGACCTTATTGTTTTTCTCCTGTTTTTTTTTTTTTTTTTTTTTTTTTCATCCAGCATTTGTTTGACATGGCCTCCCCTCGTTTCTATTGGAGTTATCAAGACCAAATATGGACCATCGGTAGACCTCATCATGAAGTATTACCAGATGAGGCTGTGTAGGATTTCATCATCCCCTTTAGAAGTTATCTCCCTTTTATTGTTTTTTTTCGACATGGCCCCCCCTCATTGTTTTTAAAGATATTATGACCTTATTTGGACAAAAGTTAGATCTCATCATGATGTGTTACCATATGAGGCTGCTAAGGATTTCATCATTCTCTATGAGAGTTACGTCCCCTTGAAGCAATTTCTTTCTTTTACATTTTTCTCAAAAAGTATTCAAGATAGAATCGATTTGAAAACGGCAACATGTACAAGACCAGATGGCAATGATAATAAACATATACAATCATTTTGTTGTTAACCCGTATAAGGAGTTATTTCCCTTGAAAAAATATACACAATTTTTGAAAAATTGTATCTCGAGAACCGGAAGTCGTAAAGACTTGGGACCTACACCAATAATCTGAAGTTCATGTGACCTTTAATTTGCACCCAAGGTCAAAGGTCACCGAGTGCAAAAAAAAAATTACGCTGCAATTTGAAGCTTACATATTAGGAAAACGATAAGATTTTGCTGCATACATACAGCGTATAAAATGTTCCTCTCGACGAGCTCTACATTTTATATAATAAGCTCAAAAATGTCCGACCGTCTGTTACAACGGGATGATTCTTAAAAGTATAGTATTTTGTGTATATCTTTTTAAAGGTAACAGATATCAACCTACTATAAACTGCAAAGATGATCAGTAATTCAAGACCTTCAATTTGAGGTCAATGTCAGGTCATGATGAAATTTCACCTTGACCTTCACAGTATACAATGACCTTGACCTTGTGATAGTTGAAAGGTTAAGTGGTCCTGAGTTGTGGTCCTGAGTTGAATGGTGCTAGTCCCATGTCTCTACGACTTCCGGTTCTTAAGTTTGGTATTGCATCATATATTTGATGATTAATTGTGACCTTGGTGAACTTTAAAATTGTCCAAATTCTTTTTCTATAATGTTGTTCTTCAACTGTAGATCATTTATCATTTAACAAATTTGAGATATCTATTGTCGTTTTAGAGATAATGCAGTTTGAAGTTTTGCGAGCGGAGGCATGTATTTCTGAATCAACAAGAGCTTGCCACTTAAAATGTTTTAGAAATTGAAGAGGTTAACATAGTTATATGTTTGACCAAATACCAAAAACATTCCATGGACAAAAACACCAAAAATTCAATTTGAAATTTTCATGTTTTGCATTGACTTTGTAAGTTTCATTACTTCTATTTATATAGTTGATATTGCATCATTATTTGCACTTTGTCAAATGGGGTCATCTGATATATCAAATTGAAGGTCTTAATAAACTCTAATTAAAAATGAAAAATTTAAACCCCCTTTTCATCCCAGGGGGACGGGTGGGGTCATTTAGTACAAACATTCAAATTCCTCAGATAGTAAGGTTGTCGCATATCAAATGAAAGAACATAAAGCGTACATTTCAAATTTCAAATTGACGTCTCCCAAAAATGGGTTGGATGGGGTTATTGAGTGCAAAAAATAAATTTTCTTTTAAGATAGGGTTGTTGTATATCAAATGAAAGGTCATGATGTGAAAATTTGAAATATCAAATTCCCGACCTCCAAAAATTAGTTGGATAGGGTTATTAAGTGCAAAAATTAAACTTTCTAGAACATGGCTTGTCGCATATCAAATGAAAGCTCATCTTCTCTATGTTACATATATCATAATTCCGATCTCAAAAATGTAAGCGAAAAGTTTCAGACGGTATGCTTGTCGTATATCAAACGAAAGGTCGTACAAAGTACATTACGAAAACATCACTTTTACAGGAAAGACCTTTCAATTGTTTTACAAACAATTGAGATACTAGTTGTGATACTTTTTCTTCTACATTGATTAAACTCATCATAGGTACCAGGATTAAAATTAAGTATTTGCGCCAGACACACGTTTCGTCTCCAAAACAACCGTTAATTCTATAAAAATGTTTACAATGATCAAAAGTCGATATCATTCATCCTCCGAGTCATTGAATCTCACTACGAACCAACTTTTATCTATAAGTATTTGACTTTTCGAGAATGTAACTTTAACACACTTATGACTGTTGTAAAATTAGTTGTTATGATTATAGATTCACGCAATATTTCTGAAGATAAACTAGCTTCATCAGGTGCATGCATCCATCAAGGTGAATTCAAATGATGATAAGAAATTTTTTCAGCAATCGCACATTTTCTTCAATTTTTGGTTTCTTTTCGTTTTTTTTACAAACAAGACAGCCCAGCCTACTTTAAAGTTCTCAATAATTGAAAAATAACTCTTTATCTATTCATTAACTAACATTATTTCTCTCTTAGAACAGGTTTGTAAGGGGTATTTTATTTCGAATATTGCATCATTTTACTCTTTCACCGAATCATATATCAGTCAATTGAAAGTTAAAGGTATGTACATATAAACCTCAAACTGAAATCATAGCTTGTTTTATAAATTTTATAAAACGAGAACATTTTAAAAAAAATATGAGAAAGTTCATGTAATGACAAAATAAAAAAAATAACTCTCATGACTATTAAACTAAAGACGCGATACTTTTCAATTTGATCTAAACATGATTGTTAAGGTCAAGGATCAGTAAATGAACTAGTCCATAGATTTTTTTTAAATTTAGAACTCGATTAGATATTGAAAATATACATCAGAAAATGTAAAAAAAAGTATATGTCACCGACTTCGTTTTCGAGAAAAATTCATTTTTAAAATGGTCCGAGAGGGTACTAAATTACATTGAATATATAGGGAAAATCTGTATTTTTCTTCTACAATTTTCGGTTTCCGGTATAAATCACGTAAACCGCTCCATAGAATTTTTTTTTAAATTAACATTTTCTTCCTCTTTGTCTTACAAATTAGATGATGTTAAAAAAAAATATGGTCACCGACTTCGTTTTCCCTGTAGAAGCGACGCAAACTCAACATTTTGGCAAGAAAAATATCAAATTTCGTGACGTCGTTATTTTTATTACATAACGTCAAGTTATCATGCTAATTATTTCCAACGTTCTTCGTGTTGATTATGCACGATTATTATGTGTTTCGTATTGATAGATTCTTTTTATCTGGATAATTATCATTAATTTTTATTTTGTATTTCCAATATTCTTTATTCTTTATATTTAGGCACCCCATTATGCTCTTTTTCTTTTTTCTTTTTTTTTTTTTTGCCTTTTATTCTGCAATTTTTGCCCATTATTCTGTATTCCGTTAACCCCAATCAGACCCTCTTTTATGGAACATTTTAAAAAGAAATTATACGTTATAAAAAATATGATACATGTATGTTCATTATCAATACACATGTCTAAAACAATTACTAATTCAAACAAAAATACATTGTAAGTACATGAACGCAAAAATAGTAAAAACATAAAAATAGAAATCATCAGGTTTACTGTCTACAATCTACAAGTTGACACAATAAAAGATGTAATTGAAGCTATAATTTGTTATGCCCCCGCAACTGAAAGTTGGGGGGGGGGGTGTGTGTTACCCCTGTCCCTCTGTCCGCCGTCCTTCCCCTATTATAGTTAATCCGCATAACATCTACAGTTTGAATTCTAGAACGTTTTCACTTTGTTGTCTGTTTGTACATATATTGAAGGTGTGCATGTGGTCAGGGTTGTGATCTTTATTAATATTTGCTCTAATGAGAGATTGTTGAATTTTGTCACTTTTTTGGGAAACCAATACGTAAATCTCTTAGACTATAGTGTAGATCATCTGTTTGCATTTTTTCTCCGTTCCGATATATGATTTGGCAAATTTTTGAAAACAACGGTTACTTTAGCAGCGGAACATGTAATAGCTCGTTTTTTGGTACTATATCACGACAGATCGAGTTCTGTCCATATACTACTGCTTAACATCGCATATATAAACAAACATTATATCAACGATTCTACAAATTATTAAAAGAGTGTCGTGCGGTTATTTATACATCTGCAAGTTAACAATTAAAACACGCAGACAAACTGACATCTTTGTAAATATTTTTGTTTGTTCTGCATACAATTTATTGTAATCAAGTCTTCAAAAACGTGTTAAAAAGTTTAGTAAATAGTTATTTTTCCATAAGTGTATATGTGTATGCTCGAAGTATATATAGAATCAGTACATGATACACAACATGCGACAAAAAAGGGGGGTAGTAATAACAGGAAACTAAATTAAACTAAGGCTTTCATCGATGTAAACTTCAACAAAACTGGAAGGCGAACAGGAAAATAAGAATATATTGCATCACTTACGACAACCTTTGAATTGACCAGTGACTTTTTTTTAATTTATTACTGACCAGCCACACCGAGATAATCCAACGAGTTTTTAAGGGTTCATATGAAGTGTGGACCTAAATATTCTTTATCTTTAAATATAACGCTTATTCTGTAAAATCCTCAATAAACAATTTTGTAAAATTCTTCTATCATCAAATGATTTCTTAATTCTGTACATGGTTCTTGTCTGTGTCTACACTGTTGTATTAAATTATTATTTTATTTTCTGTTGTTATTCTTTATAATTTTGCAAACTTTTTGTTCAATTTTTAAATTCGCCAGTATCCGTTATTCTGCAACTCCCTTTGAGATCTTATTATATGTGACAATAAATTAATGTCCTTCTCTCTCTGATTTTCGCTTTCTCTCAAGACATTGCACGGTCTTTGAAGCACGGTGTATTTTCCAGAAGATACATCGTGTAAAATATTTACAAGGAAACCAAACATACGGAGATTGAGATATAACTTAAAAACAGATGTACAAATTAATGTTTAATATGCCTACCAAAATAATCCCCCCCCCCCCCCCCCCAAAAAAAAAAAAAAAAAAAAAAAGAAAAGAAAACACAACAAAAAACAAAAAACAAAAAAAAAACAAAACAAAAATACAATCGCACACAGGCTGAGACATAACTCGAAAATGTTTGTTTTGTTATTTAGTTCATCCACACAAATGAGGGAGGGGGGAGGACCGGGATCGGAACTCCGGGATCGGGTATTTTTAAACACGGGATTTCGGGATTAATCTTTTCGGGATCCGGGAATTCTATTTTCGAATTTCGGGATGGCGGGATTTATTTTAAATTTCGGGACCTCTGGATTTCATTTTTTAAAGTCCGCGATTTCGGGATCAGGACCCCTCCTATTTTTTTAGAAGGTATATAGTAGTAGTATGATATAGAGATGATCGATATAATCTCGTTCTCGACCTTCAAGTTTTATGGGTGAAATAGAATTGAGAACAGTTCTATTCTATATTTGAGATGCTACTTTCAGGGTACATTTTTATTTTTTATTCGGTTAATTTTTACCCATATATATATATAGAACAATTTCCTTTGAGGAGACAACCATACGAATCAATACTAGTAAGAAAATTCTTTTAAGGATCCACTGAATGTTCTTTTATTAGGATAATATTCCATGTATAACTCTTTAAACCATAAACTATTTATACATGTATCTATTAAAAAGATTTGTGTTCTATTTTTAACATCGAAACTTTCAACAAAATTGCGGACGTGAAAGAAAACACCATAACAAAAAAAACCGTCAGAATACAAAATGTAGCGATGGATTAATGATCGTGAAACATCATTTTCGTTTATTTTTCATTTGTTATAGTCTAAAAACTGTTGTATGAATATTAAATTATTGTTCCAACCGTAAAGAAGGTTACAAATTTAAATGTATTATAGTTTAGTGTCATCTATATGACTGACTGACAGCAGCGGAGAATTTATGACCAGTATTAATTTATGTGGTTCATTTCCTTCTCTACTTTGAAAATATTTTTAATTGTTCCGAATGGTGTGATAGTTTTCAAAATAGGGGATATCTAGTCTTACCGTACAAGACTAAGTTTAGTATTAATGTCCCAAACTTGCACCCCCTTCTGCTTATTTCCTGCTACACGATGTCTTTTCCCAGTGAATATAGGGTTTTTGTATGGATAGTTTTGACATACTACAAGTAGAATACAGGGGCCAATCCAGGATTTTGCAAAGGGGGGCGAAGTTTTTGGGACCTTTTTTTGGTTAAAAAACATAAAATAAGTGTAAAATGCACTTTTTAAACGGTTCTAGACGTGGGGCATGTATATTTTATAGTTGCTGTTAAGTGTAAGAGTTGGACATTTTTGATGTTGTATTCTCCCCATAAATTGTCTATCATAAAATTATAGTATGGGTCAAAAGCTATGAACTGATATATTTGATGTGGGACTTGTCAGTAAAAAATAGACATGGAAAATTCTCGCTTGTTGTATGTTACGTTAGCATAAACTCACAGATTTCTTGTTGTAAACAAGATACACGCCGCGCTATTCGATGAATTTTACAATACGAGCGACACGAGTTAAAAAAGACAAACAAGCAATTTTTAAACAAATGTTTGGTTAAAATGTTTTACCCAACACAATTGAAAATTAACCAAAGGCTACGAATGAGTCTGAAATGACAACGAATTTATGAATGACGGTCGACAAATGGAGACATAAGGGCCACACCAGCAGGCAGGTTGCAGTCTGATCTTGATAAAAGTATTCAATATATCAGTTCATGCAAACCCCCGTCCCCCCAAAAAAATACGCCCGTTTTTTATTCATTATGTTCATTTAATGCTATATTATTCTGTTGGAAATTTTCGTTTCTATTAGCCAAAAAGTGGACAAGATTATTGTTTTCAATCTAAATACGGCCAGACTCTCAGATCTCAGACTGCCTCCTCAAACAAATGGCTAGTACCTTGCACTTTAAATCTATCCAGAGCTTAATATACTGACTGGGTAATAATTATTCAGCTATGTTATTTTAAGATAGGCGCGGGCGTTTGGGGTTAAACATAATTTCGTAGGTAAATAATATTAATGTGGAACTTTTTTTCATGAGATTATAATAGAGTATAACTTTCTTTTTGGTTGAATTGTGAAATAGAAGTCAATACGTTCTTGCTCACTCCTTTGTCGCTTGAAGGTGTTATGATTTTTCATGCTCAGAATTGCAAATGTGTTCCTGTAATTTGAATTTCAAAATGACTGAGTGACGTTTTTTCGACGAACTGGTCAACTCAACCATACCGAATCACTCTACTGTGATGCGACTGCCATATAAGTGAGAGGTTTAGCGCTATAAAACCAGGTTCCATAAATCCATCATTTTTTACATTTGAAAATGCCTGTACCAAGTCAGGAATATGACAGTTGTTGTCCATTCGTTTGATGTGTTTATCATTTGAATTTGCCATTTGATTAGGGACTTTCCGTTTTGAATTTTCCTCGGAGTTCAGTATTTTGTAATTTTACTTTTGAAATAATCAGTAAATAATGGCGAAAAATTCTTTATATGAAAAGAATTGTCTCATAAAAATTAAATACACGGGAAATGGCAAAGTTCACGAAGTCTAGTCTTATTAATCTTTTTACAAAAAAAAAAAAAAAAAAGTCCAAGCAAAAAGGGGGGGGGGCGTACGCCCTCATGCCCCCCTCTGGATCCGCAACTACACGCAGTTACTGACAGCTTGTTCAAAGCCAATAACAACTAATAAAAAATCAAGCATCTAAGACTAAATTCTTACCAAGATTTCTGTAAATCAGTGTTGATTGAGACCCACTGGAAAGAAATGCACCACTATTATTCTGTGTAACAGATTGTCATTGTTGCGTCAACCAGATTGATTTCTTGTTTTAATTCATTTCAATTTTAAAAGTGTAAGAAAAATTGATTTCTTGTCCAAAAATACCGTGTGTTGCACTTATAAACATTTCTTACTGTTTTTAAAACATGCTAAATGTTTATAATTACATGATTGTGTAAATTTACATTCAAACATTAGATGAATTGCATTTATTTCAAACGTGCCAGAAAACATGCACATATTCGAATAAGCTGACAATAATTCAAGTGAAACAGGGATGGGGATATACAAAGTACTGTAAAAGAAAAGTTAGAGTATCTATACTAATAAACGAGAAGACCTACTTTTGTGTGTCGCTTCTCTTCCTTCTACAATGAATTAATCAGCATGCCTCTGTGTTCTATATAGGTATAGTCGCATTTGTCATCTTTTCTTATGATTATTCAGTTTGGGTTATTTTGGGAGGAAAACGAAAATAAAGGTGTCAGACCACCAATTAAAAATCCCTATCTGTTCAACCGATTCTTGCAATTTTCACAGCTATCTAAATATTTTACCTTAAGTTTAACTTCAATGAAACCAGGTATATCCTGAATTGTACATGTATCACCTTTCTACATGCCAATTTTCAACCAAAGTTTAAAGTCTTATATGAAATTTCTGATCTTGAAAACACAGGTACTACCAAAATAACTCCCTGTTTTCTGGAAATCTTAAATTAGTGTACTATGTAGCGCATTAATCCTGAATTTTTAACGCAAACTCATAGACAAGTGAATTTTGACTCAAAATGGTCTAAATATATTTCCCTTTCACCAGAAGTTTCATTTCTGCATATTTGTTGGTTAGTTTACGTAAACATGACATCAAAAGTACTATTTTGTGTCATAGTTCAATATACTGTCGAGACTGCACTGTTTTTCCTCATCACAATTATGTAGAAGTAGAAATAGTGGTGAGCAACAGTGATCAACAGTTTTCACACTTGTTTTAACTGGTCGGCAGATATCCAAACTCAAACACCTGATTTTCGTTTTGAAGATCGTCTTCATGACTGTTTTCATATTCATTTTCAAAATCCTGTAGCATTTCTTCAATTTTAGCAAACAAGTTCATGCTCCTAGAAGATACATACTTTCCGTCAGATTTACCGTTGTCCCATTGAAAAGTCACCGGTTGAAATTTTAACATTGCAAAATCTGGTCAAAGGGACGTAATTCGTACAAAACATCGCAATATTTCGCGGAATCCGCTAGACGGCGTTCATTTACTGTTACTTGACCTTAATGTTCGTATCTTTATCTCGCATAATTAGTGAACAAAATTACTGACGCATAGCAAAGTTGTTATCACACTTGAACGGAAAACGGAAAATTTGACCAATTTAAACAGAAATGAAATGAAAATTTAAATTTAAAAGAGAAAAATGTTTCCAGCTGTAACAGTTACTCCTATTTACAATCAAAAACGGTTATCTTTATACAGCGTAAAAAAATGTAATTTTCTTGAATTATTTGAAAGGTATTTTAAATGACAATCCTGGTGTACTTGTATGTATAGTGTTACACTAAGACAATCAAATAAATAAACGTCTGTCCTCATAGATCTTAACTAACATAATGGATTGCCTCATGAGCGAGCTATTAATGCTGCTGCAGTCTACAATCACCAAGTTTGTTTATGTAAAATACTCAAAATAAAACCTATATTGTGCTGTTTGCTGGTATCGAATAGTTATTATGCTTTTGAAACTCGTGCTTTTTAACAGAACACTGTTCCATATTGGGCTGTCTTTTCAAATGAGTTCCTTTGGCATTAGGAACAATGTTAAAGGTCAATGAAAAACTCCTTTTCCGAACGCCAATGTATTTGTGTGAAAGTGTTCTTTGGACTTTTTAATGGAGTTGTATCCCCTTAACTATTTTAAAAAAAAACTATTTAGTATGAGAGTTCCTAACCGTATATAGAGACTTAATGTTTTCTGATTTGAGATCCTCGATTTTTTACCCTAAAACTTAGGGCAAGGTCATATTTTGACTTTTGGTAGAATTTTATACTCGTAACTGATGAAGCCATTTTGTCTTTACTATCAGTATTAGCATGAAAATGGCTTACACGAAGTAACTGTGTTTAAGTTTGATAGACAGTTTTGCCCAATGGCATGTAAAAGAAAACAGAAACAATATATTTTTCGCATTTGTAAAAAATTACTTTTTCATTTGACATCTGATTGGGAAAATTGTTTGCCGTAAGTAGTAAATAATTCCCCTTATTTCAATGAAACCATATATATTCTTTTCAAATCAGTCAAAATTAAGTTTACACTCGAATGGCTTTTGATACTAAGTAGCGGATCATCTCTCTTGCTTCAAAGAATGATTTACAAACAGCATATTTTTTTGGGATTGGAGCTGGATAAGTGGTCTTCTGACACGAATTGTTTAAATATAAGTTCATTTGTGGTCTCGAAAAATTAGTGTCTGCAGAACAGTTTTTTTTCCCAATATTTATCAGCATGTGAGCGAAAAATAACTCCGATAGATCTCTGAACAATTGTTTTTTGTTTTGTATTATTTTTTTATTCTGTAAAATCTTTAGTTGTATGGTTATTTATGATATATGCATTACTGTTTTCACAATTTTGGCTTTAATTTATTGTTGAAGCACCGCAATCCTATAGCAATCACAGGACGTACGTACTAAATCTTAAGGCTGGTATCATTGATGAGTTATTATATGTAAAAAAGAGATATATCCCCTTGCAGGAGATAGCTTTCACGAAAAGAAAATTATGTCCCTCTCATCCTAAATTTACTTTACTAAGTAGCAATATGGACAGATTTCTATCAGTCACAGGTGGAATTTTATTTTGATTGTAAAACGTATAGTCGTTTGGGGTAATGTATGTTGTATATTAAATAATCATATACCTTGATGATATCAGGTTTAAAAGACTCGCGCGTAAGACAAACCAAAGTATATACCTGGTATATATGAGTTTTAACAACCACTGTTTCGATGTCTTTGCTTTATGACGTCCCGTCTCCGAGAGTATAGTCAGCCTAGTAGTCAGCACTGTTTTCGTTGACATGAAATGGCATCAATCGTTTTATGTTATGAAAATTAACTGATTATAAACTGTTGAAATATTCAAAACACTGATGTTTTTCTATACCCAGAAATAAGTTTTCTAAGCTATATTTGGCACACCTTTTTTTGAATTTACGGTTATAAATACACTCGAACTTTGTTTTTTAATTCAAGCGACATTTTTGCGTCTTTACGTAAACCGAATTATAAGCCTGGTATCTTTGACGAGATGTTTTAATAATTTTTGATAAATTCAAACTAGTTATCGCAAAGTATACCTTATTTCTCCCTAAAACAATATATTTTTACATATTTTGGTCAATTTTTTTTTATAAACAGAATTCTTCTAATCTGTCTTAAACTAGGATTATTTGTGTAAAGGGTACAAAATGTCGATGTGTAATTGAGTGTACTCTTACATATGCGTTCTTTATATTCCAAAATAAGACGCACACCCCTAGCGATAGAGCAGACATTTTCACGCTTAATCTAATGCTCTGTTTTTATTGCTCAGATAAAAGATATGCGTAATTTTGATGGAGGTTTTGGGGGGAAATAGACCTACTTAAGTTAATAACAATATAACTGTTTGTTGGGACACCTTTTATTTGTATCCATTTGACAATTTTCGTTATGTCTTGATTAATATTTACTTTGCAATCCTTGAAAGTTTTGATTAAACATAAAAGCTTACCACAATCTGTTCTCATAATATTTTTTTTCATTTCGTTCTTAAGTATTTAGTGTTTCTGCTAACATTCATAATACCTCAATGCAATGATCTATTTGTATCTATGTTATATATATATATATTATTGTATTTTCACTCATATTGTTTTGAGTACACTGTCAGATTTATTTTACCTTAAATAGCCTACCATTTCATGAACTATGCAAATCTGTAAAGATATATTTTTCACAAACTCATCCTTCCTTTTTTCATAAAGATATATTTCATCCTCATTCCTTAGTGAAGTTAAACACTATATGTTAATAATTTTGAGGAATTGAGCCACATCAAGGTCCAGAATTGTGTAATACAAAAGGAAAATAGCACAATTTGTTAAAACGCCTGTAATGTACGTCCAAAGTTAGATCTCATTAACACCGATATACATAAGTAGGATATTATTTATATATAATTATCTCATCATAACAGGTTAAATAATTTCCTTTACAAAAATAAATTATATATCCTTGTTTTAAAAATTTCAATAGGGAATATATTTTGTAGTAATTAACCATTATTCAAGACGTTTCGGCCACTGGCTTTCTTCGGTTTCTTTATTTTTCTTCTTAGCTATATGATAGACATTTTTCCTTTCACAATCAATAAATTATCTATGTTTCAAAAACATGTAAGGTACAAGATATAGGAAGATGTGGTATGAGTGACAATGAGACAACTCTCCATCCAAGTCACAATTTATAAAATTAAACCATTATAGATCAAGGTACGGTCTTTAACACGGAGCCTAAGCTCACACCGAACAGCAAGTTAAACGGGAAAACCAACGGTCTAATCTATATAAAAAAAAAGAGAGAAACGAGTAACACTTATGAACCACATAAACAAATGACAACCACTGAGCATCAAATTACTGACTTAGGACAGGTGCAAATAATTGCAGCGGTATTAAACGTTAAATGGTACCAAACCTTCTACCTTTTCTAGAACAGTAGTATAACATCACAACATAGAAAGACACACTATAAAATATCAATTGGAACGACTTAACTCATTCAAAAAATTATATTGAATGTATAATGTAACAGCAGTTTACTGATATTCAAATCCGATAAATCAAATTAAAAGATAAAAATTCAAATTTAAAACTAACAAAAACGGAGGGATTTAGGGAACAAAAATATTGTCAACAGAGTAAACAGTCTTTGGACATGTAACCGCTGCCATAAGAAGGCACACTCAGTCAAAATGTAACAATCCACTAAAAACGTGTTTACTTCTAAAAGGGATAGAACTTACTGTACTTGTTCTTTCTGCACCATTCTAAACAAGTCGATATTTTATTGGAAATCACTGTTTCTGTACAGGTATTATCTGAGAAAAAAGTTAAAGGTACTTGGTTTTATGGCTAACTGAAACTCTGGCTTATACATCATTTGTTTAAATTTCATTTATATAAACCATATTAAGTCAGCAACTCCAACAGACATGATATGTTAATAATTTGATCCAGTAAATGTAGCACACCAAGTGTGACTGAGTGTGTAATAAAAGCTTTTTAATCTTTGGTGAAAATTAATTAAAAAAAACTATTAAAGATGGAATGGATTTGAATAAGTAAAAAAACAACAAATGAGTTTAAACGGTTAAAAAGATGACAGAAAGAAATATGTTAAGCATTGATATTAAACATTTTATAGACATAGATATGTCAAAGAAAATTACTTATTAAAAAAACTTGTCCATTAAAATTTGCTAATGCATATTGTAAATCAGGTTCTGATAAAATCATGAGATAAATGTTAGAGATAGGATTTAATGATAGTAGATAAATAAATTAGAAATAGTTTAAAAAAAAAAAGTAATGTCATCCCTCATATATTCATATTTACCGAACTCCAAGGAAAATTCAAAACGGAAAGTTCTTCTTCGAATGGTAAAGTCAAAAGCTCAAACACATCAAATGAATGGAAAACAACCAGGGCCGTAAGTACCATTGAGGCAAATGAGGCAAATGCATGCCTCATGCCGGAAATTAAAAAAAAAATGAAAAAAAAAGATTGTCTTTTATCAAATTGTTTTCACAGAAAGTGTCTTGCAAGAGGCAAGCTCTATTCACTCCCTGATGTCGCCCCTGCATTTTTTCCGTGATCCATTTTCTATTTTACTTTTGGTTTTCGGAGTTGATGGTCTATTGTTTGTACTTCTGTGTCTCGGGTTTGTATTTGTTCTTTTATTGTCCTACTTTATGACTATAGTCTGAGTGTTGATTTTCATTTGTAAACGTGTGCAATGTTAATGTTGCATGTCTGATGTCCAGATATAGTGTGGGAAAATATTTTAAGAATATGCTCTACGACAAAAATTGTTGACTTGTATCTGCATGGATAATTGAACTTGATATCAAAGAATACAAAACTGTCTTATTTGTATATTAAACCACAGGTCTGGGCATATGATACAGATATTTTTTTTATTTTTTTGTTGTTGATTAAGATATTCAATTTTCTATATATTAATAATACATATCTATCACTTTTGTGCGTGTCTCACCTAGTTTCGAGTGATTTAAACGACTTAGAGAACTGAAATACCCAATTTTTCTTAGTATGGATGGTAAAATTGGGTATTTTCTCGGAGTCGTTTAAATCACTCGAAACTAGCTATATATAGGTGAGACATGCACAGAAGTGATAGAAGATATGTGTTATAAATATAGAAAAATGACTATTTTAATCGACAACAAAAAATAAAAAAAAAGATATCTGTATCATGTACCCAAGCGCCTATAGCTCTCATGGTTTAAATTAAAGTAAGACCACCAATTTCCTGGTATCAAATTATTTAAAAAAAAAACCAACAATGTATTGCTATATGACCTTTTACATTGAAGGGTTAAACTTGCATTAAGTCGTGTTCAGACAGAAAATAAAGGAATATGGAGTAACCTTGCACGGGACCTAATCGCACACAAAGTCAATGCATAGAAAAAATACTAATGATCAATGGTCAAAATTTGTATTCCTATTCTTCATCTTGATAGTTGTTGGAGGGTCTTCAATAATAAAAGATTAGAATCATTAATTCTGTAAAAGAAGGTCAAGATGGTCCCTAGTGTCGACTTGAGCAGTACTAGTACTTAAAGTATAATACTGCACTGTCGCAAATTTAAATCTTGTCATTAAAAAAAATCATCAAAGTCAGCACAATACAAGACAAGAGCAGACAGACTGAACCGGTATTAATGATTATGAGAAATACGATTTTTACTTTATCCTACATATTGGTCTTTTTATGTTGCCCCTAAAACCTAAAATGAATCTATGTTTTTGCTTTGAGACCAGAATATTATCGAAAAAAATAGCTAAAGATGATTTGCGTTTCAATATAAGAAAGAGTCCGTGGAATGCTCAGAATGCACGAATTTGCGATATTTTTTCACAGTTTCTGGGGGCCTTGAGCAACCCCCAGACCCTTCGCCAAAAATTTTCAGCTTGCTCCGCTCGGCGAATATATTTTGCCTCACTATTAACAGTATATGGGCGTTTTTCAATAAAACCGTATTTTCTTGTCCCAGCCACTTTAAAAAAAAATATGTTTGATCTTTGCAAGTAATTTTTTGTGCAGTCAGTACATTGAATAAGATTTAACATTTTTAAGCAAAGAAACAGTTTATTTTTAGAGGAATTAATAAGATATTGACTCCTGAATGGTCCAAAACAACCAAAATGGCATGTCCCTAGACCGCCTGTTCAACATTCATACTCTAAAATATCGTAAAAAAATGAAGAAATAAATGTTATTTTTACTTTACATAAGTTCTTTAATAATTCAAAAGTATGTTCAGTGCCAACATATTTTAATAAACAGCTTTAAATATCGGATTTTTAATTTCAGAAGGTGTGTCCCTCACAAAATGTCCACTACGAAACGAAGTCTTTAAAATTTGCCAATAAACAGTTTTATAAAATCAATGTAATTTTTGTTTGCAAGAGATATAAACATTAGGGTCTTACAAAAGAAGTGATGCTTTTATAACGGCAATTAAATTGTTGGTAAGAAAAATTGAGCACATCAAATGGACCAGAGTGATACCGTATTTTTGTTAATGTCCACTACGAAACGGGTCAAATCTCCTTCAGTATCTGGTTTTAAAATTATGAAAAAAATATCAGTGTACAGCTTAATAAATGCTTTGATGAATACAATCAGTCTTGTTACTATTGCAATATAGGGATTGTGGGGGAAAAAAATAAAACATGCGAATATGTCCCCTACGAAACGGTCCCCTACGAAACAAGTATGGGAGAAAAACGTTTCGTAGTGGACACTACCACTACCATGCAGTCTTTTTTTAATCTTTTTTCAATTATATTCGTGCAAAACAAATAACAAGGGTTAGTTTCATGTAATTTTTATTATGTTTTTATTAACATATAATAGGGTTGATGTCAACTACGAAACTTTTTGTCCACTACGAAACGGTTTTGTCCACTACGTAACGCATCAAAATGTCCACTACGTAACATGAGTTGAACCTTCATATGTAAAGTACTGTCTAATCTTTAACGTTAAAAATGGTTTTCCAATTCAGAAAAAATGAGATTTTCTAGTATTTAAAGTAAACAAACTGGAATGTCTATAGGAAGCATTTAAAATTGCAAAAAATATGTGTGTTTAGAAGAATTTTCGTAGAGGACAAAAGTCCCCTACGAAACAGTACACAAATTATGAAAATAATATCATTTCAAAGAATATTTAAGATTGCACTTTTTGTTTACAAACAGGTCTATAATAGAAGTATTCAAAATAACTCTTGAAATTAAATTTTAGACATGTCAAGTTGATTTTCCATTTTTTTAGGTCTGAAAGTTACGCTTTTATTGAAAAACGCCCATATATGTGTCAAGACATGTAGATTCCGCACCCATAATATTCCAAATATAGTCAGTTTAACTTATTATTCATAGTATTAATTAAGTGACTCGAGAAATTCACATAATAAAATAACTCAAGCAGTTGCTGTTCAACCCATATGCAAATGATATCAAGAACCATGGACAATATGATTGATATGACGGATAGTAATGCCTCGCATACTGCGACGAAAAGGCGTGACAAAAAAAAACGACAAAAAAATAGAAAAAGGTTGCCGAAATATTGAAGCTATAGAGTATATAAAGAACTTATAGAATAATCATATTCAAATCATATGCAAAATAAATAAAGAATGGAGAAAAATTGTTAAAACAGGGCCGTAACTAGCCCCTTTTAATACTGAGGCAAAATATGTTTGCCGAGCGTAGCGAGGCGAATTTTTTTTTGGCGAGGGGCTTGGGGCCGCTTTTAAAGGCCCCCAGAAGCTCTGAGAAAAATAACGCAAAATCGTGCATTCTGAGCGTTTCCCGGACTCTTTCTTACATAGAAACGCAAATAATTTTTAGCTATTTTTTCGACAAATCATAATTCTGGTCTCAAAGCAAAAACATAGATTCATTGTTATTTAAGACTTTTAGGGAAATTCAAAACATTAAAAGAGCGATATGTAGGATAAAGCAAAAATCGTAATTCTTATGATCATTAATACCGGATCTGTCTGTCTGTTCTTGTCTTGTATTGTGCTAACTTGAGATTTTTTATGACTAGATTTAAATATAGTGACAGTCATTAGTGCAGTAATATACGTTAAATACTAGTACTGCTCAAGGCGACACTAGGGACCATATTGACCTTGTTTTACGGTATTTATGATTCTTTCATAATGGAAGACCCTCCAGCAACTATCAAGATGAAGAACAGGAATAAAAACTTTGACCATTGATCATTTGTATTTTTTTCTATACATTGACATTGTGTGCGATTAGCTCCCGTGCACGTGTACTTCATATTCCTTTATTTTCTGTTAAAGGGTCTAAACAAGAATTAATGCAAATTTAACCCTTGAATGTAAAAGGTCATATGGCAATACATTGATGTTTTTTTCAACAAATGATTTGATACCGGGAAATTGGTGGTCTTACTTTAATTTAAACCATGTCAGCTATCTAGTTTTATCCACAGGTGCTTGGGTATATGATACAGTTTTTGTTGTTGTTTTGTTTGGTTATGATATTCAATTTTCTATATTTATAATACATATCTATCACTTCTGTGCATATCTCACCTACAGAAAATACCTAATTTTGCAATCCATCCTGAGAAAAATTGGGTATGGTTTTATATACAAGAAAATCAGTTTCGCAGAAACGACCACTTTTTTCTGTGTCCAGTAGCATCGTATATTCTTAAAATATTTTCTCGCATAATGCCTGGACATCGGTGGACATGCAACATTACACAGTGTGACACGTTTACAAATGAAAATCAACACTCAGACTAGTCATTAAGTAGGAGAATAAATGAACAAAGACAAACCCGGGACACAGAAGTAAAAACAATAGACCATCAACTCTGAAAACCAAAAGTAAAATAGAAACATGGATTACGAAAAATATGCAGGGGCGACATCAGAGAGTGAAGAGAACTTGCTTCTTGCAAGACACTTTCAGTGAAAACAATTTGATGTGAAGACAATCATATGAAGAAAATCTTTTGTTTTTGTTTTAGTTTTTTTTTTTTGAAATTTAAAACATGAGGCATTTGCCTCATTTGCCTCAATGTAGTTACGGCCCTGACAACTGTCATATTTTTACTTGGTACAGGCTTTTCCTCATGTAGATTATTATGGCTTAGCTAGCTAAACCTCTAACTTGTATGACAGTCGCAAAATCTGCATTATTTTAACAGCAATGTGTGAGCAAAATAAACAGACATAATTGGTAAAATTGTCAAAATTTGGGGTACACCAGTCAACAGTGCGTTATAATATTTATCACTATAAAAACAAATAACTATATTTCAAGGGAGAAAAATAAAATGGCATATTCATTCTATAAATAAGTACCGTGATAAGCAAACTTGAAAGACAAGAATACAAAAAAAAAATGACTATAGCACAATAACAAAATGTCGGGATGTATAAAAACTGAGCCAGACAAAAAGCATATTACCAAAACTGGACAAAACAGTAAAAGTTTTAAAAAAATATACAAAGACAATTTAAAACACTATAAAACGTAATAAGGACGATAAAGAATATCAGTACTTGACTTCAAGATCATCATGTAATATTTGTTAAGTTAATACGGAATATTTATGAAAAAAAGGTTAAGTATCTTCTGATGATATTGTTTAAAAAAAAGGACGATACGTTCTTTGACACAACTCTAGATCATCAAATCTCTGCTTGGACACTGATGGCATTTTAGTAGCTGCAAGCTCTCAAATACCAAATAAACGACTAAATGTATATCCCATATACAGATGGATTTGGAATAGTAAGGTGGGGGGAATTAATAGTTTTAAAATAAATATTGTCTCGTTGTCATAGATTCTGATTCCCGCTAGTGTCAAATTTGAGTTATATATCAGTCTAAAAATGAGGCAGAGGAAGCATTATAAGTTATATATCATAACTACACTGCGGTAGTTATAATATATAGGAATAGATTACCTTAGCTGTATTTGGCAAAACTTTTAGGAATTTTTGGTCCTTAATGCTCTTCAACTTCGTACTTTGTTTGGCCTTTTTACATTTTTTGATTCGAGCGTCACTGATGAGTCTTTTGTAGACGAAACGCGCGTCTGGGGTAAATATAAAATTTTAATCCTGGTATCTATGATGAGTTTATATATAAACTTTGTTTGAATTTTAGTTCAACTTTTCTAGATTGGCAAATTTGTGGTTTTAAAAATCTAGTGTCATGGTCTCAGCTGTAAACCCATGATTTTTTGACATCGACGCAAAACCACCTGCACTGTTTCCAGTGCCCAAGTCCACGTAATCTACTAGACGATACGAAATATAGCGTTCGTACGTTAAAAAAAAGGCTATCTCCGTTGTCTTCTAGAGTTGGAACACACTGCATGATTTTGATGGCATACTTTGCAAATCTATGTTTTATCTGTCATCAAGAATATACGTATCACTGGATCCTTGTTCTCTCATTGTGTGCATTTATGCCAACTTCAAATAATATAATGGTTTTAACAAATAATTATGAAATATCATACAAAATAGACAATAATTTGGATATCATTTATAAATGCAAGAGAGGATGTACAAAATTGATGAACAGTATTTTATCGAAATGTGCTTTAAATGTAAGCACCTAGCGAGTAATACACGCTTGGATTGAACCTGTTCTTACAGAGTTTCTGCGTTTGTATACTATAGTTAATAAAACTATTCCTAGTCTTTTTTCGGTTTCCTCTCTAACCATTTGTCGATTTCTATACTTGAATGAACACAACAGTACATGACAAACAAGTTTGTTAACCACGACTTCATCGAACCTGTAATGAAGACAAGCTTTTTTAAACAAAGATGTCGCTGTCTCAAACCTTCAAAAAATAAACGATATCCCCCCAAAAAAGATATGAAAGTAAGAATTACTAGTATTACCCTCACAATGAAAACGAATGTCGGATCTGAGTACCATAACGTATTTAAAATATATAATATACTTTGGTTTTAAATTGAAACTTATTCCCATACCTTGAATTTGATTTCAAAATTCAATTCAATTCAAAAACAGTATCATATCAAAGAGAAAGAGAGTTTTATGATGGCAAATACGTCATAATAGTATTCGATACAGTCAGTTTTACGGTTGCCTTACACAGAAGGGACAAAAACAAGATAATTTATATAAAAAAAAACACAACACAAGTAAAACGTTTAATCAAGTACAGGAAAACGATTGAAAAGAAAGAACGAAAATACAAAAACAAAGTTGAATTTGTTTAAAGGCCTTAAAGATAAACAAACGACGGGTTCCACATGTGGAACAGGATCTGCTCACCCTTCCGGAGCACCTGTGATCACCCTAAGTTTTTGATGGGGTTCGTGTTTCTTAGTCTTTAGTTTTCCAGGTTGTGTCTTGTGTACTATTATTTGTCTTTTTGTCTTTTTCTTTTTTAGCCATGTCGTTGTCAGCTTATTTTCGATCTATAAGTTTGGGTGACTGTCCCTATGGTATCTTTCGTCACATTTTCATTGACTGCATTCTAATGTTCAATTCATAATTTATAAGTTATAAATTTGAAAGTAAAAAAAGTTTTGCTGTCTTTAACTAATGATGTTCGTTGTTATTCTTCGGTTTACATGTTACTAAATTGTACTATTATATTGTTTATTTGTGCGTTTCTCTGTAGTGAGTGTTCAGGATTGTGTTTGCTTGTACTATATTCCTGTCACGTAGTGTTGTTATAAAATTGATGAATTCTAGAAAACAGTCTTTCTCTAGTTATTTAGCGCGTCTTTGTGAATTTTTCATATTCGTTTGTATTTGGTAAGTAAAAAAATATTTGGAAGCTTACCTTTTACAATAATAGTCTGATAATAAATGTTTCCTATACTGCTCCCTCCAATGAAACAGAAAGCAGATAAGATTGACATAATAGCTATCGGCGCTGAAACAAAGCACTGTATTCTTCTGTAGGCAGCGGGCATGGATGTTTTCTAAAAAAATGATAATATGACTTTCAAATTTACATTGTTTGTATCGAGGTATTTAGTGTACTTATAAAACTATATTTCATTGTACATGTTCGACATTTTTATACAACCACAAAATGCGGTCGTAAATTGGTATCCTGTGCGAAGACAGATGGTTTCCGGATAATAACTTTAGTAAAATAAATAGAAATCAATAAAATTATAACACAATGTTTATAACCACAAAAGGAAGTTTAGGATTGATTTTTGGGGGTTATGGTCCCGCCTTAATCTAGAGTGTCAGTACAAAAAGTTGTGTATTAGTATTTCAATTGTTCTGAAATTGTACCACAATGTTTCATACCATAAGTAGAAGGTTGGGATATATTTTGTGGCAAACATTCTAGGAATTAAGGGCCAAAACGTCCAGAATGGTTATTGAATAACCTAAAACCAATGCTTTATGATATCTTCTTTGAAAATTAGAGTTATCTTTCTTTGTTCAGAATAGTAGTTTAATCAACTTTAATCAATGCTATTTATACAATATACAATGCAATATTCACTTTACTACCAACTGATAAATTAAAGCAGTCATTAATTACCATTCAGTGATTACAAGCACTTTGATTATCATTCTAGGGTTATGCCCTTTTACAAATGGAAAGATTGAAGAATTTTTTATTTTCTGATCTCTTAACTAAGTTTGTCTCCACTAAATTAAATGAAATGTGTATATAAGGCTTATTACCTCTAAACTTAGTTTAAGTTTAATATTTGGCAGCTTCACTTTTACAGTTCTTGATTTATGTCCCTTTATAACGTTATATGCTAGCGGGGGCATCATCTTTGTCCCTTTGGACACATTCCCCATTTATTTTTTTTAGAAGTTACTATTAATTATTATTAATTTTAACATAGACTGTATGACATTTTATATTTTAATATTTTATGATGTATTTAAATGAGTAGTTATTGTTGCAAACTCCATTAGAAATTTGAATTGAGATCATCTTTGAATAAGGAAAAGGGGGAGGTGAAAAAAAATTTGGGGAGGGGGGTCAATTTTTCTCATTTCTGAAATTTTTTTTGAAAGGATTTTAAATATTCAACAGCATAGTGAATTGCTCCAAAGCAAAACAAATATTTTAAGTTCATTAGACCACATTCATTTTGTTTCAGAAACCTAAGCTTAGTCAACTATTTAATCACAATCCAAATTCAGAGCTGTTTGCAGCTTGAATGTTGTGTCCATACTAGCCCCAACCGTTCAGGGTTCGACCTCTGCAGTCATATAAAACTGCGCCCTGTGGAGCATCTGGTCCATTCATTTGTTTATTTCTTAATTTGTGTGAATTAACATTGTTACAGTAAATGATAATTACTACACTTTCATACCATAACAAATATTGTATTGGTACATGTATCACTTATATTTGTATCCATATAACAAACAAAAAATGAAAAGGAATAACTTTGCATTACCTTTTGAATACTATGACTTTTTAGATATTTAGACATATTAATACTAATAAAGTAGATGTTGATAATATTGGCTTGACATGCTTGAAATTCTATCAGATTACTTTTGGAGCAGTTATGAGTCTTTGAAGCATGCTCACAAAAGTTCTTTTGATGAAATCATTTTCATATTAGTCAAAATTTTCTTTACTTCGACCAGCTTTGGAGGAGATATAATCAAAGAATTGATATAAATCAGCACAGAAGTTTACTTCCTAGCTCATCTATCCCCAAGCATCATGTCAGGCATTGTCATTACTAAAAACCAATAAATGTATTCTAATCTGAGGAACAATTGAACATTTTAACAAAATTTTAACTAATGATACCGACGATCCACCACAAAGTAATATAAATAGAACCATACCAATAGTAAGCAATTACATATGGTATGATTGCCAATGAGACAATTCTCCACAAGAGATCAAATCGACACAGAAATTAACAACTACATGTCACTGTACGGGGATAAACCAGCAAAGTCAATACCGCATAATCAGCTATAAAAGGCCCCGAAATGACAATGTAAAACAATTCAAGCGAAAAAACTAATGGCCTTATTTTTTATCAAAAAAATAAACAAAAAACTAATATGTAACACATAAACAAACGACAACCACTGAATTACAGGCTCCTTATATCATGTTCTCAAAACTAGATATCATGTCCCATTTAGAAAAAAAACACGTGAAAAAAGAACCTAGCTATTATGTGTTGCTCTCCTAGCTACAAAATGTATCCAAAATCAAAGATGTAGAACATATTATATCATAATAATTTGGTAACTAATGTAATTACTGTCTCCTACATGCCTTGGACATAATTTTTTTTAATAAATAACACTCCTAATGCTCAGATTGGTTGTCATCGTGCAACACAGTTAATAACACCATATAGGAAAAACATAGAACTCTTTGTCATAAGACACTGTCAAACATCCAAACATACTATCCACACTCATCTGTGTCCACACTTGTTAGTGTACTTAAAATAATTAAACTAAGGAGTAATTACTTATGACTTTTATAATATAAATATCAGATTCATAACTTTGCATATTGTTCGTTTACAAACTTTTTAATGGCTTTGAAACTGGAAAGTTTTCAAAACGGTTTGCAAATTTCTGAGTATATTTCGAATGGTGATTTCCAGATGCTTATATCTGTAATGTTGTCAAAAACCTTCTCCTCTTAAACCTCTTTATCAAAATTTAATAATGATTGTTCATTTGAAAAAGAAGAAAAAAATATACTTTCAATTTTCAATTTCAATCAAAATTTATAAAAAAAAAATTGGAAGTGTTGAAGTATAAGGACGAAATTGGGAACTTACAAAGTGAAACACGGCAGTTTGTTTATCTACCCAGCTACCAAACACTTCCAGTGAGATACCAATAAAGTTAAGTAATGTCCAAATAAATATGTAGTATTCTGTACCGTGCCAAATGAACACAAATATAAAACAGGATGCTGAACACACTAGTCTCTGTAAAGTATTTCCTTTAGAGCCTCCGAGAGGTACATATATATACCTGTAATAATGAGTTAAATAATAGTTAAGTGTATACTGTAATATCTATCAGTGGAACTCAGAAGCACAAATATATATATGTTATAATAACACTTTATTTTAGACAAAACCCAACACCCTTGATATTAAAACTGTACTCAGTCGCCTTTTGCAGATAATTACATAATATGGGTGTTCTCAGAGTTGGAGGCCACTTACGGTGACATATAGTTACTTTCAACGTCATTTTAACTCTGCTGGTTAGTTTTCTCAATGACTTTCGTCATGATCGTACCACATCTTATTGTATACAAATAAGAGTTCTATCCATCATAAACTAACAGTGTTGTTACAAAACGATAGACACCATTGACGTGACATTATTGGTCGGTCGATGATTATTTCAGTGTATCCAAAGTAATGGTAGATTTATCTTCAGTGCTTCTTGTCATTTTAAACATTACCTTATTTGAAATATTATCGGATATGACCAACTACCAAAATGTGGAGTTCTAATGCTGAGATTGATACGCTTATATTTGAAAGCAGTTAAAGTTTATGTTGACAGTATTATGCATTGCTTTAAGGTCGTGTGTGCTGTTTTTGATATATATAGCTTTGAGTCCGTCTGTTTTTGTTGGTCCGTGCATCTGTCTCATTGATTTTGCTTTGTCACATTCGTTTATTGTTTATTGCATTTTCTAGTTTTCCAGTTTTAAAATGCGTATACCCAAAATATAATTCAATGAAGAAAAAAATATGTATGAATTACCCTACCAACCTTTTGATAAAATTGTACATCCCTCTGTCAAAGCACCTACAAATACAAAATGTATTGCCTAAAATAAAGTCAAAATCTCTGGTAAAATCAAAATCAATAGATAAAAGTTGCTGCGAGAACCGAATTTTATCTAATCTATTATTATTCACTTTATAAAAAGAAGTTTTTTTTTGTTTTTTTTTTAACTTTGATATACAAATATATATGTCCTTTTACTTCTATGCTGTTTTCTGAGGTTTAATTCCTTAATGTGTGTGTCAATCATCACTACCTCATAAAATATCCTGGAATTACTTTATTCAAATTATTATTCTTCTGTTTCAATGAATTGCAACAGGTTCTTTTTGACACCCGTTAGCGTATCTAGATATGTAGAGTGAACAATACGAATAAGGGTAAACTCATAACTTTTTATGAAAATGGATAGAAAAAGTAATAAGGGATGATTATTTTACAATTTTTTATAACCAGTTTTTAGAAGTCTAATCAACAGAATGTAGAAAATAGTTGTCTTAAATCTTGGATAAAACAAACGATGAAGCTTCTAATATACTCTTTCACTTTCTTTTAATTAATCAATCAATTAGTTGAAAAGTAGGTACAAAATATAAACAACATACCGATTGATACACAAACGGCTTATATTCAAGTGTTGAATTAATCTCATCCCCCAAAAATATAAAAACCTAATTTCTTACTTCCACATATCAGAGTATTTGTAAATATGTCCTACGTAATTAGGTCCTTCTGGTGGAACAATGCCACAAATCCTGGCCACTACAGACGGCAGACCAAATAACACCCAGTATTTTATCATAAAGAAATGGCCTTGACAATATCCAATTCCCCATAAAGTCCACTGGTCAATGTTTTCTAGAGTAGACACATTATTTTGAAATGCATTGACATATAAGAAGTGAAGAATGAATTCAATGAAAAATGTCCAGAATATCACCCTTGTTGCTTGGAATGCTATAGATTTCAGTTCCGATGCTTTTAAAGTTTTCTTTTCGGATTCGTTCATCTAAAAATAAAATAAATTGTTAATACTTGCTATTTTTGTGGATTTTGCCATTTAATTTACACAAAAAATAGCGCTCTTTGTTTGGGTAAACACTTCGCAAAAACATTAATAATACTTGGATGGAGAGTTGTCTCATTGGCACTCATACCACATCTTCCTATATCTATATCATGAATGTAAAGGCATAATGTACGAACCATACTAGACAGATACATGTACTAACATACCTAGAAAAGTAAATACACCAACCGTCCTCAACCCCTGACTTTTATTTAGAACTGTACCAGGCTTTGCTCCAGTGATTGTAAGTGTTTACTGCCATACATATATTGTAACTGTTTACTGCCATACATATATTGTAATTGTTTACTGCCATACATACATTTTACGTGACATATATTGTAAAAGAGGGACGGAAGATACCAGAGGGACAGTCAAACTCATAAATCAAAAAAAAAAACTGACAACGCCATGGCTAAAAAAGAAAAGGACAAACAGACAAATATAGTACACATGACACAACATAGAAAAATAAAAAATAAACAAGACGAACCACACCAAAAACTAGGGGTAATCTCAGGTGATCCGGAAGGGTAAGCAGATCCTGCTCCACATGTGGCACCCGTCGTGTTGCTTATGAGATAACAAATCCCGTAAAGAACTTATTCGATATCATTTGTGAAACGGTTATTCTATAACGGTCAACCAACTCGTGATGGCGTCCGTAAAATTTACGAAGAGATGATTTCAACTTCACCATTTGGAACTCTTGATTTAATAGCTTCCTTGTGAGCAACAACCCTTTATCAAGAAAAGCATAATAGGATGCAAGCACAGGAATATCGTATCAATTGGGAGATATATACACCGTATGCAGACCATGTGCTACTGGAATGTTTCTACTTAGAAATTGTTTACTGCCCTACATACATTGTAATTGTTTACTGTCATGTATACATAGTAATTGTTTACTGTCATGCATACATTGTAATTGTTTACTGTCATGCATACATTGTAATTGTTTACTGTCATGTATACATTGTAATTGTTTACTGCCCTACATACATTGTAATTGTTTACTGTCATGCATACATTGTAATTGTTTACTGTCATGTATACATAATAATTGTTTACTGTCATGCATACATTGTAATTGTTTACTGTCATGCATACGTTGTAATTGTTTACTGTCATACATACCTTGTAATTGTTTACTGTCATGTATACATTGTTATTGTTTAATGTCATGCATACATTGTAATTGTTTACTGTCATGTATACATTGTAATTGTTTACTGCCCTACATACATTGTAATTGTTTACTGTCATACATACCTTGTAATTGTTTACTGTCATGTATACATTGTTATTGTTTAATGTCATGCATACATTGTAATTGTTTACTGTCATACATTCATTGTAATTCTTTACTGTCAAGTATACATTGTTATTGTTTAATGTCATACATACATTGTAATTGTTTACTGTCATGTATACATTGTTATTGTTAAATGTCGTGCATACATTGTAATTGTTTACTGTCATGTATACATTGTAATTGTTTACTGTCATGTATAAATTGTAATTGTTTACTGTCATACATGCATTGTAACTGTTTACTGTCATGTATACCTTGTTATTGTTTAATGTCATACATACATTGTAATTGTTTACTGTCATACATTCATTGTAATTGTTTACTGTCATGCATACATTGTTATTGTTTAATGTCATACATACATTGTAATTGTTTACTGTCATGTATACATTGTTATTGTTTAATGTCATGCATACATTGTAATTGTTTACTGTCATGTATACATTGTAATTGTTTAATGTCATGTATACATTGTAATTGTTTACTGTCATACATGCATTGTAATTGTTTACTGTCATGTATACATTGTTATTGTTTAATGTCATACATACATTGTAATTGTTTACTGTCATGTATACATTGTTATTGTTAAATGTCGTGCATACATTGTAATTGTTTACTGTCATGTATACATTATAATTGTTTACTGTCATGTATACATTGTAATTGTTTACTGTCATACATGCATTGTAACTGTTTACTGTCATGTATACCTTGTTATTGTTTAATGTCATACATACATTGTAATTGTTTACTGTCATACATTCATTGTAATTGTTTACTGTCATGCATACATTGTTATTGTTTAATGTCATACATACATTGTAATTGTTTACTGTCATGTATACATTGTTATTGTTTAATGTCATGCATACATTGTAATTGTTTACTGTCATGTATACATTGTAATTGTTTAATGTCATGTATACATTGTAATTGTTTACTGTCATACATGCATTGTAATTGTTTACTGTCATGTATACATTGTTATTGTTTAATGTCATACATACATTGTAGTTGTTTACTGTCATACATTCATTGTAATTGTTTACTGTCATGCATACATTGTTATTGTTTAATGTCATACATACATTGTAATTGTTTACTGTCATGTATACATTGTTATTGTTTAATGTCATGCATACATTGTAATTGTTTACTGTCATGTATACATTGTAATTGTTTGTAATTGTTTACTGTCATGTATACATTGTTATTGTTTAATGTCATGCATACATTGTAATTGTTTACTGTCATGTATACATTGTAATTGTTTACTGTCATACATGCATTGTAATTGTTTACTGTCATGTATACATTGTTATTGTTTAATGTCATACATACATTGTAATTGTTTATTGTCATACATTCATTGTAATTGTTTACTGTCATGCATACATTGTTATTGCTTAATGTCATGCATACCTTGTAATCGTATAATGTCATACATACATTGTAATTGCTTATTGCCATACATACATTGCAATTGTTAACTGCTTTACATACATTGTAATTGTATAATGTCATACATACATTGTAATTGCTTATTGCCATACATACATTGCAATTGTTAACTGCTTTACATACATTGTAATTGTTTAATGCCATGCAAACATTGTAATTGTTGTCGTTTAATGTTATTAGCTCACATTAATCTTTTATAGGCTCTTATGATTATTGTTACACCCTTATGTTATCTTGGGCTCAGTCTCTTTATAACTCCCATAACGGTTTGCTCTTTGTTGAAGTCCGTACAGTGATCTGTAGTTGTTAAGATCCTTGTCCTTTGGGTTTTGGTGGATAGGTTTTCTCTCATTTGACAATCCTACCACATCTTCATTATTTCAAATAGAGTTGCAACGTGGCATTTGTGATTTACTCTTTTTTCATATTAATAAATATGCAAACTTAACAACATATTATATTACAAATAAAACATACCTGTTTTGAAAAATCATCATAGGTAATAATTGGTCCAGTGAAAAACAAAGGATAGTAAAAGCAATAACTAAATGCATCCAACAAAGAAAAGTGAATCTCCTCTTTTTGTTTCATTTCTTCGTCAGGTTTTCTTGTAGGACAGGCACTTTCGCTTAGTTTTGTTGTAGCGCTTTGCTGTAGAGGAGCTTTGCAAAATACATATTGTTTAATTGAGGCAGCATACTCCACTCGCTCAAGACAAAAACTTGTATAACGTAGATGTGTAAGCGATAATGTAGCCATTAAGGCGTAGTATGAGTTCCTTCTTGAGTCCTCAGGGGTCAATGAATTCTATAAAATATGGCAATCATTTATTGACTGGCGTTTTTTTCAAAGTCAACAGGTCAAATTTTGCATGCTCACTATGGAAGAAATAAAGTATTATTTGTTTAAAGAATGTTACTTGCAACAACTTTTGCAATGTGCAATATAAATTTACATCTACTACTAAATCTTATAAATTGGTTTGTTACATGAAATTATTACATAAGTATTTCTGTATTGGCCTTGTTATTGGTCCGCGGCCTGTTGTATTGGCCTGAGGTGAAGCTAATAGTTAAGTGTAGTTAATTAATAATTGAATTTATAACCAGCAGCATTCTTAAAACATCTAACAAAACAAGTCTTTTTATTCTTATAAATATGATGTTGATGTCATAAATATGTTTTTTTTTAATTCAATGGTTATCTTACTAAACATTTAACACTCTAATACCTGTTACAACTTTCATTAGTCTCTTTAAAATTGTTTAAAACTAGTATATAATAAAGAAATTTCCATCGTTTTTAGTCTCCCCCTAACTTACCATCAATGTAACACACGCTGGTATATTTAAAGTTGAGATGAGAGCGATGGACATCATCCACACCAAACATTTAGACTGGAGTAAACAGACTAGATACATTACAGTACAATGTAGAACTTGTAATAACATTGTCTTCCATCCCAGGAGGTATATCAGTAGTATCACAGAATACGAAAGACACACCATTCTTCTGTAAATCTGTCAATGTTTAATATAGTAGGAGTATAAGTAGGAGGAGGAGGATTAGTGGTTAGTAGTAGCTATATAGTAGTAGTAGTAGTAGTAGTAGTAATGGAGAATATATAGTATGTAATTTATTTAGTTACATACATTGCCTATAGGTTACAAAAATACATGAGAGAAGGAAAACAGAGGCGAAAGATACCAAAGGGAAATAATTCAAACTCATAAGACAAAACAACTGATAACACCATTGCTAAAAAAACGACAAACAGACAAACTGACAAACAGCAGTACACAAAACACAACATGAAAACTAAAAGCTGAGCAACACGAACCCTCCTAAAACTGGTGATGATGTCTGGTGCACCGTATTAAGGGTACGCATATCCTGCTCAACAGCAGCAAATAAATTTCACAAGTAGCATCCGATTCCGTAGACTATCTTGCTATTTTGTTTGAGTTTAACTGTAAATATAGATAAGAAGATGTAGTGTGAGTGCCAATGAGACAACTCTCCACCTTAGTCACAATGTATAAAAAGTTACCAATTAAACAACTCAAACACGAAAACAAACATTCTGATCTATATTAAACAAAGAGATAAACACATATGAACCACACCAAGAGACACCACTAAACAACAGTTTCCTGACTTGGGACAGGTGCATCAAACAGATGTGCTCATAAAACGCATATAATTGTGAATGTCAAAGAACATTTTGATTAACTGATAATAAAAAAAAACTACCGTTCAAATTAGTTTTGCTTTATTTTACGAAAGCCCCATGTCTTATATATTGTATTCTGATTATGAAACTACTGCTCTGAATGTAAAATGAACATTTCCAACTGTTTATATTCATAGCGGGCGATTATTTCAATATTAAAGTTGTTATCCTTATGCCAGCAAATTAAAAGTTTGGTTGATTTGCCTGCTTTTTTTGTATAGATATTTGCTCAAGAATTGTTATTAAGATTGACATCTGCGGTCAATACATAGGGGCTTCAGCTTGTATACATTATACTTATAAATGTTTTTGGAAGTTAAGCAATGTATACAAGTTGAATCCCCGCCTATCTAGTGGTTGCAAATGTCAATCTTAATTACATTTATACAGCCAACCAAACCTTAAACTTGTTAGCATTATGATAATAGCTTTAAGCACAGGAATAATATATTCTAATTAGTTATCAAAGGTACGAGGCTTATAATTTAACACGCCAGACGCGCGTTTAGTCTTCATTAGTGACGCTCAGCTCAAAATAGTTATAAAACCAAATAAGTATATACGTACTTACAAACGACATATGACGTGATGCTACCCAGTCCAGGGCTATGTAAGCAAAGAATGATGGATAGATACTCCAAAATAGGTTGTAGAAAAAATGCCACTCAAAATCAGAATTATCCTGAAATATAGGTATTCATATGAAACTATTTGATATATGTACAGTCATAAATACAGCATAGACCATTCTCGTACCAACCAATTTTCATGCATCTGATAAGGTCGTTCATTTTTTATCGATTGTTCCGTAATGTTAAGCTATAATTGTTAAGTTAAAATGTTTTTATTTAGAAATCTTAACATTTGCCTTCATTCTGCACCTGAATTTTGGTTTTAAGCCTTAAAGTGTTTGGTAAACAGATCTGACTTACAGCCGATTGATTTGAGTGTGTAGGTTAAGATAATATAAATAGACATGATAGAAGTGGTAATTGGTTTATGTCATATATTGTCTAATGTAAAACATATAGTTTCTTTAAAGTCTTATTTCTTGTGAGAATATATATTGGTAAATGACTTACGAAATTGGAAGTAATTTCGTCGAAAATAATTACGCTCGCCGGCAATCATGCCTTTGTTGACTTTTACTGAGTAACTGTATCACAAACGGCTATGCATCGATTGTCGATGTCAAAATGTTTGCTCTTTTCAGTGGTAATTTCTTGTTACTTGGTACAACTTAGTATTTACTTTTTACATATCATGCTAGCAACACGACAGTCGCCATTGGAACAGGAACTGCTTTATCTTGGTATCCAAGCTTCTAGTTATCCGGTTTGGATGATTGTTTTGCTCAATTTTTAGTTTTTCGTGTAATATTTTTAAGACTTTTGTGTGTTCTTTTTCTGTAGTCATGGTATTGTTGGTTCTTCTTTGACGGATGTTGTTTGATTGTCTGATTTATAGCTTCTTATTTTCACAGGTATTTTAAAAAAAATATACAAACACTGACTTCATGGTACTTGATTGATTGAGTGCCTGATTGTTCTGGCTTTTCTTGCTAAATGTCCTGTGGCATATTTCCCATGCACATTCAAGAAGGAAACAAATAAGCAATAAATCTTATATATAGACCTACAACGATCGGAATCAAGGGCGGAAACATAATGCCAGAAGAAAAGTTACAAGAGAGTAAAAGATAAAATTTATCAATGTTCTGTGTCCATCGAAATACATTTGTAGATATAAAAAAATGAAGCAAAAATGATAATAAAGAGCAAACATACCTTGCCTCTCTTAATGAAAGCCCATCCAGATTGAAAGTCAATCCCACCGAAAAAGGCACCATAATCTTAAAATGGGATAAAATGTAAGTCAAACATTTGTTTTCAAATAACATTCATAATCAAGTAAGTGAACGAATCGTTTGAGTTGATGGCTGATATTTGGTTGTTTTTATTCAACTATTTATACACATGTACGTTGTTTATACTCGGTATGGACGCCTGTCTATCGTCAAACTTTCGGATTCTGCCTCCTTTTGATTTTTTATCGTTTAATAGACGTATCGTTGCTATTCAACCCCCATAATTCAATTGTTTTGTATGACCACCCTTTTGGAGCATCTTATATCACACCCGGATTTACATTTATGTTATAACGTGTAGCCTAAAGCTTTCATTGATATGGGTTGGTTTTTTTTTTTGCAGACGTTTTTTTCTTGTTTGTTCCTAAAGCTTTCTCCTTACTTTTGATTTGTTTCCTTAGTAACCTGTCGTTTGGAATTTTAAGGATTTAAATACATGCAATTTGCAACAATATTGACTTGAAGAATGAAAATCTTAAAAATTTAAATGCAAGTAACACATTTTTTTTAGTTAGATACAATATTTACATGAACATGATTGTATCGAATTACATATACAGCTTAAACGATTTATTAAAATAATGAACAAATAGTACAAGCAAACTAAAATTAAATCTAGGGAATCAATCACATTAAGGGGCAACTGTTAACATTTGTTAATTTCATATACAGTTATTAGTTTTTTGAAGGGCCTCCTTGTCCGAGTTGTCTAAGAAGTCTAACTATAGTATTCAGGGGCGGATCCAGCCATTTTAAAAAGGGGGGGTTCCTAACCCAGGACAAAGGGGGGTTCCAATTACATGTCCCCATTCAAATGCATTGATCGTCCAAAAAAAGGGGGGATTCCAACCCCCGTAACCCCTCCCCCCCCCCCCCCCTTGGATCTGCGCCTGGTATTGTACCACTATCCTGTCAACACTGAGGTTGCGAGTTCAAATCCAGCACGTGGCAGGTGCGCTAGACGCAAATCTTAACTGACTGAAATTGTCAGTTTTGCCGAAGGTTGGTGGTTCTTTCCGACTTCCTCCACCATTAAAAATCAACCTCCACGAAATAGCCAATAGTGTTAGAATATAATACTGATATATAGTCTTTGATCTTATTACATTGAAACTTCACAATTACTAAAAAAAAACCCACATAGACTCGGAGGACATCCATACTGCATAAACAGAAGATGAGAAAGTAACCCGACTAATCCACTCGTTATATTCCGACTCACTATATATAATACATCGCTACATTCCCTCGAGAGTACACTGGCCGATAGAGGGCGCTGAATCATTCGCGTTAACAATCAAAGCTGAAAGAGAGACCAACACAACAATTGAAACAGACCAGAAAACGACAAAAGGACAAAAAACAACATACAAAACGCGCAATATTTCGAACTAATCTTTACTTACTGTTTGATGCCATATACACACAGTATGTAATGTATGCCACAACAGATATATGTACACTTATGTAGAAGTAGGTCTCCCAAGCTGGTAATATCATCCAAGGCTTTTTAGTATTAGTCTTTTTCTTGGACTCCATTTTAATTAAATTTCTAAAAACAAATGTTCTAGTATATCAATAACATGTGTTTTCTACCTAATTACAATGTACAAATAATCATTAGCATGTTATTTCGTTTTTAAGAAGAAAAAAAAACATGTTCTTTTAAAGCTTTAAAGTACATATTCATGTAGTAAATATATATTTATTAAAGTTTAATGAACTTTTTTTTATATCGCTATATATGTGCATATATGCAGGTATTTGCAGAATTCTAGAAGTTTTTCGACAAATTACAAAAAGGCCGAAAAAAAGAAAAAACATTATTTACCTTTATAGACTTTTTGTACATTTTCCGCAATTATATACTGAAAATTTAACTATAAATACGGTATGAGAGTTTGTACACAAAATATTTAAGAAAAAGAACTGTTATCTTTAGGGACACGTACATTGGTAAAATTCCTTGTATCATTATCTTCAACAATATTAAATAATGATGTTTTGTTGGTCTTCAAACTGTATTCTTTCGAGTGCCAATGATGACTACTTATATAAATATAAACGAAACACGCGTCTGATGTACCAAATGATAAACCAGGTCTTTTTGACGTGTTTTTACACTCAAAGATTATATGCCATTATTGGTGGTCGTTTCGTCCCCGGGAATATTTTCAACCCAGCAGTAAGCTTTATTGTGTTTTCTATATCCTAATTAATCACTTCAATTTTAGGTTTTGCTGTATGTAAACATCCTGTGTTATTGGTCTGTCTATTTGTTGTATAACTTTGATTTGAAATTAGACCCAAAAAAAAGACTTGCAGTGAGATTGGTGTTTATATTTATTTTTATTTATTTTATTTATTTTTTTTGACTTTGAGATAAATCAGCAATTAAAGCGCTGTTCCTTTGCTTTTGTGTTGTTGGTTTTTTCTTCTATGAATGGACTTTAATTGTGTCGTGGACGGATGGATATCCCATATACTTTTTTTTTATCAAATGATAAAAGGGTAGAACGTTAGTCAAAGTTTAAATTTTCTGTACAAATGTTTTTCATTGAGAAAAATATAAGTTACGTATAGAGTACCTCGTGTCACTTATATTATAATCGTTATCTATAAGTAGAACGGAAGTTCTTTACATTACAGGAAAAGATCCATTCACTTATATGCAGCATCTTCTTCCTAGTAGCTTACTATCGTTTTAAAGGGAATTTGATTCAACATTTTCATGAATGACAAGTTGAAAATACCCTAAAGACTTTGGTACGTGAGGAAACGAAAATCAACACCAGGAGGACAATTTATATACAGCACAGCAAAGAGACAAGACATATACATTGACAAACATGATAAAGTATTGGAATCAAACAAACGAATCATTTTTGGGAACAGAAAAGAGAATATACTACTACACCCACATCGTTTTACAAACTTTTTTTGAAAATGGTGTTTGGTAAACGTAACTAAGTTTTCAGTAGATCATATGAAAGTTTACCTTTTGTGGCACTCTTTTTTATAACCGTAAATCGCAATTTAAAGTAATTTTAGTAAATCAATATTAAAAGCTAGAATAACACTGCTACACAAGCAAATGTGTTAGTCTGGTTATATTCAGAATGTAGAGTTTTCAAGTAAGGATAGATTTATAGTTTCAGATTTATAACCTATCTCAGAAAGTTAATGACAATTACTTACCATCGGTGATGCGTGTTGATATACCTTCCTGGGGTGATTACGTGTCACTGTAACCGTGATCAACACTTAAAGATATTCGAATTATCCATCATTAAAATGATGATGATGAGGTGGAAGAGGAAGAAGGAATATGAGGTGGGGAAGGGGGATGAGGAAGAGAAGAAGTGGTATCATTGTCAAGACAGCTATTCCTATCGACCAGAGTTCAAATGACAAAACAAATATAGTTCCCAGTACGGCTTTCAGCGATGAAAAAACTATTAATACCGACATATATCTAATCTTTAAAAGGCCCAGACACGAAATATGAAGAGCTACTTTTCAAATCGATTTAACATAGTAGTCTTGTCGTGAAAATGATGGCAATGGTGACTTTTAACTACCATAGTCTAATTTGCCAATCTTCTCTGGTTATATTGTTTGTCCTTTTTGGTTTTAACAGCTCTTCAAATAAAGTTTTGGATTTTCAAATATTTTGGCAACGAGCATCACTGAAAATACATTTATTGTCGAAATGCGTATCTGGTGCAGTAAAATTGTTACTGTTCATGTTAACACATGTAAATGTATATTCAGGAAGATCGATATGAAAATAAATCAAAGTTGTACGAAACAAACATACAGAGCCGGATTTGTAATGTGTGAGGAAACAGTCCGCAAAACGACATATCGCACTACTCGGACACATTAGTTTGGCTCCAAGTCAACCATGCAGTCTTAATCTTGTATAACTTATGTTTAGTGGAGAAGCAGCAACATATGTATCGCTGATTTAAACCGACTGGTATAATGATATCTATAATGTATGCCTCTAGAAGAAAGCTTTCCAAAACATAATCGAAAAATACATAAGTGATTCATAATTTAGATATACATATAATGAAATCATTTTTTTTATATAAATTCGACTCCGTCGCTTCAGGATAGTAATACAAAAAGATCAATAATTCAGAAATTGAATGGAACTTATGTTTACTAGATCAGCAAACCGACCTTTAGATGTAAAGATAATGAAGGCATTTCATATGACGTCTATAAACAACTATTTGATTCACTTGTGAGTCCTATTGATGAATATGGTGACACGATTTGGGAGTGCAAGAATTTTTCATTTATAAATGCCATTCAGATGAGAGCTTGTAGATTCCTCCTTGGTGTTGGTAAATACACACCAAACCTAGCTGTCATGGGATACATGGGTTGGGTTCCAATTTACAATACACAATGGAAAGAAATTGCAAGACACTCGCATAGAATAGTAAATACGGAGCCGATCATATTAGCACAAAATATTTATATGGACAGATTAGGTCAATCAGAAACATAAAATTGTTCAAAAAAAAATTGGAATATCATGGTTAAAAAACAGTTCACGGAACTTGAACTGGTTGACTTTGTAATACAAACACTAATATTAATAAAAAAAATATGTTTGTTGAAACATTCTTGTAAAGAATGTTTGATAAATATATTGATAAATGGAAAAGCATCGTTTATTCATCCTTTTCAAGACGGGCAAATGGGCGTAACAAGTTGAGAACATATAATATTTTAAGCAAGATTACGTACGTTGTTGAAAACTACTGCAAACTGTTGATGCCTTTTAGTGAAACTCCACCTTTGTGAAATTAAGATCTAAAAGGCTGGATTCTGGAAGGAATGGAAATTGGCGTAGACTGTGACATCGCTATTTTGAAGTGGAAAGATCTCATTGCGGTAGGAAAAGTTGAAATACTTGATTACGGTATGAAACTTCAAATCGTTTGTCGACAATTTATGATTGTGAATTTCCCTAGGAATGGGAAAAACCTTAAAAAATCTGTCTAATTTGTATATAAATACATACTAATATTTGATAACATATGCAGAAGGATTTTATTAACTAATAGAGAGAAAGTGGCGCCGAAATATTTGCAGGTTTGTTTCTAAATTGTATGACAGCTTTTTATTTGTTTTCGTTCAGTTGTTTTTCTTTCTATATAGATAAAATCAAAATTAAAACATTCATATTTATTTTTATTTAATAACATGAGTTGATGATTTTATAGTTTACTAAGATATCATTACTTGGATAACTTTCAGTTTAAAAATAAAAAGTGGTTTATTTCCGATGCTAAGTTTGGTAACAAAAATAAATCGGAAACCGACATGATAAAGATGCTTGATTTCTTAATTGACAAAATTTGTTATGCTTGGATGACGTGTTTTTCAACAAACAATCTACATTCTCTTGGGAACCAACTTTGTGCTTATTCTTTACAACATGTTCCTTTTGATGTAACGTATAGTTCAATTAACATACAGAACATACAATTATTGTAACCCCCCCCCCCCATACACAGACATTTATTTCCTGTATCAAGACAAACAATCCTGACGCTGTTTTCCTTTGATCTACCTGTTTTCTGAGGAGTTGGGTGTTTATGGTTGTTATGCAGTATCTCTGTATTTACTCTTAACCTGGTAAGGTATTTTGTTCAATTAACTTTACTCAATCATAAAGAAATGTATTTTGATTTAACTAGCAATGATAATTTTTGTATCAGAAATTTTCAAGATTTTTTAAAAATAAACAGACCGACTGAATTTTGTTGGTGATATTGATTACTGGTACAGTATAAAGACCAGGATTATCATTACTCTAAAATTTTGTATACAAAAAAAAAAAGAATGTGTAACTGAAAACACGAATTCCCCTGCACAAGCTTTGCAATGAATGTAAGTTGTACGTACGGACGGTCAAGAGTAACACTAAATGACCCCTACGGCGGGGCATACACGTAAATGTTCATTATGCTATCTTAATGCTGTTGATTTAAATTTGATAACATTGTTTTACCCTTCTTGTCTTGTTGCATTTACTTATTTAGCAAGTAAGAAGCACACTTTTTTTGTGGAAATAAGCAAAAAAAAAGAGCACTGTTTCATTATTTATGAGTTTGACTTTTTAAGGATGTTATTACTGTTTCTCTGTGTGTATGTTTTGATTGCTTCTTAGTTCATTCTTCATACAAAATGCACCATTCTTTACTTTTTTACAGAATGACTTCTGTCTTAATGGTTACATTCATTATGATGTGTATGGTATGTGAGACTGTTTTTTCGTTACCGTGTCTAACAAACAAATCCAAAGAAGATTTCATCAAAGCCAGAAAAGCATTAACCAACCTTGAAGATTTCCTAAAAAGCCAAGCAAGTGCTATCAACTCTAAAGTACAGGCTTTAGACACAGATTTGACATCGATGGAAGCGAATTTCAAAAGTGAGGATTTTTGTTTTGTTCTGCTTCGTAACTCTCTTCAAAGGAGAAAAAATAATTCATACTAATGTATTTTTTTAAATAGAGAATAAAACAACGAAATGAACGAATAATAAAAATTTGGTTAATGTGAGTCAGTTTCTCTGTTTCCACTACATTTGTACATGGCAGTACAAAAAAAAAACCGTTTGTGATATTTAACCAAAAAAATCATCCGAGTATTTGACATTGAAATGCTTGTCAGTTTTCTGTACTGCTTTATGCTTTTTTATTTAAATTGCTATTTAATATGAATTTGAAATATCATTCAGGGAGACAATGGAGAAAGTACAACAGCCACTGTTATTATATTGGGGATGACACGGTTATATGGACGGATGCAGAGGTAAACTTATGTCTATATTGTCACTGCAGTGTTTTATTTGCGGATAGAAAAACTTGAAAAAATATTTTCTATCCGCAATTTTTTTCAATTACGGATTAATGTTGTGTTTTTATTTGTTTGACTGTAAATGTTGCGTGAAATGTTTTTGTACAAATAGCAGAAATTATAGTTCCCATTTGAAAAACCATCTTAACTTTTTAGAGAACATGCCGGGAGATTGGAGGGTATTTAGCGAAGATAGATGATTCGTCAGAAAACAGTTGGATACAACAGCAACTAAAAAATGCCAGCATAAGTAAGTCGAGCATATCTAGTCATTTTTACAAATTGCCTGTTTACAAAACTTTAAATTGTTCGAAAAACTAAGGACTTTTTTTTTTTATCCCAGGCATAGATTCCCTTAGCCGTGTTTGGCACAACTTTTTGGAATTTTGGATCCTCAATGCTCTTCAACTTTTTACTTATTTGGCTTAATAAATATTTTGATATGAGCGTCATTGATGAGTCTTATTTAGACGAAATACGCGTCTGGCGTACTAAATTATAATATAGGAGGGTCTATGTTTATGTTGAGGGCATTTCTTATAACTTGAACCAATAGAGTAATAATAAAAGCATTTAGAACAGAAATCAATTGGTAGAGTCGTTTTAAAACAGAGCAGACATCAATCGACAACTGTATATTGTTGGAGATTGATTCATTATCTCTATATACACATTGTTGTTTTGCCTTTGTTGTTTTGCCTAGTTTTGCTGCTGTCTCATCGGCGGCTACGATCCCTTAAATTCTTTTATGTTTACCCTAAACTTTAAAAAAAAAAAATCCGTCTGAAGGATTGAACAGTTTTAGAACTGTATTGCATTGGCTAAGGACATATTTAAAGGTTAACTGCATATTTAAACAACTTAATATTGTCTGTTTTAGTCCGAATAAAGGGAGCAACCATTTAATTCAAGGGGGTAATGGTTTTTTTCTGAGTCAGAATTTTTTTTTCCTGTAAAGCGCGAACATTTTTTTTAGTTTTTCAATCAATCAAATTATTTCTTTTCAAATTTTAATATATCAGTACGGGAAAAATATGTGTATTCAGAATATTTTTATTGACCAGATGATTACCCACCAGAATTTTTCTTTACAAAAGATTTTGGATCAGAATATTTTGTAGTAATTAAACCCCCAGCCCTTTTCGAAGTTTTTTTTCGTTCGTTCCCTACGTACAAGCTTTAAACTTGTGATGTAATAGCTGAAAGTTTTATTGTTCAAAGTTGGTTATTGAAGAGAGATAAATAAAGGCAGCAGTCGTATACCGCTGTTCTAAACTCAGACATCGATAGAAAAAAATAAATCCGTGATAAGCCAGAGTTTGGGACTCAATGATACAGGAACGAGTATTCCAATCTATTTTTTTAAGAGACCCATGATGACATTTATATTGAGCAAGCTACTTTTGTTTGGAAAAAGTTTCTTCCTGTACGCTCAATACCAAAACATTTTTAGCCAAAATACATTAAAGTCTATGAATATTGTTGATAAGGATAATTATGTTTCCTTTCATCCTATTTAAGAAAATTATCACTGGCTGGGGTCAACAGATGTTGTCAATGGTGACTGGAGATGGATATATGATCAAACTCAGTTAAGTTACAAGAACTTTAATTCAGGAAGACCTTATCCAACCAGTAATGCATACTCCCACTCAAATAACTGTATTATGATGCACTACAGCAATGGTAACTGGTTAGACAATCCATGTTCGAGTTCCTTACCATATGTCTGTGAAAGTAATTTCTGTAAGTTTTATATAGATGGTTAAAGCTAACAGATAATAATATTGTTATAGTTTGTATTTTTTTGCTAGACACATATTCAGTGTTCCTTCTTTTTACATCAAATCTCGTTGGTAAATACATCCAAAATAGAATTAAAAAATATATGACAAAAAGTACTTCAAAATGACCATTTATTACTTTATTTCTTTTTTTCTCGAGCATTGATGAAAGTCGCGCAAGAAGCAAGACATGTGCTATTCTACTACCGTCATCGTTGTTGAGATCCATAGTTGTTGTAAACTGAAATGGTATTGTCGTATGGACAATTATCAATGCATGTTAATTATCATCGTTATCATTAATATATGTTTGACATAAGAATAACTATTGTTGTCAGGAATTTTAACTTCGTGATTAAATGTCCACCCTATTTTCATTTCAGGCTTCCAATAGAAATGTAGATGTTTCCTCAAAAAAACAGATGACAGATTAAAAAAAATATATTAAAGTATCACTACGGTGCATAATTCTGTTGTTGTGTTTATGAGGGGGGGGGGGGGCAATGACTGACCTAAAAGGGGGCGCTCCAGTCATGCTTCAGTGCTTCACTACATAATCAACCAAATTGTTCCCACGTAAGGGGGGCCCAGGCCCTCCAGCCCCCTCCCTGTATCCGTATACGGGCATGTTTTTTTATTGGTAATAAATGTAAAAATATTTTATTAAATTATGTGACATATTTTTCTATTAAATTTGAAAGAACTTCAAACAGGTGCAAATCTGCATTAAGGCTAACCTTTGGTTTTTGAACTACATATCCATGAATGGTCCCTAACATACCAAATAATAATAAAATGCCCCATTCAACAGACTAAACATTCTCGAAGTACACCTTTAACATTGGGGGCACACATTTCCATAACCCTGGTTAGTCCGCTTAGTCATGGGCACACTAACATTGCTGTCAACTGAATACAAATGATTTCATTTCAAGATAACGTAATCTCATTTTTGTCTATATATAAAAATTGAAAATTGAAATAAGGAATGTGTCAAAGAGACAACAACCCGACACCAATGGGTCTTCAATACAGCGAGAAAATCCCGCACTCAGAGGTGTGCTACAGTTGGCCCCTAAACAAAAATGTGTACCTGTTCAGTAATAATTCACGTCATACTAAACTCCGAAAGATATAAATGAACTTAAATTAAAAATCATACAAGATTAACAAAGGCAAGAGTCTCCTGACATGGGACAGGCGCAACTTAAATGCGGCGGGGTAAACCAAGTTTTCGGAAATCTCAACCCTCCCCTATACCTAGCCAGTATAGAAAAAAACAAACACACCACAATACGCATACTTTCTATAACTATGTCATGTACTAAATTTTTTTACTTTTAGAACACTTTTGATTTGATATGGTTGCTTAGTAGTGCTCGTTGTTTGATCTTTTGTTGAGTTTCCGTTATGAGATCAATAAGGCAGTGGAGCATACGAAACAATTAAACTATCTCTGCTCATAACTACCGGTATTTCTATGTTTCTCTAGAGTTAAACATTCGAAGAAGACTTCATTTTTATCATTAAGCTGAATAGTTACTTGGCAAAAAGCACCTACTCCTTCTTACGATGTTGACCAATTATTTATGCAAATTTGTCCTTTCTGTTTAGTTTTTTACTGCCACATGTTCTACATGTTTGGCATATATACATTATGTATCAACGGGTACTGATGAACCCCTCATAAAGATTAAGAAGTTTAAACCCGCTGTATTTCTTTGCACCTGTCAAAAGTTAGGAACCGGGTGTTCAGTGGTTGTCGTTTGTTGATGTAGTTCATAAGTGGTTCTCGTTCTTTGGATAGATTAGACTTTTGCATAGTTTCTCTGTTCAAATGGTTTTACACTAGACAATTTTGGGGCCCTTTATGGCTTGCTGTTCGGTGTGAGCAAAGGCTCTGTGTTGAAGGCTGTACTTTGACCTATGAAAGTTTACTTTTGCTAATTGTGACTTGGATGGATATTTGTCTTATTGGCACTCCTGCCACATTTTCTTACATCTATTTACAGTCATAGAATGTATTAAATGCCCCAAGGTCTACAGACTCTTTTTTTAGCAGCATTTCATCAGATCCAGCTAGCTATCTAGTATATAGTAAGTATGCATTTCTTCAATGATTTGCTTATGCATGTTCACAACAGAATGATTTAGAGCATTACATAATATATGGAAACCCGTCTTTTGTCTCTGTTTGTTTTGCTCACACATTTTGTCAATAGAATAGAATTTTACGCCACCTGTCATACAAGTGAGTTGTTTAGCTAACTATAAAACTAGGTTTCAATCTACCACTTTCTATAAAAGGAAATTCCTGTACCAAATCAGGAGTAAGAAAGTTGTTTTCCATTCTTTTGATGTGCTCAAGTTTTTGATCCTGCCATTTGTTTAGGGATTTTCTGGTTTGAATTTTCATTTTAATTCAGAATTATTTGTTTTTCTCACTTTTTTGTTTATGACCTGAATGCTGCTCTCTTTTAAGCTTCAGTTCTTTTTGTCTTTGGCACATTAGCCTATACTTCACATCTTCTTTTAATCATCTCATTAAGACTATTACACTGACAGTGGTTTACTTAATACTTTTAAACTTCTCTATCCAAGTTGTTAGGAGAATTACTAGAAATCACTAAATGAGTTTTACAACACCCAAAAATTGCTAGTTGATCGATAGTTAGTTTTTCCGGTTCCTCTTGCTATTTGATGGGTATTTTAACTTTGTAATATTTTCAACATTATTATCCAACATTGTTGGCAGTTTGGTAATGTTCTTTTATTTGGTCCCTTATTCCTAATATGACTTTGGAATCCTATACAGTTAAGTGATGCATGCATAAGTCACCCTGTCTTTCAATTGTAATACATTCTAGTTTATCTCATTTCAATTTAGCCTAAACAAAATCATGTCAATTTCTAGTCTAGTTTTGAACATTATGAGGTCATTTGATAATTTTTAAATCATATTTAAAATTGATAATGGCAGTAGGGAATGTGTTAAAGAGACAACAACCCGACCAAAGAGCAGTAAACAGTCCAAGCCACCAATGGGTCTAATATAGCGAGAAAATCCTGCATCCAGAGATGAGCTTAAATGTGTACTTGTTCAGTTGTTTATCTCACAAAATAAACTAGAGGAGGATTGTAATGTCAACCTATGTTCTCCATGTGACAGCCTCATTTGAATATGCATGATAGTTGTCTCTGGAAATTCAGCAAACAACCATTAAGCTTTCAATACATGTTGCAAGCTACATCAATGGATGAAGCCTATAAGTCAGACATATTAATTGATTAATCAAAAACTTGTGCTCCAAAAACCAAAAAAAAAATATTTGTATTTAAAGAAAACTAACTTTTTGAAACTACAAATATATTACTTTAATAAAAACATTTTTACAGTTTAAATTACAAATTGAACAGAATAAATATAAAATAGTATCACATTGTCTGTAGTACAGAAAAAATTGAAGATATTTTCTACAGTGATCATTGACCATTTTAACTGATACAGGCTTCATAATAGACCACTTTCGAGTTTGTCCTTCACCAGAAAAAACTCGTTAATTATGTGAGCCTTTATGACATCATTTACCAGATAGAGGGGATCGCCTGTATCCATGTACAATTTACATTCATCAAGTGTCTTATTGAACGTCATTGTGCATGATAAACTAGAAATAATATTTGTTTGGTAGGTACTTAATCACAATTCCCTAATGACATCAGATTTGATTGTCAATTATTAGAATTCTATTGGCCAAATAATTCATGCAATATAGCATCATAGTTTTCCAACCAATTGCTCAACATGGGAACGGAAGTGACGATGCCCCTAAACGCAAGAATGATGTTCACTAAAACCAAAGTTTTTGACGGAAATGCATCGAACTAGAAAGTTGTCTATTGACTATATGTAGACATGAAAAAGGCAATTTGGTCCTACCATTACAAGTGTATCTGGTGTCAAAATAATATACATTAACAAATTGTTTTATGAAGCTTCATAAATAATACAAAAAACATTATTGAAAAGTATGAACAAAAGAAAATAAGATAATCTAAAAAGATTCATTCACAAGAGTAAAATTACAAGTATAAAAACATAATATAAACAAACTATCACCAATACTTACAGCAGATAGCATTGAGTGTGTAGGAAATAGTAAAATCTTTGCTTAGCTTGTTTGTTAGCTGAACTTTGAAGTCATTACTAGGTTAAGTATACAACCATCATTTCGGAGTACTCTTGTCCTACAGACAGAAAGATTGGTTATCTCTTAGACTAGTCTACTCTTAAAGAAGGGTAGTTTACCTAACCTAATAATGACTTCATGGTTCAGCTAGCAAGCAAGCTGACCAAAGATATTACCTTTACTTACACACTCAATGCATTCTGCTGTATAACAAATAAACATACATATTCTGCTAAAAAATCAATGCAAAAGATCTCAAGATTATTTTTAGATATACAGTATTTTGACATGTATTATACACACTTTTTTTTTTACTTTTTATTAATAGTTACAGTAGAATCTGACTAAATCAAACAAAACATACATTTGTCAATAAAAAAATTTGTGTCAGGACAAATACCTTGAACATTCTGTGATATTTACACAAAATCCCAAGTCCCCATTATGTTTGTTTAGACTTCACTTCATATGAAAACTACCAGTCATCTGTTAATGCTAAATGTTAAAAAGCCTATTTAGCTATATATAGCAATTGACTCTTAACCTGATATTGGCTGGTTAGTTTTGGATGATGAAAACATGAAAAAATCAACAGATAACTGACGCTAAGTGATGGTAGCAGCCTATATAAACACAGAGGCTCTTGATCAAGTTAGCTTAAAATTGCACAATTAGACTTGCTGTTGCCTTTAATTATCTACTTCTCGGTCATGGCTATACAATGTACTTTTTTAAATGTTATCTGAGGAAAGGTAAAATATAAAATAATGGAACAAAATGTACATATATTCTACAAAAATATATTAATTGGTACTTGTTAATATATATTATTGTTAAAATAAGACAATCAATAAAATTAACTGTGACCAAAACACTAATTCTATTTTTTATTCCATACAAAGAGTAGGTCTAGGACTTAGTGGACTATAGGAAATGGTAAAAACCCTGTTATGACTAGATTTTACTTAAGTATTGTTTTGAGTTTTTAATCATTACATTGTTACTCAATCTCATGTAGGTATACTTAATACCTGGTCAGGATTTGAATTTGATCATGTACTTGTTAAAATGTTATTCAGATATTGAAGTACACATTGCTCAGATAAAACAACTTGCTTCCTTAACTTTTACCTTAGATTTAACTGCCTTCAACATGAACAATTTGGTTTAAATATCAGATATCATTTTCAGTAGCTTTTCTTAATATCAAAATAGTATTGTCCACACATATTAAAACTAGTTAATTATTACATTATTTGCATAAAAACAATCAGTTCATTTCAAATTTTACATAAAATGTCTGTTGTTTTCTAGTCCTATATTACTTTTGAAACTTAAATTAATGCCAATACTACAATATTTTTCTGAACTGTGTATAAAAAACTCACAAAAACTAACAAAAATTTCCCCTATACAAACAAAGTTGTAATTTGAAAATATATGAGGAAACAAAAGTTTGGTGAAAAATAAACAAACGTGTAAAGTATATGTGCTTGTATTGCAAAAATAAAATGCATTTGTGTTGTACTTCAACTAATATTATAAAAATAGTCATTCTTTTCTTAGGCTTTTTTGTTTTTAACTATATCTTTTCCAATATAACCACAGTAATTTCATCACAGTTATTTTAGCCATCACAGACTTGTTCGCTATTGTCCCTGTTTAGAACCAATAAGACCATGGGCAGTATCAAACAGGTTGATGGGTGTAGTTCCATCAGTCACTAACACACTCTGTATGCCAAGACCTTGCAATAGATTGGCCTGAAAAGGAAATAGATCAAATTTAATATCAAATAGCATTTGTGATATGTAAAAATTTATCTCTGTACTTTTAGGTATTTTAGTCGATTTCCTTATAGGAATATGAATAAAACTTAATTCATTATGCAAAATTAAACTTTCAGTATGTTAAAATTTGTGAGTTATCATTTGTTTATCGATATTGATAATTTTTACAAGAACCAATGGATTATTGTGGAACTATAAGTTGTATTCAGTTGTCCATAGCATTGAGTTAAGAAAGCTAGCCACTATTCAGTTGCCCCAGACTAGTAGAATGTTTTTCCGACCAATTAGTATTTACAAAACTTTGTTAAGACACTTAAGAAAAATGTCAAAATATTGGTCTTCAGACTATTGGTTGGATATGTTTTTGTACAGACTTCTGTAACATACAAAACTAAATAGGGAATGTGTTATAACTCAAGAACTGTAAAAGTGAAGCTACCAAAATTTGTACTTGATCTAAGTTTTGTGGTAGCAAGCATTGTGGATAGGTTTCATAATGTTTGGTTGAGGCAAACTTAAGTTAGAGAATGGAAACAAAAAATTCAGCAATTTTTTCACTTGATAAGGGGCATTACTGTAGACAATAAAAAATGACACCACAGAAATTATGACTTGACATGTGTTTTGTGGTAATAAACAATGTTAATAAGTTTCATAAAATTTTGTTGTGGCAAACTAGAGTTGGAGAACAGAAACCAATTTCAGGATGTACAAGGGTAAAACTTAATGCCTCCTCCACTACAGTTTGCTTAAAAAACATATTGTCTAGATCTAAGAAAACTAAAAACTTATTAAAATCCAATTACAACTTATAAATAGATCATGTTCTTCCAGATAAAAGTATCAATAAGGACACATCCAACTGATTTAGAGAAGAGGTGATTGTCATTGTATAATAATGTCTACCCTAACTATAAATGAGTTACTCACTTGAGCCTTGGGTCCTGCTATTGACATAGTTTCTATTGTTTTTATTCCTAATGTCTCAACCATAGACTTGAATTTCTTCACCTAAAAATTTGTAGAAATATTTCCAATTATTAAAGGATTTAGGAATGCGTACAATATATTTTTTTGACACAAAACTTTCAAAAAAAAAAAAAGAAAGGCAAATCAGTTTCTTAACACTATTATTTGGTATTTATTTTATCTTTCTGAAAACAAACTTTCATATAAATTCTTTCACAAAAATACAAATTTGATTATATAAACGTGTAATGAATGTTTAATACTGTGTTTTTAGAGAAATTATTGAATAAAAAAAAATCTTTTATCTTTTTTACAATGAGCCATATATTATTGGTTTATAATGATCTAATAGGTAATATCTCAAGTCCTCATTAAACTAGGTTGTTTTATATGATCAGTATAATATTAAACTATCTTTACCTCAATGTCTGCTCTTCCTTTTTCTAAATCCAATTCCATTCTGTTAAGTTCTTTTTGATATGAAAGCTCCTGTGCTCTCAACTGTAAATTTTAATGAAGAATTAATAACAATCAATTACAGAATGCTAAAAACAAATGAGTACTACAAATAGAGTGAAGATAGATTAATTTTAATTGAAATTTCAAAGACTTTAATTCCATTTGAAAAGGATTTCTATTAATTTCAAAGACTTTAATTCCATTTGAAAAAGATTTCTATTCACTTATACAAAGTTATTGTACGAAAACCAAGAAGAATGCTTATTTGGGCCCTTTTAGGGCCCCTAATTCCTTAACTGTTCAGACCAAAAATCCAAGAATCATTCCTAACCTTCCTATTGTGGTCATTAACCTTGGGTTTAAATTTGATAGATTTCTATTTACTTATACTTAAGTTATTGTGCGAAAACCAAGAAAAATGCTTATTTGGGCCCTTTTTTGGCCCCTTATTCCTATTAGGACCACAACTCCCAAAATCGATCCCAACCTTTCTTAAGTGGTATTGAACCTTGTTTTAACAAATTATAAACCTTGTTTTAACAAATTATAGAGATCCATTCACTAAAACTAAAGTTATTGTCCGGAAACTAAATGCGTCTTTGGACGACTACCACAACATCATACCATTATACGACACAAAAATAACAAGAATGTGTCCATAGTACACCGATGCCCCACTCGCATTATCATTTTCTATGTTCAGTAGACCGTGAAATTGGGGTCAAAACTCTAATTTGGCAATTAAATTAGAAAGATCATATCATAGGGAACATGTGTACTAAGTTTGAAGTTGATTGGACTTCAACTTCATCAAAAACTACCTTGACCAAAAATTTAACCTGAAACTTGCACTATTATTTTCTATGTTCAGTGGACCGTGAAATTGGGGTCAAAAGTCTAATTTGGCAATTAAATTAGAAAGATCATATCATAGGGAACATGTTTATTTAGTTTGAAGTTGATTGGACTTTAACTTTATCAAAAACTACCTTGACCAAAAAATTTAACCTGAAACTTGCACTATTATATTCTATGTTCAGTGGACTGTGAAATTGGGGTCAAAAGTCTAATTTGGCAATTAAATTAGAAAGATCATATCATAGGGAACATGTGTACTAAGTTTAAAGTTGATTGGACTTCAACTTCATCAAAAACTACCTTGACCAAAAACTTTAACCAGAACGAACGGGACGACAGACAGATGAACGGATGGACGGACGGACAGACCAGAAAACATAATGCCCCTCTACTATCGTAGGTGGGGCATAAAAATAAATTGTATATTTAACTTCTTATTATAGATAAGCATGGACACATCTTCAGGTCCCAATAAATTCAAGACATTTTGATAAATTGCTGCACTACCAGTGTATGATATATAAAAAAGAAGATGTGGTATGATTGCCAATGATATGCATGTCATGAGCAATCAATATTAAAGTATGTTTAAAAGAATTATGAACAAGAATGTGACCATAGTACACAGATGCTACCACTCGCACTATCATTTACTATGTTCAATGGACTGTGAAATTGGGGTCAAAACTGTAATTTGGCATTAAAATTAGAAAAATCATATCACAGGGACCATGTATAAAAAAATTCAAGTAGATTTGTCTTCAACTTCAGCAAAAACTACCTCGACCATAAACTTTCTTGGAGCAGGACAGATGACTGGACGGAAGAACGGACTGATGCACAGACCAGAAAACATAATGCCCATAAATGTTTGTAATAATATCATAAATATTAAAAGTTTACGGGTTCTTAGGATTATGAACAAAGTGAAAAAATACTTAACATTTAATAAATTCTTAATAGTTTGATCTTTTTTCAAAAATAATCTATAAACTTACCAAGCCCTGAGTTTCAAGTTTGGCCATGTGTTCAATTTCCTCTGCTTCAGCCTTTAACTTGGCAGCTGTAATACAGATTTTAAGCATAAGCATTGTATGGAATAACGTTAAAATCTTGAGTTCATTTCAGACAATTTTAATGATATGTATATTGTATTTTGATAAAAACAAGCAAATGTCTTTTTATCGTCACCAACTAAACTATGGGTCGCCATATTCTGGTTGGACAAAGTTATATTTTTAGGCAAAGAACAATCAACTGTATCTATCATAAGATTGTGTTCTGTTTAACATGACTGCTGTAGGGTTTGTAGGGTTGGTTTACAGAACTGCTGATAGTTTGGAAGGATCAATTCAAATATATTTTTGGCCTCAGGGGTCAAGAAATTTTAATTGTTTATTTACATTACTAGCTTGTCACCACTGAGGTTATGAATTTAAACTCTGTATGTAGCAGTTTGTCTGACTACAATCTAAATTGACTAGGATTGCCTGTTATTGTGTCAAAGGTTGTGGTTATCTACAGATTCCTCCCCAAATAAAAAATGGCTGCCAAAATATAGCTAAGAGAGCTGAAGGTCATGTTAAATACCAACAATCAATTGATCATATAATATTCATTTTATTTTTTTATTCAAATGTGTTCAACTTTGCCTTTTTATTACATTGAAGTTATGAAACTCCAAATAACATTAAACAGATAAAAGAATTATCCAATCCAATTAAGTTTAAGGGCTTTTTTTCTTGGCTTTTTTATTAAGCTTGTGTTTGACTTACATTCTATTTCACTTTCACACTCTATCAGCATTCTCTCAGCCTGTACTTGTGTTTGACTTACATTCTATTTCACTTTCACACTCTATCAGCTTTCTCTCAGCCTGTGCTTGTAACTTGCCTTCTGTTTGACTTACATTCTATTTCACTTCCACTATATAAGCATTTTCTCAGCCTGTGCTTGTGACTCGCCTTGTGTTTGACTTACATTCTATTTCACTTTCACTATATTAGCTTTCTCTCAGCCTGTGCTTGTGACTCGCCTTGTGTTTTACTTACATTCTATTTCACTTTCACTATATTAGCTTTCTCTCAGCCTGTGCTTGTGACTCGCCTTGTGTTTTACTTACATTCTATTTCACTTTCATATTCTATCAGCATTCTCTCAGCCTGTGCTTGTGACTCGGCTTGTGTTTGACTTACATTCTATTTCACTTTCACACAGCATTCTCTCAGCCTCTGCTTATGTTTGACTTACATTCTATTTCACTTTCACACTCTATTAGCATTCTCTCAGCCTGTACTTGTGTTTGACTTACATTCTATTTCACTTTAACACTCTATTAGCATTCTCTCAGCCTGTACTTGTGTTTGACTTACATTCTATTTCACTTTCATATTCTATCAGCATTCTCTCAGCCTCTGCTTGTGTTTGACTTACATTCTATTTCACTTTCACACTCTATTAGCATTCTCTCAGCCTGTGCTTGTGACTCAGCTTTAGCTTGACCAGTAGATTCCACGGCCGCAGTGATAGCTTGTAATTCTAATAACTTTGTCTTTTCTTTCTCAGAATCCATTTCATTAAGCAATTTCTGTCGTTCAAGTTGACCTCTGGCTATTTGTTCATTTCTGCTAGCTTCGTGGGATGCTGAGGCTTCTATTGATCTATGAAAAACATATACACATATAAACCAATATGGTTTAACGTTTGTGAAAAGATCAGTTATAAAATGTCAAAATTCAAACATTAGCATACATAGCAGCATAACCACACACCTTTATAAAATTGAATTCAGGATTTATGTATAAAACTATTATATCTAATAATAAAGAAGATGTGGTATCATTGAATTAGTTCACATGTTAAACTTATTTTTTTTAAAGAAGAGTAAGAACTCTAAAGTTGTTTTCAATGCCTTTGTCTAATGAATGTTTCCCCACATATTTATGAAGATGTATATAACAGGACTTACTTTGTAGATATTTCTATAGCTAACTGTACAGATTTACTTAAACTGTCTCTCATCTTAGCATCAACTGGTTCAATAGACTGGATATCTACACTGCTGATTACCTGTAAATACAATAATAGTAGAGTTATATCTATTTTTCAACTATGATACTAATGTGGATTCATTTATTTTCATGGGTACCAATTATTGTGGATTAAGGAAAACTTCCTTTTTCTTGGATATTTGATTTTGTGGTATTGTCAATTTCTTCATACAATCCTATTTCAAATTTGTTATTCTTTGAAACATTTAAATTCGTAGCTCAACAGTACCCACAAAATCCACTAAATTTAGTATCTGACGAATAATAATGAATCCACATGCACAGAAGAACAATTAGAGGAAAGTGATGGGAGCCATCACAGAGGGCCCTGCAAGAGTTAACAATTTAATTGTGGTGGAAATAAGAAGTTATCAGTGTTATTCTATTTAAAAGTATAGCTTATACATACTGAAGGAAGAAATTTTCTGATGCAACACTTACTCATCCCAAAGGGATTAGACAAAGTTTTTGACCATGACTTTCAATGTATGTTTTTTTTTCTAGAACATAACATGTTCAAATAATGGTGAATAATGCCAACTAAACTTACAAAACTCCAAGGGGATTGAAAGTTTGGGAGAGACAAACACACAGACAGACACAAAGATCTTCTGCTGGGCCCTATTTGTCCCAATCAAAATTAATAGTGAATTTAACAAAGGGTTATAATTCTTATATGATTTGCATATCTATAAATACTTGAAGTAGATTGGTCAATTAGGATTTTTCTCTTAGTTTACACTTCGATAAACCATGTTTCCGAAACTACTTTCGTAATCTATTCATGCGCGATACACATTTTGCAGGGATACTGGGATTTTCGGCAAATTGAGATTTTAAAAAATAAATGCATAACAGTTGTTTCTAATCTAATGCATATATAACAAAACATAACTAAAATAAATGCACTAAAGCTTCGAAAATGTATAAAAATAAAATCAAAATAAAATTCCGCGAAACTTCATGAAGGATTTGGCGAATTTACGTCACGGCAAAAAACGACGTCATATATGAATGAAATCTTTCAAGGGAATGCTTATTTCGTTACGTGTACGCTTCAAATTCGGATAATATCTCATTAAAATGAAGTTTTGGAGGTAGGTGCTATTTTATTTTAGATTTTGTTGCATTTATCAAACATTTATGGATTTTAGAAAGTCAATATGGCGGTCAACTCCTTAGATACGACCTGTCAGTTGTGAGTGTGATGGTGATTACAGTAGCCTTTTACACAAAAAATGTTAATAAATATCGAGAATATTTGTCTTCAGAATTATAAGGATTAAACACATTTTTTCTAGAGGTTATTGATGTGTAAACCGGGGCTCTTACTCACAAACTTTACATAAAAGTCCTTTGGACTTTCATTCAGTTTGTGAGTTAATCGCCCCGGTTTACACATCAATAACCTCTAGAAAAAATGTGTTTAATCCTATATTACAGACTAATGCATATGAATCTTACCAAATTATTGGCCTCAAATGTCAGAGGAATATTAAGATTGCCTTCTTGATCCACACCAAACACAGCTGTTTGTATAATCATTGCTGAGTGTTTGTGGAATTCATCAAATGGCACATGTGCTACTTGTCCTCTGATACGACCACCTAAAAACAATAATTAAGTATACTTATCTACTGAATAAATCTAAGATAAAAAAATAAACAATATAAAACAATTTCTAAGAAACTATTGTATGGTAGTCCAATAAATTATGACATCTTGAAAGGCTAAATATTATTTTTCTTTGAAGCCTTACATCGACAGAAAGGTGTCAAAGCGATAATTTAAAATAGCCCTTTAAGTCATCATAATTATTTGGACTACTGTATGGGATATTTTCTCATTTCTCTATAATCTAAACTGTCAAACAACAAAAGAAAGTCTGACTGTGCAGAAAGTCCTCAATATTAAAGCAGTGTATCTGATAATAATCCAAAATCCTGAGCTACATCACAGAAAAGATTTCAGTCATTTAGTTTTGGTGCAAAACTCATATTTCTCAAATAATTCACACAAAAAAAACCATTTGGATATTTCTCATTTGATCAAAAAAAATTCTGATGGCATACAGAAAGGGTTGTTAATTGGTATGTTATTCATTTTATAAATAAAGAGTATAAGAAATCTGTCTGAGGTCCTAATAATACAAACCAATTTTTCTACAGGCAAATCCAATAAAGTCCCCTACTGAGAATATTTTGGCTTCACTTTCAACATCCCCTTTTTCATACTGTAACAGAAAATATATCATTAGGTTTAGAATATTTGTTTGTAAATTTTACTTTGAATCCATGATATTTATTTCTTACTTTCAATTTATTTTTTAGTGCCCAATTTAAATATAAATGTAAATCTAAATGGAAAACAAGAGGCTCTCAAGAGCCTGAATCGCTCACCTGGTAAACAATGCCTTATTGAACATATTGAACCATGCCAGGCAAACATGTACAGCTAACAATTCTTCAATATTACAAATATATATGACTTACTGTTTATAAATAAAGAAAATGAGACCAAAACACAAACACTTAAAACTTAGCAATGGACTGTGCAAATGAGGTCAAGTTCAAATAAAACCTGCGTAACCGACATATAGATCATAAAATATTTTCATACACCAAATATAGTTGACCTAATGCATAAAGTATTAAAAAAATAGACCAAAACTAAAAAAGTTAACTTTGACCACTGAATTATGAAAATGAGGTCAAGGTTAGATGACACCTGTCAGCTAGACATTCAGGGCTGATAGATCTTGACCTAATGAACATTTTTACCCCATGTCAGATTTGCTCTAAATGCTTTCGTTTTTGAGATATAAGCCAAAAACTGCATTTGACCCCTATGTTCTATTTAAAGTAAGGGCGGCCATGTTTTTTGACGGATCAAAAATCGAAGCACACACTTTGTGCAGGATAATATAAGGAACTATCATGCTAAGTTTCATCCAAATCCATTCAGTAGTTTCAGAGGAGAAGATTTTTTAAAGTTAGCAAATATGATGAACAAATTGTAGAAAATTGTCATTAAAGGACATTTACCCCTTAAGGGGTCAATTGATAATTTTGGTCATATTAACCTATTTGTAGATCTTACTTTGCTGATCATTTTTGCTGTTTACAGTTTATCTTTATCTATAATGATATTCAAGATAATGACCAAAAACTGCAAAATTTCCTTAAAATTACCAATTAAGTGGCAGCAACCCAACAATGGTTTGTTTGATTCGTCTGAAAATTTCAGGGCTGATAGATCTTGACCTAATGAACATTTTTACCCATGTCAGATTTGCTCTAAATGCTTTCGTTTTTGAGATATAAGCCAAAAACTGCATTTGACCCCTATGTTCTATTTAAAGTAAGGGCGGCCATGTTTTTTGACGTATCAAAAATCGAAGCACACACTTTGTGCAGGATAATCTAAGGAACTATCATGCTAAGTTTCATCCAAATCTATTCAGTAGTTTCAGAGGAGAAGATTTTTTAAAGTTAGCAAATATGATGAACAAATTGTGAAAAATTGTCATTTAAGGACATTTACCCGTTAAGGGGTCAATTGACAATTTTGGTCATATTAACCTATTTGTAGATCTTACTTTGCTGATCATTTTTGCTGTTTACAGTTTATCTTCATCTATAATAATATTCAAGATAATGACCAAAAACTGCAAAATTTCCTTAAAATTACCAATTAAGTGGCAGCAACCCAACAATGGTTTGTTTGATTCATCTGAAAATTTCTGGGCTGATAGATCTTGACCTAATGAACATTTTTACCCCATGTCAGATTTGCTCTAAATGCTTCCGTTTTTGAGATATAAGCCAAAAACTGCATTTGACCCCTATATTCTATTTTAAGTAACGGCGGCCATGTTTTTTGACGGATCAAAAATCGAAGCACACACTTTGTGCAGGATAATCTAAGGAACAATCATTTTAAGTTTCATTCAAATCCATTCAGTAGTTTCAGAGGAGAAGATGTTTGAAAAATTGTTAACGACGACGACGACGACAACGGCGGACGCCAAGTGATGAGAAAAGCTCACATGGCCTTTTAGGCCAGGTGAGCTAAAAAAATTCTTTAAAATATATATTTAGTTTTATTGTAATATGACTATACATGTATCAAGCATACAAACTTCTTAATTTGCTAAAAATATGTACCGTACCTCAAAATGGTTGTTGAAAGCTAACTGCAGTCTTAGTCTCGCATGATCTGATGTTTCTACCTATAATCAAATATATCATAAAATTATACCACTAGAAAATCTTTCAGTCGGGTATTTTAAATTCTACATAAATGCATTCTGCATCATTATGCAGGTAGAAAATACAAGTATACTACAATGCATCATTACTAAGAAACTACATCATTTTATCTTTGTATCAATTATCTTATTGATAATATTGGTTAATTTGAAAATCAGTCAAAGTATTTTTATTTTGCTCTACACAAGAACAAAAACAAGGAAGATGTACTAAAGATCATTAAAAGATGTTGTAAAGGGTATAAACTTTTATAGTGTAAAAGAGAAAAGGTGTGAACCTTTATGGTGTGAAAGAAAAATAATGTGACCCTTCAATGTGTAAAAGAGAAAGGATGTGAACTATAACGGTGTAAAAAAGAAAGAATGTGAACCTTTATGGTGTAAAAAAGACAAGATGTGAACCTTTATGGTGTAAAACAGAAACTGTGTGAACCTTCAAAGGTGTAAAACAGAAACTGTGTGAACCTTTATGGTGTAAAACAGAATCTGTGTGAACCTTCAAGGTGTAAAACAGAAACTGTGTGAACCCTTATGGTGTAAAATAGAAACTGTGTGAATCTTTATTGTGCAAAAGGGAAAGTGTGTGAACCTTTATGGTGTAAAAGAGAAACTGTGTGAATCTTTATGGTGTAAAACAGAAACTGTGTGAACCTTTATGGTGTAAAACAGAATCTGTGTGAACCTTCAAGGTGTAAAACAGAAACTGTGTGAACCCTTATGGTGTAAAATAGAAACTGTGTAAATCTTTATGGTGCAAAATAGAAACTGTGTAAATCTTTATGGTGCAAAAGAGAAACTGTGTGAATCTTTATGGTGCAAAAGGGAAACTGTGTGAATCTTTATGGTGTAAATGAGAAAGTGTTTTAACCTTCATGGTGTAAAAGAGAAAGAGTGTGAACCTTTATGGTGTGAGAGAGAAACGGTACAAATCTTTATGGTGCAAAAGAGAAGGAATGTGAACCTGTTTGGTGTAAAATAGAAACTGTGTGAACCTTTATGGTATAAATAGAAACTGTGTGAATCTTTATGGTATAGTTTTAAAGAAAACTGTTTACCTCAATGATATCAGTGATAAAGTCTGGTCCTAACATTAAACATAGTGATCTCATAGCATCACATTTCTTTGGTTTACCAGCTAAAAATAAAGAAAACATGTTTCATAGAAAGCAATAAAACAATCAAAGTGCTTGTAAGCACAGAAGAGTAAAGATTGCATTCATTTAACAGAGGGAAGTAAAATCAAATACTGCATAGTCAATAAACCAATGGTTGTAGTTGATTCCACTACAATTCTGGACAATGGGAGATAACTCTTATTTTTAAAATGACTTTAACAATGACATCATTTATATTTTAGAACAGATATTAGATTCCTGTACCTTGTTAAAGTAATGTAATTTTCTTGACAGGTGTAACAAGGTTTTGTAACTTAAATATCTGAGCATATATTACATTGATAAATTTCTTGAAATGTTCTTGGAGTAGAAATATAGAATGTTATGATCAATGCACTATTTTTTGTGTATCAAACGTTAGTGATAAGCCTTGGAAGATATCGAGTCAATCTTTACCCAAAAAACTATAAGAACCTGTTATTCCATTTAAATTTTTCCTGGATGTATATTTTTGGTTTCTTTTTGAGCATCAAAAAAATCCATGTATCAAAATAACATATGTTTATGAAATAGAAACATAAAATGTTCTTGGATTGTTAACATTTCCTTTTGTTTTTACTGAAACTCTTCTGCAACAAAAGTCTAACAATCATTTTCAAACTGATTTTTTTACTCTTGAGTTTTCCCATATGATGCTAGTCCAGTCATATTTGTAATCACAATATCAATAATATGACCTACCACTTAAACTCAGAACATTAAAGTTTTCATGTGGTCCTAAGATGACAAGATCTGGTCCAAATACTACTCTGGCTGTTTTTTCTAAATAGTTGTAAACCTGCAAAAAATAATGTTTAGCTTAAACAATTTTCATTTTTATTTTGTTATAATGTGTATTCCGAAGCATCATTACAACATGACAAACATTGTTCAACTAACTGTACATTTGCTTGCTTGTTTGCAGTCTTTTGCAAATCTCAATAAATGAATCTGTAAGCTTACGGCTAACTAATGATAACACTCCCCGCTAAAAGTATAAGGTAAACAGGAAGTACTGATGAATCTGAAATTGTATCGCAGGGTATAGCTGACTCATATAAACCCTGAAACCAAATTTCAGAAATCCTTGTAAAAACCAAAGAAAGATGCGACAAAAAATATTCATGTGATGGACAGTGGGACTGAGGGATTGATGGATGGACTGACAGAGGTACACCAGTATTCTCCCACTTTTTTGTATAAAAAAATGCTTGTAATTTAGGCTGTTTAACGTATTCAATTATCAAAATATAAATTATTAACAAGATAACGGACAGGCAGACTAGTTTATAATAGATGGTGGTTACATTTACCCATACTTCTTTAACATGGATAAAAAAAAGAGTAAAACTTTCCTTCTTCCTGTCAACTTTATTGGACTTAATAAATCCAACAATAAGTTTCCATAAAATGTGCATTCACAACTCTATATAGTGAATCTTTAAATTATAACTGAAAGAGGGAAAAAATGTTTTTTTGTGCCACACTATACTAGTATTTACCTGTACTGCTGTATTTCCTGGACATCTGTAGGTTATAACTCTGGTTTTATCTCGACCCTAAAATATAAAAGTATAAATTATACTTCACTATATCTCAAAATTATACTAACATAGATAAATGTAAATTTTCTTCTTTTAATGTTTTATTAATGGTAAACAATTTGCACATTCTGATTGTGCAACAAGTCATTTCCCCCCAAAAGATACGATAATATTTCATGACCATTTAAATATTCTTAATCAAGTAATAGAAGTTCCTGTGTATGTTTCTTGCACAAATGTTGGAATGTCAACCTATGTATATTTTCCTTTCTTGCTTCATCAAGTTAGTAAACTCTATAGAAGCTACGGTGCTTGGATCTCCACATTGAAGAGAGTTCAAGTGCTACCATTGGTCAAAAATAATGTATTCGGAATGGATGTAATTTTTATCAACCAATAGATGGCACAACATTGTCATCACACATGTTGGCTTAATCTATCAAGGGTGGAGAGGAGGGGAGGGGATTGTAACCCCTGGCTAGCACAGATGACTTTTTCAAAGATTTAAATTACAAATTATGATTTACAACATTTTCTAATTACCTTCAGCATCTGAGGATCAATACTCTGTTCAAAGTATGCAATCTTTCTGATGTCTCCTGACCCATCACCACCACCTTGTCTGGACAAAGGGAAATGAAAAGTGATTGATAAAATAGGTTACACTAACTTCCTAAATACATATACTTTATATAATTTTTACCCAAAAAAAATAGAGAGCAATATGACTATATTTCGCATAAGCAAACCCCGGAAAGGTTGTGGTGAAGTTATTTCATGCAAAGGTTTGCAATATCTATTTAACTTGTTTTTTGTTTGTTCTTGAAGCTAGTTATTCAACTTGTTATGTGCATGTAGGTAAACAAATTCAATTCTATCTGATGATTAAATTTTCATATTGCCATTATTTTAACAACCTGTTTTAGGACATTATGGGTTATATCTTACTTCAGAAGTGTTTCTATGTTTGAATCTAATTTCTTTTCCCACAACTCTTCATGGGCTGTCAACATGTAGGACTTGGGTCCCATAATTGCTCTAACCTAATTGAAAACATAAGTAGAAATGGATTAGAAATATTATCAACAAGTATATGAAATAGTACTGCGTCCTAATCAAAACTAGGAAATTAAATATCCACAATCATTATTTACGAGACTGTGAGGACATAAATTAGTGAATCAACAAATTTTCAAAATGATTGAGTATCATATAAGATGCATCCAATTTTCTTAACAAGAAGTTTTAAGTAATGCTATTTAGTTGTGGGCTTGAAAATCTTCCTTGTATATTTAATGAAAGACATGGTTTATGTTCCTACTTATCATATACATTTCCAAGTCAGTGGTGCAAGCTGTTAAATATAGAGCAAAATAAAACAAAGAAAAAAGAGGACAGAGGACAACATAAAATTGTTAAGAACTGGAATTATACAGATTAAATACATGTAACTGGTTCCGAAGTAGGTAAATTTTGTTTAAAGAATATATAAATCAAAATATAAATACCGGTATTTGTTTTTAATTCAGTTTATGAGTGCTTGAGTCCAGTCCTAACATCAATAACCTCTAGAGTATATTGTTAAATCTTATAATAATAAAACATTGAATTCAATTGGTAAACATCAATGAAATAGCAATCCAACAATAACACCTAAAAACATCCACATACCTTTCCTGTCTTTTTGTTTTGTATATAAATTCCTTCATTTTTACTTAATGGTATCTGATCCCTGAAAAGGGCAAAACATAATAAAATCAGAGAGATTTCGACTTGTGCCATTAACATCCCTTTAGTTACAGTTACATTAATAAGTTCAGTTGAAACACCATCTTAAAACTCTTGGTACAAAAGACCACTTTCTAGTTTGTCCTCACAGGAAAAAACTCGTCAATTATGCGCCCCTTTATGATGTCATTTACCAGATACAGGGGATCACCTGTATTCCTGCACTATAAACGTTCATCAAGCATCTAAGTGATCACCATTGTGCAGAATAAACTAGAAATAATGTTTGTTCTGTGGATACTTAATCACAATTCCATAATGACAGCAGCGCTAATTGTCAATTATGAGAATTCAATTTTCTAAATAGTTTGTATAATATAGCATTATAGTTTTCCAACAACTCGCTCAACATTGGAATGGAAGTGACGAGGTCCCTAGACGCACGAATGATGTTCACTAAAACCAAAGTTTTTGACGGAAAAACATATCAAGTTGTCTATTGTACAAATTGTCTAAATTTGTAGAAAACATTTACCTCATAAAAAGTCATTTTATTTGTTACTGTAGCAATTTTAAGCTGTTTCTCTTTAGAAATTAGATGTGATCAAAAGACTCTGAAAGTTTCTTGAATCAAGATATTTTTTTTAAAGTTCATCTGCTCTCACACTTCAATATGTCCGGTAATCTCATTATAATTGATTGTTTACAACAGTATAATATGAAGTCTTTGCATGAGTTTTCAATCAACCGTAAATATGATGTCTATACATGAACATTGTTTAAATCAAACTACATAGCCCCTACCTCTGTTTTACAACTTGTACTTCTACTGGAGGGATATAATCTATAGGCCCTCTGATCATCCATGTGTCACCTGGTAATCGATTCTGTCCTGTAGTAAATATTAAAGATAATAATCTGCAACTATTAAGCTTACAATATTTTTTTGCAGCTAATCAAAGTCTTTTTACCAATTAAAATTATTTTGTCATTCTGATTGATTGTTGGTGTATAAAGCCAATTTTAACACTATTGTGCTATTTCATGGCGGTCATTTTAGCATTGATGGAGGAAGCTTGGGTACCCTGAGAGAACCACATACATTTGGCAGGAAACTGACAATCTTATTCAGTTCAGTGTTACTGCACTTATCCAGTAACTTTTGTGGTATCACCATAGTAATGGCTAAAACAGTTTATCATCTTGACATGAGCAAGGTTCAAACTCATAGTCGACAAGCTAATGATCAGTGTAGATAAACTACTTATACCATTCTAACACTGAGACTGCATGTCATTCAGGAATTCAATTGTATAGAAATGCAGTATTTTGACAGATGAGTTAGCCATAAATTCATTATAAAGTTCAAGAAGGTATCCTTTTTATTCAAGGTTTTCTGTATATTTTGTATATCAGCTGATCACCACACTAGGGACTAACCTTTGAACATTGTGTCTTTGAACTGGTTGACAGCTTGAAGCACAATTGCTTGTTGGTCAGATAAGACATAGGATGACTTAACATTTCCTCCCTGTAATGCTTCTCCTGTAAAGCAAGAAACAAGAAAATTACCCCAAATTATCAGGCTAATTTTGTAATACTGCGTGCATTCATACGTCATGTTAAGCCACTACTTTTCATCAGTTTCTGTTTTTGCTTAGACATAGGCAATAGTTTAAATATAAGCAAAACACATTATGTTGTACTGGTTAAAACATTTTAATGCCTTGGTTTTTCATAACTGAAAATTATTTTATGAAATAAATATCTCTACAATTTATTTAACCAAAAGACTAATTTTTAATTTGCTATGTAATAAAATTAAATATTTTTCACATATTTGGTTTAATACATTCATTTCTGTAGCTCTAATTTCCCATGTGACTTCCTTTGATGTGCAAAAATGCTGAACACTCTTTTTTACATACCAAGGGGTTTCATTGATTTAAAAAGCTGGAGCAACCATTTCATACATATAGTCAACCTAGTTAAACCTTACCTGGATGTAAGAAGAAGCTGGAACAACCAATTCTGAGTTCAAGTTTTCCTAGCTGTGGTCTCCCTGACTTATCTAATGGATTCTCTACCACACAATATTGTCCTTTAGTTAAAACCAATTTCTTTGCTTTAGATGCAACTTCCTATTTAAATGATAGCAAAGATTTATTTTATAAAAGATAATCACAAATTAGGAAATATCATATATGATAGTACAAATTGCTATTTTTATTTTACTGATTTAAAAATCATATTGTAGGCTACTTAATTATTATTACCAAAATGTATATAGCTATTTATTCTTTTGCTTTATAAAAGCCGTTTTTCCAAACTAAATTGAAATCAAGCAAATATAACTATATTTCTGTGATTTTATAAGGTATTCCAAATATTTTTGCTTTTGCAGATAAGGGGCGAAAACACAAAATGATAAGCAATTTCAATGGACAAGGGCCAAATCTTGCTCAGATATTTCTCATGCAGGACAAACTCAAACTCACGGTAACTTATTATGATATGTCGTACTCACTATTTACTAAAATTCCAACCAACTGATTGAGACAGTACAGAAAGTGCCAAAAATATGTAATTTCCAGCAAAAGCATTATCTATGTAAATACTGTAGCTTGTTTGAAATCTTATTATGGATATATCCAATTTTAAGTCAGATTAGTGTAGCAGCATAGATCATTTAGTTAATATTATGAGAAATCGACTTATTATCTTACCACTCCTATTTCAGGGTAATATTCATCAGTTGTTTCACTTGTCAACAACCATTCTTCACCAGCAAGTCTGGAAAATAGATATTTTTACAAAACAGAAATAACATATTCAAATCTTTAGGTGTTTTTTTTAATTGAAAATGTTCATATTTTCACTTTCTTTTACTTTAATTGTCATGTTGTCTTAAAATCATTATGTGATTGAAATCTTTATAACAAAGTAAAAATAAATGGGGAATGTGTCCATGGGACGAATATGAAGCTACCATTTGTAAGGGGCATAACTCTAAAACCGTAAAAGTTAAGCAACCCAATTTCAAACTTTATGTGTTTGTGGTTATTAACATTGTGTTTAGGTTTCATAACATTTGGTTGAGGCAAAATAAAGTTAGAGAACAGTAACTAAAAGTTCAGCAAGATTTACATTTGGAATTGGGTATAACTGTAGAACTGTACAAGTCACAGTACCCTAATTAAAATGTAATCTGTATTTTCAAATAATCAACATTGTGTATAAGTTTCATAACATTTGGTTGGGATTGGGGCATACAAATTTCCACTCATCTGCCATTATTAAGTACCAGCAGTACCTTGATACGACCGTAGAGGTTCAAACCTGAACAGTTGGGGCAAAAATGGACACAATATTGGCACTTGATACAGGTCGGAATTTTAATTGTAATTAAATATCTGACACAGACTAACTGACACAGACGAACTTAGAATTGGTTAATGTATTTATCAAAGTTGTACAAAAGTCGAACATGTAAGAATGTTGTTGTTGTTTATAGTTAACATGTGTTTAGTTATTTATAGTAAGGTCGGTTTGAATGGGGTTTTAAATTTCATGCATGAGTGAATTCAGGTAGTTTAAAGTCATTCTAGCCATTGCAGTTAAAGTGACCAGTAGCACTTTTCCAAATAAATAATATAATAATTTTATATCATTTATTTTCATATTTGTTGACCTTTAGTATGCAGTAACCAGTACCAGCTGAGAATGTTCGGTGTATTTACACAAAAACATTGATTTCATTATACATATACGAATAATAAAATGTGCACTTGTCTCTGCAAGTGGCGTCTCCCATGTGAGAGTTTGTGGTTATTTGATAATATTTTAATATAAATATTTTACGTTCGTTTGAGTTTACGAATTAGAATTTAATATGATTTTATATTCAACTTTTTGCTTTTGAGCAATACACTATGTTGTTGCGAATTGACCTCCCCTTTTATTTGCTTTTGTACATGCACTATGGGGTTGCTCCACCTAAAAATATTTGAGGAAATTTTCTTTTTAATTTCTGAAGTTTGCTAAAAAGTGTCATTTACATTTTTAAAGATTTTATTTAAATTTTACAGTTATCTTATATATTAATACCTTGTAACACCATATCTGTCTTTGACAGTTTGCGTTGCTCTCAAATTCAAACCAATTTCTGGAGTTAAAGTTATCTTTTTCAACAATTCCACAACCTAAAATATTTGATATTAGAATCTGATATAAGGGTAAACCCTGAAAAATGACAAACTATTGTGCATAAACATAATAATATACGTTCCATAATTCATGATTTTTAACTGTTTCACAAAAGTTAATGACTAAATACAGAAATAACTACGAACTTTTTACCAGTACTTTACATAAAAGTCTATATATAAGATTTTTCCTTCGTATGAAATTCTAATAAACAATTCATATATTTCTATGTTTACATAATCACATTCATCTTACAAACCTCTTCATAAACATCTGGTAAATATGATCCTTGTTCACAGATAAACCATTGTTCGTCTGTCACCCGTTCACTGAAACAAAATTACCGTAACAAAAACATCAAGATTTCAATTCCGTATACACAATTTATCAGAACCTTCAAACCCTCATTAATGTTAGGGATACTCTCAAACGTGTATCCCCAAAGTACATATCATCTTTGTTAGAGGCCATATCTTCGCAAAAACAAAATATAGCCATTTATCTTCCTTATGAAAAAATTGTTGTTTACTTTTTACATTATTCTATCAATATTTGATATGTTTTTGCCCAAAAAAGTTGATAGCACTATTTCTCTCTGTATATCTTTCAATCTATCGCAGAACCTGACATTAACCTGAAACACATGAACAGTGGAAAGGACACAATCATTTATTTAGTCTATCTTTTTCAGCTTGTATATCCTCACTGCATTGTGTATCTGATTTTTCAAAATATATATAATTCTTTCATATTTCTTTGTTCATATATAAGTTTTAGGAAAAAAAAACATTTACTGAAATTTAAAATATTCTCTCTTTGTATATAAAAACTCAGAACTTGTTAAGTAATATGCTCCAATAGAGAACATGACTTGTTAACTTACTTGTCATATCTATCCATAAATCCTTGTTTAGCTCTCAGTCTTAAAGCTTCACCTTCTTTAAGAACTATTGGATTTACAATTCCTTGGACTTCCTGAAATATAAATTAATAGCATAATACCTAATCAAAGCGCTGTAAGCGCTGAAGGCAGTTAACCAAAAACCAGACAAACGTAATTATGTGCAGTGGCGGATCCAGAAATTTTCATAAGTGGGAGCCCACTGCCTGCCTAACAGGGGACCTGCTCCAGTCATGCTACAGTGATTCCCTATATAATCAACCAAATTTTTTCTCACTGAAAAAACCTCTAAATCCGCCTCTGATGTGGCATTAAACATTCATATATTGTACATTTATGTTTATCTAATGAATTAATTATTAAGGCAAATAATTGATATGTTATCAAGGTTTCAATAGCAATGAATATATAAATGTATATTTTTATGGTGAGTCTGCAGTGGTACAAATTCGCAATGATTGTAGTTGTTCTAGTTGGTAGTTAACGTTGGTTTTAGTTGACTGTTAGTAGTACGTGTTGACTTAGTACGAACATGTAATAGTATGAATGGACTGGTTTCCCTGTAAAGAAAACTGAGTATGTGTTCTATAGTACAATAGTTATGCGACACAAATCAGACATAGTAAATGTAAAAGATTTGTTATATTGTCCCATACATGAATATATATGGTTTAGGGTGGGGATCTTGAGGGTTTTCAAGTTCTCAAACAGGAAGGGGTAAGGTGACCCCAGGGACTTCCCCTATATTTGTTTTGTTATATTGTACCATACATGAATATATATGGTTAAGGGGTGGGGATCTCATCGGTTTCCAAGTTCTCAAACAGGAGGGGGTAGGGGGGCTCCCCCTATATTTCATTTAATTAGTTATATTGACCCATACATGAATATATATTGTTTAGGGGTGGGGATCTCGACCGTTTCGTAAGTTCCCAAACAGGAGGGGGTGGGTCACCCCATGGACTCCCCTTATATTTCATTTGATTAGTTATATATATAGTCCCATACATTGAATGTATATGGTTGAGAGGTGGGGATCTCATCCGTTTCAAAGTTATCAAACAGGAGGGGTTCGAGTGGCCCAAAGGACGCCACCTATATATGATATGATTTGCCTACATTCAGGTAGTTATTTGTGAAAATAAAGTAAAAATCTTCCAGCTACTTTAACTGACCCTTCAAAATTGAGGAAAAAAATACCCCTTCAAAGTTGCAGTGATATGTTTACACTTTAAAAGCATCTTACATGCATTATCAACATTTATCACTGAAAAGAAAATTTATACTGTGACCAGGAACATATATATTGTTAGATATACTGTTTCCAGCTGTCCGGCACATTGTATTGGATTTTGACATTAAAATTGTCAAAAGTAATTTTGAGTTTCTGTTTGAAATATTTTCTGCTTTTTCTTTCTTTTACATATGTCTTTTGGTTTTCAATTCTAATGTTTATATTCATTTACCATGCATAGATGTATTTTGTCACCTGCCTGGATTCGCCAAAAACCCGGAATTACACTTATCCGCTTCCGGAATCGGATCCGAAATTGTAATTGTCTTTTCACGGCAGCCATTGTTATTGTGTTCCAATGTTGTTTTTGTCAGTCAGATACGATTTTACTCGTATTAACACATTTTTTGTCGGCGATTTTCTGTATATAGCTAGCGATTGAACAAAATTGACATCGCTGTCATGAATAATAATGATTAAAATAAGTTTTGAGATCGTTTATTTGGAGACTTTGGCGAAAAGGTTTGCAAAGCTATTTTTTCAGAGTGGAAGGCCCGTCGGGCGTGGCTAGTAACCAAGTCGAAAGTGGAAGGTCGCGGACCTAGGACCACCGCTAATTTGAACCCCTGCCTCCAAATTGAAAAGATACGAATTTCGTCTTCTAATTTGAAATTGCCGCCAACAGCATGAACAGTTGAACTTATTATATAATAGACTACTGACGTAGTTGTACTACGTATTGACGACAAACAATATTCCTACGACTTTTGCCATTTGGGAAATCTAAACTACTTGTCTTAAAAGATTTTCGGCGATTAAATATTTCGTACAATTGTTTTTTGACATCTTAGCCAAAAGCACAGGCGATAATAAACTGCATAAGAATTCCTAATGAGCACTACTTCCTATGTGCAACTTCAAAAGTTTTGGGTGATTCGACGATCATTTAAGGTTTTTCTAGTCATTTTTTTTGTAATCCAGAATTAAAAGTATTAAAAAGGTGTTCAATTAGTTATATATAACATAGTAGCCAGCTAGATAATAACAATGGCAAGTATTTCAGCATTTATTGGGTAGACCACAAATCTAGGGTGCTCGCATAATGCAGATTAACTGCATAAAAACTATTGATACATGAGAAAATATCTCAAAGGATGAACTTTTTTAATAGTTTGTTCTTATGTTTGGCTGTAACACCACTGTCCTAGGTTAGGGGAGGGATGAGCACTCACAAACATGTATAACCATGCCACATTCTTCATGTGCCTGTCCTTAGTCAAGAACCTGTAGTTGAGTGGTTGTCATTGGTTCATTTCCGTCATATCTTTTTTCCGTAAATTGTTTTGTTGTAAATTAAGCCATTACTTTTGTCAATTGAATTGTTTTATATTTTGCATATCAGGGCCTTTTATAGCAGACTATACAGTATATATTTTTTCATTTTTGAAGGCAGTTAATTTTAAGGGTAAGGTTGTTTATAATTGCTAAAATCCATTTCATTTGAACATAGGTGGATAGTTGTCTCATTGGCAATCATACCACATCTCATTATTTTTATAATTGTCAATTGCAATTGATTTTTAAGTTAGCTCTTACGTTGTGTTTTTAAAATTATGCCACTGACCTAGGTTAGGGAGGGCTGAACACTCACAAATATGTAAAACCCCACCTCATTCTTTAAGTGACTCAAGTTTTTAAGTCAAGAGCCTGTAGAACAGTAGTTGTTATTTCTAAATTAATTATCTTATAATTATCAAGATTACCACATAACAATATTTAAATTGTTCTTTCTTCTAATTATAAAGTTTGCCACATAAATGATACAAAATTACTATTCCTTTCACATACCACTTCAGGTCTAGGTATATATGTACGTGGACCATTTAACTGCCATTCTTCTCCTGCCTGATGCTTGCCATTCTCATCTTCACAATCCAACAGGGCCTTTAATTTGATACCATGATTATCAGGTACAACTGGTAACTTCTTAATGGCTCTCTTATAATCTGGCAAACCACCAGTTAGGAAGTCAGAGGCGCCCTCTAGAACTTCACCAGGATATAATGGAAAAGGGTCCTATAAAATGAAAGTGAGGTTTTAATAATGGTTCTAACATTTGTTTCTAGTATATATGCACAGAATTGTAAATGTTGATAAATGGAGCTTGTATGTGAAGTTAAGATTTATGGGCAGATGAACCTTGATAGATGGAGAAAAACCTCGAAAATAAAAATTGTAAATGAGTAATATACCAAATGTATTGGACCTATTACTTTTTACATAACAGAAACTGTTCTATTACCAATCCTTAACCAGCCTTGAAGGATAGTTGAATCTTGAGCAGGTAAAGGAGAAGGAATCTATTTGATGGACATTTAAACTTTCTATGAACCAAATATAGTTTTGAAACCATAAACAATCTGTATCCAATCATATATGCAGTATGTGGACAGTTATTCTTTCTTCTGAATTATTAGGTTTTTAGCAAATGATTGATGCCAGCACCACTGGTTTTGGAATCCTATCATCTGGCATTTTGCAACAAATATTGACAGCGAAAGAAAAAACCTCAACGTTTTGTTTATCAATATGATTATTAAATGAAACTCAGAATACAAACCCTCTATTCTGACATTAATATTTTGTTTAGTTTTTGTTTTACTACAAATAATATATATCTAGGAATAGTTAAAGTATTTCCATGTGCTGGAAGACATCTTACCTCATGGAAATGGATATCTTTCTCTCCAAATCTAATTTCACATGCCTGACCAGGAACATAATTGCTGAAATAAACATCAAAATTGGTAATTAAAGTAGACATCCAACACAAACTATATACAATAAGTTAAACCAGGTTAAGGAAGATTGATTGAACTGTTTCCATGATGATAAACTTTCAGTTTTGTTTTCATCATGTCTAAGCAATGGCAAATGATGTGGAAAATAAATATATAGAAAAAATATTTCAGTAATTAGTCTTTATAAACTGAAAGGTTGAATACCTAACATAATAAATAATTACCTATAAGACAAAGAGTAAAGGCATGAGCCCATGACACCCCTGTCGCCTTTTCAGCTTGTTTCTATACTTTAAATGAATTTTCTGATCATGCGGTATGAGCTTTACTTATTGTTGAAGGCTGTACAGTGATGGAAAATTACCCATTTTTTATGAATAAAATTCATAACTTAGAAACATAAACTCTATAAATTTATAAAAATCAAAAGACACTTATGTCAATAGATATAAACAATTCACCAAAGTTTTATGAAAAATAGTGAGAGATTTACAGAACTTATTATCCAAAGTGTTCTTCGAGGAGCAGAGGACAACAATTATACCATTTAATGTCATTATTAAAGAAAGATGTATATATAACTAGTGAAATAAGTCCTGTAAGTATTCTCGTCAATAGATTAGCCACATAATATTCATGTTCTAAGCACAATCTGGAACAAGAAGGTTGATGTGATACTAATGTTTCAGAAAAGGGAGAAGGTTTGGTACCATTAAAACGTTAAATCCTGCTGCAATTGTATGCACCTGTCCTAAGTCATGAATCTGATGTTTAATTGTTGTTGTCTGTTTAGGTGGTTCATCAATGTTTTTCTCGTTTTTATATAGATTAGACCGTTCATTTTCCCACTTGAATGGTTTTGCACTGGTAGTTTTGGGGGCCCTTTATAGCTTCTGTTCAGTGTGATCCAAGTCTCTTTGTTGAAGACCGTACATTGACCTATAATGGTTTACTTTTATAATTGTTATTTGGATGGAGAGTGGTCTCATTGGCACTCATACCACATCTTCTTATATATAACTAAGACTAAACAATACCTACCTGACAGGATTATGGACTACACAATAACATCCTGGTGCCACAACTATCATAGGCAATGGACCAGCCACAAAGTTTTCATTTGTCTTCAATACAATGGTCTGTGGACCTATTTCTATCCTTGTAATATTAGTTGTCTGAAAATATCATAAATACAATTTTAATATTATGTGTGACTTGGGCTTCTTAAACAAATGTATTTGGATTGTGACCAAATTTTGACATACCTGTTATATAGGTTTCTGACACAAAGTAAATGTGGTCAAAGATCCTAAAAATTTGAACTGGAACATTTAATTCACCTAGAATGGTCTGATATCCAAAATCTCAGAACATGGTTAGATTCAGCGAATAAAAAAACACCAAAAATTTAATTTAAGTTAAAATCAAACAAAGTTTAATTTAAGACCCTTCAAACATTAATATGGACTTATTTGAAAGCAGGGCCCCCAAAAAATATTAATGCACTATAAGATTCAGCATATGAAAGAGCTGCAATAATTCTGTTTCTGATGTAATTACCCCCAAACTCAAATAAATAAAGATATAAATAGGAAGCCACCTCATGCAATTGAAATAGGTCTGTTTGATTTCATGTTAAAAGATGAAAAATAAGATAATTTAAACCGTAAAACATGTATAAGAATGTGTTTTGTGGATTAATCAGTCAACAAAATGGTTCATCTTTGTTTAACTTTTAATGTTGCCATTTTTTCCTTTTAAGAGGGTGGAAAAGGGTTTTTTTCATGCAATGTGTCTTGTCTTTTTCATTTCACATGCAGCCGTGAAAAAGGTTTGTTATTCAACGTGTTTCGTGAAATCGGTAAAAAGATCAATGTACAAGACCTTGTTCATTCATTGTGAAATGGCAATTTTATTTCGTGTTCCCGCGTACAAATACCCCCTTTACGCCCCTCTTTAAATGGCTGAACACGACTTATGCATGTGTAACCAATCTCTAGCTAATGGATTAAATTGAAGGTCACATGAATAAGGATTCAATGAGGTTGAATTATTTACTTACAAGTGAATAATTCATCAGCGATATTTCTTTGTCTATT